>NC_059179.1:15913494-16538494 GCF_019923935.1 Bubalus bubalis
CAATTCTTCGGCACTCAGCTTTCTTTATAGTCCAACTCGCACATCCATACATGACTACTGGAAAAACCATAGCTTTGACACATCCTTTTACAAAGGATGAACCTATGTTAACATGTTGTAATTTTCCAAAGTCCATAGTTTACCTTAGAGTTCACTCTTGGTACTGTACATTCTATGGGCTTGTACAAATATAATATATTGACATATACCCATCACTACAATACCATATGGAGCGTTTTTGCTGCCCTAAATATCCTGTGTGCTCTGCCTGTTCATCTTGCTCCCACTCCATCCCACCCTCTCCTAGTCACCTGCAACCACTGATCTTTTTATTGTCTCCTTAGTTTTGTCTTTTCCAGCTGTTATATAGTTGGAATCATAGAATATGTAGACTTCTCAGATTGTTTTTTTTTCACTTAGTAATATGCATATAAGTTTTCCCCCATGTCTGCTTGCGGCTCGATATTTCATTTCTTTTTATTACTGAATGAAATTTCATTGTCTGAGTGAACCGCAGTTTATTTATTCATTCACCGACAAGGATTTCTTGGTTGCTTCCAAGTTTTGGCAATTATGAATGAAGCAAGTATAAATATCCGTGTTCAGGTTTTGGTATAGACACAAGTTTCCAACTCAACTGGGTAAATATCAAAGAGTGTGACTGCTGAATCATACAGTAAAAGTGTGTTTAGTTTTGTAAGAAACTGCCTTCTAAAGTGGCTGTACCATTTTTCATTCCCACCAGCAACAAATGAGAGTTCCTATTGCTCTGCATCCTCACCAGCATTTGGTGTTGTCAGTGTTCTCAGTTTTGGCCATTCTAATAGGTGTGCAGTTGTATCTCGTTGTCTTATTTCACATTTCTCTGATGACATATGATGTGGAACATCTTTTCATATGCTTATTTACCTTCTGTGTATATACTTTTGGTGAGGTGTCTGTCAAATTCTTTGACCTATTTTTTGATTGAGTTGTTTGTTTTCTTATTGTTGAGTTTAAAAATTTTTTTTGTACATTTTGGATAACAGACCTTTTTATCAGACGTTTCTTCTCAAATATTTTCTCCCAGCCTGTGGCTTGTCTTCTAACTTTCTTGACCATGTCTTTTGCAGAGAAGAGCTTTTAAATTTTAATGAAGTGGTCTACTCTGTTTACGCATTAGGTTTAATGTTTAAAGATGTATTAGTTAAAACCCATAGATAAAATTTTACAGGATTTTTTTTGTAATCAGAGTATATTATGCAATAAGGTCGTTAAAAGTCAGTTTATGAAATTGTGTCACTTTGCAGTCAGTTTGGTGACTTGTTAGCAGGAACTCTCTCCAGCAGGTCTGCAGCCGGTGGAGTCATCTCCAGCCATTTTCATTCTTTGTATCACTCCATTCAAGATTCATGTTCCAGGGGTGGAGGTTTTTTTAACTTTTTATTTTGTATTGCGATATAGCCAATTAGCAAGCAGTGTTGTGACAGTTTCAGGCGAACAGTGAAGGGACTCAGCATTACATATACATGTATCCATCCTCTCTCAAACTCCCCTCCCATTCAGGCTGCCTCATAACACTGAGCTGTACTATAGGACCTTGTTGATTATTATTCATTTTAAATATAGTAGTGTGTACATGTCAGGGATGGTGAGTTTGATTGGCTTATTTGGGTCCTATACCAACCATTGGTCAAGGGAGGATGTTCCCCATTGATTGATAGACCCAAGACTGTATCCAGGGACAAGAGATAAAGTAAAATTGTGTATGGTTAAAGAAAAGAAAATGACCCACAGACAGGCATAAATCACAGATATTCAGGACAGAAGGTCACCAAAAGGTTTCATCACATATCATTCAAAAGATCACCAAGTATCCAATTCACTGAGCATCCTGGGATCCGTAACGGGATTCAGGAAGTAGGAGGTCACAACTCAAGTCATCAAATCAGATAGTCATTGAACATTAGAAACAAGCACAGACATGAAGGAGCAAACACACACACACATGCACACACGCTCGTGCACAGTCACTTTATCATTTGCGTATTACCTACAACAAGGCCAAAGTCTATTTATAAGCACTTCTTTGCATTTGCAAAGGAGGACTAACCTTAAAAGCTTGTAGAAAGTAAAGATAGAAAATAGAAATAGATTTAAAAGATATTTTTTCTACAACTTGTGAAATATCAATATTGTCTTTAATTCATATGTGACTTTTTGTAGTTTTATTAACTTTCCGAACTTATAAGGAGAATTGTTGAACACTGTTTAATTACTCAATCCCTTCTGATACTCAGTGCATGTAACATAGAGCTGCCTTTCAAGAAGCAGCTATTGTAAACCATCATATGCCCACTGAGGATGTTTTCACTGCTCAAGGCATCATAATATGAGTCCCCCGGGCTCTCTGTCCTTGGATACCAGTCACTGAGGAAAATGGCAGCTCAATTACTTGAGGTGCCCCCAAAGCCCTTCAAAATGAATTTCATGTACTCCACCTACTCTGACTTCAAGTCAGACTGTCCCAAACATCATGCTAGGTGAAAATATAGCTAGAGTGATTAAATAACAAATAGAACTTTATTTTACTTCAATAGAGTCATACACACATTACACCCTCCAAGTCCTTCAAAGCCCAGATTTACGAAGTACATCTTAATGAATTTGCCTGCAGTGATAATGCTGAAACATAACTTCTGTAAGTGGAAAGGGAATTTTTTTTGTTAATCCCAATTGAACGTGGCTGTATTAAAGCACAACACTGGAACTCAGCTGGATGTGACCAGGACCACAGAGGACTTGATGAAATCCCCAACAGAGAGTCTGAACAGTTAGAAAACAGAGCCACTTGGGTGGCCAGATCATTATTCTTTGGTGACAGCCTGTGCTCCTCTGCCTCTGGGAATTTCCTGAAAGCCTTTGATACATTTACTCCCCCTTTACTCATTCTTCCCTCATGGGTTCACAATGTGTCTCTTTTACAGGAGGATGGACGATATGAAGGCCCAACTTTGGCTCAAGCTGTAGAGCTGTTTGGTGGCAGACGATGGAGTACTCGAAACCCCAGCCCTGGGACATCAGCAAAGAGCGCCGAGAAGCCCAACACCTTGAGTATAAGCAACACCAAGAAAAAGAAGAAAATCCTTATGAGGGTAGAGTGTTACTTGTTTATTAAGCATCCAACCCAGTCATCTGGGACCACTGTATAATCTGCATAACCATAAACTATTTTAGGTCATTTGGATTGGGGACAGGGTGAGATGTAAAACAAATAAAATACAAGAGCTTACCAAGTACCCACTGGATGCCAAGCCCAGTACTAGGAACTGAGTCATCACCAGCAAAAAGTCAGGGTCCACAGAGGGACACAGAGATGCTAACAAACAGTGAGATCAGAGTAAGAGTCACTGTCACGCTGTCTGCAAAGTGCTGTGGGAGTAGAGAGAGGGAAATAGAAGACTGGGAGTCAGGCAGGGATGGCTCCACAGAGAAGGTGAGAGGTGGGTCTTAAAGGACACATAGGATTCACCAGACAGACAGTGCAGGGGAACGTCTCTCTGGCACAGGGGGCCCTGAGTTCAGGCTTCAGGTTGGAGCATGGGCTCTGTGATGGGCAAAGAAAGGATAGTAAGGAATAAGGATCATATTAGGAAGGTCTTGGAGGGTCAAAAGGCTAGACCTCAATTTAAAATGTATTAAGAAGAGAAGCAAGTGTCCATCCACCAATGAAGGATAAAGAAAAGGTAACATGTACATACAATGGGGATAAAAAGAGGGAAATCCTGTCATGTGCTGCAACGTGGATGACCTTGAGGACATTATCCTAAGTGAAAGAAGTCAGTCACAAAAGGACAAATACTGCATGATTCCAGTTACAGGTATGAGATACCTAGAGTGCTCCAACTCTTAGAAAATAGAATGGTGGTTGCCAGGGACTAAGGTGAAGGGGAAAGGGGGAGTTGTTTAATGAGTATGGAGTATCAGTTTTGCAAAAGTGAAAAAGTTCTAGAAATGTCTTGCACAACAAGATACAAATAGTTAGCACCACTGTCTCTATGGATTAAAAATGGTCATGTGTGTGTTAGTTGCTCAGTTGTATCTGACTCTTTGCAACCCCGTGGACTGTAGCCTGCCAGACTGTTCTGTCCATGGGATTCTCCAGGCAAGACTACTGGAGTGGGTTGCCAGTTCCTTCCTCAGGGGATCTTCCCGACCGAGGGATTGAACCCAGGTCTCCCACATTGCAGGCAGCTTCTTTACCATCTGAGCCACAAGGGAAGCATTAAAAATGGTTAAGATGGTAAATTTTGTGTTTTATTTTTTAGCATGATATATATGTATATATTATATATATATATATTGCTCTATATTATATAACATTATTTATATTATCACTATAGTGTAATCGGAGAAGGCAATGGCACCCCACTCCAGTACTCTTGCTTGGAAAATCCCATGGGATGGAGGAGCCTGGTAGGCTGCAGTCCCTGGGGTCGCCAAGAGTCGGACATGACTGGGCGACTTCACTTTCACTTTTCACTTTCACGCATTGGAGAAGGAAATGGCAACCCACTCCAGTGTTCTTGCCTGGAGAATCCCAGGGACAGGGGAGCCTGGTGGGCTGCCATCTCTGGGGTCACACAGAGTCGGACACGACTGAAGTGACTTAGCATAGTGTAATACATTTTCTTCATGGTTAACTGGGAGAAGGTCCACTCTTTGCACTTAGGAGGCTGTTGATGCCTAGGTTGAACTTTATCTGCTTCATAATTCTGTCTCTGCACAGACTCCAGGGACCTTATGCCTTCTCTTGTCACCCTTTCCCCCAAGGAGTACTGCATTATCATGAAGAACACACAGGATAAACAGAACAAGGGAACACTTGGTCAGCCTTCACATAGGTCTTTACTGGTTTCACCAGGGGGCGGTGGGACTGATGGTGGATCAGTGAAAAAATAGGGACCTACCTGGGAAAGATAAGCACGGTGAGTCTTCTGTTCCCAGGGTGAGAGTGGAGAGGTGACGGACGACGAGATGGCCACCCGCAAGGCCAAAACACACAAAGAGAGTCGGAGCCGGAGCGGCTCTGATCCTCAAGATGTCAATGAACAAGAAGAATCAGGTAAAGCGGCATCTTCACACCTGAGGGTTTTTTAAATGGGAAAACGTGCATTTGGTTTTAAATTGAGATTTAAGTATCACAGCCCTCCTTAACTAAACTCTTATTAAATATACTTACCTTTGTTTTTAACTGAATGATGGAACCCAAAAGGTATTTCTGCAAACACAAGTTTGCAACCTTAAGTTGTACTTAGAAGAAAATACTAACTAGTTAACTTGCCCTTATTGACAAGGAATATTAGATTTGAAAGATACGATCAAATCACTGGATTAGACCAGTGATTCTTACCTCCTGGCTGGATATTAGAGCTTTTTAAAGACTCTCTGCATGCTCTAGCCACACCCCAGCCCAACTGATCCAGACTCTCTGTGTAAGTTCAGGATATCTATGCACCAAGTTCCCCAGATGATTCTGATGTGTAGCCAGGATTGAGAACTCACCAGAATATTTTAATGCTTCTTATACAGTAATTGCCTGAATAGATTGATTTCCTCAGACATTCAGAAACATCTTTTCTATCTGATTTCTGGGGGAAGTATAATCAGAGTCATTGTCTCTTTTCTGTCTTCCACTCTCACAGAGGCAAATGCCATCATGAACCCTCCCAACCCTCTCCCTTCCAGAAGAGCCCACTCCTTGACCACGACTGGACCCCCTACCTTGGCTGCCGGGACAGCATCTCCCATCAGGCCAGTGTCCTCCCCTGTGCTGCCTGCTTCCAACAAGAGCCCAACCAGGTGGGGCCTTAACATGATAAAAAGAAGGGCCCTTTACACCATGCAGGTTGTGTAGAAGGGCATCCTCCTCCAGCGCTCTGTCAAAAGATGGTCTTTAACAATCACTTTAAAACGGAAAACTCCCAAATTTTAAAAGCTATTAATTTTCTTGACTGCATTTTCCTACTTTCTCACATTACTACTATACACACTACTTTGTGACCCCATAGACTGTAGCCCGTCAGGCTCCTCTGTCCATGGAATTCTCCAGGCAAGAATACTGGAGTGGGTAGCCATTTCCTTCTTCAGGGGTCTTCCCAACCCAGGGATTGAACCCAGGTCTTCTGCTTTGCTGGCAGATTCTTTACCATCTGAGCCACCAGGGAAGCTCCTCACTTTACTATAATGGCTTCTAATTTTTTTTTGACAAAGCAATCCTTCAAAGGCCAGTAACAGTAACAAAACCTGAGCTGTCAGTCTCTAAATCTGCACTGTCTGGTCTAGCAGCCACTAGCCACAGGAAAGGACTTCCCCAGTGACGCAGCGCTAAAGAATCTGCCTACATAGCGGGAGCCACAGGATCCCTGGGTCAAGAAGATCCCTTGGAGGAGGGTACAGCAACCCACTCTAGTATTCTTGCCTAGAGAATCCCATGGACAGAGGAGCCTGGCAGGCTGCAGTCCATAGGGTCACAGAGTCAGACATGACTGAAATTACTCAGCACAGCACAGCAGCCACAAGAAAACAAAACAAAACAAAAAAGTGAACTGGCTATTTAAATTCAAATTTAATTAAAATAAAATTTCAAATTCAGTTCCTCAGTCACACCAGCCACATTAAAAATGTTGCATGGCTACCACTAGCTGCTGGCTACTGTATGTACTAAACAGTGCAGATAAAGAACATTCCTATCATTGCAGAAAGTTCTATTGGATAGCACTGCTCTAAATGAAGAATAAATGTTTTAATGTAAGCAACTTGATCCTTTGCTAATGGGTGAAATATATTTAACACTCTTCTCATGTGTAAGATGTACATGTCTGGAGAAATGAATGTCTTACAACCAGTTGGAGAGGTTTAGATTTAATCCTAAAGCTGATATTATTGTAAATAATTTTTTAAGGTCCATGCCAATTAAAAATTTGAAACAACAGCCACCCTCTTAAAAAAATATATTAAAATGAAAGTCTTTCAGAGGAATCAGAATGCCATACCATCTCCCTCAGCCCCATACTAAAGTTTAAGAAATGTTGAGATTCCAGACAGAACCATGATTTAAAAAAAAAAAAAAAAAAAAAAAAAAAAGACATTCTATACTTTGTCAGAGAAGTGGGAGAAGGAAATGGGTCTGTACAGGTACTGGTTTAGAGACATTTTTATACACACACACTTAACACATGCATCACCCCCTCTTTTCTCCTTCTCTTCCTCCCCACATCTCCCTCCTCCCCATGTCTCTTTTTCTCTTTCCTTGCCTCTCTGTCTCTGTCTGTCTCTCTGGGTGTCTCTCTCTCTGTACCTCTCTCTTTCTCTCTCTCTTGGAAGCTTGCTATAGATAAAAACCCTACAGTAAATCCTCTTTTAAAGGGAAGCATCCTTTCACGGTGTGAATAATGAATGTAATTTCTGCATTTGGCTTAACTGGGTCACAGGTATCTGAAAGCTCTTTTTACCACTTTTGCAAGGTTTGTAGGTTTGTAGCAAAATTAAAGCTACAAAGAATCAGAATTCTTTGCATTATATTTCAGCCTAACCAGTATCCTGGGAAAATAAAACAGCCACATAACTACAGTTAAGTGGCCTTTCCCTTTATTTCAATCACTCGTAAGCAGGAAAAGGAAAGACAAAGTAAACGAGGAAAATGTTTTCAAAGAGGTCAAAGTAGAGAGACTACCGTGCCAGATGGAAAATCAGAGGACCCTGCCATAGGAGGACAGGGGGGCCAGTAAGAGAAGACAAGGCGGGAGAAGAGAAGTCAGCCTGAATACTCTTCAAGAAGAAAGCAAGATTGAGCCCTAGGAAGGAACCGAATAGAAGAATAGAGGTTCCTAAAGTTAGAGGGAGTTGGGTGCCTACAGACAGTGGCTGGTCGGGGAACCAGAGGAAGACAGGCGTGAAACATACATGTTTAAATTCAAATGAAAAACCACTTTGTTATCAGACCTTTGTCCTCTTCTTCAAGCTCTACCCTCTGTTTCCCACACCATACTGGGGAATCAACAACCCAGGCCTACAGAGTATAATACCATAAATCTATCCATTTGTAATACTCTTCCACTAATGGAGGTGACCTTCAGATGTCAACACAAAATAATTTTCCGTAAATAAACACTGTTGAAAGGATCAAGGTCAAGCTAGCTATTCATTACAATATTCTCTCTATTTTCGTATATATTTGAAATATTTTTAAAATGAAAAATTAAGGACAAAAACAAAAATGAAAAAAAAAGAAAGATCCTAGTAATTGGTTTGACCAAAAACCAGCCAAAACATTTCTCATACTCTCCTCTCAAGGAACCAGCATAGGAAATAAAAAAATATTGTAAAAGAGCTAGACTGAATTTTTGACCCAGATGACTGATATTTTTATATTAAATAGATACAGCCTTGGCAGGTGCAAATATAATTCTAGGCAAGAGTTGGCTTCTTTCCACCCTTAATATTTTTGTGACTCATATTTTCCATTAGCATTAAAAACCCTTCCTTGTTTTCATCTAAAAACTGGTTAAGAAAGGAGAAAGGGAATACATTGATACATTCAAGATTTTCTTATTAAATGTGTTTCTATGATTTAAAATATATGAAAACACATGAATAATTTTCCATAAGTTATAATTGCACAATATGGGGCTCTTTTTTAAAATGACTTTTCTTCAAAACCACTGAATTTATGGGGTTTTTTTCCCTCTCATTGACCTGTGATTTCAGAAGCCTGTTTTGATTTGTAGAGGAATATTAACTCAGCTTTGTGCCCTTATTAAATAGGCTGTAAACATGAAGTGCTTTCAATATATAATGTTTTATTTCCTCTGATGCAATATAGATGAATTTGGAGAGAAATGAAAAGATGTAATAATTAAAGCAATACTTAGAAAGAAAACAGCCTAAACCTCAGTGACTTGCTGTCCATCGTTCTGTTCACATTGTGAATCCGAGAACGTCTTCTAGGGCAGAGTGACAGAACCGGTCCCAGTTCTGCCCATCAAGGCCGTGTCTTTGTTGCAGTGCTTGGAACAGCAGCGGCGGCTGTCCAGGGAGGATCAGAGGAGGGATGCAGGGCTTTCAGAGCTTCATGGTTTCAGACAGCAGCATGAGTTTCGTGGAATTTGTTGAGCTGTTCAAGTCATTCAGGTATGGCCGGCTTTCTTTCCAGCCTTTCCTCCTCTCACCCTTCCCTTGTTAAAACGAAGCTAAAGATGAGGTGTTCTCCATCCCGTGTCCAGTGTGAGGAGCCGCAAGGACCTGAAGGACCTCTTTGACATCTACGCCGTACCCTGTGACCGAGCTGGCTCTGAGGCAGCCCCCCTCTATACCAACCTGACCATTGACGAAAATATCAGCGGTCTTCAGCCTGACCTAGGTTTGTGTGACAATTTAATATTTCCTTTTGAGACCTTTCTACCTAAAAATAGTTAGAGACCCAGTCATGCAAACCTTCAGCCTGTCCCACATGGCACACTACTCCCAGGAGCATGGTGAAATGCTTAGAGAATCATTTCTCTAATGGGAGTGTCATGGGGATGGTATTGTTAGCATTTTGGACTAGGAAGTTCATCATTGTATGGGTCTGTCCATAGAGTCTAGAATATATTTAACCAGTAGAGCCTTCCAGTCATTCTGACAACTAAAAACCCTTTCCCACTTATTTCCAAATGTCCATGAAGTTTGTGGCATGTCCCAGTTGGGAACTGCCAGTTTCTTCTCTACCTCCAGGTAGGTGGGTACTCCACCCAGCGTTGGGAGCTGTCTGCCCTTTGACAGGAGGGTTTTCCCTGACCTCAGCAAAGTACTCCTGCCTGAACATTCAGGACATTTTTTCCTAATGCGTAAACCAGAATCTCTATTTCTTGATCCCATTCACTGCCACCACCATCACCATCACCACCCATGTATTTTAGGCCTATTATTTTTCTCTTATGTTCTTGCTGGAAACCATAAACCTTTCTAAAAAGCAAAAAACAAAATGAACACAGTCTTCTTTCCTGCATTTTCTTTTTAAATTATTTAAAAACATATTGTCCTTAAGCTAAGAATACTAACATTTTTCAACCTTAGTTATAAATGTACATAACTGTAGATTTGTCAAGTAGTTATAGTTTAAAAAAAAAAAGACTAATTTTTTAGGACAGTTAAGTTTACAAAAAAATGAGTAGAGAGTCCAGAGAGTTCCTGTATGCTCTGCCCCCATACATACAGTTCTGCCCTTAGTAATTTTTTGCATTAGTGTAGTATATTTGTTACAGTTGAGCCAATATTGATATATTTGAATTCCATAATTAACATTAATGTTCACTGTCTGTATTTTCTATGGGTTTTCACAGAAATATAATGACATGCATTTGCCATTACAATAGTATACAGAATAAATAGTTCCATTGTCTTAAAGACCCTCTGTGCTCTGTCTTGTCATTCTCCCACTCTCCTCTGAACCCCTGGAAAATACTGATCTTTTTCCTGTCTCCATAGCTTTGCTTTTCCCAGAATGTCATATAGTTGGGATCATATAGTATGTATGTGGCCTTTTCAGACTAGCTTCTTTCGCTGGGCAATATGTGTTTAAGGTTTCTTGATGTCTTCTCATGGTTTGACAGCTCATTTCTTTATATTGCTGAGTAATATTTCATTATGTGTATGCTTGCCCATTCACCTATTGAAAGACATCTTGGTTGCTTCTAAGTTTTAGCAATTATGTAGAAAGCTGCTATAAATATTTGGTATGCGGGTGTTTTTGTGGACATAAGTTTTCAACTCACTTGGGTAAACACCTAGGACTGGAGTTGCTGGATCCTATGGTGAGCCTATATTTAGCTCTGCAAGAAACTGACCCACTGTTCTCCATGGTGGTTAGAGTGAAAATGACTGCCCATACCAAAGTGGGTGCAAATGTGGAGCAACTAGGGCATTGCTAATGGGAGGGTAAAACAGTACAGCCAGCTCAGAAGAGAATTTGGCTGTTTCTTACAAACTAGAATGTACTCTTACCATATAATCCAGCAACTGTATTCCTTGGTATTTACCCAACTGAGCTGAAAACATATGTTCACACAGGCACCTGCACAGTTTACAGTTACACTTTTAAAGTACAGAAAAACTGTAATCTTAAGGGTACGTCTTCCATGCATGCTCAGTCATAGAAGTGGTTATTCTCAAAAACCAAAGTCTGAATTCAGCCTTAAGTCCCCGACCGAATTTACATGTTTGCATCTGATACTGAAGTTTATGGGCTTTTAGGATCATTGACCTAGCTCTCCTCATTTCTTTTATTTATTCACTAATTCATTTTTTTATCCCTTCAACTATGTGAAGCCAGGAAGAAGCACTGAGCTTGATGGCTTGTTTAGACAGATTAGTGAAGAGTTACTACAGCTTAATATTTCCCCAACACCACTATCTCCAAAATGGGCTTTATGAAAGATGCTGGCTAGCCTGTCCATGTTCTGTTCGGTGGTTCTGTTTCAGATTTGTTGACCAGAAATGTCTCAGATTTGGGATTATTCATCAAGAGTAAACAGCAGCTGTCTGACAACCAGAGGCAGATATCTGATGCCATTGCTGCTGCCAGTATTGTGACAAATGGCACCGGGGTGGAGAGCACATCTCTGGGTGTGTTTGGAGTTGGCATCCTCCAGCTCAATGATTTCCTAGTGAATTGCCAAGGAGAACACTATACTTATGATGAAATCCTCAGCATTATCCAGGTTTGTATCTTTTTGTGTGCAAGCACATGTGTAAAGCTTCTAACTATTCTAATTATTTTCCGCTGAACGTTTACTCTTTTTATACTTCCTTCCAATGCCTTTAAAGTCTGGGGGAAAAATAGGTTATTTTTTTTTAAAAATACCAAATATGTAAGTGTTCTTATTTAACATACAGTCAACATAGGTCCTAAACCTTTTTCTTTTGCTGTTGTTGTTTAGTTGCTAAATCATGTCCGACTTTTTTTCAATCCCATGGACTATATAGCCCACCAGGCTCCTCTGTCCATTGGTGCTTCCCTGGTGGCTCAGGGGTAAAGAATCCGCCTGCCAGTGCAGGAGGCTCAGATTTGATCCCTGATTTGGAAAAATTCTCTGGAGAAGGAAATGGTAACCCACTCCAGTTTTCTTGCCTGGGAAATCCCACAGATAGAAGAGCCTGGCGGGCTGCACTCCGTGGCATTGCAATAGTCAGATACAACTTAGTGACTAAACACCAAGTCTTCTCTTACCCAGTGGCTACTGTAAAGAATCAGTACATGATTGTTTTTTGTTGTTCCAGCCCATACAATGGAATTGGTAGTTAGGTCATCAGCTCTTTTGATTGTCTAACAAATGTTTATCAGCTTCTACTCTGGGCCTGGAAGTATAGTAGTTAAGAGGATCAAGTTCCAACCTTCATAGCAGTTTACATTCTAGTGGGTGAGGCAAACTATAAATGAATAAATATATCATGTGATTTCAGGTAATAATGGGCTCTGAAAAAAGACTGAGCAGAGTAAGGGAATGGAGGGCTGAGAGGAGTGAGCCAAGGCCCCTCGAGGGAGGTGACAGTTGGGCTGAGCACTGAATGATTAAGCCTTGTGAGGGTCTAAGGAGACAGCTTTCCAGACAGACAGTAGCAAGCAGAAGCCAGCTTGGAGTTTGTGAGGAATAACAAAAGCCAGAGGGACCATAGCAGACTTGATTTCAGACAGGTGGGCAGTGCCAAACCATCCAGGCATCTTAGGCCATGGTAAGGAGTCCATGTGAGATGGGATGCTATTGGAAATTTTTGAGCAGGGGAAGAAGATGATTTAAGTTCCTAGGAGGTCACTCTGGCCCCACTGGAGTATAAACTGTGCTAGGGAAGGAGTGAAGGCCAGAGAAACTGGGGAGGAAGCTGTCCCTGTAACGCAGAGGAAGTGGTCATGGCTTCCTCTAGGGGATGAGAGAAGAGAGGGGGCCAGATGGTTCACTGTGGCTGCGCCACATGCAACAGAATTAATCTAGGCCTTTAGCCTCCCTTGTCAATTGATTAGGAATCAGCGGATTAGCTGGCCAGCAACTGGACTTGATCACTGGCACTGCTAAAAATGTAAGATTGTGATCAGGTTGAGTATGCACTAAGTTATGATGGAGCGTGACCACTGTCCTGAGTGGATCTTCACCTTTCACCTCCCACCAACTCTGTAGTAGCTGCTGTTCTGATCCCCATCTTCACCTGGATAAACTGATACTGTTTGTTTCCATATAAATCAGCTTTATTCTTTTCTCCCTCTCTCTTTTTTTCCTCTTAAATAAATATGCTTCCTATAATAAACTCACACATAATAAATGTTTTCTTTTGGACGGAAAAACTACATTTTACCACTCCATAACTAAATTAGTCCAAATATTTGGTTTAGATATTTCCTGATGAAAACAGAACAGTTTTAAAAAATGATGTGGTGGTTTTTTCCCCTTTAGTTTCTTTTACCTAAATAACGCTCCTTTTGTATCCCTTGCAGAAGTTCGAGCCTAGCGTTAGTATGTGTCATCAAGGCCTAATGTCATTTGAAGGATTTGCGAGGTAACTTTTAAAATATTTTTGCCCATCATTTAAGCATGTATATTTTTCAAATAGACTCAGATACAGAGAACAAACTAGCTGTTACTAGTGGAGAGAGGGCTTGGGAGAGGGACAAGATAGGGGAAGGGGGACTTCCCCAGTGGTCCAGGGGTTGAGACCACATTTCCAATGCAGGGGGCACAGGTTCAATCCCTGGTGGGGGAATCTTAGTTCTGCTGTGTGGTGCAGCCAAAAATAAAATAATTTTTTTAAAAAGATAGGGGAAGGGAATAAAAGATACATATGATAAATACAAGGATTAATGTACAGCACAGGAAATATAGCCAATGTTTTATAATAGCTTTATGGAGTATAAGCTATAAAAATACTGAATCGCTAGGTTGTATACCTGAAACTGGGCTTCCCAGGTGGTGCTAGTGGTAAAGAATCCGCCTACCAATGCAGGAGATGTAAGAGACGCGGGTTCAATCCCTGGGTCGGAAATATCCCCTGGAGGAGGGCACAGCAACCCACTCTAGTATTCTTGCCTGGAGAATCCCATGGCCATACAAGCCTGGCAGGCTACAGTCCATGGGGTCGTGAATTGAACACGAATGAAGCAACTTAGCATGCATACCTGAAACTAATATATTTTAAGTCAACTATACTTCAGAAAAGAGAGTATGTAGTTTTCCTATACACATCTGAGAAAATTGTTTCCCTAGGTTTCTAATGGATAAAGATAATTTTGCCTCGAAAAATGATGAGTCACAGGAGAACGTTAAAGAAATGCAGCTGCCCCTCTCCTACTATTACATTGAATCTTCACACAATACCTACCTCACGGGCCATCAGCTCAAAGGAGAATCCTCAGTAGAACTCTACAGCCAGGTACCGAGAATTTCACTGGGAATGTGGTTTTCATTAACCTTATTTACGTAACCCCCTGTCACAGAAAGTTGACCCTAGCCTCCTTTGATGAGCTTATATGCTGTTAATTCTGAAATGTGAGGAAACATGATGTGTGGGAAACTGGTGATATATACGGCTGTTTTCTGTCCTTTTTTTCTTTCCGTTCCCCTCCCACCCTGCCACCATCTATACTTAACCTTTATTCTAGGCAAAAATAAATAAATAAATAAGTAGTAGTTTGAGACTCATAGCTTTTAGATCTTGGTTAGTCTGACCTACCCCTACTAAAATTAGATTTTCCCATGAGAAAACTATCTAATCGCTTGCCTAGATGCTAAATAAATCAATATATTGTAGTGGGAGAGCATAGTAGAAAATGCAACTGTCTATGAAGTTATTCCCAGAAAATTGTTTGTTTTGTTTTGCAATTTGTTAGAAAATTAATTCATCATTATGACAACCAACTTACACACACAAAAAAATCTACAAAGTGTAGGCACTATCCTTACACACTTAAATTGATGGGAATGTCCTCAAAAACTCACAAGGGTCTCTGGACTAGAAAAAGCACATCCTTTTCACCTAAACATCCAGCTCTCAGTTATCTGTATGACTGTTGCTTCTGTTGTATTTTCTGCAACACCTTTGTCTATGCTGCCTGTTTTCTGAACTCCTACAAGATGAGTTAATTGTGGGAGGATCTAGCTAGGTCCTGTGTGTGTGTGTGTGTCCATGTCTGTGTGCTGGGGGAAGGGGTCCAAGTGTAAAAATTTTAACTGTATTTTATACATAAACACAGCACACTCGCACTTCCTTTATTCTTCAGATTCCTCTAGATATTTCTCAAAGCATGGGTTAAACTTCTGTCCAAAGCTTATCGGGTATGGAGTATGTCTTTTAAACTCTAAAATTTAAGGTGATTTTATTATGAAATGAAGATGTGTTCTTAGAGTCACGATTTTCAAAATAAGTGTCTGTCAAGGGACCTCAGCTGCTGACACAGAAGAGCTGACATTACAGGGTCCCATGCCCTGGTCCCACTGCAGCTGAAGATTTGCTCTTGTATCTGCTTTCTATATTGGCCCTCTGTTTGCGCTGAGAATTCCAAGGTTAAAAGAAGTTTCAAATCTATTGTTCTAAGGGAAAGAAATGAAACGTGTGTGTGTGTGTGTGTGTGTGTGTGTGTGTGTGTGTATTCCAGGAAAATAAGCAGGGACTGGTGTCCTAGCTTTAATTCCTACTATACTTACCTATTTGACATCAGGGAGGTTTTCTTTTTAATTTTTTTTTTCAGGGACATTTTCTTTTTAAACTCCTTAACATTGCACCCCAAGCCTTTGAATAAAGCACAGAAACTCCTAAAATAGATTCACAGATGTGATTAAACCTTAAATGTGAGGCTCCCTTTTATTTCATTTCTTACCACTTTGCTGTCCCTCAACTCCTCCAATTACCTCCTAACATTTGTTACTTACTGGGTCGTTGAGAAGTGAGAGAAAGCCCTGTTCTCACCTGGAATTTCCAGCCCTGGTTCTAGTGGTATGTGGAAACTTTAATATTATGTGGACTTTAATGCAGACCTTTAACCTTTTCATGCTGAAAACCCATCTGGTCTGCTCCCGGTCAGTGAACGCTCTTTCCAGTGTGGCCACTACAGACAGCCTCATGTCCCAGCTGGCATGTTACACAACAGTTTCGGCCCAAAGCAACACACCCCTAGATGCTCTAATGCTGAAAAATGCTGAGGGCCTTGGGATTCTTTACCACAGAATCAGTTCCCTGTGGGATGAGAGGTCGCCTAGGAAAACTGGGTTCTCTATGGTGTGCAATGGGAAGAATCTAGCAAGTATCTCATATAAAAGCATTAAGGGGGATTCAACTATCTAAGTTATGTTGTAGCAACTATAGTCAGAGCAGGCAATGGCACCCCACTCCAGTACTCTTGCCTGGAAAATCCTGTGGACGGAGGAGCCTGGAAGGCTGCAGTCCATGGAGTCGCTGAGGGTCAGACACAACTGAGCGACTTCACTTTCACTTTTCCCTTTCATGCATTGGAGAAGGAAATGGCAACCCACTCCAGTGTTCTTGCCTGGAGACTCCCAGGGACGGGGGAGCCTGGTGGGCTGCCGTCTATGGGGTCGCACAGAGTCGGACACGACTGAAGCGACTTAGCAGCAGCAGCAGCAACGGTAGTGGCCGCTAGCTCCCAGGTACTGGATTGCTGTTACATGGAAATAGGTATGTGGGTTCTTAAATCAGAGAGTTGGCTCATTCACAGATACATATGCCTCTTAGCTTGGTTGACCCTTCTGAATATCACCATCTTTAAGATGTTCCACACATAGAGTCTATGGAAGAAGTTGATCCAAGCTAACATTACAGAGATGCCACCCAAACAGAGGTCAGGACCTCTGCTTCCAGCTTTAGATCCAGGAAATCAAATAGGTATCATCTCATCTAATTCACTGGTCATGTTTCCTGGAGTTCTTTGCTGAGGTGGTCATGAGATAATGCATCAGAGCTTTGGGGGCCAAGTGTGTTATGATTGATTACTGATGACTGCTATGGGTATGGAAAAGGGGAGCTTATGGAGTTATTTGCCATCTCTGCTGTGGATGCTGTTCTAGGATTAGACAGCAAACAAATTCCTGATAACTCCTTGCTTCTACCCTTCTCACATGCTACATGTTCACAGCAAAGGTATTAGTTTTGGGCCTAAATAGAGGAGCTTTGGGATTTCCAGGTGGCACTAGTGGTAAGGAACCTGTCTGCCAATACAGGAGACATGAGACTCGGGTACAGTCCCTGGGTCAGGAAGACCATCCCCTGGAGGAGGGCTTGGCAACCACTCCAGCATTCTTGCCTGGAGAATCCCATAGACAGAGGAACCTGGCAGGCAACAGTCCATAGGGTCACAAAGAGTCAGACACGACTGAAGCAACTTAGCACCACACGCAGAGGAACTTTTATCCTGATTAGATTCATATAAATATTTCAGTTCATTAAAGAATCAGTGTCCTCATTTCCTCATCAGCGCCTGTGTCACCTCCTCTGACATCTGCCCAGATAGAGCTCTAGCCTGGCTTTTTCATTTCAGGATATACCATATGTAGGTCCCTTGGACCAAAGTTGATGGGAAAATGATCAAATGTTATTGCTATCAAATTTTACCTCCCACTAGTATTCAGCTCTGGTCAGCACTCTTTCCACCTTAATCTGTTCTATCCCTTCCCCACCTGTGATAAATTGTGGCCTTTGGCCAACATGCAATGTTTCTTTTTAATCTTAGGCCCTTCTGTTTTAGCCTGGAGCGTGAACACTGATATGTGGAAGCCTGTGCTGGGTTTAATTTGAGGCTTTATCTCCATTTGCTCATCTGGGGTGGATTCACTCATTGATCCCACAGGTCCTCCTGCAAGGCTGTAGGAGTGTAGAGTTGGACTGCTGGGACGGAGATGATGGAATGCCCATCATTTATCATGGACACACCCTGACAACCAAGATCCCCTTCAAGGTAATGCTTCATAACTTTCTTTAGATCATATCACAGAGAGTCATTATCGTCATTCGTCATTTAAATAAGTGACTCTTCCAAGTTATACCTTACGTTGGGGGTTCTTATCCTGGGGCTTAAGAATTCTCCAAATTGTGGGGGTCTGCACATGGTCATTTTTCTGGGAGTTGATCTAAAACTCTCCTTAGATTCCCATTCAACCAAAGTTTAGTAACCATTACCTTGAATTAGTTATCATGTAATAATGTTATTGCAATTTTTGTATCATAAAATGATATAAAAAAGGCAGGAGTTGTTCTCCTGCTATAAGAATTAAAGATCATTTTTCCTGGTGTTCTGCTGACAAAGGCCAACATCATGTGTCTGGAGAGGATGAAATAACATTATAAAGTGATGAGAACTGATTCCACCTCCGGAGATCGGTCACCCAGGAAGACTGGTCTCACCGTATTATGATGTCAGTTTCTAGGTAGTTTATTTGTTCATCGTGCAATTATAAACCTCAATCAGAGGGTCTTTGGCTGTGGCATCATTTTTTTTTTCTGAACTGTAACTGGACTGAGAAGGAATATTACTATTTCTGTCTTATGTGTGAAGATAATGGCTAAAATATATTTTCTCTTCAACTCATTTTCCTACTCAGCCTTCTTTAAACATTTTGTGCCTTATGCTGAGGAAAAGAGGGATTGATAACTGTGTTTATGTACATACATAAATACAGGTGATATATGTCTTATTGCCCCAAAGTAGATTTGATTGTAAACTTCTTGAAAGCAGGAAAATATCTTATGCATCGTTATTTTTGATACTGTAACTAAAACAATGTATCTTACCTATAATATACTCTATATATATATATATTGATTTGTTAAATTGACAATACTGATAACTGTTCCTCATAGTATGTGAACAATACTTAATATGAATAGTTTAATGTCTTTATAGAAAATAACCTATTGTATTGCTTAACTTGAAAATACATTTAAAAAGATAGAAACCACTTTGGCCAGAGTCTTCTGCATACACCAAATTAGATGCTTTCTGTGGCTATTAGTACCTTGCTTCCTGACACCCTGGGCAAATATCTGAGCTCTGATGAGACTTTCTGGCCCTCACAGGAAGTGGTTGAAGCCATCGATCGCAGTGCCTTCATCACCTCTGACCTGCCCATCATCATATCAATTGAGAACCACTGTTCACTGCCTCAGCAACGAAAAATGGCAGAAATTTTCAAGGTAAGGTATCAGCTAAGTGACAGGACGGTCTTGTTTGACTATTGTTGAGCTTAATTTGGGGCCACCGTGGACCACACCACAGCTGGACCTCAGCTGTAAAACATGTATAGTTAGATCCCTCAGACCTGAGAAATGGGGATGCCCCTGTGAGCTTGGGGCTCTGTCTTCAGTGGTTCATCTTTTCAGCTAGTGATTGAAGCATTCTTCTGTGGTCTTCTGGCAATTTCTAGAAAGCCTTCAGAGGTAAAAGACGACCAACTCTCCAACACTTTTGGAACCACAAATCAGGGGTGCCAGGATGTCATCTGTCAGTTATATATAGAAAAGCTGAAAATATTTAAGGGCAAAGAAGTCAAATCTTCTTGTGGCCCAACTTCAGATACAGAGATCCATGTTGGCAAAGAGGTTAGACTGGCCACAACAATTGCTGTTAGCACCCAGCTCTTCCTTAGGCAAATAAACTATAATACAAACAGATTTAAAAGCAGATACTCCAGTATACTTCCCCCTTCCTCCACTCATAGAGGCATTTATGGGAATATGGCTCTCAGTGGCAGGGAGGGGCATGGAGATAAGAAAATGTTCCCAAATACAAAACTAATGCCAACAAAACTAATTAGCCTTTCATATTGCCTTTTCTTTGCCATCATTTAGAATGATGGTCTCTAAACTTTTTTTTAATAATGTTATTTATTTTGTGTGCCAGGTTTTCTCCAGTCACAGCGAGTGGAGTCTACTCTCCAGTTGCAGTGTGTGGGCTTCTCACTGTGGTGGCTTTGCTTTTTGCAGAGCACAGGCTCTAGGGCGCAAGGGCATCAGTAGGTTAGGCCTGTGGGCTCAAGAGTTTTGGCTCCTGGGCTCTAGAGCGTGACTCAGTAATTGTGGCACATGGGCTTAGTTTCTCTGAGGCATGTGGGGTCTTCCAAACCCAGGAAGCAAACTCACAGACACATTACAGGTGGATTCTTTACCACTGAGCCATCAGAGAAGCCCTCTAAACTTTTTTGATTGCATACCTTTATCAGTAAAATATACCATGTATTCCTATTGTGTATATTGACTTATTCATAAATTATATACATATCCTGCTTATTAACATATTTCATATATTAATTAAAACATGCAAAAATAAAATATAAAAGAGGGTAACAGAAAGGATGAAAGTAAAGAATTTAACGCTATTATTTATTAATGATACAAAAACCTTTTGCTATCATAAAAAAATTAGGACTATTTATTTATTATCTAAATTTTTAGTGGGAACGATGTGATTGAATACACCTCGTTGTTTTTGAAACTTTTGTGATCGCTGACTTGCATGTCTGGTTTTAAGCTTAGTTTATTATTTCAGTATTTGTCTTTAATAGCTATAGTAGCTGATAAAGATGCCTTACAAAGGTACCTGTATACAGATGGAAAAGGGTTGTCATTAACTGCACTTGTTAAATCACGGTACCCATTTCTCAATTCCATTAATGAGGCAAAGGTTCTTGTTGGAATTTGGCTAGAGAGTTTGTATGTAAAGGTCTTGCCTTTATATACTTTTATATTTGGGGGCTTCCCTGGTGGCTCAGATAGTAAAGAATCTGCCTGCAATGCAGGAGATGAGAGTTCAGTCCCTGGGTCAGGAAGATCCCCTGGAGAAGGGAATTGTGACCCACTCCAGTATTCTTTCCTGGAGAAGTCCATGGACAGAGGAGCCTGGCAGACTACAGTCCGTGGGGTTGCAAAAAGTCAGACACAACTGAGCAACTAACACTTTCACTTTTATATTTTTAACAGATGAGTTCAAACTCCACTAAAATCCTTCATTTAGAAGATTTTGTAACCATTAGAAAATCTGTTTCCAAGTTTTCTGACTGTGCATACATTAGTGTTTATGTTAAAATACATTGTTTCCTACAACAAAATCACATCACAATAGAAATACCTTTAGACAGCTGTCTTTACTCTTTCCGGAACACAAATTTTATCTAAAAAGCAACTGCTTTCTCTTGATGAAGGCACTGTTAAAACATTACACTTATCATATAGGAACAGACTAATAGTGATTTTATAATCGTCATCATTTGGTAACAAAGTGCAGCACAGAAAAAGTCAGAAATTTTAGGATACTTTTTTTTAAAGAAAATTGCATAACTTAGAATACTCCTTTGACTAAGTGGGCTTCACTGGTGGCTCAGACGGTAAAGAGTCTGCCTGGAGACCCAGGTTTGATCCCTGGGTCAGGAATATCCCCTGGAGAAGGAAATGACAACCCACTCCAGTATCCTTGCCTGGAAAAGTCCATGGACGGAGCCTAGCCGACTACAGTCCATGGGGTCGCAAAGAGTCAGACACGACTGAGCGACTTCACTTTCTTTGACTAAGTACATTTTCCTCATATAAAGTGTGAGCTTCTGTATGTTGTAAAGGATTTTCATAATCACTTTTCATCTAGTTACAAAGTATTTTAAAGAAAAATCTTTTTGCGAAATTAACCACAGTGGTTACCATGGCACCCAAACTGTGATCATCTCAATAAGCTGGTACCAAAGATGTGAGAGACACACCTTTGGTCCCTCTGCGTCAGTGGAGAGCCCTCGCCAGTCCTGCAGGCACCTTTATGAACGGCCCCTGACATAGACTGAAGGCCCCATTTTCAGTCTGTACATTAAGCACTAACAATCTTCCCTTTTTGTTCTGTTTTCATAAAAAAAAAAAAAAAAAGACAACTAGAAATAGAAACTGCCGTATTTTCTACCCTCACCCCAGGGGGTCATCCTGTGCCTTCCCCCACACCCACCTCCTTGGGGGACACAAATGTCCCTTTGGAGACCAGTGCTCAGAAAACCTTTGTGAGAATGGTGTCTGCGGCTCTTTATACCAAATGGTGACAATTTCTCCCTGTTATTTTTCATTTGGTCCCAACTTCCCACCTTCTTCAAGGTTTGTATCCTGTGCGCACTTCTGGAATAGTCCATATTCTATAGACCACGTCCTCTGACTGAATCTCTTTTTCTTCTTTTGTACATCAGACCCCAGAGTATTTTCCTAAACAGTTAGAGCTGCCCTCTGGAGAGTGGCCTCAAGCCCTCTTCGTGGTCTCTAACTACCTCCCTTCTTTCCACTAAGAAGCTATGCAGAGCGTGGGGACACACGGATACAACTTCTTTCCTAGCTCCTCTTCCTGGGATTTTTAGAAGAATCCCATTGGGCTGAAATATCTAGCCAAGTGACTCAAGTATAGACAAAAGTCACTGATGATATGTTTTCCTTTATTGTTTCAGACTGTGTTTGGAGAAAAACTGGTGGCTAAATTCTTATTTGAAAGTGATTTCTCAGATGATCCAATGCTCCCCTCGCCTGACCAACTCAGAAGGAAAGTGCTTCTCAAAAATAAGAAATTAAAAGCCCATCAGACACCGGTGGATATCTTAAAGCAAAAGGTACGCTCTTG
Source organism: Bubalus bubalis (assembly GCF_019923935.1). Lineage (NCBI taxonomy): Eukaryota > Metazoa > Chordata > Mammalia > Artiodactyla > Bovidae > Bubalus > Bubalus bubalis. The sequence continues at coordinate 15,936,140 of NC_059179.1, forward strand.
TTAAAGAGGTTACAGGGATGCTGCATGCCCAGAACAAAGAAATTGATGTCATTCTAAACTTTCAGCCAGGTAACCAGTTTTTGGAGATTCCCTTTCCTTGAATGATATATTTGAGTTTTGGCTTTTGTTTTAATAGACAGATAAATACTCTCTTCCCACTCACCTAAAATTTTATTTTGAAAAATTGATATAGAATGCACCTCATTATTTAATTTATTTTGGGCAGAATAATGTGTGATCTTTATCTCTGGACCTGAGCTTCACAATTCTCAACCCCTCAGTGGTCACTGGAGTCCTCTTTAGAAAGACCAAAGACCCCTGCCCCTGTGGAGCACTTGAACATGGGGTTGTGACCCCTGAGGTCAGTAGTAGACCCCCAGTAGCAGCAGCTCTGGGGTCCTAGCCCTGTGGAAGCTGGCACAGTGTATCACTGTGGTAGGTGGACCCCAAGGCACTTCTGTATCTGCCTCACTCATGACATCTATCCTCAGAGCACCCCAAACTTGCCTGCATAGCAGGGCCCTCTGCCCAAGGATCTGTGAAAAACTTCAGGTCCAGGACCAGTGAGTCCATATTGCCAGGTTGCACTTACTCATTGCACAGAATAACAGCTGCCAAAACTATTTGCCCTATTTAGGAGGGCACTGTTGACCCTGAAACACCGCTTTTGAAACTTACCACAGCCAAGAGTTGCTGCATAAACCTCAGCCCCCAACAGGAGAACGGTATTTATTTTGTATAAATATATAATAGACAACATAAATTATATACAAATGTAACATACAAAAACCATACTTGTCAAATAAATCAGCCCAGTCAGACTTACATTTGATCCAAAAAGGTCTGGCTTTATTTTTTTATTCACATAAACATTATATTATCATCCCTCTGATGCATATCTCACTTCTGAATTTTAATTCCAAGGTAGATGGATAGACAGACAGAGGAAAGGAAGGGAAGAAGGGAAAGATAGTTAGATAGATAGATGATAGATAGATAGATACAGATAGATGATGGACAAGACATAAAACTTTGAATGTGTTTACTGCCTGGATGAAATAAGACGCCCCCTTCTCATTTCTTAAGACTCTCTCAGGAGCTCTGCATCCTCAAATGTTCTTTTTACTGCCTGGAATGGTTTTTCACCTCATCGCCTGTATCACTGCAAGATTGTTGCTTGATCAGTGGGAGTTCTGCTTGTTTTTTGTAAAGTGAGAAGAACAATCATGAAGAGTAAGTGGGAAGGGAAAATTAGCCAACCACAAACGTGTTCTCAGGCAGGCCTGTTTTTAAAAGAGTGCCCAAACATGTTGAAAAATCTTGAGTCTGGAGATTGGTTTCTTTTAAAGATCCAAACCTGCGTGTTCCTAGAAGTCTTCATGTGCTCTGGAGGTACACATTGCCCAATTTGACCATCGTGCACAGCTCTGGGCCAAGAGTTGCAAAAGCAGCCACCTTCAGGGGCCAACCAGGAAATATAAACATAAGAGCCAGCTGGATTGGGAAGTGGTGAGGAGGGCAAGGGAGTGCACATGGCTTCATGAATGAGCAAACCTAATTAAAAATTCTTAAAACACTGCACCAGCCAAACAAGTCTGGTCTGGAGGAGAAGTCAGCGCTAAGTGCCACCAGTTTGAGACCTCTACTAGGTCTGCCTTTGTCCAGATCTGCACTCCCCAAAGCTGCTGCATTTACTTGGCTTCCAGAAGCCATGAGACCTATGCAGATGGGCTTTATTTTGAAGCCGTTTGACTAAAATGTGTATGCTTATGCCTGGCCCTCCTCAAATGCTGCAGCAGAAACTGACTCCCCAACATAAAAGGCACTTTTTCTTTGGCAGCACTGTTCCTGCACTCTGCTTTCTTTATCCAGAAACTACTGCCCACATCTCAGTGCCAAGCAGATGCAGCTGCCCTCTGCTCTATGGTCTTCAAGACGTAGTTGGATGTTCTTGTAGCTGCTGCCTTTCCTGTTCTTCGCACATTTGCAGTGACTTATACAGTGTCCATTCCACTAATGAATAGATTGTGTAGTTGCAAAAGTCTTCTGTATGTGGAGCCCGAATCTTCCTTCCTGTTCCTCCTACTCTTTGGCACAACTTTCCTCTGCAGCTGCACAGACTAATTGCACATCCTGAAAGCCAGCATGTGACTTCTCACCAGCTTTTCTCTTCTCCAAGCTAAACGTTCCTATTGTGTCAACAGTGCCTCGCAGGATATGACTCTTCCATTAAGACTATTTTGATATTCTTACATTTGTGGATATGCTTGAATTTGTCCATCTTAAAACATGATTTCCAGAACTAAGTCCGTGCTCAGGGTCTGTCAACTCATGAGCAGTGTAAGCATCACATCTCTTAATCTGAACTTTATACTTCAGTTAATACAACCTCAGACTGTTCTCACTATTTAAATTCTTTAACACCTATCAGGCCCATGTTGAGTTTGTGGAAAATGAACAGTTCAGTTGTTTTCATAGGACTAAACTTATGTCTAGTCTCCCTATATTTCCAGGTTTACAATTAATGTTAGCCTTCCGCATAGCAGGAGCCTCACATTTATCACTATTAAATTTGCTCTTCTTGGTTTGAGTACGTTATTACAGCATATAAGGTTCCCTGTGGGTTTTAACATTAGTCATCCAATGTATTTATTAGCAGTTTTCCAAACTGTGCCTTCACCCAGACTGCCCTTGAGCCAGATGGCCCAGTGGAGAGCCCTGTGGCCCTTCTTGCAGGACCTCCCTGGAGTTTAGGTGATTATCCCTCCTATCTGGTTCTCTGTTCTCTGAAACCCACATTTCTGCAGAATCTGGTTCAACTTCTTTCTTTATAGAATAGAAATTGAGGTCTAGCCATCTATGGGACTTTCTCCAAGCCTCCCAGATCGTAGTGGCAGAGGCAGGATTCTGATTCAGGTCTTTAGGAAAGACCTTGCCAAAGGCAGTCCAGAAGTCAGGATACACTGCTAAGAACCACTGGGGCAGGGACTTCCCTGGTGGTCTAGTTGCTAAGACTCTGCACTCCCAATGCAGGAGGATTGAGTAGTTCGATCTCAGGTAAGGGAACTAGATCCCATATGCCACAAGTAAAGATGCTGCATGCTGCAGCTAAGACCCAACACAGTCAAATAAAGAAAGCAAGCATCACTGGGGCACTTTCAAAGACAGAGTCTTGGGTCCCAAATCTGCCTAACTAAATCAGAATTGCCATAAGGAAGTCCTGGTAGTCTGTTTACTTAAAAATAATTTTTACCATCCTGAAAGTTGGAAAATGCTGCTAATCTGTTATTTCCCACAAAGTGAGTTACCTTACCCAAAAGGTCTAAACAGGTTACTGTATGGGAGATTCGTTCTTAGTAAACTTGTTCTACGTCTTTCTAGTCGCCTTTTTATTTTCTGTGTTCTCACAACCAAATAATCCATTCTGAGACTTTGTCAGGTATCACCTTGACATTTCCTACCATTTGACTTCCACAACTTACTTCTTCCTCCTTTTGGAAAAAAATAGGACAATGTAATCCCATTATCAGTGTTTTAAGCATAGTTCCAGATCCCTGTGATTTTCCAGGGAGTTCCCTGGTGGCTCAGATGGAAAAGAACCTGCCTGCAATGCAGGAGACCCAGGTTCAGTCCCTGGGTTGGGAAGATGCCCTGGAGAAGGGAATAGCTACCCATTCCAGTATTCTTGCCTGGAGAATTCCATGGACAGAGGAGCCTGGCAAGCTACCGTCCATGGGGTTGCAAAGAGCTGGACACGACTGAATGATTAACATGTTGACAGTCATATTGTCGAGGCCTGACAGGCTGTGGGTCCAGACCTGGTGATCTGAGTTCACATGGGGCTGAGTGATGCATGCTTAGAGCTCCAGTGTGCTCAGAACCATCCCTAACTTAGAGCATCTGAGTCCTTTCTATTCAAAGAACTCACCCTCAGCAAGGATAGACTGACTCACAGCCAGATTTCTGAACCCTTGGCCTGAACTCCAACCTGCTAGACTCAGACAGTTCACTCTCAGTGCCAGGTGCTGTGCTGGGGGCTGGAGGAACCAAGCTAGTGAGACATGGCTCCTGCCTGGGCCCGTCTGAGCCAGAGTCTTCACCTGATCCCTACCTCTGACCCTCTGACCTATATCTGAATTGCTGTTATCAAGGGCTGAGATCCTGTTCTTCTGTCCTAAAATAAGTAGGATATTGCAAAAAATAAGGAAGTCAGCTCTTGACTGTCATTGGCCCACCCATCCCATACTTCCTGCACTGGGGGAAGTACCTGCAAGTTGATGGGACCTTGACACTCCGCTTTCTGATACCTGGTGGCAAAACTTTGAATGGCAGCTCTCCCTTCCTGGTTCTCCCAACTTTCTGCCAGGGGTTGGGGGAGGGGCGCTTCCCAGCTCTTGGCATTGCCAGTCATGATACTTGGCTCCACCCTGCATGTTTACTGTTTGGAGGCTATTTGCTTATCCAGGACAGATAGACTTGCTTCTGTGGCTTACTTGTGCCTGGAGCATATTTCCCAAAGTTTGAAAGAACGCTAATCCTATGAGACACTCTGGAAAAAAAAAAAGATTCCCAGTTAAATAAGCGTGGGAAATGCTGCACTGGAGATCTTTGAAGAACCGTGATGCCCTTCAGCATATTTAATGAAGGCTCTGAGAAACTCTGTAGTAGGAATGTGTTTTAGTTTCTGTAAGATGTTGTTTTTAAACGTCCATTGTGTTGTGTGGTTACTGTAATGGTCATTTTTTAATATAACAGCTGTAAGTGTTCCATAAAAATTTTGAGCTTTGGCCATGTTCAGTTATCTGGAGTGGACTGCATTGTAAAAGATTTATCTGTATATTGACATAGCCTAAATCCTATCTTCCTTATGTATATATTTTATTATAAATACAATATAATCACATTTCAGGAAGCTTAAGGAAGAATTATTGTAAAATACACTTAATTCCGAAGCCAAACACAACCTGTATCACAGGGATTCTCAACCTTAACAGTATCTATGGATAGAATTCAGGAGGCCCATGAAGTTAGGTGAAAAATTCGTTTTTTTCTTTTTTGGCCACACCACGCAGCTTGCAGGATCCTATTAATAGTTCCCCAACCAGGGATTGAACCCATGCTCCTTGCAGTGGAAGCACAGAGTCCTAATCACTTGGGCCTCCAGAGAATTCCTGAAAAAAACAAAAATTACATCTTAATTTTCACTAACCTGTAGCTAAAATTTAGCCTTTCCTCTGATTATAAATATAAGAAACACACTAGAATAAACTTGACAAAGTATGTCTTTGTCAGCAATAGAAATCACAGGTTTTTCATGTTATATCAGAGTTGCTGCCATTATCTCCAAGAATTATTTATGCTCATCACTATTTCACAAGCATTACATGACCTACCATTATATATTTTTCACTGTGTTAATAAAGAAGCATATATTCCTATAGCACTGATTTGTCTTTTTAACATTTGATAACTATAGTCAACATTCCTTTTTTCCTTTGTAATCTTATATATTTTATTCTATGCATTTAAAATATTCTGAGAAGGGATCTTATCTCACCAGATTGCCCAAGGGATCTGTGCCTGCTGTATTAACATTTAAAATCTAGCCTTTTATGCATGACATTTTATATAATTATAATCATTATATAGAGACATAAAGGTATTCAGTCAGTTCAGTTCAGTTGCTCAGTCATGTCCGACTCTTCGAGACCCTGTGAATCACAGCACGCCAGGCCTCCCTGTCCATCACCAACTCCTGGAGTTCACTCAGACTCACGTCCATCAAGTCAGTGATGCCATCCAGCCATCTCATCCTCTGTGGTCCCCTTCTCCTCCTGCCCCGAATCCGTCTCAGCATCAGAGTCTTTTCCAATGAGTCAACTCTTCGAATGAGGTGGCCAAAGTACTGCAGTTTCAGCTTTAGCATCATTCCTTCCAAAGAAATCCCAGGGCTGATCTCCTTCAGAATAGACTGATTGGATCTCCTTGCAGTCCAAGGGACTCCCAAGAGTCTTCTCCAACACCACAGTTCAAAAGCATCAATTCTTCGGCACTCAGCCTTCTTCACAGTCCAACTCTCACATCCATACATGACCACAGGAAAACCATAGCCTTGACTAGACGGACCTTTGTTGGCAAAGTAATGTCTCTGCTTTTGAATATGCTATCTAGGTTGGTCATAACTTTCCTTCCAAGGAGTAAGCATCTTTTAATTTCATGGCTGCAATCACCATCCGCAGTGATTTTGGAGCCCCCAAAAATAAAGTCTGACACTGTTTCCACCGTTTCCCCATCCATTTCCCATGAAGTGATGGGACCGGATGCCATGATCTTCATTTTCTGAATGTTGAGCTTCAAGCCAACTTTTTCACTCTCTACTTTCACTTTTGGTTCCTCTATTGTTGAACTTTTAGACTGTTTCCTGTTTTTAATTCACGCAAGTAACTTTGTCTGTATTTTGGACTATTTCCTTATGCTAGGCTCCCAGATTTATATTTATTCTTATGTCCTGCGTTATTCCCTCACAGTAATTCTACTCAAATGTAGAGGCACATGACCTTCCTGATAGCACACATCAAGTTTCCAGAAGCTTCTAAGCCTATTTTGTTAATCTGACTGATGGTTCAGATAAAAACTTTTCTGAAACGTTGATAAAACTTTATTTGTTGAAAAAACTATATTGTTCAAGGAATTTTATTTAAATCAACTATTCTTTTTTCCCATCCATAGGAATCCTAACGTTTCTCTCAATGTCAAAGACCTTTAGATAGTATTTTAAGAAGCGGGGAGCAGTTTTTTAGCAGAGATTTTCTTTTTCAAAATGGGTGGGCTGACTTGCTTCCTCATCATTCAGGACTGATGGTTCTCTGAAGCACCCAGGTTTCCCCTGGGAAGGAGGGAAGTAGTCCTAGGGGACCTGGATTCCAATTCCTTGTGATAGTTTTCTAAAAGTTCCTGGATTCCTCCTGCAAAGATGTTAACATTTGCCTAAGAATTGATGTTGCATTTTAAGTTAATGTAGAGTTTTGGGTTTTTTTTCCCCCCAGATAATCAAAATAGGTTAAGCCACTTTTTAGGACTATGTAAGCATTGGGTAGTCCTTTTGAAAACCATTAATGAAAGTTTAGTAGCTGGGTATCTGCAGTCTTTAATTATTCATATCTTACAGGCTCATCAGCTAGCATCCATGCAAGCTCAGGCTTATAATGGTAGCAATGCCAGCTCCCCACCTGCTAATAATGAGGAAGAGGAAGATGAAGAGGATGAATATGATTATGATTATGAATCCCTCTCTGATGGTAAGAGAGCCAACACGATGCTGTACTCAAGGAAGCACACTTGGATGGTTTTTCTACTGGGTTTTTTGGTGTCTTTTTTTTTTCCAAAATAAGTCTGGCAGTCCATAGACAAACAATACAGATTGTTGTAATATTACCTAAGAGTTTCTGGAATCCTGTCACTTAGCAAGGAGGACCAAGCAAGGAAAGGGATTCTTGTCAGCCACCAGAGCCATTACGAAAGGAAAGAAGAGGATGTGGAAAGCAGCACAGGAGTTGCTCCTAAATTGGTTTCTAGAGAATGAGGTAGAATTGCCGCAGAGAGACCACATTCTTAGAAAGAAAGTGAAGTCTTCAGTTGTGTCCGACTCTTTGCGACCCCATGGACTGTAGTCTATCAGGCTCCTCCGTCCATAGGACTTTTGTAGACTGTGGTTAAATCTTTTCTATCTCCTGAATCACCTGCAGGGGGCAGCATCGAGTTCCCATGCTTCTCTCCATTGCTTTCACTCTTGCTTTAAGAGCATGGAAAAAAATGAAACATCATTCCCGTTCTGCACCCGCCCCCCTACCCTGGTTCTCACATTACTAAGCCAACCAGACATTTCCTTCTGGCCCCACCAAAAAGATAAAACAACACGGGTGAAGACTAATGGTGCACTACGAAAAAGTCACAGGAATGATATCACCTACCCCTGTTTTACAGGTGAAGGGGGCTTCTTACAGAAGAATTAGGTTTCAGGTGTGTTTCATCTGGACTAAATTCATATCTCTGCTAGAGATTATAAAATGCTTCCTCGGGTACTACTGCTGATGATAGATTGTTTTAATTTTGGCAACATCTGAAAGACAAATATGTAGTCATGAAAAAAAATGCCAAAGTTCCTGTTTACTTAAACATTTAAATGTAGACTATATTACTTCTCATTGTTTTGTTAATGTGTAGATATACCCAGACCAGCAACCATTTACCACTTGCATTAAGACTGCAGCCAAGGGACGTCCATGGAAGTCCAGTAGCTGGAACTTTGTCTTCATTGCAGGGCATGCAGGTTCCATCCCTGGTCAGGAAGCTGGGATCCCACATGCGTCAAGGCCAAAAAGCCAAGACATGGAACGGAGGCAGTGCTGTATCAAATTTACTAAAGACTTTGAAAATGCCCTACATCAAAAAAATCTTAAAAAACGACAGCCAAGCCTCCTCCAAATATCCGCTTCTCATGCAGCATGATTGTCTAGTCATATTTCCATGAGCCTCCATCATGGTCAGCAGCTACAGTCTAATCTGTTTCTGTCTCTGTCCATTTAATAATTGTCCTTAGTAGTAGTTGATTGCTTCATGCGTTCAGTCACTCAGTCATGTCGGGCTCTTTCTGATCCCAAGAACTGTAGCCAGCCAGGCTCCTCTGTCCATGGTGATTCTCCAGGCAAGAATACTAGAGTGGGTTACTATGCCCTCCTCCAGGGGATCTTCCCAACCCAGGGATCGAACCCAGGTCTTTGGGTGGATTCTTTACTGTCTGAACCACCAGTGAAGCCTGAGAATACTGGAGTGGGTAGCCTTTCCCTTCTCTAGGGGAACTTCTTGAGCCAGGAGTTGAACTGGGGTCTCCTGCGTTGCAGGCAGATTCTTTACCAGCTGAGCTACCTGGGAAGCCCTGACTGTGTCATACCATCAACTAAAAACTGACCTGAAATCCTGTCAGTTAACACAAGGGGCATATTCTCTAAACTGGGAAACTGAAAAAGGGTGATAACAGGAAGGAGTCAAGATAATTTCTTATATCCTATTCCTCAAAAGCTGTGGGAAGATCCCCTGGAGAAGAGAATGGTAACCCACTCCAGTATTCTTGCCTGGAGAATTCCATGGACTTAGGAGCCTGGCAGGCTATGGTCTATAGCGTCACAAAGAGTCAGACACAACTGAGTGGCTAACACCTTCACTTTCACTTTTCTGAGTCCATTGAAAGCAAGTCAGGCTGAAAACTCGCCTAGGTAGCCCGGTTTATCTCTGTGACGGCTCTGGCCCTCAGTTTTCACATATCTAAGATGAGCGAATTTCGCTAAAGCCTTTTTTTGGCTATAAAACTGTGATAGTTCCTGGGAACTATCTGAAAATTACTTACAGAAAATCTAAAGGAAGTTGCAAATGAGGCTTATTTATTTCAGGAAGTACTACTCTGCCTTTTGGCCAGTAAGTTCTTAATGAATATTTATTCAATTAAATTTTATTAAAGCAACATCAATTAATTTTTCCCCAACCTTGCTGTACATCTTAACTAGCGTTGAACATGCACTATAGATTTGAATTTACAACTTTATATAGACATATACAACATATATATGAAGTTGTGATATTCATGATTGCATGATTCTAACAAATTAATCAATTTCTATCCATTCGACATGAAGTGTTTTGCAGACTGTTAGGACCATCAGTAACTGAAAACATGTAGTGTGAATGTGGCAGCATGATTAATGTTAACAATGTTTGCACTTCCTTTATTGCTAGGCTTTGCATCCCTTAATAGTCAAATTATGAAATCAGTGGAAGAGTTCTTATTTCATTTTTCTTGTAATTTAAGCTGTTGTTATTTATGCTTTACTTCATACCTTAATTTAATTTATCTGGCTTTTTGCCTTAATTTTCTTACTGTTATCCTCTTTCTGATTCTGTTTTTCTGTAGCAGATGTCCTTACTGCTTCTCCCGCTCCTAACAGTCAGGAAGGTAAAGCCATTTGAACCTGGCATTTTAACTGCATGAATGTCAGCATTCTGTTGCCTATTGTTTAGGTCCGATTCGCATGTGACACTTATAAGAATAAAAATGTCATTAACTGATTGATCTCATTTATTTCTTGGCAGCCTGCATGGCCCTGATTTGGTATAAGGATATTTTGGTCTAAGCATTTGTGGTCTGATGAGATAGTAAATTGTGGGTGAGAAATGAGCTTTCTTGTGTGTCGTTTTAAAAGAACATAATCATGTTTATTTTCCTAAAACCTTTAAAGTCATTTTGAATAGAAATTCCAAAGCAAGAGCAAAGTATAAGATTATCTGTCATACTTTGGAAATGTTTAAATCTATCTTGATTCCTCACCTTAAGAGTTTCCCTTCATAAATTGATAGACAATTATGAAAACTTTACTTCCCAATTAAATATATTTGTGAAAATTGCATGGCAAATAACAATGCCTTTTTCCCCTCTGGTTTTGACATTTCTAGAGGTAAAAGAAACTAATAGCTTCATTTTTAAGTGAGAGTGAGTAAATCATGTCTGTACCATCAAGAAGTGATTCAACCACTCAACTTTTCCCAAACTTGTGTGCTGAGAGCTTCTTGACAGGGTATCTTCCATAATCTGTGCACAGTTCTAATTGTCTGTATGAAAATGAGTTTTCTCATTTAGATTATGTCTATATGGTACCAAAACTCTGGTAGGTTAGTCCATTCAATCAAAAATGAATACATCATTTAACAAAATTTAAAAATTTAAGCCATTATTTTGGTAACATGTAGTCAGCACCTCAGTCTTACAGATAAGCACAAGTACCTGGATATTCTTGGAGTGATGTATAGACACAACCTTAAGTGAAGCATTCAGTTCTTATTCACTAAAGCCTGCCAATTCATTTTCAGACAACATTCTAGAAGACAGACCTGAAAATAAATCATGTAATGACAAACTTCAGTTTGAGTATAATGAAGAAATCCCCAAGAGGATAAAGAAAGCAGATAACTCTGCTTGCAACAAAGGAAAGGTGAGTGCATGGTTTCTCTTTGATTGCATTTGGACATGGTATTCTTGTCAGTTTCAGGTAGGATTTCACTCCCTCCCTATCCCTTCCCTTCACCTCGCCCCTCACTTTCCCTTGAATGCCAAAGCCCAGACAGTGATGATATGGGCCCACTTCTGTCATTTATGGAAAATTAGTCATTTATTCACCCAGCCAGTACCTACTAGAGGTGTAGCATGTGGTAGGCACTAAGGTAGCACAGGAGGTGACTTAGCAATGGAACTAAACATGTCAACCGTGCTTGGAAATGATTACAAAGAGCAGTGATTACACATTGTTATCAGATCATCTGGCAGATGAAGTTGAGAAGCAGATGAAAACAGGGCATTCAGAGCAGGAGGACAACCTGGTATCTTTAGTGAATTGCCGGAAGTTTTAAAGTTGTTTGGGATGACCAAGAAGATGAACAGGGCTGATTGGGAAGTGTTAGCACAGGGAGGACACTAAGAATGGAAAAATAAATGAGATACCTGGACCCAGTCCTCAAGTGCCTCACAGTGTTAGACTCTGAGCAAATCCATAATTGCAGTGACATTGTTGGAGAACAAAATAACAAAATACGCCAAAAATTTGAGCCACAGAAGATACATACTCCATCATCCATTTGTTCAACAAATATGTATTGAATGTTCTACATTTAAGACCCAGAACCATGTGCCCTCGGGGAAGATGAAGAATGTTAGACTCAGCCATCGCTCTCAGAAAGCTTTTCTCTAGGGAAGGTGTTAGAATGTGTATGTGGATAAGATAGAGGAAGTGAAACACACTGATGACAAAAGAGAGGAACAAAGAGCTTTGGGGATTCAGAGGTAAGTGATCTGATCTGTACCTTCCCCGTAAACCAGTATCATTGTTCCCTTGATAGGTTTATGACATGGAACTGGGAGAAGAATTTTATCTTCCTCAGAATAAAAAGGAAAGCAGACAGATTGCACCAGAGCTTTCTGACCTTGTCATCTATTGCCAAGCAGTAAAATTCCCAGGTAAGAGTAGACAGTATCATTTATAGCATTTAAAGATACCAAAAGATACAACAAATATGCTATTTAATCAGGTGTTGCAAATGGCCTCAAAATAACTAAACTGTGTTGCAGAAATCACTGTTACAGTACCTTCTAAATATTTATTATTATTATTATTTGCTTTGGTGCTGATGTGGATAATACCATAATATTATCATTTTTCAGACCATATCATTTCTCTTCATAATAGTTAATAATAATCATAATATTCATAACAACTAATAGCTAAAATTTATTAAGCACTTAATTTTAAGTACCAGGATTTGTATTAAGTATTTTACATACATCATCTTAAAAGACTTCATAATAATTCTGTGAGTAGGCAGATTTATCCCCATTTTTACATAAAACAATCTGAGAGAGATGAAATAATTGGTCCAAGTTTTCAGAGCGTATCAGTTAAGACTCTTTTCTTTGAAAGTGGCAGAAATTGGCATAAGCAAAGAAGAAATGTATTGAGTTGTGTGTTGAAAACTGAAGAGATAAACAAGTTTCATATACATCTTGATCCAGGGCTCTCCTCTCTCCCCATAGGGTCACCCCGTTGACTCTCACTGGGTCACCACTGTGTTGGCCCTTTTTCCTTCACGGTGGCAAGGCAGCTGCGGCAGGCCAGCACCGCAGCCTTCTAGATTCAGCTTCAGTAGGAGTCTCTTTCAGAACTTTCAGCAGCAGTTTCGTTGTTTTTCACTCGATCTTGCCCATCCCTGAACCAGTCACTGTGATCAAGGACATGGAATGCTCTGACAGTCTAGGGCAGTGGTCCCCAATCTTTTTTGGCAACAGGAGCTGGTTTCCTGGAAGACAGTTTTTCCATAGATGGCAGGGGGGAAGGGGTGGGAGAGGAGGGCAGAGAGGAAGGCTTCATGATGATTCAAGAGCATTACATTTATTATACCGCTGCTGACCTGATAGGAGTTGGAATGGGAAAGGGCTGTAAATATGGATGAAGCTTTGCTCGCTCACTCACCTGCCACTCACCTCCTGCTATGGGGCCCTGTTCCTAACAAGTTACTAACCGCTGCTAGTCTATGTCCCGGGGATTGGGGACTCCTGGTCTGGGGCTTATGTCATGTGCCCATCCCTGAGCTAAGTAGTGAGTCTCCATCCAAACTGCAAAGATCAAGGACAAAGTTTCAGTGGAGCTTTCCCCCATTGGTCATTTTTAGAAGTACAAGTGAACTTAAGCTGATAAACCATTGCCCCCCAAAATGTGTATTTCAGTTAATAAAGGATAGAATTCTGATTCTGAAGCTCATCTGCCTCCAAAGTCCTGCTCTTAACCCCAGAGCTACCCTCATGTCTTGTTAGGGAGTGCTGTCAGTGAGCTCATCCAAATGGAGCAGCAGGAGGCAGAGGGCAAACAGGAAATCCATAAATATCTGGAAGTCAGAAAAATTCATCTCCTCTTATTAAGAAGAAAGATTCCCTTGTACAAGATTTCTGAGGACAGGAAAGCAGCTGGCACTGGGGCACCCATGTAAATGTTAGTAAGCAGCTTGGATGAACTTGACCTAGAAAGGGAAGTTAAAACCCCAACCCTTATTTTTTTAAAGGTGGTCTGGATGCAGATCCTGCTTCCAGAGGCTTTATCTTAAGCCCCAGTTCTCATACTCTGCCTTGCAAATGGGACAGAGGTCTTAGGCTATTAAAAAATTAGATAACCAGTGGTCTCTTCACACACCAGAAGAGGAAAAAAATCATAGGACTTTCTCAATTTTAGATTTTCTCTCGTAAACTGTTTTTAAACTTTTGGCAGCCGCTACTGCCTATCTGCTAGCAAATTCTGTTGAGGAGGATAAGAGTGAATAAGTAGCCAACAGTGGCAACCCACTTCAGTAATCTTGCCTGGGAAATCCCATGGACAGAGGAGCCTGGCGGGCTACATATTCATGGGGTCGCAAAAGAGTTGGACATGAATTAGAGACTAAACAACAGCAACAACAGATCTCAAAGAAACGAAAGAACCTGGCCATGTAGGGTTAGTTTCACAGATCCTGACTTTCTAGCTCCTGAGTACCGTATGACCGTATCTGCAGTTAGTGAAATTGTTCTTATCATGGGATAAAATTCTTTCACTGTCAATGAGCCTCATGGCCTGCATGTCCCTCATCACAGGAACAGATGTGAAGACCACTCTATCCAAGAATCATACTCACTGCATCTCTTGTTCTTTATAAATTCAGCTGCCACTGCACCCAAAATGTTCCTCTGACTTTGTCTTTTCCTCTCAAGAGCTGAGTAAACAAAGAGCACAAGTTCCCAGAGATATTTGAAGTCACCATGAGAGATTACATTTCTCTGCTGATAGAGGATCGTGGAAGGGTCAAAGGTCATTTGGTACAGTTTCTGACTTGAGGCACAGGCAAAGCATGGGGTTGTTTGACTTGTTTTTAAAATTCCAAGTGTGCTGTTTTTTAAAAGTGTTTAAATAGCACACATCCTTTATAAGTATACTATATTCTAATCCCCCCCTTTTTTCACCTTTTTTTTAAGTAGTTGAAGTTTCTCACATTTTTTCCCCCAAATTTATTTCCTTTCTCATAATGACTGAATTGCATTGCCAGAATCATTGTCATAATAGCTTCTAAATATTTATTGTCATTATGATTTGTTTGGATAATTCAGGAGGAAAATACCCTACAGTGTCCATTTCTTTGAGACACAACTTAAAAATTTATATGAATATAATAATTTTTACAAGTGTTCATTCTGCTCTACTGTTGATTTAACTTTGCTACATCATCAGTTTCAATGCACCTCACCTTTCACCATCCCAAGTCCCTTCCCAAGGAGCCACCATGCAAAAAGTTCTTCAGAGCAGGGAGGCACTGTGAAGACCATGGGTGCGTCTTCCCCAGATCAGGGACCTGCTTCACTGCAGGGCTCCGCTCCTCAGTGACCTTGGCCGGGACAGTTGTATAACTTCTCTGCACTTTAGGTTCCCTACTGGTGAAAGAGGCATAACTTGCAAGGTTGTTGTATAAACAGTTCTAACTTGCAAGGTTGTTGTATAAATTAGCAATAAGGTACACAGTGTGAATAGCACGCTACCTAGAAAATAATTGGCTCTCTGGAAATGGTTGTTGTCGTTGTCACTGGTGAACGGACCAACTGGGCAGATTAAGGGTCTTTGTTGCTCTTTTGATAACTTCTCTGGGCCTCTCCAGATTCCTTCCCTTTTCTTGATCACTCAGCCTTTGTTTTCTTGCTTGCTCACCCCACCCCAGAGAACACCCAGGCTCCTCAGAGGGGGCCCGTGTACCCTTGGGGGATGTCAACATGTGCCAGGATGTGTGCAAAAACCCCAGAATGAATGCAGCCCCTCATTCCGACTCTTCATCGGTTTTACTCGGGAGAAAATCCATTGTTACATCATTGTGTAGAGGGCAAAATTCACAAAAAAGTTTTAAGATAAAGCATAAGAATTCACTAGTTCAAGTTTGTGCATCTTTGCAGTTTCAGATACTTCAGAGGAAAGAAAACATGTACAAGCCCCATAGCTACTATGCACTGAACATTTTCTCTGAACAAGAGACCCTACTAAGTATGCAGATATACATTATCTCATGTAATCCTAACCAGGACTCTCTTAGAGATGAGGAATAAGTGGTGAGAGAGGTTAAGTAATTTGTGTGAGGTCACTCCACAGGGAACAGGGCTTAAATTCCAGAGTCTACACTCTCATTGAGCTCAGTTGTGTCCGACTTTCTGCAGCCCTATGGACTGTAGCCCACCAGACTCCTCTGTCCATGGGATTTCCCAGGCAGGAATATTGGAGTGGTTTGCCATTTCCTCCTCCAGGGGATCTTCCCAATCCAGGTATCGAACCCGCTTCTCCTGGGTCTCCTGCATTGGCAGACAGAATCTTTTACCACCTAGCCACCTGGGAAGGCCACACTCTTATTAAGCACTACTTAATCCTGTCTTCTCACATGATATTCTTCGAAGGTTTATTTTCATCTTAAAGTGGCCTTCCTGAATGCTGCTTCAGGTAAAGGAATTACTTGCTAATGGTGCAATTGTAGAGAGCGGGACCAGTTTGAAGGCAACTCTGGTTTCACTGTTGCCTTTACATCCTGCCCAGGAGCCAGGTTTGCTTGGCGTGAATTTGTTTCCTCATTCAGCAGATACCTGTGAAGTTCCTGCTGTGCCCTAGCACTGGCCAGACAGGAAGGATCCAAAGAGTGGCTGGACCAGGAGTGAGGAAGAGAAGCCCTGAAACATAGTTATCAGCATAATCGGTTTCCCATTTAATCCTCAGATTAACCCCATGAAAGAGTTCCTATCATTTTGCAGATAAGGCAGCTGAGGAACCAAGAAGGTAGACGTTAAATCAAGGTTCCTGTGGGCAGGAATTATCCTGGGCAGTTACGATACGGGCTTCCCAGGTGGTGCTAGTGGTAAAGAACCTGCCTGCGAATGGGCAGGAGACTTTAGGGACTGTGGGTTCTATCCCTGGGTTGGGAAGATCCCCTGGAGGAGGATATGTCTGAAGAATCCCATGGACAGGGATTCTTGTTCCTGGCAGGCTAAAGTCCATGGGGTTGCAGAGAGTCGAACAGGACTGAAGTGACTTAGCACACAATTATATGACAGCTCAGGCCTTTGGCCATCCTTTCATCTCTCCAAACTGTGCTAATTAGGTTCTGGAGTCTAATCTTTTAGACTCTAAAAGATTTTTTTTCTTGCAGTTTTTCAAAATCTTTCTGTTGCATAACCAAATAGGTATGGGTGTGATTTTGTGGTCATCTTGTAATAATCCTGTAGGTCTTGTCCCATTTGCCTACAGAGATAAAAACTTCACTGTCGTTACTTGCAATGCTATTATTAATCGTGCTAAAAATGCTAGAAATCTTCTGTACTGAGTTAGAAGGGAGTAGTAGGACTTCAAAATAAACATTAGCAGGGATGGAAAATGTTGAGTTCCCTTGCTTGTAGTTTTTGGCTTATTTATTTTCATTTTATGGGAACAGGCCTGTCAACTCTAAATGCATCTGGCTCTAGCAGAGGAAAAGAAAGGAAAAGCAGGAAGTCCATTTTTGGCAACAATCCGGGCAGAATGAGCCCCGGGGAGACAGCACCATTTAACAAAACATCTGGAAAAAGTAAAGTCACCTTCTGACAATATCTTTGCCTGATTTTGCATGCTGGAGGATTCTGAGATTTCACTAAGCACTTCCCTGGAAATTTTTAATCTTCTTTTATATTCATGATTATTCATATTATATAAGTGTGGTGTAAATATTTTTTTAATTACAAAATTATTCTCTTAACTTCCTAAAAAATAGTCTTTCACTGAAGATGTTCTAAGAGTGTTTGCCTCAAAAGTAAAAATTGGAGCCACCTTGGAACCTTCTCATGGTTCTTGGAACTGCAGTCTTCCCCCTTATAATTCCAGAAGATATATCCAGTTTATGTTTAATTACTTTTTATTGTCAAAATCATAAATTCTCATAGTTAAAAAACTCAAACTATAGAATATTATTAAAGTTTCTTTCCGCTCGCAACGTCCCAGTTCTACTCCCCAGAGGTAACTGCTATTAAGTTTATTGTGTTTAGTTCAAGAAAAATAAGATTCTTTTTAAGATAATCCAAATGGGATATAACTGAACATGTATGACTTTTATACGCACCATAGCTTTCTGCATAGCTTTCTGTACGTATAATCTACCTTATCCTCTTTAATGTCCCTATGGTATTCTGTTGTGTGGATATATTGTCATTTATTTAACCATTTCTCACTGGTAGAACTTCTGGGTTGCTTCCTGGATTTTTGTTGCTGTGTGTGTGTGTGTGTGTACTGTAAAGAAAATACTGCTAGAGTGAATACCTTGTATATATATTGTTTTATATCTGTGCAAATATATCCACAGGACAGATGAGGTACTGAGGCAAAGAACTTTAGGGCTTTTAGTTTAAATTGGCGTTACACTTATTTTCAAACTCTATAGCTATCCCTTCTGGGGGGAAGATCTAGCTGGCTTTATTATTTATTGACTGGTGAATGGGTAGCATTCCACCTAGCAGGTAGAAAGGCACACCCTTAACAGCTGTCGTTTAGTCTCAAGGTGGTGGACTAACTCCCAGGTAACACTCGAGGTGCACGCCGGTGTGTCATGTGCTGTGAGTGTAGCCTGCGATGTTGTTCAGGTTTCTCTTTCTGAAATATCTCAAGTGTTCGGCACTAATCTGAGGCTGATCTCTGGGGGGGTTTAGGTTCCTGTGAAGGAATGCGACAGGCCTGGGAGGACTCTGCTTTCTCCGTCAACCCAACCACGTCCCTCAGCGCTATCATTAGAACTCCCAAATGCTACCATATCTCCTCACTGAATGAAAACGCCGCCAAACGTCTGTGTCGCAGGTATTCTCAGAAACTGATCCAGCACTGCGCCTGCCAGCTGCTGCGGACGTACCCGGCTGCCACCCGCATCGACTCCTCCAACCCCAACCCCCTCCTGTTCTGGCTCCATGGGATACAGCTCGTGGCACTCAACTACCAGACAGATGGTAATGAGCTTGCTTCTCCCAGAGGAGTGCCTCTCCCCTTGCTCCTTTGCATCTTACATCTCAACAAAAAACATGTTTTCAAGGGGGCAAGGGTCCCAACTAGGGCCTATGTGAGGGTAAAAATACAGAAGACAGAAAAGAGAAGAGAATTAGACACTGAATTTTACTCTTGACTTTTCAGAGTTAAGGCGATAGGGGGAAAAAAACCCTCAAGGAGTCCTGAATAGTCTCTTGTTCCTGCTCCATTTTTAAAGCACTTTTAATTTATTTTTATTATTATTATTATTTGTTAATTTATTTATTTTAGTTGGAAAGAAAGAAACAAAGTGAAGTCGTTCAGTCACGTCCGACTCTTTGTGACCCCATGGACTATAGCCTACCAGGCTCCTCCGTCCATGGGATTTTCCAGGCAAGAATACTGGCGTGGGTTGCCATTTCCTTCTCCAGGGGATCTTCCCGAGCCAGGGATGGAACCTGGGTCTCTCGATTGTAAACAGACGCTTTTACCATCTGAGCCACTAGGAAAGCTTCATGCAAAAGCCTCTGCCGTAATTGGAGGATAATTACAATACTGTGATGGTTTTTGCCGTGAATCAGCATAAATCGGCCACAGGTATACATGTGTCCCCCACCATCCTGAATCCCCCTCCCACCTCCCTCCCCACCCCATCCCTCCAGGGTGCCCTGCTTCATGCATCAAATTTGCACTGGTCATCTGTTTTATATATGGTAAAGTACATGTTCCAATGCTATTCTCTCAAAGCATTCCCTCTCCTTCTCCCACTGCGTCCAAAAGTCTGATCTTTACGTCTGTGTCTCCTTTGATGCCCTGCAGGTAGGATAGTCGGTACCATCTTTCTAAATTCCATATATATGCATTAATATGCAGTATTTGTCTTTCTCTTTCTGACTTACTTCACTCTGTATAATAGGCTCCAAAATCATCCACCTCATTAGAACTGACTCAAATGGATTCCTTTTTAATTAACATTAAATAATATTCCATTGTGTATATGTATCACAACTTCCTTATCCACCCATCTGCAGATGGACATCCAGGTTGTTAAAGCACTTTTTAAAAATAGGACTGCTATCAATAGAGCTGTGTCCAATTTGTTTTTAAAGACCTGTTGGGGTAGAGATTTCTTAACACTCATTAGTAACTGTCTTGGAGAAGGCAGTGGCCACCCACTCCAGTACTCTTGCCTGGAAAATCCCATGGTTGGAGGACCCTGGTAGGCTGCAGTCCATGGGGTCGCAAAGAGTCGGACACGACTGAGCGACTTCACTTTCACCTTTCACTTTCATGCATTGGAGAAGGAAATGGCAACCCACTCCAGTGTTCTTGCCTGGAGAATCCCAGGGATGGCGGAGCCTGGTGGGCTGCTGTCTATGGGGTCGCACAGAGTCGGACACTACTGAAGCAACTTAGCAGCAGCAGCAACTGTCTTGCTCATTTCTTCTTCTTGCAGTTAAAAAGTAGGGTCTTTCCAAACACTTTGGAAGTTAATACTATTTTAGCTCTTCTCATCCCTTTGAGATTGAAATGGAGATGAATGGTCA
Source organism: Bubalus bubalis (assembly GCF_019923935.1). Lineage (NCBI taxonomy): Eukaryota > Metazoa > Chordata > Mammalia > Artiodactyla > Bovidae > Bubalus > Bubalus bubalis. Next base: position 15,956,310 of record NC_059179.1, read on the forward strand.
GTGCTCAGTGAGCAGCTAATGCAAAGGAAACAGTCTGTGAATTATATGGACAGAGAAAGCAGTGTTTGTATTTTTCTGTCCATGAGATGCTCACTGGGGATAACGGGTGAGGCTGAAAACTCCAGAGTACAAGCCACCTTTAATTGCGTGCTGCTCCCTCTGCACTGGGTTTCCTTGGTAGCTCAGGTGGTAAAGAACCTGCCTGCAATGTGGGAGACCCAGATTTGATCCCTGCGTTGGGAAGATACCCTGGAGAAGGGAATGGCAACCCACTCCAGTATTCTTGCCTAGACCAAGGCACCTGGTGGACTACAGTCCATGAGGCCACAAAGGGAGAGACTGAACAGCAGCAGCCTGTGCTCATTCTTGACCCTTGTTATCTCATTTAATCTCTGAAACAACCCTAAGAAGTAGGAACCTTTATAATCCCTATTTCTCAGATAAGCAAACCAAGACAAAGAGCAATTAAGTTACTTAGGGTCACAGAATGACTTAAAAATTCAAGGACTCTCAGAGCTTAGAGGATTAAGCGCTCTGGTTCCACTTAGATGTGGGGGGAGGTGGGGAGCTACAGCAGATGAAGAAAGAGCAGATGAGGAACGTTTCCTCGAAGCTCTTGCAAAAATCAGATTCTTCCCTTTGGACAGTCAAGCAGCCTGCGCCTTCCTCTCACGTGCACTGAATCAGATCCTAACCAGCCGTGCTGACCCATCCACCATGGCGTAACCCTGTCTGCAGCCAAGGTCAGACCACAGCTCTAGCTCTGGGATCAGCCAGCCACCTGGCACTGGTGCCACCAGAGCCCATTTGTGGCCAACCCTGGTTAGAGACATCAGTCATATTTTCTTGCCCTTGTTATATTTGCTCCTTTCAGTTGAAATTGAATAAGATAATGCAGGTGAAATACCATACTTAGCATAGTGCCTGGAGTGCAGACAGCATTCCACAAACATTAGCTCTCATTAAGTATTTTTGATAAGTTATGAAAACAGTACGATTTGGACTCGCAAGTGGAAATAATAGTGAAATATTTTCAAAGCTGTAAAAATTTCTTTTCAGTCTGTCCCAAGTGGCTTGTGGGTTTATATCTCTGGCCCTGTCTGTAGCCTTGTGTCCACTGGCGCCCTTGGTTGAGATGATACGGAAATATTTTAAGTGAACTGAAATAACTAGCTAAACGGTTTTCTCAAGGAAATGGAAATGCACTTGGTTTGGGACGTGTCCTTCCTCCTGAAGTGCTGAGGCTGGTGCAGACACACTGGCTCCACTGATGGCAGAGGGAGCCACAGCTGAAGGGGACATGGGAATGGGGCCCTCCTCAGGCTTCCTGCGGTCTGGAAGCATGCACAGAGGCTGCAGCTTGGCCTCCACTCATCCCTGGAGGCTCAGCCTCTTTCCCAAATCAAGCTGGGGTGCGTGTTCCAGCTGTCTTACTCAGGGGATGCAGGTGGTTGTGTCATGTGATTGATCCTCAAGTTTCTCTCTGTCATCTTCCAACCCAGGAGGGAGTGCTGCCATAGATCCTCTCTTGATTCAATGCAGCCACTAATGATGAAGCCTCTTCCACGCTGGACGAAGCTCACACTATACGCAGTTTCAGTTCATCTGTAAAAATGGTCTTCATTCTTGCACACTGGGGGTAGAGCCTAGTTCAATCCCTTGCACACAGTAGGTGCTCAATAAATGCATGTTGTGCTGAGCTAACACTGTCTTTATGAGCCTCAGCAGAACCTATCATTCTTGATTTTTGGTCCAGATCCCTTCTAGGTATTGCCAGGTGAATTTCAAGTCCAAACAGACAGGTAAGAGTCAACATTGGAATCACTACTTTTTAATTTTTGGAAAAAAAAAAATTCCTGGGTTAGGGAATGCTTGATTTTCCATGAAATATCCCAACCAAATAACAAATAACCCCTTCCCCAGACCCCTTGTAATAATCCAAATTTGTTCCACGGGTCGTTTACCTAAAGCTTCCTGAATTTTAGGGGACCCTGGTGCTCCAAAGGCATGTCCATGGACTTAGGGTCACTTCTTCCCAAGATTTCTAATGGCTCCATCAACTCCAAGAAGGTCTGTAGTGATCTGAAACCAGGAGTATCCCAGGTCTACACTCAACAAAACCAACTCCTAAGTTTGGAAACTGACCTGAAACTGATATGCAGACCCTGGTTATTATAGGCAACAGCCCCTCAAAGTTCTTTCCATTTGGATCAGGATGATTCTTCCCTCATATTCCAGGACCTACAAGTATGTAGAAATGCAGCCCCAAGTCAAAAGAAAAACTTCTATTAATATTTATTGTGCTTTCCTGAATGATCATCACACACTTTCTGATGACTTTTCCATCCCCCAAATATAGCGTAATGGTTATGAGAATGTGTCAACTTCACACAGGGTTTTTAATGACTAGAAGGACACAAAGGTAAAGGATATGCTTAATGTGCCATCCCATGCATTGACTAAGAGGGTTGATGGAGTTACATACATCTGTGCATGTTCATTCTTGGTTAAAGCAGAGGTTTTAAAACCATAGCCCTAGTTAAAGTTTGGGGACCACCCTAGGGGACAGTAGGAGGGCTAGATTTAAGCCCCATCTTTATTCTAACTGAGCAGCTCCACGTGGATCTGTTTTACATACCAAATCACCAAATGAGATTTTAGTTAGAAAAAAGAGCTTTGAAGTTTTGCAGAGCTACAAAGATAGACACAGTGCCAATGAAATCAGACTTCAAACCTAATTGAGTGTGGACAGCGTAATCATGATTCAATACCTACTGTTTATTGAGCACCTTCTATGTGCCAAAGGCTGGGGTAGGGATTTTTGCACATGATCTTGCTTATCTTTATGACACCCTTGCGAGATGCACATTATATGGCCCAGTTCTTAAGATTAGGGAACTGTGAATCAGGCTGCCTGGGTTCGAACCTTATCATTCACTTCTTACTAGCTAGATGCCTTGGACTTTTTCACTTTTCATGCCTCAGTTTCTTCATCTATAAAAATGAGAAATAAGAAGAGTCCACCTCATGGGTTATTGGGAGGCACTAGCACACACAAGTTCTTAGAATGGGGCTTGATCATTTGACCCATCCTCACCCACATCTGTGCTCCTCTGTCACAGGGTAGTCTGGGAAGAGAGTTTTCTCCTGTTGCAGGCAAGACAGTTGTCCCCAGTGAATCACGCACACTGGGGCTGGTAGCATCCTGTGCACTAATTTTATTGATAAGGGAGACAGAGGCTCAAGGAGCTTTGATGTGTGTGTAAGATATCTGACCCCAGAAATGCCTGCAAATAATCCCGGCCAACCCCACTTACGGGGAAATTTTTTTACTCACAAGACAAGGATAGAGGCCAACTTCTCATCACTCTGCAGGCTTACTTGCCACACTTTTCCTTGATGTTGGTCCAGGTAGCAGAGTTCATTCTGCACATGGAAGGAATCTGTCAGAGGGGACATTTGTCAGGTGTATCTGACAAATGTATCATAAACTTCTTGCTCACTTGGAATGCAGCTTTTCTACAAACTTGTGCCATCAGATGTGAGCATTTGGGTGTGTACGAGCCCCAAACCTTGCAGGGATCCAACCATTCATCAGACAACTCTGCCAAATAAAATCTGGCCACAGAAGACTGGAAGCTGTTGTGAGGGTTCCCAGAGTGTATTATTGAGGGGATTGTGGACATAATGTGAATCACATGTGATAATAATTGTTTTTTCATACTTAACTACAATTTAAAAATAGAGGTACAAATACTGTAATTTATGAGTTGAAATTGAGATTTCAAGGAAAAGATATGTTTCTTTGGCTCTTTTTCTGGTCTTTCTTGGATTCTTAAGATTTTTATCTTAACGTTTGAAAAGGCAAGAATTAGTCGTACGATTGTCTGCATGGTTTGGTGTTTGGGGATAAGAAAATGCCATTATGCCTTTCTAAAATTCAGTATAAAATGAAGTATTTCAAAGATTAGTTTTTGAAAGGATGTTGCAGATTTTAATTTGCAAAAGGAGTTGTAAGTGGCAGGAGTTTTTCTGAACCGCTCCTGGGTTGGAGCAGGAAATGAGGCATATCCCATAGACAGTGAGCTCCACGAAGACTGTGGGTATCTTGTGTCTTGGTCCCCACTGTATCTCTGCTGCCCAACCTGAGCTGACACATAGTAGGCACTCAATCTATGGAGTGAATGGACAGTTCTCTCTTCTTCCTGTTTAAGTTTAGAGCAAATCGGTAAAGTCTGTTTGTAAGATGACACTTAAGCGACCAAATAACAAGTGATGCTATTTTACAGATCTCTCTTTACATTTAAATGCCGCCATGTTTGAGGCCAATGGTGGTTGCGGTTATGTTCTGAAACCCCCAGTTCTGTGGGACAAGAACTGTTCCATGTATCAGAAGTTCTCCCCCTTGGAAAGAGACCTGGACAACATGGAGCCTGCCATCTATTCTTTAACTGTAAGTCTGGCCCCTGTGGTCCCAAGAGAATATAAGAAGGTGTTTAAGTCCTACTAAATATGAACTGCTTTTGACTTCAAGGCATGGCAAAACTCTCATGTCACAATTTTGTTGGTGCAGATTTAGTTCCCAAAAGAATTTCTTTACTTCTCAGGAGGCAGCAGCTGAGGTTTAGATACACAGTCGCCAGGTACTATACTTGCCAGAGCCCAGAAGGTAGAGTGATGACCCCCCTCCCCTGCTTCCACCTCTATACTGGGATGGTAATTCTGTCTTCCAGGGCCCTCAGAATCATAACTCTCGGTGCACCCCATAAAAGCTGAGGTCCTTGTTAGTGCAAGGACCTCTAATCTTAAACTCTAATAGGCTCTTATAAAAAGTAAAACAGGCATCAACATACAAATCAATTAAACATCTTCCCTCCTTACAGTCATTCTTGGCCTTTCCTTATTCCTTTTATTGTCTAATTAACTAATTGTCAGAACTCTACAGACTGCCCTTAACATCAGAGTCCTGGTAGCTCATTACTCAATTTTATTTCCAGCTTCTCCCACTCCCTCTTAGCTGAGGAAAAAACCAAAAAACTGAATTGGTGCTAGAAAAGACAGGGAGTGATGAAATTATCTTTTGGTCCATCTTTAGATATCGTCTGTTTCCCTCCTAAGGAGGAATGCCGAGCAGTGTCTGCTTACACCTCACACCCCTGGGAAACCCCCACTCACAGATTATCCTACCACCAAACTGCATTTCCTCTTTCCCTAAAACAGGAGAGCAGTAGCTCCTTTTCTGTGTGACCATTTCTGCTAGACTTGAGTATAGCTTCATGTTGATAGAAGGCTATGAATTTCTAACAGCATTCTTTGTGACTAGACCCAGAACTTAACTATTTAAGAAAAACATTTTGGAGTTATAAAAGATACACCTAAAACACTTTGAAGAGAATGTTAGTAATGCATTTGTGGCTTCACATTTAAGGTCTTTTTTTTTTCCTCAACTTCTTGACAAACAATTTCATCTTAATTGTGTGGCTTTTTGAAGATGTTTCAGTATATTGACAGTTGAAAGGTTATAGTTAGGTGAATGCTGTTGACAAAATAGACTTTCCCATGAGTCCAGTCTCTCTTTTTCTTTTTTAGCAGCCTTATTAATCATTTACTTAGTCCATTCCAGAAGTTTCTTTGTCTTTCTTTGCAGAGGGAAGCAGTGAGGCTCAGTGGTGACATCTGTTTCTTTTGCAACCCCAGTGACTTTGATCCTTTCTTCCCCTCAGATTGTCTCTGGGCAGAACGTGTGCCCGAGTAACAGCACGGGGAGCCCATGTATCGAAGTCGACGTCCTGGGCATGGCCCTGGACAGCTGCCACTTCCGCACGAAGCCCATCCACCGCAACACTCTGAACCCCATGTGGAACGAACAGTTCCTTTTCCGGGTTCACTTCGAAGATCTAGTATTTCTTCGTTTTGCTGTCGTAGAGAACAACAGCTCGGTGGTCACTGCTCAGAGAATCATCTCCCTCAAGGCTCTAAAGCGAGGTAGAATCACTGTCAAAAGTTCGTGGTCATTGTAGCTGAGTGATGGGTGCCTGGAGTCCATTACATGCCTCTCTCTACTTTTGTGCATGTTTGAAATTTTCATATTAAAAAGGTAAAATAAGAGGCAGAAGAAGATAATGCAAATTTGAACACTGAGCATTCCTCAAAAGACATTTTTCTTTTCCATTATTCTAAAATCCAAGGGTATTAACAACACCTCTTATAAAATGTGGCCTCTGCCGCCTCTGCCTGTTTCGGGAGCAGTGGTCCTTGTGTTCTTATTCCCATATATCCCTCCCCAATAGCTCCCACCGCACCCCTGGTATGTTTAAAGCTGGAACTGTTGTAAGGAGAGGAAACCAAGAGCAGGGAGGGTTGGGCGGTGCTGGTGGCATCAGTGGGCTGAGGTTGGAGTCGAGGCCTGGTGGGAGGCCATTGTGGGAAGCCAAGGGTGGGTTTGGGTGCAGAGCAGGGAGGGTGGAGAATCCTGAGCAAAGGTTAGAGCTGTTGCCTTGCTGTCCGTTGGCTTTGCCGTGGCCCTTGGGGAACCACCTGTCCAGAATGTCCGTGCAATGCTTCTCAAAATTGATGTGCCATCAAGTCACCTGGGCTCTTGGTAATAAAATGCAGATGCTGATACAGTGGGCCTGGGGCTTGAGATTATGCCTTTCTAACAAGCTCTGGGGACGCTGCCCCTGCTGATCTCATTTGAGTATCAAGTTCCCAGAACATGCTTCCTCCTGCAACCACATTCTGCCAGCCTCTGAGCTCCACCAACATGTTACAGTCTCCTACTCTTTAGCTTTTTTTTTCCTATTTCTTTTCTCCATCGTGTGAGTAGCACATGGTCATACTTGCTGTGTTATGTCGTAACACTGACTGTGTTAGTCAGTTCGGGCTGTGTAACAAAATACCACAGACTGGGTGTCTTACATAACAGAGGTCTATTTTGTCAGCTTTGGAGGCTAGAAGCCCACGGTCAAGGTTTCAGCAAGTTTGCTTTCTACTGAGGCCTCTCTCCTTGGCTTGCAGAGGGTCGCCTTCTCACTGTGTCGTCACAGGGCTGTCCCTTGGTCGGTGTGCACAGCATCTGGTGTCTCTCCGTGTCTGCCTTCCAATTCCCTCTTCTTATAAGGACTGTTGGTCATGGGGGATTAGGCCCCACCCTCATGACCCAACATCACCTCTTTAAACCCTATCTCCAGACACAGTCACCTTCTGAGTTAGAGCTTCAACACACAAATTTTAGGAGGACACCATTCAGTTCCTAACAGTTATTATAGAAATATGATCAAGTACAGAAGAACAATTTTTAAAAAATTATCCATCTTTCTATTTCTTCAAGATAGTTACTTTTGGTGTAGATATTTTGCAGGCTTTATTTCTCTGCCCATGTGTATAAATATTAACAAGTAAGCTTCCTACTAACCTTAATGTTTTGTGACTTACTGATTTTCACTAATATATGTAGTGAACAACTTATCAGGTAAATAGATATACATCTTCGTTACTTTACAGAGTTGCATATTATTCTATTTTATACTTGTACAAACACTCACACTGTAACTTTTTTAACCAACTCTCTATTGTTGGAATACTTTATTATCACTAAAGCTGTTCTGAGAGGAAATATTTGAAGAACAGTGACTCTAGATGATACAAAAATGATCAGATTTTCCTACTCTATGTTGTTTAAGTTTAAAATTTTCATTTGGAGTCTAAGTTTAAAAACAGCACTTGGACAAGGTAACTACAACCACTAAGCGGCCCCAAACGGTCCCCAGGGGCAGCGCCCTGGGAGAAAAGGCATCCGTCGGCCACCTGCCTGTTGTTACCACTGCCCATCTGAAGGTCTTATGTCTCCCTGTCATTTACTGACCTCCCTGGGGGGTCTTCTCTGCAGAGCTCTGCAATGCATGGCTAACAGGTTTTTCCCAATTCTGCACTGTTCCAGGATATCGACATCTTCAGCTGCGAAATCTCCACAATGAAGTCTTGGAAATCTCTAGTTTATTCATAAACAGCAGGAGGATGGAAGAAAATTCTTCTGGCAATACTGTGCCGGCCTCTCTGGTAATTAAGTTCTATTTCACTCAGCATATTTGTGGGAATTGCTACACCAGAGGCAGGCTTTCTTGTGGTCCAGGAATGTGGTCCATTCAAGTCATAGATTAGGTGGCTATGGATATAATTAAAACAACAATGGCTGATACCTGACACATTCTAAGCACTTTACATATATACTGACTCACTTGATCCTCACTAACTTCGTGACACAGCTATTAGTCTCATCTCCATGTTATAAAGGAAGGGGAGTGCTAAGTACACCTGAGGTCACACAGCTATAAACCCAAGTTCATCATCTACTGCCATACTGCTTGCCAGGGAAGTGAGCCAAAAATAACAACACAGGGAAAAGGGTAATTACGCAAAGCCTGCTAGGAAGCATCTTGATACTTCTAGAAGGTTTAGGTTAGACCAGGAAAATCCTTTGCTTCTTCATTAGTGCCGGGGCAGATGTCACAGGCGAAGATTGGGTGAACAGCCAGGCGCTGCTGGTGACAGGTAATTCTGCAAGCCCAGCAGTACCCTGGCACCTGAGGAGACTCAGCACCTGCACTCTTGGGAATGGGAGAGGAACACTGCAAAAAGGGCCACCATTGCAGAAGCTGGGTTTTAACAAGTTCCGCACTGGTTAAGGTCCGTTGGTAAGGTTTGAGAACCAATGGTAATGTCCATCGGTTAAAAGTTTGAGATCCGTTGGACCAATGCTCACCCCGGTAATGCAGGGTTGTTTACCTCGACAAGGAATTCTGCTTTGATTAACTGGTTGATTCCACTATGCTTGCTCTTGAAAAACTGAAGGGTGTCCATCCATTGCCTCTTTACATGTTTACTAATCTACTCACAGCCACACCGATCTTTTAAAATTTATTTTGGTGGGGGTGCGGCTGCAATGGGTCTTTGTTGCTGCACACGGGCTTTCTCAAGTTGCAGCAAGCAGGGTCTACTCTTTGTTGCAGTGCTTGGGCTTCTCATTGCAGTGGCTTCTCCTGCTGGGGAGCAAAGGCTCTATGCATACAGGCTTCAGTAGTTGCGGTGCTCGGGTTTAGTTGCGCTGCAGTATGCGTGATCTTAGTTCCTGGACCAGGGACCAAAACTGTGTCCTCTGCATTGGCAGGTGGATTCTTAACTTCTAGACCACCAGAGAAGTCTGGTTGCACCCATCTTATACTTCAGTGTGGTCCTAACAACCTTTGAAAAGCTGCCTTCTGTGCTTACCGTGGCGCCGCCTTGACCCCTGCTGCCATCACCTCCGAGCAGCCCTGCTCTCTCCTCTGCTTCTCTTTCCCTCACCCCAGTGGTTTCTTCTCTCTCTGTCTCTCACCTTGTTTTCTTAGGTTCTCCTCGTTCTCCCTTCAGTAAGTGATCGAGGTTGAATATAGCATGTTGGCCAGTAGAGAGGGGTGTCGCCTCTGCCTGGTGCCTGCCTGTTACCTTCCCTGCCTGGGAAGCAGGGATGGTCTGCCTGGTGCCTGAGAGCAAGAATTAGATGGTAGTGTCCCATTCTGGGTTGTCCACTTATTCTTCTAGCTATTCTATTCTAGAAGCCCCCCACCTTGAAGCCAGGGATGTCTTATTTCTACCCAAAACCCCAGAGCCAGGCATAATGCCTGTTTCATTGTCCGCCTTCCATAAATTATTTTGTATTTTGTGAATGAATCTATCTCAGTATACAAGCTGCTCAAAGACTTGAGAGTTACACACCTCCCCAACTCTTCCTAACAAAAATACCTTTTATATTACAATTATTTGTCTGCCTGGACGGCAAGCTCCCGGAGGCCAGAATATTTTATTTATCACTTTACCATCAAAATTCTAGCCCAGTGCCCTGAAGAGAGATGGAACTCAGTAGACACTGTTGAATGTCACTTCATAAGTAAGGACTGACATACATTTCAGACAATATCAGTCCCCTAATTATGATGGAAAGCAACACTGTTATTTAAAATAAATTGCTATTTTGGTGGTATGCTGCTAAATATTCTTACTAGACTATTAAGGAACATGCACCATTGCCTAAAACCACAAAAAGAGGCATCTGGTTAGAAAAGGTTGGCCTTGTTTTGCATTTATGTGTCCCTGCGTGTACTTCTAAGAACTAGCGCCTCTCTATCAATGCAGCCTAGAAACATGAGAATGGAAATGAATGAGAAACCATATGATCTTCCTTGACAGATGTTTAATACAGAAGAAAGAAAATGTTTGCAGACTCACAGAGTCACAGTGCATGGCGTCCCAGGCCCAGAGCCCTTTACTGTTTTCTCTATAAACGGAAGCACTAAGGCAAAGCAGCTTCTCCAACAAGTAAGTTCACTGAGTCTATAGTTAAGAAACAGTTCTTTGAGAGGCATCTCTAGGTTAACATCTTGTCCAACATTTTACAACTGACTCAAAGTCAGAGAAAGCAGCTCAAAGTGTCAAATTTCATAGATTATGAAACAGAAGCTATTACCAAGGGGTTTGGGCTGATTTGTTTTTGAACTTTGGTGTCTACTCTCACAAAGCACTGTTGGGGTTTTGGAGACAGTGTAAAATATAATGACCCAGCAATCCCACTGCTGGGCATACACACGGAGGAAACCAGAATTGAAAGAGACACGTGTACCCCAATGTTCATCGCAGCACTGTTTACAATAGCCAGGACATGGAAGCAACCTAGATGTCCATCAGCAGATGAATGGATAATAAAGCTGTGGTACATATACACAATGGAGTATTACTCAGACATTAAAAAGAATACATTTGAATCAGTTCTAATGAGGTGGATGAAACTGGAGCCTATTATACAGAGTGAAGTAAGCCAGAAAGAAAAACACTAATAGAGTATACTAACACATATATATGGAATTTAGAAAGATGGTAACGACAACCTGTATGCGAGACAGCAAAAGAGACACAGATGTATAGAACAGTCTTTTGGACTCTGTGGGAGAGGGAGGAGGGGGGATGATTTGGGAGAATGGCATTAAAACATGTATAATATCATATAAGAAAAGAATCACCAGTCCAGGTTTGATGCAGGATACAGGAAGCTTGGAGCTGGTGCACTGGGATGACCCAGAGGGATGGTATGGGGAGGGAGGTGGGAGGGGGCTTCAGGATGGGGAACATGTGTACACCCGTGGTGGATGCATGTTGATGTATGGCAAAACCAATACAATATTGTAAAGTAAAAAATAATAATAATAATTTTAAAAAAGGAAAAAAAATAAAAAATTAAAAAAAATAATTAGAAAAGTAAGGAAGCATTTCCATGGACCACCCATAAAAAGCAGCACATCACTGTCCACATGAGTAATCCCAGGGCTGTGGAGCAGGACTGGAGAGGAAGTGATGCTGGCCATCTCATGGAGGTGACAGTGTCAATTGACCTGCTCCTGGAAGCTTCATGCCCTTAATTGTTGCTGAAGTGGTAGCTGCCTTGCCCCACAAAATCCACAGTCCAGCATCAACCTGAGACCAAGGTCTGGGGTGAAGGGAGCAGAGTCTTCCTGAGAATCTTCTATCCCACCTCCACCCCATCCCCAGGTCCTTCTGCTTCTCTGAGTGAGACCAATCAATCACCAAGTGCTGATTCTGGTCATTGCATGCTCGCATGGTCGAGTGGATGCCTGAGAAGGACGTTTGCTTACTCCACGCCAGAAGTTGGCAGCCTTCTCTGGTCACTGCAAGTTCAGCTTTTGCCAGTAACCTGGATAATAGAAAACCATGTGAAAGAATACATCATTAAGAGTAGCTATCATAATGTCTAGTGTTTACCAGGCTTCCCTGGTGGCTCAGGCAGTAAAGAATCTGCCTGTAATGCAGGAGACCTGGATTCGATCCCTGGGTCAGGAAGATCCCCTGGAGAATAAACCACTCCAGTATTCTTGCCTGGGGAACCCATGGAGAGAGGAGCCTGGCAGGCTCTAAGTTATCCTGATGCACCTGGGTTACATTTTACAGTCAGTGCCTCAGTCATAAAAGGAAACAAAATTGAGAGACAAAAACCACTACTCTTACTGTTTCCACTGTATAGATGAGGACACTGAGTATCCATGGGGTCAGATGTCTTGGCCAGCACCTCACAGCCAGTAAGGACTAAATGCAGGCCTCAGACCCAAGTCTGTTTGGCTCCCCAGCCTGGTCTCAACCATTTCAACTGTCAGGGTCAGTAGCCAACAGAGAAAACAGGCCTTTAGGCGCACTGTCAAGTCTTTATTGAAAGGGGAATTCCCAGGAACTTAGATCAGATGAGATTAGAAGATGACTGAGTATTTCTAACATGAGAATGGGAGATTATCTTGGTAAAAGCTGGACTGGGTTCTTTGCCTTTGGTCTTGTGTTGCAAGATTACAAAGAGCTATGTTCATAGATTGAAAAGCCTAAAGTTTTTAATTCAGTTAGAGCTCTTATTCCATCAGTGGGAAAAACAGTTTTGCTGGCTGGCAATTATGAATAAATTGTTTCATTGCCCAGAATGAACATAAACAATTCTTTTTGGACGTAAGAGAATTCTAAGATTGTCCAGAAAGAGTTATGCAACACTGCAGGGTAGGTTTCATTTATAAGTTGCAAACCAAACTTATCTGAACCCTGAGAAAGTAAACTTGTTTGGGTTTGAAGTTTTTGCGACTCTTCAGAAGTGTGCCTAAATCGGCCTTTGCTCTTTCTTTAGATTCTCGTTATGGATCAAGATACCAAACCTATTGCCACAGACTATTTTTTAATGGAGGAAAAATATTTCATATCTAAAGAGAAGAATGAATGTAGGAAACAGCCGTTCCAGAGAGCCATTGGTCCAGAAGAAGAGATCGTGCAGATTTTAAGCAGCTGGTTTCCAGAAGAGGGCTATGTTGGCAGGATTGTCTTAAAAACCCAGCAGGAAGTAAGTGTGTCCTGGGGCAGCCTACCCAGTAACAGCTCATATGTAACTCTCTACCTCACCACTGGCCGCCTCCCTCAAATTCAAAACTTCTTATCACCGCAACTTGCTTTGTAGTCTTCTTTTAAGTAAATGTGGAGAATTGATTTTATTCTTCTGCACATATTCAGAAGGTCAAGTTATAGAAATGTGGTTTAAAAATCATCCCTTAGGAAACAAGGGGAGAAAGAAGTCAAAGGATTCCTTAAGCATGTCGTCAGTGTAGTGTCCAGGGTTTCACCTGGACGTGTGAAGACCTTGCTGTAAGGCTCACTACTGTGTAAGGGAAGGTCTGTAGGCAGTTTGCATTTGGGGGTTGGTTGCCCTCCCGTGAGTGCCTGTTCAAGTTTTAGCTAATAAAAGGTTTTTTGCTAATTCATGAAACAACAGCATTTCTTTGAAAATATTCCATAAAATTACACAAGGTAAGAATAACCTCTCAGCTTTGGTCTGAATTTGTTGCAGATTATATTATGGTCCCTAATATTGCCATGATCATTCTGATAATGGAAACAGTACTGTCTGTTGACTCCAGATTGGGGGACCCCTGATGGAGTTTGCTGATGGAGCACTTTTCTTTTTAATAGACTTATATTAGCCCACTAATTGACTGCCATTTTTAAAAATGACATATGAGGTCATTACATAGATAATAATGCCTTATGATAAATCAACAATAAAGCAGTTGAAGCAGTTCAACAATCTGATTAAACGAATATTTATTGTGCCAGGCCCTGTTCTAGGCACATGATCTGCCTCTTTGGGGCATGAAATGGAGATGGACTGATAAAATCCCCATTGCTGGTCCATGCTTGCTAGAACACAGAGATGATAAAGAGCCCATTTCAGCATCGTGTGTAATTTTTCACTCTCTACGTAACTATGAACATGCAGCCTCACTGCACTCCAACTTCTCTAGGAACCAGAGCCTCTGCGTTCCCTCCTAACCTTGTCTTAGATCATAAAAGAACACTTCCTGTAAGCCAAGAAATGTAATTATCTCCCTAGTGTCTTCTCCCCATCAGACATGTACAAAGTACTAAGATGGCGGAGAAGCAATTCTAATCATAAAAGCTGTAGAAGAAAACATCAGAGGGCTTACCTCGGCTTTTGAAGCCATCTTTAATTTCTCTCTAGTTTTTTTTCCTATTTCTAATTGCCTTTATCACATGTAAAAAAGTATGCTAGGGACTTCCCTGGCAGTCCAGTGGTTAAGACTCCGTGCTCCAAATGCAGGGGGCGCTGATTCGATCCCTGGTCCAGGAACTGTTAAAAAGATCCTCCTGCCTGCTGCATGGCCTAGCCAAAAAAAAACGAAAAGTATCCTAGAAGTGACAATTTCAGTGAAGTGAATTTTTTAACCATATATTGCATCATGACTTACGGTGTTTAATGCTCGCAAGCACCCAATATTTTGAATCATCTTATGATATAAGGGAAACCATTCTACACAAAGGAAACAGGTTTAGAGAGGTTAGATTATGACAGGGTGAGAAGTGGAAAGAACTGAAGTCTTATGTCTTCCCGGTCAGTGTTCTTTCCACCACCCCATGCTGCCCAGGCTGGAGCTGAGTCAGTGCTCACGGGTCCTCCATGCCCAGCACCATGGGAGGCAGTGAGTAGCAATGGGCAGACTGCTGAGTGTCACGATGGGTCTTCATCACAGGGTTGGAAGGACTGGGAGGCCAGGGCTGCCCCATATGCAATTAAAATGTATATGACAATAAGCAGCAGAGATGTCAGGAATAAATGTTTAATAAAGGCTGGTGGAACAGAAGCATTTTGGAAAAAGAAGGATATAGTAGAGGGGAAGGCTAACAAGCATTTTCAGATGAATATAATATAGCAAGTTCTCCTTTATATGCCTTGTTGAGAGAAAAGTTTTGAAATGACTGAAATATGTCTCAAAAGATAACAAATCATATTTCATGTATCTAGGCCTACCAGCTGCACAGTGACACATGATACGAATTTACTGATTGACTAAATGAATTCAGCACTTACTGAATGGAAGCAGACACTGGTATAATTGATAGATTTGGGCTATAAGTATTTCCACTTAGGCTACTCGGTGAAACTAGGAAGCTATGTAAGCAGTTTGTCCGTATGTTAAAAGTCCCCAAGCTGCTCTTTGACCTCTGATCCTGCGTGTCTGCTTTGTATAATTTTCTTCTTTCCTGGGCTCTCAAGCTGTTAGGTATCTTCCTATGGTCAATATGCTCTCCTCTGACACCTGCTGGATTTGAAATGAGACAAACCTGGATCTGACAAATTAGATAGATGACCTTCAAAGTATCGTCTGAATTCTGTAAACCTCTTTGTCCATATTTGTAAAATCTATGATAGAAACTGGCCTTCCTGGTGACTCAGCGGTAAAGGATCCAACTACAATGCAGAAGTCACCGGAGACTCAGATTAGGTCCCTAGGTTGAGAAGATTCCCTGGAGGAGGGCATGGCAACCCACTCCAGTATTTTTGCCTGGGGAATCCCATGAACAGAGGAGCCTGTGGGCTACAGGACATAGGGTCACAAAGAGTCGGACATGACTAAAGCAACTTAGCACGCACGCATGACAGAAACTACCCTGCTTGGCTCAAAAAATTATTATGAGACCCAAGTCAAACATGTAGACAAAATGTAGAAGAATGCTTCAGTTCAGTCGCTCAGTCATGTCCGACTCTTTGCGACCCCATGAATTGCAGCACGCCAGGCCTCCCTGTCCATCATCAACTCCTGGAGTTCACTCAAACTCATGTCCTTCAAGTCGGTGATGCCATCCAGCCATCTTATCCTCCGTTGTCCCCTTCTCCTCCTGCCCCCAATCCCTCCCAGCATCAGAGTCTTTTCCAATGAGTCAACTCTTCACATGAGGTGGCCAAAGTACTGGAGTTTCAGCTTTAGCACCATTCCTTCCATAGAACACCCAGGACTGATCTCTTTTAGAATGGACTGGTTGTATCTCCTTGCAGTCCAAGGGACTCTCAAGAGGCCTCTCCAACACCACAGTTCAAAAGCATCAATTCTTCAGCACTCAGCTTTCTTCACAGTCTAACTCTCACATCCATACATGACCACTGGAAAAACCATAGCTTTGACTAGACGGACCTCTTTTGGCAAAGTAATGTCTCTGCTTTTGAATATGCTATCTAGGTTGGTCATAACTTTCCTTCCAAGGAGTAAGCATCTTTTAATTTCATGGCTGCAGTCACCATCTGCAGTGATTTTGGAGCCCCCCAAAATAAAGTCTGACACTGTTTCCACTGTTTTCCCATCTATTTGCCATAAAGTGATGGGACCAGATGCCATGATCTTCGTTTTCTGAATGTTGAGCTTTAAGCCAACTTTTTCACTCTCCTCTTTCACTTTCATCAAGAGGCTTTTGAGTTCCTCTTCACTTTCTGCCATAAGGGTGGTGTCATCTGCATATCTGAGGTTATTGATATTTCTCCCAGCAATCTTGATTCCAGCTTGTGCTTCTTCTAGCCCAACATTTCTCATGATGTACGCTGCATATAAGTTAAATAAGCCGGATGACAATACTTGACGTACTCCTTTTCCTATTTGGAACTGGTCTGTTGTTCCATGTCCAGTTCTAACTGTTGCTTCCTGATCTGCATATAGGTTTCTCAAGAGGCAGGTCAGGTGGTCTGGTACTCCCATCTCTTGAAGAATTTTCCACAGTTTATTGTGATCCACACAGTCAAAGGCTTTGGCATAGTCAACAAAGCAGAAATAGATGTTTTTCTGGAACTCTCTTGCTTTTTGATGATCCAGTGGATGTTGGCAATTTGATCTCTGGTTCCTCTGCCTTTTCTGAAACCAGCTTGAACATCTGGAAGTTCATGGTTCATGTACTGCTGAAGCCTGGCTTGGAGAATTTTGAGCATTACTTTACTGGTGTGTGAGATGAGTGCAATTGTGCGGTAGTTTGAGCATTCTTTGGCATTGCCTTTCTTTGGGAGTGGAATGAAAACGGACCTTTTCCAGTCCTGTGGCCACTGTTGAGTTTTCCAAATTTGCTGGCATATTGAGTGCAGCACTTTCACAGCATCATCTTTCAGGATTTGGAATAACTCAACTGGAATGCCATCACCTCCACTAGCTTTGTTCGTAGTGATGCTTTCTAAGGCCCACTTGACTTCACATTCCAGGATGTCTGGCTCTAGGTCAGTGATCACACCATCATGATTATCTTGGTCGTGAAGATCTTTTTTGTACAGTTCTTCTGTGTTTTCTTGCCACCTCTTCTTAATATCTTCTGCTTCTGTTAGGTCCATACCATTTCTGTCCTTTATCGAGCCCATCTTTGCATGAAATGTTCCCTTGGTATCTCTGATTTTCTTGAAGAGATCTCTAGTCTTTCCCATTCTGTTGTTTCCCTCTATTTCTTTGCATTGATCCCTGAGGAAGGCTTTCTTATCTCTTCTTGCTATTCTTTGGAACTCTGCATTCAGGTGCTTATATCGTTCCTTTTCTCCTTTGCTTTTTGCTTCTCTTCTTTTCACAGCTATCTGCAAGGCCTCCCCAGACAGCCATTTTGCTTTTTAGCATTTCTTTTCCATGTGGATGGTCTTGATCCGTCTCCTGTACAATGTCACGAACCTCCATGCATAGTTCATCAGGCAGTCTATCAGATCTAGTCCCTTAAGTCTATTTCTCACTTCCACTGTATAATCATAAGGGATTTGATTTAGGTCATACCTGAATGGTCTAGTGGTTTTCCCTACTTTCTTCAATTTCAGTCTGAATTTGGCAGTAAGGAGTTCATGTTCTGAGCCACAGTCAGCTCAGAAAAATGCTTAGTAAACTATAAAAGAATATGCAAATGAGGGCTATTGTTATGGTCATAATCTATGGCTTCTAATGTGACTGAAAACAGCTTAAAAATCAATAAGCTCTGAGTAAGGCTCTAAGGCAGAGAAGGCGATGGCACCCCACTCCAGTACTCTTGCCTGGAAAATCCCATGGACAGAGGAGCCTGGTGGGCTGCAGTCCATGGGGTCACGAACAGTCAGACAGGACTGAGCAACTTCACTTTCACTTTGCACTTTCATGCATTGGAGAAGGAAATGGCAACCCACTCCAGTGTTCTTTCCTGAAGAATCCCAGGGACGGGGGAGCCTGGTGGGCTGCCGTCTGTGGGGTCACACAGAGTTGGACATGACTGAAGCAACTTAGCAAGGCTCTAAGGAGTGCTGTTAGAAATATTTGTAGTGCATGGTCATTGTGATATTTTATATGGCAACCTAGAACTTTTCTTTCTTGCTTACTTCCATCCCGGCTTTCAGGATTATAAATTGCTGCTGCTGCTGCTGCTAAGTCACTTCAGTCGTGTCCGACTCTGTGCGACACCATAGACAGCAGCCTACCAGGCTCCTCCTTCCATGGGATTTTCCAGGCAAGAGTACTGGAGTGGGGTGCCATTGCCTTCTCCAGGATTATAAATTACGTCATGTGAATTACCACCCAACCCCACTCTCCAATTGGTTAAATATATTGTAATCAATGCAATGACATACTATGGAAAACCTTTAGAAGATGACATGAAATGATAATCACAATCTTTCTTTAAAAGATATTTCTGATGTGGACCATTTAAAAAGTCTTTATTGAATTTGTTACAATATTGCTTCTGTTTTATGTTTTGGGCTTTTGGCCCTGAGGTTTGTCGGATCTTAGCTCCCTCACCAGGGATCAAACCAATACTTCCTGTGTTGGAAGGTGAAGTCTCAACCACTGGACCACCAGGGAAGAAGTCCCTGATCACAGCCTTTTAAATAGAGAAAAAGTGAGTTGTAGAACAGTATATGTACTACAGTCTCATTTTATGTAATAAAAATAGAGAATAGTTCTCTCCCCTTCACGCATAATTTGATGAGTGGAATCCACACACTTCAGCTGTATGTAAATCTTAGGGATCACAACTGTAAGAACAATGAAATGATTGGGGCGAGGCTGTGCAGCTGATTGGTGAGCCCAGGAGCCAGTCCGTTTTGGTCCTGGCTGCAGTTTGGCGCCACCTGGTGGTAGTTACCCATTTTGACCTTAATATCAATGGGGACAATTCTGGTTCCTAGAGCTGGTTGGAATTTCCAGGACAATGACAGTGATTCTTGTATTCTTCTGGTTAGTTAGCATCGTTTCTGTGGGATGATCTGAGATTAAGCTAGAAGCATGCAGGGGACTGGAGGACCTTCCTGCCCAATCCTCCCATCCTGAGATGGGATTGCCTACTGTTTACTTGCCTCACCTCCCCATCGTCTCCATGCTGCTCCCTTGTGGAAGATAACTTTACACGACCCTCGTTTGAAAATGGCTCTAGCAAAGAACAGGAGCCATGTAACAATCACATTGTATTTAAGTTCGCGTAATTCCAGGATTTCTTTTATTTCTGGTTGTGCTGGGTCTCGTTGCTGTGCAGGCTTTGTCTAGTTGCGGTGAGCGGGGGGCTACTCTTCATTGTGGCGCACGGGCTTCTCATTGTGATGGCTTCTCTTCCTGCGGAGCACAGGCTCTAGGCACACAATCTTCAGTAGTTGTGGCATGTGGACTCAGTTGCAGCTCGAGGGCCCTAGAGCGCAGGCTCAGGAGTTGTGGCACAAGGGCTTTAGTTGCCCATGGCATGTGGAACCTTCCCAGACCAGGGATTGAACTGTGTCCCTTGCATTGGCAGGTAGATTCTTCTCCACTGTACCACTAGAGAAGTCCCAGGGTTTCTTTGTATATATTTATTCACATACACAAAAATACATTTTTATATCCATAGCAGATGGTTCAAAGGATATACAACCTAACACAGTGATTTTTTATGGAGAATGAGATGGGAAAGGTGGAGGAAAGAAAGGAAAAAAGTAGAAATGGGAAGTTTGCCTTTATATTGATATATTTCCTTACTGCTTGAAAATTTTTGATAAGATACCTATATCTATATTGGATGAGGCATTAATACCATTTCTATGATTGTCTAAAAATAAAAAATAATTAATTAAAAAATACATGTCTATAGATGGTGGTAAATAATCTGCCTGCAATGCAGGAGACATGGGTTCTATCCCTGGGTCTGGAAGATCCCCTGGAGAAGGGAATGGCAATCTGCTCCAGTATTCTTGCCTGGAGAATTCCATGGACAGAGGAGCCTGCAGGCTACAGTCCATGGAATCGCAAAGAGTTGACTAACACTTTCACTTTCAACTATATACTTAAATCATATAATTATAAATGTAAAATTCACTGAAAGCCAACCCACCAAAGACCATCTAACCCGATGACCAATTCTCAAAATTATTGAGAATTTTGTCAATATCCATTTAGATGTTACTTACCTCCAGGTATTGTTTTAGCCTTTTCACTGTGGGTTTTGTTCATTCAGCCTGCCGGAACGTCAATCTTGCATGTTTCACATTTCAGATGTCTAGCATTTCTTAAATGCTCAAGTTTTATTGGGGAATGGATGGGATTTCTCTTAAATGTACTTACCATATTCTTATTTGGCCTTTGCATGTGTGTTAAGTCACTTTAGTCATGTCTGACTCTTTGTGACCCTGTGGGCTGTAGCCCACCAGGCTCCTCTGTCCAAGGGATCCTCCAGGCAAGAACACTGGAGTGGGTTGCCATGCCCTTCTCCAGGGGATCTTCCTGACCCAGGGATGAACCGGCATCTCTTAAGTCTCCTGCATTGGCAGGCGGATTCTTTACCATGAGCACCACCAAGGAAGCCCATTTGAATTTTAGTAATTGGAAAAATGGCATATTGTCTTTTTACAGATTTATCTCTAGCTGATTTGTGGACTCAAAATCCACAGCAAACATGAGCAGATCTACTGGCTTGTTCGGGACCAGACCTTATCAGCGTGTCAACATGAGCAGAAACTTATAATACTTTCCTCCTCTAAGATGACATGTATATCCTTCTAGGATAGTTTGTGAAACAGTAACTAGTGTATGGGATATCATGCTAAGAAGTTGTTTCCACGTCACCAAGATCCAACTAAAATTTTTACTAGATTTTTCTTTATTCTACGTTATCATTTACTCAGACTTGTCTTTTCTTAACCTAGAACCTGGAAGAGAAGAGCATTGCACAAGATGACAAGGAGATGCTCCTGAGCTCAGAGGAGGACAGCTTCTTTGTCCAAGTGCATGACGTCTCCCCAGAGCAACCGCGCACGGTCATCAAAGCGCCGCGTGTCAGCACCGCGCAGGACGTCATTCAGCAGGTGAAGGCCTCCCTGCCCTCCCCCAGCCCTGTCCTCAGTGTCAACTGCTGGGCTCAGCTCCCTCTGGAAATAAGGTTCTGGAACACAGGGGACACGACAAGGCAGCATGTGCCTGGTAAGGCTAGGAAGTATCCGGTCCTTCAATGATACTTGCCCAGTATATGCTGTGAGTTAGGCTTTCTCGGAAGCCTTGACAGCAGAGCCAGGAGGTGGTTCTGCAGAACGGGAGCGTCATTGTCCATCACCTAGTGACCGTCTCTCTGGGATCCTTCAGACGACATGCAGGAGGACTCTCTGACCCTCTCCCCTTCTCTGGTCTTCTCTCCCCCCTTCTTTGTATATGGCTCCAGAGAACTCTGCTGCCTTCATTCCAAGCCCTGTAGTGGTTTGCGTTTATTAAACACTTGCTTGAGAAGTTAGCATAATGGCTCACAGAACAGACTCTAAATCAGGTTATTCCAGGTAAACCCTGGCTCTACATCTTACTAGCTGGGAGAGCTTGGGGAAGTCATCTAACAATCTGTGCGTAAGTTACATGGGTGTGGCGGTAAATTGTTTCTTTAAAAAAAAAAAAAAAGACCCCGATTTGTAGCATTTGCCAGTTTCTGTCTTGTACATTCCTCACACATCAGATCCCAGCGGGCTCCAGCACAATGCCGTGTGCCAAGCTACCACCCAGGAAAACATGAAGATAGTATAACAGCACTTTCTTAATAGCTATTGTGAACATTAAATATATGCAATGGACATTTGCCTAGTGTAACACCTAACATGGCAAGCACTATTTAAGTGCTATTTGCTACACTGACTGTACAATAATTTGGTTAATATGAGTCTCCTTAATAGACTTTGAACTCCCCAAACTATATACAGTACCTGGGACATAGTAAATGTTTGATGAGTGAATAAATGAATAAATGAAAGATAGTCTCGATAAAAGAGAGGTGAGACCAGGTAAGTCTTAAAATGCTTTCAACATCCAAGACTCTGAGATGAAGAGGCAGTGTCGTGCGCCAGAGAGGCTCTGGAGGGTCAGGATTCTGTCCCTCACTGTCTGGATCACTTTCAGATCTATGAACTTTGGTGGATGCAGAAAATCTGGCTCAAGTCCTTTTTCTGTTACTAAGCTGTCCATCCTCTGTAATATGCCTGACCTCTTAAGCTTAAGCTTCCTTGTCTGAAAAATGGGGATTGTAACATCTAAATCATGGATGGGTGTTGTGAAGCTAAACGAGGCAATGTCAAGTTTGTGTAAGCTACAACTGTGAAAATGTAAACTGAGAGGTGGGATGACATGATCTGAAAAGGACCCCCCACCCCAGTGTAAAAGTCTGTGACATTTTTCCACCCTAAAGTCTCGTTTACAGGGAAGCAAGTGTTGGAGATCCTGTGTTTTTATTCTGTTGATCATAATTTACCTTTCAGACCTTATGCAAAGCCAAATATTCCTATAGCATCCTGAGCAACCCCAACCCGAGTGACTATGTGCTTCTGGAAGAGGTGGTGAAAGACACCGCCAACAGGAAATCTTCCACCCCAAAGGCCTCCCAGCGCGTCCTTTTGGATCAGGAGTGTGTGTTTCAAGCTCAAAGCAAGTGGAAAGGTGCAGGAAAATTCATCCTTAAGCTAAAGGAACAGGTGCAGGTAAAGTTCAAGGTTATTTTGCTCTATTTGATTTTCATAACTACAGTATAATCAAATTCAGGAGCTGGTGAAAGCCAGGAGGAAGTTCCCGAGTCAAGGACACTAGTGGGAAGAATGCTGTTTGGCTCTGTTTTCACTGTGTGGAAAGAAATGTTTCCCTCTGGGTGTAAGCAGTCCTGAGGTGGCCGGGGGTAGGGGGGGGTCCCCTCCGCCCTGCTTTCCAAAGCTCTACCGACCAGAGAGAGAACAACAAAGGGCTCTCTCTGATACAGTCTCTTTAACCTAATACCAAGGGCAGGTTCTTATTTTCCACAGGCATCTCGAGAAGATAAAAAAAAAGGCATCTCTTTTGCAAGCGAACTCAAGAAGCTCACCAAGACTAAACAGCCCCGAGGACCCACATCACCTTCTCAGGTCTTGGCCTCAGAAAACGTCCAAAACAAGGAAGAGAAACCTGTGGGTGGCTTGCCTTCCAGTGACGCCATAGACTACCGACAGTGAGCAAGATAGCACAGTTTACCCAGGTATCCCGAGTCATCGCAGCGTTCTAAAACGGGGGTCAACTATACTACTTTGTAAGACATAAGTTTGTACACTGTCTTTTGTCTTTTGCTGGAGGAGGAAGTTCCTGAGGCAGGTAGGGATGGTACCCTAGAGAAAAGGGGCTCTGAAGATACACGCGACTTCAGCACTGATGATTTCAGATCTCCTTATTTTGTAGATAACCAAAGGCCACAAGAGGACAACAAACTTGCCCAAACTGCAATAGCTTTATTTCATCAGATATAGAACTGTCTTAATTACTGGTAATTCACATGAGCATTCTCAAAGGACTGCTATGGGTCTTTCTGTTTTCATTCTTTGGATTTTTAGTTTGCTGTTCTTCTAATTTAGCTCTGATTTAGCCTTAACAACCTCCATTTCTTCTGACTCAATGAAAAAATTAAAATCTCCTCCGAGTGGCTAGTGGGGCATCTATGCTTTCCATCCAGAGTGTTTGAAAACAACAGAGTAGATAGATGGTCTTCCTTTCCTCCACCTGCTTGTAGCCCCGTGGCACTCAGCCTGGCTGCAGTTCTGAGCGTGTGAGGTTTGCTGTGACCAGACATAGAATAAAGATGCAACACCATGTGTTGTCCCTAGAAAAAAAAAAAAAATTAAAATCTGGCATGAAAGTTGTGATGATTAAAAAGAAAGCAAAATGACATAACAGCCTGAAGTAAATTATGCCTTTGGTTGCCAGCTCACTGCTTGGTATTCCCATACAGAGTAAATTTCATTGTTTTAAACTATTTAAATGGAATCTGAATTTTTTAAAAAAATGCATGTGAGGAAATCAAACATAGATCTCTTCTTTCACTTAGTTTCTTAATGAACTCAGTTCAGTTCAGTTCAGACGCTCAGTCGTGTCTGACTCTTTGCGACCCCATGAATCGCAGCACACCAGGCCTCCCTGTCCATCACGAACTCCCTGAGTTCACCCAAACCCATGTCCATTGAGTCAGTGATGCCATCCAACCATCTCATCCTTTGTCGTCCACTTCTTTTCTGCCCTCAATCTTTCCCAGCATCACGGTCTTTTCAAATGAGTCAGCTCTTCACATAAGGTGGCCCAAGTATTGGAGTTTCAGCTTCAGCATCAGTCCTTCCAATGAACACCCAGGACTGATCTCCTTTAGGATGGACTGGTTGGATCTCCTTGCAGTCCAAGGGACTCTCAAGAGTCTTCTACACCACAGTTCAAAAGCATCAATTCTTCAGCGCTCAGCTTTCTTAATAGTTCAACTCTCACATCCATACATGACCATTGGAAAAACCACAGCTTTGACGAGACAGACTTGTGTTGGCAAAGTAATGTCTCTGCTTTTTAATATGCTGTCTAGGCTGGTCCTAACTTTCCTTCCAAGGAGTAAGTGTCTTTTAATTTCATGGCTGCAATCACCAGCTGCAGCAATCTTGGAGCCCAGAAAAATAAAGTCAGCCACTGTTTCCACTGTTTCCCCATCTATTTCCCATGAAGTGATGGGACCGGATGCCATGAACTTAGTTTTCTGAATGTTGAGCTTTAAGCCAACTTTTTCACTCTCCTCTTTCCCTTTCATCAAGAGGCTCTTTAGTTCTTCTTCACTTTCTGCCATAAGGGTGGTGTCATCTGCATATCTGAGGTTATTGATATTTCTCCCAGCAATCTTGATTCCAGCTTGTGCTTCCTCCAGCTCAGCATTTCTCATGATGTACTCTGCATATAAGTTAAACAAGCAGGGTGACAATATACAGCCTTGACGTACTCCTTTTCCTGTTTGGAACCAGTCTGTTGTTCCATGTCCAGTTCTAACTGTTGCTTCCTGACCTGCATATAGGTTTCTCAAGAGGCAGGTCAGGTGGTCTCGTATGCCCATCCCTTTCAGAATTTTCTACAGTTTATTGTGATCCACACAGTCAAAGGCTTTGGCATAGTCAATAAAGCAGAAATAGATGTTTTTCTGGAACTCTCTTGCTTTTTCGATGATCCAGTGGATGTTGGCAATTTGATCTCTGGTTCCTCTGCCTTTTCTAAAACCAGCTTGAACATCTGGATGTTCAAGGTTCACGTATTGCTGAAGCCTGACTTGGAGAATTTTAAGCATTACTTTACTAGCATGTGAGATGAGTGCAATTGTGCGGTAGTTTGAGCATTCTTTGGCATTGTCTTTCTTTGGGACTGGAATGAAACTGCTGTGTTTTCCAAATTTGATGGCATATTCAATATCATGGTAATCCAAGTCTATGCTCTGACCAGTAATGCTCAAGAAGCTGAAGTTGAACGGTTCTATGAAGACCTACAAGACCTTCTAGAACTAACACCCAAAAAGATGTCCTTTTCATTATAGGGGACTGGAATGCAAAAGTAGGAAGTCAAGAAACACTTGGAGTAACAGGCAAATTTGGCCTTGGAGTACAGAATGAAGCAGGGCAAAGGCTAATGGAGTTCTGCCAAGAGAACGCACTGGTCATAGCAAACACCCTCTTCCAACAACACAAGAGAAGACTCTACACATGGACATCACCAGTTGGTCAACATTGACATCAGATTGATTATATTCTTTGCAGCCAGAGATGGAGAAGCTCTATACAGTCAGCAAAAACAAGGCCCGGAGCTGACTGTGGCTTGATCATGAACTCCTTATTGCCAAATTCAGACTGAAATTGAAAAAAGTGGAGAAAACCACTAGACCCATTCAGGTATGACCTAAATCAAATCCCTTATGACTATACAGTGGAAGTGAGAAATAGATTTAAGGGACTAGATCTTATAGACAGAGTGCCTGATGAACTATAGACAGAGGTTCGTGACATTGTCCAGGACACAGGGATCAAGACCATCCACATGGAAAAGAAATGCAAAAAAGCAAAATGGCTATCTGAGGAGGCCTTACAAATAGCTGTGAAAAGAAGGAAAGTGAAAAGCAAAGGAGAAAAGCAAAGATATAAACATCTGAATGCAGAGTTCCAAAGAATAGCAAGGAGAGATATGAAAGCCTTCCTAAGCAATGAATGCAAAGAAATAGAGGAAAACAATAGAATGGGAAAGACGAGAGATCTCTTCAAGAAAATTAGAGATACCAAGGGAACATTTCATGCAAAGATGGGCTCAATAAAGGACAGAAATGGTATAGACCTAACAGAAGCAGAAGATATTAAGAGGTGGCAGGAATACACAGAAGAACTGTACAAAAAAGATCTTCACAACCCAGATAATCACAATGGTGTGATCACTGACCTAGAGCCAGACATCCTGGAATGTGAAGTCAAGTGGGCCTTAGGAAGCATCACTACGAACAAAGCTAGTAGAAGTGATGGAATTCCAGTTGATATATTTCAAATCCTGAATAATGAACTCAAGGGATTATTAAAGCCCTCTTTTCACCTGTTCCATCATAGAGTTCTAAGATTTAAAATCCTTGCGACATCAACAGCATGGTGAAGGCATTGTTGCTTATATTACACAGCTGCATCATCTGTCTGCACACAATCAGTTATTTCTTATATAAAATTACAGCTCACAATTAAAAGAATTTACTGATACCTCTTGATGGGGCCAAATCTGACGTACAAGAGCCCATATTGAGCCGATGTGTAAGAAGCAACTCCTAAAACAACTGGTGCCCCAGATACACTTACAAAGAAAGCTCTTTCAAAACAGACATAGCGAAACACAGGAAACCACTCCTCCAGAGCTTCTGCACAGCCCACTATCCCGAGTCAGGGCTGTTTAGGTTTTGTATGCAAAGACTCACCAGAAAGAAATCTCAGCACCATGGCAGCAGTCCACATCATACAGCATCAGATAATACTGAATCTGCACAGAATCGTGAAACCCTGGACTGTTCCAGACTCTGAGAAGGCTCAGCATTCATTTTCTGTTGTGGTACTTCTGGTATTCCATACCCTCCCCTTTTTTTTGTAATTATCTTTATTACCACCTTCCTTCCTGTTAGTTCCCTGACCAGGAATTGAACCCGGGTCCCAGGCAGTGAAAGTGCAACGTCCTAACCACTGGACCACCAGAGAATTTCCTGGTATCTTAAAGTTCCAGACTCAACTTACTTTCCTTCTCAGTGACAGTGTCACTGAGATAGTGCTTTCTTCTCCAAGAACTAAGCACCATGTGGAGCCTCTCCAGCTTTTGGAAAATGACTCCTCATGGTAGTGGGTCTATGAGCACACAGTAAAGACAATGATCAGAATTTCAAATATTGTTCTCCATATCAAGAACTTAGCATCAAATACATTATACATGTGATAATGTTATGCACACCTCTCACCTCTTTGTTATAACCTCCGTTAATGATAGAGTGGAATTACACTTGGCAGAGAAAGAGCCCTGGGTGTGCCAGAAGATTAATGAGTACATAATACAACTCCATTAGAAATCTGACTTCAAAATAATGTGCTTGCTCTAATGAGCATTACTCGTTGCTCATACTTTATGAGAACAGGGAAGGTGGTGGTGATCTAGATGATTGCCTTCGGATTCAATTTTCCTGTCATAAGCAGAAATTCATAGTCAGTCAGTTGACCTCTTTCCCTAAATTTGGGGAAGGTTCTGTTTAACAGTCATTGAAAGAATAATAGCCATTGCTGCATAGACATATATATGGTAATATATGTCCCATGTTATTAACTTTACAAACAGTGTGTCCAAGAAAGAGCACTTGGGAAAAAAGAAGGGCCTTTCTGTATATGCTCATAAGAAAACAAGTTTAGTATTTTTATTCCTTTCTGAGCAACATAATATTTCATGTTATTTGTTCTGAAATATTCACCTCTAATAATAATCTAAGAATTTCTAAACAAGTAATTATTTACCTTAAGTAATATTTAACCAGTTGAAAGAAGTCCACCTTTAAAAAAAAAAAAAAGCTGAACAGTTTAATTGTGGTTAAAAAACTTTCTACAGAATGTGGTGTTCCAGGGCAGAAATAGCCTAATGTTCCACCTCCCAGGAACATCATGTTCTAACACTATGAGTTTATAGGAAATATTCTCTGCCCCAAACCCAGCCACCAGAGTTGTGGGTTTCTGTTGGTTGAACCCTAAACCTTGTTACACTGTGGACTGGTTCTGCTGCTTCACTTTGAAGACATTAATACTAACAAGCCTATGTATACAACTTTACAGGTGAAGATCTTTTGGCAAGAAGTTAAAATCAAGAACGAACATAATGGAGACAAATATAATTCCCTTATTTTCATAAACTAAACTGGAAACTTATGATTTCTGAACTCTTGATATAAGGTCTGAGCTGAGGTCAAGCAAAATGGTACAGAACTGGTTTCCTGCTGAATGAAGCAAAAAAGCCCAGCAGACTGCCATTTTACACCTGTCAACAGTTGGAAAAACCACCGCTAAGCTTGCAATAATCGACTTAGAACAGGAGTCAGCAAACTTTTTGTCAAGGGCTAGTCAGTAAATATCTTCGTTCTTCAAATGGTCTCTGTTGCAATGACTCAGCTTAATGCAAAAGCAGCCGTAGACAATACATACATGATTGAATGTGGCTGTGATCCAAGAAAACTATTTAAAGACATTGGAATTGGAATGGTATATCATTTTCCCATGGCATAAATATTCCTCTTTGGATTTTTTGAAAAACCATTTAAAAATGTAAACTATTCTTAGTTCAACAGCCACACAAGAGCAGGTGGCAGGCTGGATTTGGCTCAAGGGCCACAGTTTGCTGACCTGACTTTAGAAAACTGGGAGCAAGATGCACAGAGGTAAGAAATGAAGCAGGCTGGTTTAGTCATACCTGTTATGGATAAGAAGTGGAAGCTCTGGGGCATTGCAAGTGTAAATATGTCCTTTAGGACTCATTAAAAAGTAATTCAATTTACTCTACATTGTGTACCATCGTGAACTCTTCTATAGTGTTTCTTTTTACATATAGAATGATGTTGGGTTTTTTATGTTTATTGCTTATATTCACAGACTTTTGGTTTCTACAAAATGAATTTAGAATAACGTATCTACTGAGTTGTGGCATCTTAGTAAGAAACTTAACCATGTTTCTAATGCAAAAGTAGACTGAGTTGGTGTTTATTTATTTTACGAGGTTTGTACTGACACTGTACCTATGTATTTATTATACATAGCTTTCTTGATGTTGCTTGCAGATTAGAAGCATTAGTGCTTCTATTTCACTATTTGAAAACAAATCTCCTTAAAAGAAAATGTATACCCTGAATACCTGAAATAGGCCAGAATTTCATGTAACTTGCCATTTAATGTAAATTATTTTTAAAACCTTGCTGTATAAGACTATCATGTAAGTGTAAAGGATTCGTCTTGTTCTTGGCATGAAGCAAATTGTGACTTTTCACATGAAATGTGTTCCTCTAAAGTAAAATCCAAATTTTATCTTTCTAATGACCTTCAAATTTGATGTTTTTCTTCAAATTACAAAACATACTAAAATCTCTAATCTTTGCTTTGAGACATTTGCACCATAAAAAAAAAAAAAAATGAATAAAATAATTCCCCGTTCTTTGTGCACTCTAACAGAAGTATCAAAAACACACAACACAGCTTTCATGTAATCGGAAGTTCTGACTAAGTCAAAACCTCATTGCTAAAAGAATCACCGTTTGCTTGTCAATAGCATTCAGGCTATTTCAAGTTGATGCTGTTTGTACAGTACTACAGGTTTCTTTTTAAATCAAATAGTCAGTCTACAACAAATGCACCATGCTCCCTTCACTTTAAAAAATTTCCCAGAAACTGTAATCAGACTTGTCTCAACTAATAGGCATTTTTGCCATCTGTTTGGGCTTTGCTGTGCTTAGTTGCTCAGTCATGTCCAACTCTTTACAACTCCATAGACTACAGCCCACCAGTCTCCTCTGTCCATGGGGATTCTCCAGGCAAGAATACTGGAGTGGGTTGCCATATTCTGCTCCAGGGGAGCTTCCCAACCCAGGGATTAAACCCAGGCCTCCCGCATTACAGGCGGATTCTTGACTGACGGAGCCACCGAAGAAGCCTCTGGTTGGGCTTACTGTGTCATTAAAATCAAATTACTAGTCTAACTGGCTAGCGTCAAGATGAAACTGTGCAGAGCAGTGAGATGGAAAGCAAGGCTGGCCTCACGAGGTTTTATCAACTGGCCTTGACTCTAAGCCTCCCATCCCACACCATGGTCCTTAGCATAAAATCTGGAACTTACCTTGAGACTGGTTTTAGGAAGTGAGTGAACCCAGCCTTCTGCCTATGTTGCAACCCTTCTTGATTGTTCATCCTATTGCGAGGTAAAATACATACTCTGGGATTTGAGTCCTAGGGATTTTAGGAGGGACACATTGCTCAAAAATGTAGAAGGTTTACTCTATTATTACAACTAACCAGCACAACCTGGTGTTTGCCAAAAGTAAATTTTGACTTGAAGTTTCTCTGAATTATACGCTGTATTAGTATAGCAAATGAAAGAAATTGTCCTACTGTTTAGAATACATCTAAAATAGCCACCCAGGCTTATACCCATTACCACTTCATACTTGTCAGACTACTAAAATCTGGGGAGCAAACTTTCATCAGTAAAGTTGATATGGGAAAGAATCTAAATATGTAAGCTGGGTTTATGACACGATTTTGAGGAAAAATATTTTAAGATGTTTCACTGAAAACAGAAAGAAAGGAGCATGAATTCTGTCCCTCTGTTGGGTGATTCCAACTGTTAAGATTACGGGAGCTGGCAGGATGGATTTAGACTGGGAACCCAATGTGATGTGTGACGCCAGAAGAAACAGAGTAACTTCCTCTCTATCACCTCATCTTGAGTTTAATGTTTTGCCAACTAATGTAAGATCACATAAGGGTGTGAGGAGCTGAGAATAAGTCTGAGGATAAACTTGTAGGAAGTAACAACATTATTTGGGCAGAAAGTGCCCTCTTGAAGGAACACCTCCTTTCATGTCATCCTTAGCAAGTAAAAGTTATTTATTTATAAATTCTCCAGTTGGGGGGAAATATGGAGTCCAGACTCAACAAAAGCGAGTCAAAAGTTGAATTTACTTTTCAACAAAGGTCTCCCATTTTGATGGCTCTGGAGACAATGGAGGCTTATTAATGACAGTTGGCCTCCCCAGTGGCTCCGTATTACTTTTCTTAAAAACTACATCTTTCCTTTCCTCTGTTCTCTCCCTTTCCAATATCTCTGTAGACCTCTCCTTCTCTGCCAAACACCCAGAGGCCTTGCTTAATTCCAAAAAGTAATCAGACCTTGTGTACTGGTCTGGTAAAATGGAATTAACTAAAACATAAAACTCCACAACTCTGCTCCCATGCCACTATGGAGGATATTCCTGGCTGATGTCTGATCTTAAACTTGGCACAGTGAAAGGCAGCCTACAATGAAAGAAATCTCTAGATGGCAGCCTTGAACCTCTCCAGTTGTTTCTCTCACATCAGCAGCAACAGGGGAATCCCTGGGCCCCCCAAAAAGTTACTAGAAAAGGAGACTGCCTCTTACACCAAGGCCACCCCTCAGTCAACATTTCCATGATACAGTACATTGTTAACAACGTATATGTTCTCTGCCATTGCTACCTATTAACTTCCTAAGTACAGTCCTTGCCTGATGGCTAAGGATTTTGACAGGAATTCCTGAATGTTTTTGAGATACTGAATCTCCAAGATTACCAAGCTGTTTGTATACATCTCTTAGATCCAAAACATGCTATGCTGAAGTCTGCCATCAAGCAGGCCTCTGAAACCTTCCCTATTTCACATGATACAGGTCTCTGAACTTCAAGACAACTCACTCTGACACTCAACTGGGTAATGCCTCATTCAAACAAAAATGATTTGACTAGGCATACAAGGGCATGGAAGACTGAGGCTATATATATCTATTGTTACCCTAGTTCACTATGTAGTGCCTAGCATGTGCTAAGCACATAGTAGGTGTTCGATATTTATCTAGTTAAAGAAACAGATATTAAGAATAGTTTATAATAGCCTCGGGCTGTATGTGTGTGTGTTATCATTAATGACTATAATATTTAGCTCTGAAAATGAAACCCATCAGTACAAGACTGTAGAAGTTAAGTGCACAAGTATGTTTCATCCTCAATTCAATGGCACCCACTCCAGTACTCTTGCCTGGAAAATCCCAGGGACGGAAGAGCCTGGTAGGCTGCAGGCCATGGGGTCACTAAGAGTCGGACACGACTGAGAGACTTCACTTTCACTTTCACGCATTGGAGAAGGAAATGGCACCCCACTCCAGTGTTCTTGCCTGGAGAATCCCATGGACAGAGGAGCCTGGTAGGCTGCAGGCCATGGGGTTGCTAAAAGTCAGGAATGACTGAGCGACTTCACTTTCAGTTTTCACTTTCATGCATTGGAGAAGGAAATGGCACCCCACTCCAGTGTTCTTGCCTGGAGAATCCCAGGGACGGGGGAGCCTGGTAGGCTGCAGGCCATGGGGTCACTAAGAGTCGGACACGACTGAGCGACTTCACTTTCACTTTCACGCATTGGAGAAGGAAATGGCACCCCACTCCAGTGTTCTTGCCTGGAGAATCCCATGGACAGAGGAGCCTGGTAGGCTGCAGGCCATGGGGTTGCTAAAAGTCAGGAATGACTGAGCGACTTCACTTTCAGTTTTCACTTTCATGCATTGGAGAAGGAAATGGCACCCCACTCCAGTGTTCTTGCCTGGAGAATCCCAGGGACGGGGGAGCCTGGTAGGCTGCAGGCCATGGGGTCACTAAGAGTCGGACACGACTGAGCGACTTCACTTTAACTTTCATGCATTGGAGAAGGAAATGGCACCCCACTCCAGTGTTCTTGCCTGGAGAATCCCATGGACAGAGGAGCCTGGTAGGCTGCAGGCCATGGGGTTGCTAAAAGTCGGGAATGACTGAGCAACTTCACTTTCAGTTTTCACTTTCATGCATTGGAGAAGGAAATGGCAACCCACTCCAGTGTTCTTGCCTGGAGAATCCCAGGGACGGGGGAGCCTGGTGGGCTGCCGTCTATGGGGTCACACAGAGTTGGACATGACTGAAGTGACTTAGCAGCAGCAGCAGCAATTCATACAGGATATTCAAATATAAGATGTATAATTTTATGGTCCCACTGTGATTCTCTGTATATGTAACAAGGTTAAAAGCATAGTGCAACTGCGGAATAGTTGATGAACTTCTATTTTAAAACTGATTTTTCATTTAAAGTATAGTTTCTGCTGCCAAAGTGAAATATAAATGTATTTATATACGTTTGGAAAAATAAATGATTTGCGACACGTACTGGTCACTTGTGTTCCAATGGGGAAAGACCCCTCGGTCATTGAAACAAATATTCATAACATTTCTGGCTTTTAATATCTAAAAAGTGGATTAAAGCAAATATTTATATGTTGAATCATACATTTCTCACCATTAAATAATCAGGCCTAAAACTAATTTTAGAAACTAGTTGGACTGCTGTGCATTTTTTTTTTAATTCTCAAAAGAATAGAAAAAGGAAGCTTTTTTATTCAACTATTCACAGTAAAGAATATTTATAAACTGGTAATTAAAACACTTATTTCATAGGCCATTCCTAGAATATGGCAACAGTCACATAAAATACTACTTTTTACTTATATTCTTAAGAATAGGAATTTCATCCATTAAAAAAAAAAGGGGGAGGGGGAATAAAATAAAAGTCCCTCGTGCTGCATGCATGCTAAGCCACTTAAGTAGTGTCCAGCTCTTTGCAATCCCATGGAATTGCAATCCCATGTAGCCCTCCCACCTCCCCTGTCCATGGGATTCTTCAGGCAAGAATACTGGAGTGGGTTGCCAAGACCTCCTCCAGGGGATCTTCCGACCCAGGGATCAAAACCGCGTGTCTTACGTCTCTTGCACTGGCAGGTGGGTTCTGTACCACTAATGCCACCTGGGAAACCCAGAAGGCCCTCACTGGATACCTTTTATCCTTAAGACAGAATGGTAATGTCTCAGACTTGTTTTTTTCCACCTGGAAGGGATTTTTCCCCTTTCACCCTCCAGAGCATGTCAGAAAATAGGAAGGACTTCAAAGAGACTAGAATCACACTCAAACGTTCCATGAAAGCAACCATGATGAGCACTCATTCTTTTTCCCATATACCAAATTAGGTTACTTCTTAAAAGTTTATTGTCCAGTAAGAGCCAAGGAACCTGGTACCCAACTGAAAGCTGTTTTTCCTTTTCTCAAAAATTTTCATAAAAATATATACACTCAAATTTAGAATGTTTCTCGCTTCTATCATGGTGGTGCAATAAAAATAGATTTATTTGGTTACAAAGAGTAATTGACTGGTAAAAAGCAATCTCATAGTCTTGATTTTCCTGTGCATATTTTTAGGACTGGGACAGAACCGTGTGCCACGCAAAAGATAATTCTTTCTCCTCAAGAGAAGGTCCTAAATTAACAATATATCTTTATGTGCACCTGCACAAACACACAAATATACATGAAGTCCACTGACTCCTCATTCTTCTACTACCGTAGTGATGTTTCCAAACATTTGGTGAAATCCAGAGGCAACTGAGTAGCAACTTAACTGCAATGTCTTTTGATCAGTTGATTTAACTCTTCATTCAAAAATGAATCCCCTTGTAAAACTTTATCCTGAAAAAATATTAGAAGTATGGGTTAAAAGTCTGCTTATGCTGTAAGCAAAAGACAAGCCATGAGCAAAGTTAAAAATGGCAACAGCTGACATCAAAGCAGCACATGAAACGTAACGATGACAGGAGCTGTGTCAGGTCTTGGACATGTCAGCTAGTCTATACTGAATGAACAGTCTCCTGTCTCCACAGGAATCCAATCCCAGAAATTCACCCTACCATCAACTCCTAAAGATGAAAAAAAAAAAAAAAAAAATCCACCTAGAAAACAATTTAGCAAGTTGAAATCGTTACTAAGAGACATTTAGTTTTTATTCCATCTTTTAAAAAAATTATGAAAATTATCACATACCTTCCTTTTGGAGTTTGAAGATTCAACAGGAGGATTGAAGGTCATTGCTGCCATGCTATAAGCCTCAAAAAGTTCTGCAGCAGATCTATAATAACAAACATAAGAAATGTAAAGGCACCAATCTATCTGTATAACTTGAAAAGTTAGATTGTACCCAAAGAATTAGATCGTACCCAGAGAAAACAGTTTGTACTCAATGTATACTTCTTAATCTCCCTCACCTACTTCTCTCCTCCTAAGCCCCCCCTTTCTGGCACCACCTCATTGTTCTCTGTATCCATGACTATTTCTGTTTTGTTGGTTCCTTTGAGAGTGAAATCATACAGTATTTGTCCTTCTCTGACTTATTTCACCTAGCATAATACCTTCTATGCCCATCCATGTTGTTGCAAAGGGCAAGCTTTAATGCCTTTTTTCATGGCTGAGTAATATTCCAGTCATATATACCTCACTTTCTTTATTCATTTATTGATGGGCATTTAGGTTGCTTCCATATCTTGGCTATTGTAAATAATGCTGTGATGAACTTAAGGATGCATATATCTTTTCTAATTAGTGCTTTTGTTTTCTTTGAAAACCAGCAAAACATACATATAAAATAAGTCCTAAATCCCCATATTAAAACTTCATTGTCCAACTAAATCCACCTCATATAGGTCTGGTATACACGGATAAATATAAGCCTGAATGAAAAGAAGGCTGAGCAAAAGACCTCAAGTTTAATGTGATCAAATCCCAACTCAATCAGTTACGTGAAAGATATGCAACTAAGTGTTAAGTTAGTCATGAGAAAACAAGGCATGGAGTTATCTTCCACGGATTTCCAACAGCATAATTCTTCAGTTTGATTGGATTGGAAGCC
Organism: Bubalus bubalis; assembly: GCF_019923935.1. Taxonomy (NCBI): domain Eukaryota; kingdom Metazoa; phylum Chordata; class Mammalia; order Artiodactyla; family Bovidae; genus Bubalus; species Bubalus bubalis. The sequence continues at coordinate 15,992,477 of NC_059179.1, forward strand.
AGGAGAGGCCAATCAGGACAGAATAAATGTCCATACCCTTGCATATAAATGAATCCTTAATGATCTGAGACTGAAGAAGGGCAAAGGTTAACTCTGTCCTACTTAGAAGGAAAAGGATTTATAGGAAATTACAATTTATATCTCATTAAGAGAGGTGGGTAGCTAACTATTATGATGTAAAAATACAGATCTGTTTTGTCATCTCTCCCAGTATTTCAAGAAAAGCTGGAAATGTGATTTTTAGGTGAATTCCCCCAAGTTTTACAATATAGCAACTAATCAGACTTTTTTTCAAACACTGACGAGGCCAGAAAATCTTGTTTTCAGGCCACCTGTCTGTGGTCTCTGCTTAAAGAAACCAGTGGGGCTGTAATGGAAGGGGAAAATCTACAGCACAATATTAATTCTGAGTGGTGGGACTATCACAAAGGTGTTTTCTTTTCTGCAGAATGAAGTATTTCCTAATTGATCTTGTGTGGGGGTCAGGGGGAGAAAAAATAATTACTACTGTTTCAACTTCTTTGTACCTTTTGAAATTTTTCAGAATAAAAAGTTGTGGGTAAAGAAACTTCTTTTAGGAGGACCCCTTTCCCCATCTGGAAGAGAATGATGAACATTTTAAGTTCTGGTCCAGATTCTGACCAGTCAGGGGACACAAAAAGATAGTTGTGAGGGCTAACAAGAGAAACTGCTGCCTTCTAGGTGGCCGAGGTCAAAGCACTTCTCTCTGCTTCCTCACTTCTCCCTTTCTGGTCCTAGCAGAACCATTCAGAGGGGGAAAAAGGGGGAGTCTGGTTAGACTCAGGGATCTTCACATAAAGCAAATATGGCATCATCTTATTACATGTTGAACCTAAATAATAAGCACCTGGGGATGCACTAGTCTTTCTACTTAAATCTGTATGTGTGAAACTTTTTATAACTAAAAAAAAAGTAATTATTCAAAACAAACCAAATCTCAGTTAGCAATGTTTTCTCCTTGGAATAACTCAAGAATATGAAGTGGACCAAATCCAGATGACCAACTGGCCACTTTCCATTTTGAAATCTATTACTTTGTAAAAAAACAGATTTCTCATAGTCAAACAGCTATCAGCTGAAATCTGCAGTTCTATAAACTGAAACTGAAGTCGCTCAGTTGTGTCTGACTTTTTGCGACCCTGTGGACTGTAGCCCACCAGGCTCCTCCGTCCATGGGATTCTCCAGGCAAGAATACTGGAGTGGGTTGCCATTTCCTTTTCCAGGGGATCTTCCCGACCCAGGGATCGAACTTAGGTCTCCTGCCATTGCAGGCAGACACTTTAACCTCTGAGCCACCAGGGAAGCCCAAGTTCTGTAGGCGACGCTCAACACTACCTTCGGCTCAATTCTGGTTTGAGCGCTTCCGAGCCTTCTGAAGGGGCTCCGGCGATGAGGTGAACAGCGAACCTCTGCACAATGGGATGGTAATGTCGCTGAAGGGGAAAGAGGACCACCACATTTTGAGTGGGTCAGTATTTTATAAGACACAAGCCACAGTTTAATAAACAGCAGTTTTTCTAAAAACTACAAATGCATATCTAATTCATTAGAACCAGCTACCCACAGAAAAAACAGTATTTTTGCTCACAAGATTCCAATACAAGTCTGATGACCAAGCTACTAGTGATGTAGCTTAGCCTTGCTTTTACAGTATGAAAAGGAAAATCAAAAGGCAATTTCTCTTTCAGAGTAAAAAAAGTTAGTTTACAACAGGTTTCCTGAAATGTATTTCCACTCGAATGCTACTGTTCACACTATAGGGCCACAACATAGGTGAAACCCTCTTGAAACTGGCAGGCTTCCAAAGTATCCCTGGATAGGACCCAATACAAATATGCCTGATAATGAATCTTCTATTTTGAATAGTGTCAGGGAAAGATTTCAGGAAATCTCACCCTACAACTGTCACCATTTTCTGCTTCCTTAGAAAATGCATCTTAGCATCTTAATAGCAAGAGCAAAGTGAGATGTGGAATATTACGACAGGAATTGTAGGAAAGGCAGTCCCAAAACAAAATACATTAAGTTGTCTGGCAATTATAACTACTTGGGCAAAAAGTGAAAAATATTTTTCTCAAAAAAGAAAGGGCTTGGGGCGGTGGGGAGGGGGGGATCCTCTTACCCGCAGTGCATGCAATTCCCAAAGAGCGGTGTTCTGAGCATTGCAGTACTCGGGTTCATCCAGCTCAGGAAGGAAAACCCCACTCCCTTGAGATTCATTGTCAAGCAACAGGTCTGTTTTAGGGAAAGTCTGCAAAAATGTCACATAAAAAGAAGGACTAATTAAAACAATATTTTTAATTTTAAGGATGCTATTGGATTCTGTACTTTTATTTCTATTTAAACATAATTTGGTTCTATAGTTACATAAGAGATATAAAGTACATGTACTTTATACCTAGTTTTATTTTCTGCAATTTAAGTTTGCTCCATAACAGAACAAAAATTGCAAAAGAATATTTTCTTAGCTTGCTTTGAAAATAATTCATTTCATCTTGCAAAAGAAAACAGATAGTCTTTCACTCAGCAACCCCACTTTTAAGAATCCTTTTTATAGAAATAATTACATTAGATACACATATAAGAATATTCACTATAGCATCATTTATAATAGCACAGACGCAGACAACTTACATCCATCAAAAGAAAAATGCAAAGTGTAAAAGCCAGATTGCTTAAATTTTAATTTCAACTCTGCAACTTACTAGTAGTGTCACTTTAGGCAAGTTTCTTAATTTCTCTGGACCTCAGTTTTTCCTATCTATAAATGAGAAAAATAGTAGCTACTTCAGAGTTGCTATGAAGATTAAGTGAATTAATTTTTGCAAAGCATTGTAACAGTGCTTTCACACAGTAAGAACCATGTTAAACCAGCAGTCATTAACAAGACAAAGTAGCTGTATTTTTACTGACACAAAAATGTGTTCGCCACCAGTAAGTGTTAAAAAGAAAAGTTGTAGAACAGAAATGTATATCATAATCCCGTCTCCATTAAAAGAAAAAAAAATCTGTTTGTGTGTGTTTAGGACTTCCTGTAGCTCAAATGGTAAAGAATCTGCCTGCAATGCAGGAGACCAGGGTTCAATCCCTGTGTCGGGAAGATCCTCTGGAGAAGGAAATGGCAATCCACTCCAGTATCCTTGCCTGGAGAATCCCAGGGAAAGGAGCCTGGTGGGCTACTGTCTGTGAGGTCACAAAGAGTTAGACATGACTGAGTGATTACTACTTGTGTGTCTTTAGCATACATGTTTATATATGAATTTTTTAAAGTCTTCTGGATGGATACACACCACCTGGTAAAAATGGTTATTTCTGGAGAGTGTCCGTAGGGGTGGAATGTTTTCCTTTCATATTTTTATGTACTTCTTTTATTACCTAATCTTATCACAAATATGAATTACTTTTATAATTAAAATAATACTGTAAATGGGGGAAAAGACATACATCAAACAAAACACCGTTGTTACATAGCAAGAACGATGCTCTATCTGTTTGCACCCTACTTACATGCATTAGTATTCTGTTAGTTGCTAAAATGCCAATGCTCGAATTTGGAAGCACGTGAAGAGCAAGGGTACAAAGGCGCTTGATGAAGGCAAGGGCCCGCTGTTGAGAAACTTGCTTTCTGCGTTTAGTCAGCATGACATCAAGACACTGGAGGACAGTCTCAACACCTTCGTTCGTCGCACCTAAAACAGCAGATAAGACCCTTCAGAGCTGGTCTCATCCCTTTTTCATTATGCAGCTTCACTGAACTTGCAAAATCTCAGATGACCCTGTCATACCTGTCCCACATCATTTCCCTAAGTGATGAAGCAGTGCTACCCTGCCCGTGTATTGCTCTGAGTTGGAATTCATCTCCAGTCAATTCCAAAAGTTTTCTGAAATACAGATGTGTGGCACTGGCAGGCTGGCATTGTATGTACCAGCTCCTATTTCTCAATTCTCATTGACTAGAACTGCAGTCATAACATATTCTTAAAAGATAAAGATTTATTAAAGACACATTATCTTAAACATACGTACCTGCATGTAACTTGAACAGTGTTTTGTAAAGATGAGTATAGAATTTCATTGGATCAATATTCAGAACATCACCTTTGAAATAACAAAATACATCAGTTAGGTGTGTTACAGCCTCCACAGGCCAAGACAAACAAAACTTGGTCAAGACACTATCTTACCTTGCCCAGAAAGAATATGAAAAGCAGTCTGGACACAGTGAAGACTTTCTTGATAGCTTAAGTCCTTCAAAAGACAAAGACAAAAAAAGGATATTAAGAATAACTACAATTTATATCTTAAAAAGTAATTTATTAGTAGAGTTACTTACACCAGACTCAATGAGAGAATGTAGAACTACTAATAAATCATCAAAAAATTCCACATTGATAAGGTGAGCAAACCTAGAATCAAACAAAATTTGGTTAAAAGGTAACATAAAAATAGATATACAGAGCTTAAAAATTAAATTTGACTTTAAAACGGTGTTTTTAATATTACTGTTTGAAAATGTTAGCGATGCTAGAGATTATATTTTTCATTAATTCATACTGGCCTCTTGGACAATTCATCCACAACTAGACCCTATACTCAGCAGGAGTATATGAGGCACTAAACAAATTAAATATATTTCAAAAATACTCCTGCTCAGAGAAAGAAGTTGCTAAGAGCAAACGACTTCTCTGAGACAAGCTGACTAGGTGCCCAAGTGATGTTCTAAGTAACAAAGGAGTCATCAGTTCCAGCTTCTAGGAAAATGGGCCAGGAAGAAGGAAGAGAGGAAAGATTTTGCTATTAATAAGAAAACAAACCCTAGGAAAGCTTAAAATAAATGTTGGACCTAGTGTCCAGCTAAGGCTCTTCAATTAATTACCTACATAATCCTAAATTCTGGCCTTTTATTTCTGGAAATAACTGAGATCACTCAATAGAGTTAAAGAATCATGTGAGCTACTAAATGTCAGAGCACTCTGTACACTATAAAATATTAGGCACTGAAGTAGTTCAAGTCAGGATATCTCTTCAATATTAGTGCAAGAGCCTTTGACACTAAGTAAATCTTAGAAGGAAAGACCTTAGAGGTCACAGATTCCCTGTGCATTGGTACAACCTTTTGGAGAAGTAATACAGCAATAATTATCAAAATTGAAAATGAACACATTCATTGACCTAGCAATATATACACACAAGTACACTGAAGCTATTTCCAGTGTAGCACTGGGGACTGATCAAATAAAGTATTATATATCCATAAAATGGAGTATCATGAACTTAAAAGTGGGTCTGTATATACTAACAAGGAAGGATACCGAGAATAACTGTTTATCAAAAAAAGAAAAGTTACAGAACAGTATACATTTGTGTGAAAGATTCAATCTATACGAAAGAAGGTAAGTAGGCACATTTACATACTGGTAAAGGAAAGCAGGAAACTTATGATCTTTTAATTTTTAACTGCATTATTTGAATTTGTATTAATAAATGAGTATTATTAAGAATTTGTTTAAAAAAAGATATTGGTCACTGAAAAAACAAACAGGTCCTCCCTAATGTAACAAATACCTTCTCTTTGAATCTCTCACTAACCTCTTTCAATGACAAGAACCACACTATCTTATGAGGCAAAGCATTTCATCACCAAACAGCTCTAGTCATTAGGAAGTCATTTCTTCTATATTGAACAGAATCTGCCTTTTCTCTATCTTCCAGACATTAGTCCTATCTCTAAAACTGGGCTGCCAAACAATGGTAGCCACTGGCCATCAGGCATTTGAAATGCAGCTAGTTCAAACTGAGATGATATGCTATAATGTAAAATATATACCACTTTTCGAAGATACATTATGAAAAAAGGAATGCCAAATATCTCATTAATGTTTATCACTGACTGCATGTCAAAATAATATTTTAGATAAAATAAATTCAGTAAAATATACTTAAATTGATTTCACTGTTTCTTTTCCCTTTTCAATGTGGTTAAAAGAAAATTTTAAATTACATATGTAGTTCACACTATATTTCTATTAGATAGCACTGTTCTATGGGACAATATCTCAAATAACTGTAGAAAACTATCATGACGACCATAACTCTGGCTCACATCCCCCAACAGGTTCATCAGGGTTCACAGAAAAATACAAAAAGACCTATCTTAAGAGGAACAGATTATACAAGACTAAAAACTGACTACAGAGCAGAAGGAAACCAGAACTAAAGGATGAATCTTAGGGACGGTGAAAACTGAGTAAGCAGGAGGAAAGAGTTAGTGAAGGAAATTAAAAAAAGTAAAGGTTTGAGATGAGAAAACCAAAAAATGTGTAGTGTTACAAATAGTTTCAAGGAAAGGCTAGTAACAAATAAAAAAGGAATGAGAACTGAGAAGGACACGAGGTTATCATTCGTGAGCCCTGTTTAAAATTCATGATTATTTTGGTCTTATTTATTTAGAAAGAATTTAAAAGATTTCAACCTACACAGCCCTTACTTGGCAAGACCTTCCAAAACTGCTGGCAAGAGAGGTGACCTCTGGGCCTTCTTCAGTATTCTGAAGTAGGTTACAAACACGATGTTCAGAGTCTCCGTGTGCTGAGAACAGACAAAATGACTTCAGTATAACCTAGTACACTTTCTCCCAAGTTAGCAAAACTATCACTTTTGAAAGCCCAGTCTTTTCTGTCTTTTCCCATCCCTCCTCGCTATTCAACCTTAAGAGTTTCAACAAAACAGAATGAAGATACACATCCTGTTATTTCCTAAAACAACCATCATCAATCAGGTTAATATTTCCTGCATATCACACACCTAAGCCCCATGAAGTAAACCAAAGTCGTATAACCACAAGTTGAAACAATGTCTCTAGTTAAGATTATTTAACAAAACCTTTTTAAAAGCATAAGAGAATGTGTGAAACCGCCTACCAGTTTAAGTTTTTTCTCAGTACTCTCTGAAGCTTCTGCCTCCCGAAGTTCTCTCTCTAGTTTCTCTTCTGCTTTCTTCCACTGAAAGTAGATTTTAAAAAAAAAGGGTGTACCACTGAGTGAAGAAGCTAGCTTCAGAGATGCATTATATGTCAGTATTATGAAACACATACAACACCAGAGATTGTCTACAGATACAAATACAAGCAAAAATAGAAAAACATGGATAAGAAACATACACAAACCAATTATATGACAGTGGCTGCCTGAGAGGAGGAAGGCAGAAGAATGGGATTGGAGAGAGAAGAAAGGGACTCCAACTCCATCACCAGTGTTTTCTTTTCAAGAAAAAAAACTGAAGTGTACTAATACTTGCTCTTCAGAATGATAAATACATGGGATATATTATACTACTCTCTGTAACTTAAATTCTATTGTTACTCTCTGTAACTTAAATTTTCTATAACTTAAATTCTTTCAAAAAGAAAAAAATGGACATGCTCAGCCCAGAAAGAATTCTTATTGTGAAATCACGTAAAATGTGGAAACCAGTCATCAACAATACTTCCCAAACTTATTAACATATAATGCATAAAACTAGATACTAAACATACAGAAATTCAACAACAAAAAATTTTTTTCCCACTCCTTCCTGCTGTAAGAGCAGCAAACAGTGGTTGCTACACTGCCTGAGACAAAGGGGACTGACTGAGGAATAGTTTCCTCCCCTCACATGAAGTTGTTAAAGATCTGCTAAAAATCTCTGATTCCCCACGGTAGCCACATACATGCTATTCCTAACAGGCATGTCCAACCTACATTAGGAGAGTGTAGTATAAATAATTTAAATATTAACCTTCATTTGTTAACAATCACTAAGTCTATTTTGATATTTCTGCCTTTTTAAAAAATTTATTTATTTTTTAACTGAGTTATAATTGCTTTACAGAATTTTGTTGTTTTCTGTCAAACGTCAACAAGAATCAGCCATAGGTATACATGTGTCCCCTCCCTCTGATATTTGTCTTGTTTTCAAAAGTTATTAGACCCATTCAAAGATGGATATTTCTGGAAATGACTTTTTATTTTGTTCCTAATAACCCATTTGAATAACTTAATAAACTGTTTAGAAATGTTTTGAGAAGAGATCATAATGATGGTGGTGGTGGTAACCAATGTTTATATAGTACACCCAGTGCTGTACACTCCGTTAAGTGGTTTTCCTATATTATTCTATTTAAACTGCACAGTGACCCCTGCAAGGCAGAGCTATTATTAGCTCTATTTCTCAAAATACTAAAAAAAAAAAAAAAAGTTTACAAAGTCCCATAGCAAATAAATAAAAGTCTGGAATTTCAACCTGGGTTTCAAATACAAAGCAACAGAGAAACAAGATTCAATTAAAACCTATTTTGTTGCCAACTTCACATGAATACACCCTTTCTTTTAAGGAAGGAATCTGTGTTATCACAACAAATCTAAGACGATCTTAAAAGCCAGCACGGCAAGAAAAAGCCAAAGGATAAAAGACAACATGGCAAGAAAACCTTCTCACCTGTTGCTCTTTGCTAATAAATTGTCAGTTAAAGTTGATTTCATAAAACATTTCTTTGCAATAACTGGGGAAAATAAAATCCTCTAAATATATTTATATATGATTTAACTATGATTTTTACCTGTTCCTAATTGATTTTACTCTAAAATCAATTAAAACCAAAAAGGAAATCAATCAAACCTTTCTCTGCATTCTTGATAGAGTTTTTCTCTTTTCCTTAAAAGTCATGAACTTTTTTGGTTTATTAATATCCTCTGTATCTTTTTTCACTTCTATTTCTTTGATTCTTAGGCACAAGAATGTTTTTAACATCTGTTATTGAAAAAAACACAAATACACAGCTTATTATTTATATTGCTCTCAAATACTTTAAACAGAATAAGCATTAAACAATGTTATTTCCTTCCTTCAAGCTAAAAAAAAAAATCCAAAAAACAAAAAAACTCTGCAACATCTTTTACCACATTTTATACAAAGTTCTATTATCTTTTTGTTAAACATATTCAGTAATTTGTCTATGATTGGAGTGTTCTTGCCTGGAGAGTCCCAGGGACGGGGGAGCCTGGTGGGCTGCCGTCTATGGGGTCGCAGAGTCGGACACGACTGAAGTGACTTAGCAGCAGCAGCAGGACACTAGCATTTGTCTAAATACACATAATTTTACTTTGCCATGAAATGAGAAGCAGAAGAAGAGAACACAATGTGGCACCGGCAGACAGGACTGCAAGAGCAGACGGGCCAGAAAAGGCTGGACCAGCATGCGGGGAGAGGATGTTTCAGATATCTCTAAACCAGCTTAAAGCGTCTGCCTACAATGTGGGAGACCTGGGTTCGATCCCTGCGTTGGGAAGATCCCCTGGAGGAGGAAATGGCACCCCACTCCAGTACTCTTGCCTGGAAAATCCCATGGACAGAGGAGCCTGGTAGGCTATAGTCCATGGGGTCGCAAAGAGTCGGACACGACTGAGCGACTTCACTTTCACTTTCAAACCAGCTTTCATTTCCCAAATCAGATTCAATTCTGCAGTTAACAGTTCTAATCTTTTTTTCTGCAATAAAAAAATAATATGAAGACTAGTGTTATTCATTTTAAAACAATTTCTTTAAGCCAGTGGTTCTCCAACTTGACCAAATATCACACTCACTCAGAGGGCTTGTTAAAACACAAACAGCTAGACCCCATCCTCAGAGTCTCTGATTCAGCAGGTCTGTCATATGGGCCCAGCTGATGCTGGTCCAGGGACCATGAGTACTACTGCCTTAAGCCATTAAAAAAAAAAAAAAATCAGAAACTAATTCAGAAATTGATGTATTGTGTGCTACAGCGGCCATCCAAACACAAAGAAAAGGGGCTTAAAATCCTACACTTTCTGGGGAAGAAACCACCCTACTGACCTGCAGTTACAGCAGCATTGTGTGTGTGTGTGTGTGTGTGTGTGTGTGTGTGTGTGTTGGGGGGGGGGGCGGGGTGGGGAGCGGTTGGAGAACTACAGGTTTGTATTATTTTGAAGTTCCTACACGTACATTTTGAAGAAAGCTGAGAATTTCATTTAAAGTGTGGAATGGAAACCAGGAAGAATGAAAAGCATAAATACTACACCTGAAGTCATTCTAGGTATCAGAAGATTTTAGTATTTTGTAGGTATTCTGTGTGCTCATAAAATATCTCCAGGGTATCTTCCCAACCCAGGGATCGAACCAGTGTCTCCTGCACCACAAGTGGATTCTTTACCTGCTGAGCCACCAGGGAAGCCCCCTCCCAAAATAAATAACTCCAAATCAAAGAAAGCAGCGCATGGTCCCTTACTAATCTTTGGTAAAGGAACCAAGAATGCACAACAGGAAAAGGACAGTCTACAAAAATTGGTGTTGGGAAAACTGGATATCCATACATAGAACTGAGACTGGACCCTTATCCTACCAGTCATAAACGTTAATTCAAAATGGATTAAAGACCCCAAACCATAAAACCCCTATAAAAGAAAATGCAGGGCCAAAGCTCCTTGACACTGGTCTGAGCATTAATTTTTTAGATATAACACCAAAAGCACAGGCAACAAAAGCAAAGCAAACAAGTGAGACTATATGAAACTGAAAACCTTTCACATGCAAAGACACTGATAAGATGCAATGGCAGCCTGCAGAATGGGGGAAAATATTTGCAAATCATGTATCTGGTAAGGGGTAATATTCAAAATACTAAGGAACTCAAACAACTCACAGAAAAAAAAACAAATAACCTGACTTAAAAAAGAACAAAGAACCTAAATACGTATGTTTTCCAAAGAAGATGAACAACAAATGCCCAATAGACAAATGAAAAGATGCTCAACAGCATACTCATCATAGAAATGAAAATAAACACGGCAGTGAGATACCACCTGACATCTGTCAGAAAGGCTATGGTGGCTCAGCGGGTAAAGAATCCCCCTGCAATGCAGGAGATCCGGGTTTGATTCCTGGGTCGGGAAGATTCCCCAGGAGAAAAGACTGGCAACCCACTCCAGTATTCTTGTCTGGAGAATCCCATGGACAGAGGACCCTGGCAGGATACAGTCCATAGGGTTGCAAAGAAGTCAGACACGACTGAGCAACTAAGCACCCAAGCAGGCACACAGTGCAGTTAGGAAGAAGAGGAAACCCTTGTACGCTGTCGGTGGGAATGTAAACTGATATAGCCATTTTGGAACAGTATGGAGTCTCCTCAAGAAATTGCAAACTACAATTATCATATGATCCAGCAATCCCTCTTCTGGGTATATATCCAAAAGAAATGAAATCAGTATCTCAAAGAGATACCTGCACACCCATGTTCACGGCAGCACTGTTCACAAAAGACAAGATATGGAGACAATCTACATGTCTGCTGGACAGATGAATGAATAAAGCAAATTGTGATAACATGGATGAGCCTGGAGGACATTATGCCAAGAGAAATAAGCCAGACACAGAAAGACCAATACTGTATGATCTCAAGAAGTGGTACACATAGAAACGGAGAATAGAATGGTGGTTGCCAGGGAGTGGAGGAAATAAGGAAACTGGTCAAAGGATACAAACTTTCAGTTATGAGGTGAATAGGTTCTGGTATCCAATGTACAGCATGCTGACTACCGTTAATAATATTCCATTATACACTTGAAATTTGCTAAGAGGATAGGTCTTAAATAGTCTCACTACAGAAAAACGGGTAGTTATGAGAGGTAACGGATGTGTTAACCTGACTGAGGTAATCATTTCACAATGTGTACATACATTAAATCATCACATCGTACACCTTAAAAAAATAATCACTGTAAAAACTATAAATATACAAAACAAATACCAAGAAAGTAAAGGAAGCAGTTTATATTCTAGCATCGATAAAATAAAAGTGTTTCCTCACATCCAGTTTTGTGTTCAAGCCCTATTATCTGCTTATTCTAATATTCTGAGTAATATTTAAGCTCAGTATTTGTAATTTTAGCAGTTCAGCAAAAATGATCAGCTTCAGGGGATGAAAAGGGTTTGATGACAAAGGAAGACTTCAAAGTTATAAAACAGTAAAAAATTAAATTAACAAAGATATCTAAGGCCCAAAAGAAGAAAACCATAAAACTTCACTTAAGAACATCAAGGTAAGATACTTCATATTCTTGAATACAAAAAAAAAATCAATTCCATAAAATAATTAAAATGCAAAACTTGTATGAAGCAAAAAGACCACAATACAAGATTAAAAGACAGCAACAAATATTTGCAATTTATATAGCAAAGATTTAATATGCTTACTATGTAATGTAAGCTCAACAAACATGTACCTTTTGTTTCTTTTGTTCACTACTTTATCCCTAGGACCCAGAATAGTGCCTAGTACATAGTTTTTATTGACATAAATGAGTATTTTAAAAACTATTAACATATCATTAAGAAAGACAAATACCTGAGGGAAAAAACTGGCAAACAATACAAACAGGTAAAACGTTCAAATGACTAATAAATGCATGAAAGGAAGCAAAACCTTACTAAGAACAATGTGTAAACAAAATAAACAACCTATTAATATACAATTTTTTTACCCACCAGACTAACACAGATTAAAGAGTGAAAATACTCAACATTGGGTAGGCTGTAGGGAAATGACACTCATCACTGGTGGGAACACAAGTGTTCAAAGGTTTTTGGAGGACAATTTGATTTTCTCTTTCAAATATTTAAACGTGTATACTGTTGGACACAGTATCGACACTTAAGAAATTTAACTCACAGAATATTCACACAAGTGTGAAAAAATAACATGGCCAAGATGTTCTTTTCTATGCTGACTGTATAATAGCAAAAATCTAGAAACAACTCAGCCGCCCCTCAAGTAGGGACTACATGTTCACGTAACGGAATACCGAGGCAGACGTTCAAAAGAATGGGGTAGCCCTTTACAGAAAGCCACAATCCATAAAAACTCCAGAATAGTTTCCATTGTATAAACCCATTTTTTATTTTAAAATATAAACACAGCATGTCTCTATACACAAATGTCTATGATAGAAGGATACACGCCAAATTGTTATGAGTGCTTACTTTGAGGGAGTACTTTCACTTTATAGTTCATACACTTCTACAAAAAATAAACGCTTCATAACAACTGAAAATTAACTTTGTACTTTAAAAATAAACACAATGCGAGGTGAGAAAAGAAAGGCTTACCTCTGGCCTAACTTCATAATTTCTGCCCTTCACATAACCAGATATCACTTTAATTACACCCAGGGAAGCTTGGCCTAATTTATCTTGTTTAAATAGTTTCTTCACTGCTTCACAACACATTTCAGATATCTGAAAAATAAAATGTTACACTAAACCAGCGTTTTTCAACTGCAGCGATACTGACATTTTGGGCCAGGTGGTTCTTCGTTGTGGGGCCGCCCTGTATATTGTTTAGAAGCCTCTCTGACCTTCACCCACCAGATCCAGCGGCAACAATGCCTCCTCCCACCACCACAGTTGTGACAGCCACATGTGTACAGACACAAGCCTGATGTTCCCCGGAGGCTAAGACCAGCTGCTACTCAGAATCGCTGCAACAAATTTATTTTCAAACGATTTTCTTGAAGAGACAGTATTTAATGGACCCCATTTTAGCAATAAATAAGAGCTCCAAAACAATTTTGAGAGAGAGGAAAACAATAATCACATGGTCTTGGATCTTCTGTTAAGGAAAAGCAGCAAAAGCAACCCACCAATTTTGACATGTCATTCATGAGAGGGACGATCAACACAATGATGTTGTTGTGAAAGTTGAAATGAGGCAGGGCCACCAACAGCTCACACAGGCTCTTCACAGCCACCTCTGCCAGGCCCTTGTAGGCCTTTAAGGAAACCACATTGCTTTTCTTCAGCTTCCTTTGCTTCCAGTCTAACAAAAGATAACTGGAGTTACTTCACTCACTGGTTAAAATTTCAATTAATTCGTTTCTTTTACACCAACAGGCAATCATATGAAAAATCAACATATCATCTGAATTCTTAAATAACAGTTGTCTACGCTTAAGACACAAGTACAAATGTTATCACTAACATTTACCTACCATCATTCATCTTCTGACTCTCCCCACAATTACAAGGATCTTAGATCTTACATCATTTCCCTGGGCTTAGTGCTAATGCTCATTGTGGTATCTTTACCCAAGAGGTCCACAAGAGGTTTAACTTCTTCAGAATAACTGATGATTCACAGTACCTTTTTTCTAGAAATATCTACACACATACTCTGTAATGTACTGTAACACAGTATCTCGAATATAAGATACTTGAATATACGAAAATATGCCAATTTTTTTCTAAAGTAGGTTCAAAACCTCCCTCTTCATCATACACAGCCCGAGATGAGAAAGACAGTGACTTTTTAAAATTTTAATTAATTAATTAGTTTTTTGGCTGTGCCACAAAGCATACAGCAACTTAGTTCCCCTACCAGGAATCGAACCCGTGCCCCCAGCAGAGGAAGCATAGATTCCGAACCACTGGACCACCAGGGAATTCCCCAAGTGTCTTTGTTTTGAACTTGCTTCTCATAAATGATTTTTCCTCAAACAGACTGCATTCATCATAATTAAGAACAATATTTTCTATTTACTTAAAACTGACAAGACTTCATAATGGATAAATGAATGGACAAACAAAATGTAGTGTGTACATACAACTGGATATTATTCAGCCTTAAAAGGGAGGAAAATATTGACACACGCTACAACAGGGAAGAATCTTGACATTATGATAGATAAATAAATGCTAGTATCTAGGTTCCAGCTGAGATGACAGAGCACAGAAGCAATATCCATGCCACCCACCCCATTCCACGTCCGTACTGGGCCAACAGATTCAGATCTGTTGCAGCTGAGATGGCAGCTGGGTGATCCTTAGACCCAGCACTGAGTAAAGGAGCCCAACTGAGTCAGATGAAAGCGCCTTGCCTTGGCAAGAAATCTCTTCCCCATTCATGTCAGAATGATTCCTATGCCCTTTCTCCTCTGAACGAAGAGAAAGCAAATGTTAAGTCCATTTTCAAGGCACTCATTACGTCCAATCACATTATCTTTCTCCCCTGACTACTCCTTCCAAATAAAAAACAGTAGAATAAATTCTAACCATTCATAAATTCAAGAAACATACAACTATTTACTAGGTACAGGACTGCAGCAATGATAATACTAATACTGATAGCTGATAATGCACAGTATCTAGTATAGGCACTATAATCCTACTTCATACCTATAAATTAATTCACTCCTCACAACAATTCAATGAGATTGGATTGTTCCTATTAAAGAAAAGCATCAAAATACTATTAAAGAATAGCACTTTAACTATTCTTATTCCCATTTTATAGACAGAAAAACTGCAGCACAGGGAAGTTAAGTCCTTTGCCTATCACAGGTACTAAGAGGTGAACCAGAACTTGAACTCAGGAAGTCTGACTATAGACTCTGTTCCTCATCATACACTATACTGACTCAACACACAGGACAGAATACAGAATTCACCTTCCTGATGAGAGCTCAGTGTGCTACACATTCTTAGGATACTTTTAATATACCTTTAACCATTTGCTCCAGATTTTCCAAATAAAATTTGTATTGGCTAACCAGGCCTTCTTCAAATTCTCTTAATTTCTGGGTTTCTTTGCGAATCTAAAGAGACCAAAAAGATCATTTTCTTAAATCAAAATATTAAAATCCATTTTTAAATTAGCACAAAATATGAGTACCCCCACTATTTCTCCCACCTCTGCATGCTCAGTTGCTAAAGTCGTGTCTGACTCTTTGTGATCCTGTGGACTATAGCCTGCCAGGCTTCTCTGTCCATGGGGTTTTCCAATAAGAATACTGGAGGGAGTTGCCATTTTCTCCTCCAGGGGATCTTCTCGACCCAGGGATTGAACCCACATCTCCTCCATTGTGGGCAGATTCTTTACTACTGAGCTATCAAGGAAGCCCTTTTCCTGTCTCTACCAAAGCAAAGTTTTCAGCTTATCTTGTGTAGTAGTTATATCCAGCATTACCTTGGTGGATTTTTCTGCCTCTGTTAGGGGTCGTATTTTATATGAAGGAGTAATGTCTTTAAATAACTCCATCAAAGAAACTATCACCAGCTTTCGAACAGTAACAGCCACATCAGGATCCTGCTCCATCAGCATAGAACGTAATTCTTTCAATTTTTTAATCTGTTAAAGAGAACATATAAGGCTAGAGAAATGGCAAGATAATTATGAACAAAAGAAAACCACCACACATCTGGCACAATAAGTGGAATTCACACAACGGCTCACAGTCTAGTCCAGCCACACACAACTCCAGACACTGCTCACATTAACAACACATAAATCACTGAAGTTGTAAGTTCATCAAATTTTTGTTAAAAAACTCAGTTAGAAAAAATATACTTTAAAAAGTTTACATTTATTAATCTATTTTTAGAAATTCTTTTTTTATTGAGTTTTCTTTTTTTAATGATGCTACCTTTTTTAAAATTGAAATATAGTTGATTTACAATGTTTCAGTTGTACAGCAAAGTGATTCAGTTATACCCATACAAATATATATGTATTCTTTTTCAGATTCTTTTCCATTATAGGTTATTACAAAATAATGAATATAGTTCCCTCTGCTATACAGTAGATCTTTGTTACTGATCTATATTATATATAGATTATAATAATCTAGATCTGAATCCCAAATTCCTAATTTATCCCTCCCCCACCCTTTTCCCCTTTGGTAACTGTAATTTTGTTTTCTATAACTGTATCATTTATTCAGATTCCACACATAAGTGATATCGTATGATATTTGTCTTTCTCTGACTTTATTTACTCAGTCTGCTAATCTCTAGATCCACCCATGTTGCCACAAATGGCACTGAGTTTTCTTAAAACATGTGTGTCCTATTTCCCTGAAAACACTTTCTGAAATATATTGTTACATACATCAATCAGGTATAGTCCAATATCTTCATTTAGAGATGAAAAAATAAGACTCAAAACGTTCAAGCAACTTTTCTAAGATCACATTAGAAACAAAGTTCAGATTTGGATTAGGCTAAGGTTCTATGAACTCTCTTATTTTAATTCAGTTACTACCATTTTGTTAATGTCCTTCTTTCCATGTGTGCTTACAGCTAAGAAGAGAATCTTAAAAGATCAGACTATTACACCACATAATATGAACAGTCTAAGGAAATTAATTATACTTACATTACTTTCTGGATCTGATAATATGGCAGATGCCAAGGCTGCGATATGCATTTTCCTCTCCTGTAGTTTCTTCTTCCTCTCAATTAAATGTTCTTCTAATGTCAGCTCCTTAATGGGCTTCTCAATTATCTCTGAAATAGATTAGGTTTCACCTCTTAAACATTTCTTTATTTACAAGTATCCAAGAATCTTAATGATTAAAATAATTTTCTTGTAGTAACAAACAACCATAATGATAGCTAACTTTTACCAAGTACTTGCTATGGGCCAAGATTACTATTAATACATATAAATCTCTCATCAATCACATGAGGCAAATACTATCATTAGCCTCATTTTGTAGATAAACTGAGGCAAAGAGAAAGTAACTTGCCTAAGCTCAAATATCTGGCAGAAATGGGATTTAAATCCAGGTAGTCTGATTAAGAGTTCCTATTCTTAAGTACTATGCTAACTGACGGAGAAGGCAATGGCACCCCACTCCAGTACTCTTGCCTGGAAAATCCCATGGACAAAGGAGCCTGGTAGGCTGCAGTCCATGGGGTCGCTAAGAGTCGGACACGACCGAGCGACTGGCCTTCCCCTTTTCCCTTTCATGCACCGGAGAAGGAAATGGGAACCCACCGCAGTGTTCCTGCCTGGAGAATCCCAGGGACAGGGGAGCCTCGTGGGCTGCTGTCTCTGGGGTCGCACAGAGTTGGACACGACTGAAGCAACTTAGTAGCAGCAGCAGCAGCATGCTAACTGTTGCTGTTGTTTAGTCACTAAGTCATGTCCATCCAACTCTTTGTGACCCCATGGACTGCGGTCCACCAGGCTCCTCTGTCTGTGGGCTTTCCCAGGCAAGAATACTGGAATGGGTAGCCATTCCTTTCTCCAGAGGATTTTTCTGACCCAGGGATCAAACTTACGTTTCCTGCATTGGTAGGGATTCTTTGCCACTGAGCTATAAGGGAAGCCCACTGTGCTAATAAACCCACAATAATTCATACAAATTAAGAGAAAGAACAATCTGATTTAGTTTTTAGAAAGTACAAAACATGCTCCTGTTTTCAACTCTATGCAAAATACATCTACCTTAAGAAATGTACATGCAACTAGATTTAACAAACACACAAGCATAATCTGTTATAAGCCTATGAAGGATGACCCAAAACAGTTAAAATAGTTGCCCTGTAATCTCATTTACACTAATAAGGTTTGCTAAGTCAAAGTAAAATTTAACTAGCTTGTTTCATCACAAATTCCAAACCAATATAGTTTCAAACAATAAAATATGTTCTTTCAGTTTAACTGTGATTGGAACTGGTCCAACTATTAGAACCCACATTTAGTTATGTAAAATAGACATACATAAAGTATAACTGCTCTAAGAAAGAGCCAAAATAATTTTGTATCAGAGTCATTTTTATCCTTTAGGCTAAAAAGTTAATAGTTATTTGTAGGCAGGTCCTTAAATTATGATTAAAAAGAATTCAAAATAGTAATAATTTATCAGACTCTCCATGCATGCCTAGACATCACCAAACATAAGTGCATAAAATTTCCCATAGGAAGGGCAACAATCAAATTACACAAGGTGAGAGTTTCAAAGTGTGGGAAAATGTTCAAAATGACCTTGAAATGACCAGTACTCCAAAATGCATATTACAGCTTGTATCTAAAACTAATTCACTATTAAGTTAAAAAAAAAAAAAAAAAAAAAAGTAATTCTCAATTAGCAATTTAGTAACTAAAAGATGCATACAATTACCTTCCTCAGGTTCCATCTCTTCTTGATCCTCTTTGTCTTGGTTACTGTCAATAACTATATGGAAAATATGCATATTAAAAATGTGATAACATACGTAAGTTGTAAAACCACAAGGAAAACCAGGAAAGTGATTATCATAAAACTCAGGAAAATAGTTACTTTTCTTAGGAGGGAACAATTAGTGATTAAGGGGAGCAGAAGGGATGTTTCTGAGTGCTGGCAGTATGTCTTGCCCAGATGGTAGCTTTATGGGTGGATTTTTTTGATAAACCACATAATATCACAACTTTGAGTCCCAGACTTTTGTGTTTTATTTCACAAAAATACACATATGAAAAAAAAAAAGGCTAAAAAAGGACTAGTATGTTTCTAATTTTAGAAACAAAAAAATGAAACACTCTGAAAAGAATCACCTTAACCTTGCAGCTTCAGCTGTACTCACAGTACAATGGGCGTAATTGTACTATGAGATAATCATTTGTATTTCCGGCCATAATTGTCAACTTTGCTCTATGACTAACTGTAGCTACCCTGTTTTGTAGATATGAGTAAAAGTCAAAGTAAAATAAATTCTGAATGAGAAAATTTTGAATGTGATATTAGTAAGCGACCAAAATTTTAATCTAATACACAGGCTGATCAGATTCACCTGGTTTCTCTCTGGTCTGTGGGATTATACCACTTTTATCTTTGATAGGAAGTAAGTGAATCAGTTCCTTCTCTGGCACAGTTTGCAGAGTTCTTGGTATTTTTTCATATTTATCTATAACACTCTCATGCTTCCGTTTCTTGACGTGAACAGGCTCACTGCAGGAAAAAATTTCAGTATTTTTAAAAAAAGACCTTAGAGACTTATCATTTTAAAAGTACATAAGAATAACTCACTAACCAAATCTTTAATAGGCATAAAAATATTAGCACTTAGATCAGGAACATAAGAGACATTTGTATAGTAAATGAATCATATGGCCTACCATATAAAGCCATAAAACTATGGCTTACATTTAGTTTTCCCTTTAGCGGCAAAATAAAGGTAAAGTTACAGATTTTTTTTTTGAAGAGTATTCCACAGAGCAACGTGGACATTGTGCCAAATGTTTTACTTTCCCCAAACCTTCAGAACATAGCATGGACTTTGGACTTCACCTAAGTATTAAATTTCAGATCCATTATTTGTGACTATGGGAAAACAGTTTCCTTTCTGTGAAATAGAATAATACCTACCTGATATGGTAACATGGAATGGGAAATGGCAACCTATTCCAATAACCTTGCCTGGAAAATTCTATGGACAGAGGAGCTTGGCAGGCTGTGGTCTATGGGGTCACAGAGAGTTGGACACAACTGAGCAATTCAGCATGAGAGGGTGACAGTGACTGAGACATGGGTAACGTGGCCATAAGGAACTCGGGACTGTTTTGCCTCAAACAGAGAGCATACGTCACCCATTCACTCTGCTTCACTATTCAGACTCAAAAGAAATAAAGATATATACTAAATAAAATCATTTTTTTATGAGCTAATTTTATTTACGAAATAAACAGAATAAGGTTTACAGAATAGGGTTTACAGTTTACAAACTCCAGTGTTCAGAGATGAGCAGCATCTTGCACTACCCACCTGAGTAAAATTCAGAACCAAGTTTTTCACGTTGAAAGGATGTGAATGACTATAATCTAAATGAAGTATTACCTGGAAGAAATGTCTCTCGTTAGAAAAGATGCTCTTTGTCCTAAATCTTTCATTAACTGTAAGTCATCTTCATCCATCATATCTAAAGGAAGGGCTTCCTCCTCTTCTTCCTCTTCCCTCTCAATCCTTTTACCTATTCCAACAAACAACAACAACAAAAAATCAGGAATTAGTATTAGAGACATAGAATCCTGTGTTTTTGTGTCTATGATAGGAAAAGCTTATGTTTTTCAACCACCTTAGCCCAATGTTTCTAAACGTGAGCACTACTGACATGTTGGGCAGGACAATTCTTTGCTGTACTTGGTTGTCATGGGTGAGGCAAAATGCTAGCATCTTTGACCCCTTAAATCTAAACACCAAGAGCATTCTAAATGCCAGGTCACTTACACCAGGCATAAGAATTTAAAATACATCCTAAATTCGTTAAATTTACATGTAAGAGAAAAATATGCAGCAGCTTAAAAATTTTTTGGAGGAGGAAGCAATGATAATTGTGTCATCTGCTGCAAAGATCTTGTAGATCATATAGCTAGAATATGGCTCTCAGTCTCAACAACTGTATGATATTGTATATCTTTATATCATTTATTTTAACAATTCCCTGCTGATGAACATTTTGATTATTTTTAAAATAATTTTTTTTTGCCATAATTAGTGAAAGTTGCTCAGTCATGTCCAACTCTTTGGGACCCCATGGATTATACAGTCCATGGCATTCTCTAAGCCAGATCACTGGAGTGGGTAGCCTTTCCCTTCTCCAGGGAATCTTCCCAACCCAGGGATCGAATCCAGGTCTCCCACACTGCAGGTGGATTCTTTACCAGCTGAGCCACAAGGGAAGCCCAAGAATACTGGAGTGGGTAGCCTATCCCTTCTCCAGCACATCTTTCCAACCCAGGAATTGAACCAGGGTCTCCTGTATTGCAGGCGGATTCTTTACCAACTGAGCTATAAAGGAAGCCCCTTATAGTTTCCATATTTTTGCCATAATTAACCATAATAATTGCTATACTGCCAAATATGCCAAAGATGCCATAATAATCGCCATAAATTAACAGTGTTGCAACGAACATGCTTGGGCATATATACTCTTAGAAAATATTTTCAAATAATCATAGGATACATTCCTAGCAGTGATCTCTGGGTCAAAGGAAAGTCTATTTTTTTTTTCTTTTAATTCTTACTGTGATAGTTCACATATGAGTTTATGTGTACATACATATTTTTCTCCTTTTTACTCAACTGGTGATAACCTGTAATTTCAAGTGGGTGGAAGTTCCAATATACATGACTATTCATCTTGGTTTTTAAAATTAAAATTCATTTTATAGACTACTTCATGTTAGAACATAAAAAGTTTCCTTCTTTCTTGAAACATGTTTCTTTCCATTTCTAAGACATATACAATTTAAGTTTTCTTCCTAATTCTCTGGCTCCACCTCAAACCACGTTACAGGTTTCTCTACTCACTTCTTAAATGCTGGCGTTTCTTAAAATTATTTTCTGGGTTCTCTTATTTTCATGTTACACAGTCTCCATGGTGATTTTACTCAAGTCAAAGGCTTTGATTACCATCTATATAGTAATAATTTGCAAAACTATTCTCTCTAACCCAGGTCTTTCACTTGAACATTATACCTATACCCAACTCCCTAAGAGACTTAATTTAGATGCTCAACATGTAAGAAGAAAGACATTTTTTGCTTTTATTTTTAAAATATAACACCTAACATATCATGCTTTTTAAATTCTTCTGAAATTTAGATAGATCTTTAAACATATCTAACTCAAGCAAGGCCTATTTTTTTTTTTTTTAATAAATGAAGTATTTTTTTTCTTAAATAAATGAAGATTAAGTGACAGACTAAGGCCACACCACTAGTAAGAAACAAAATCTGAGAAAAGCTCAGGCATCCTGACTTCCAGTCCCATGCCCTTTTATATATCACAACAGCATGGTTGCCAAGGGATCAAAAAGGTCCGTCTAGTCAAGGCTATGGTTTTTCCTGTGGTCATGTATGGATGTGAGAGTTGGACTCTGAAGAAGGCTGAGCGCCGAAGAATTGATGCTTTTGAACTGTGGTATTGGAGAAGACTCTTGAGAGTCCCTTGGACTGCAAGGAGATCCAACCAGTCCATTCTGAAGGAGATCAGCCCTGGGATTTCTTTGGAAGGAATGATGCTGAAGCTGAAACTGCAGTACTTTGGCCACCTCATGCGAAGAGCTGACTCATTGGAAAAGACTCTGATGCTGGGAGGAATTGGGGGCAGGAGGAGAAGGGGACAACAGAGGATGAGATGGCTGGATGGCATCACTGACTCGATGGAGGTGAGTCTGAGTGAACTCCAGGAGTTGGTGATGGACAGGGAGGCCTGGCGTGCTGCGATTCATGGGGTCGCAAAGAGTCGGACACGACTGAGCGACTGATCTGATCTGATCTGATCTGAAGAGAATGAGATGTGCACAGGAAGAAAGAAAAGTCAGATATAGTCAAATATTAATACTCTGAAAGTGCAAGTTCTGCTGTAGCAAAATGGGTCTGACTCAGAATGGTCTCATTCCTTAACTGTTTTGAGTACTTGGGAGTTTTGAACAGGGTGACAAAAGAATAACCTTGACAATTACAGCTCAATTTCATTCCAAGTGAAAAGAAAGCCAGAAGTTTAGAAAACTAAGTGACACTTGGCAACACTGTGAAGAATGCATTAGAGAAAAGCAATACTCTTTCCTTAGCTAACTGCCAGTGAAATGGGAAAGTGGTAGCACTGGAATGCCCAAAAGTTATTTACATGGTTATTCTGAGTTTGTTTCCCAAGTATGCACTGAAAATCTTCAGATCTGCTTTCTAGACAAACTAAAAACAGAAGCTGGGTCTCTTTCACCATGAATACTGCATTAAAATGTTTTCTCATAATGACTGAAACACAGGACTACGATCCTTCCCTAGGAGTGATGACTAAAAAGCAAAGTTATTGCATGAAGAATATTTTAGAACAAATCAATAGAAACAAATCAATAAAAAACAGGAATGTTTTCACAGTTACCTGGTTGTTTTTCCTTTGGGTCCTCCAATGGAACGGGTTTCTTAGACACAGCATCTTTTACAGCTTGCCTCAGTTTCCTCTGCTCTTTACGGTACTTCTTGAGAGTGCTTTGTTGTTTAAACTGTTTGTTTTTTAGCTTGTTCTCAAGTTTGACTTTACTAGTTTTCAACAACTTCCGAAAGCTTGGAACCTGTTTTTTATTTCTTCTCTAGAAAACAACAACAGAAGGGGCACTGAATACTCAGAAAAATAAATTACTTTATTTTTAAAATCAGGTTAAAAAGAATTGATTATTTCACTAGGCCAATTCCACAATTTTAATGTCTCACAGTCACGGATCTTGCATATAAGAGCTAAAACCACACTATGGCATTAATCCTACAGAACAGCAGTAGATCAGGAGTTATTCAACGGGAGGTTCCTACAGTGAGCAGAAATCACAGCGGCTCAAAAGGGTCTAAGACTCAAAAAAGTGTGAAAAACCACTGAGTTACTGGTAAATAGTTATTCAAGGTTAGTTTAACACTTGTAGTTTGGCATACTAAGATTAAAATGTTGGCTGTCTTTAGCAATAACAAGTGATATTTACATATCGCTTAACTGTTTACAAAGTGCTCTAACATATTACGGCCAACAGCCTAGAAGTAGTGACTGCTGTTATACTCATATTACTGATGAAGCTACAGCTTAAAGAGATCAAGACAAAGACCCTTAAATGTAAGGAAAACAAAACTGAACTCGCATGTGGATTACAATTTGCTTTTCTATATCCTTACCTTTAGGAACAAAAAAAAAAAGGGACTTATCTCAGGTCCCAAGACTCATAAACTTATTTAAAGCAGGACCGTTTCTCGTCTGTAAAATAACGGGTTCAAAAGATGGTCTTGAAGAACTCTTCAAGTCTGACATCTTACGAACTCAAGACTTCGTGCAAGTGTCATTGCGGCCCGCCGAAGCCAAGCGTGCACAGTGGGTGAAAAAGAAGGAGCCAGGTCTAAGGGAGAGGAAGCTGACAGCGCGGAGAGCCAGGAGGGAGCCCAGGGAGCCCCTAATCTAGGCCACTGCCGCCGCCCCCATACAACGGCAGCGACTCTGTGACCCAAAAGGGTCCTAAGCCGCGTGGACCAGGCTTCTGAGGACACTTACGGCCTTCATCCTTAAGTGTGCAGGGCACCCCGGCTGGACAAATCCGCCAGTGACAGTGGTAATCCAGGAATCCCGAACCCGCAACACACGTGCGAAATCAGCAACACTGAGCCAGCCGGAAACTCCCACTAGCCCCTCCCCATCCTCCGCCGCCGGAAATGGGGGCGGGATTTCCGTAGACAGGGGCTGTCGTGCGCCCTCTCGCGGCCCTGGGCCGACGGCGCCCCGGAGTGCACGCTCATGGCAGCGCACGGCACTGTGAATCACCAAAGGTGGGTAATCAGCGGTCTCTCTACAGGGTCTCTGAATGTTTGACTCCTGCCGAATTTCCTTGCAGTTCTTCAGGAAATTGGGCTCTTCTCAGAACGAGAGGATCTGAGTTTTTCAATCATCTTCCTGTATTTTGTACCTCTCCTCATGTTTAGCTTGTTATACGATATAGCTCGTCTCATCTTTCTATTATAAATACTGATTTTTGTGCGACAGAGAAGAGCTTATTTCACTTGTGAAATACCTGCCCCTTGACAGGTTCTCTGGACGAGTTTGTGGAATGGCTAATGATTTCTCATGAGTTCCAACACTCAAAAGTCTATGATTCTTAATGTTTTATTTTGAAACCTTTTTTGCTTTAATTTAATCACTGCTTGATAAACAGTTATATCAGTGAGATTCATCTGCATTTCAGTTTTTTATAACTATAACTTTTCTGTAAATTCTGTCTCCTTAGTAATTCCTCCGCATTAGTTTTAACAGGAAGATTTATGCATTGCAAGAATAACTATGTTTTTCAAAATGATTGTCTAAAGACTTTTTTTTCATGAATAAATTTAAGAATTCTGCTTTAGTTTTTTTTTTCTTGTTTTTGTTTTTAAAGTCTGCAATTATGAGAACATCCTGACAGTCTGGCCTAGCAGTCCTGACCTAGAGAGGAAAGGCCAGTAGAAGCTCCAAAGAATCTGACCTCCCTTGTAGGTGCTGGTCTTACAGAGACCGAGAAGAAACCTTTCAGTCTCTGGATCCCACTTTAGAGCCAAGAATCCCATTCTATCCAGAACTCTTCTTTCCCTCTCTTCCAACTTCCTCAATTTCCCCACTGCTCTCCTTTACACACATTCTCAGAGACAGCAGAACCTGTACCACTGGAGTATTACTTCATCAGACAAATTGAAAACATTAGCCTGTGCTCTTCCCAAGAGTCTGAATTCCTTCTCAAACATAATGATTTATCTGTGGTCACTCCCGTCCTTTCAGCCTCTTGTCCAGTCTCTCCAAGGATGAGGCATCTCCATTACAGTTCAAAATGAACTTCTCCCAGCTTCATCACACTCCATGTATCACTATCCCTGCTCTCTATTTCCCTCCCTAGTGCATCTTTCCCCTTGGCTGATTAATATATGCAAATCTCTTCCATCCTCCATTTTTTCCCTAATGACTTCTCCTTTTAATTGCTGTTTTATTTTCCTCATTCTCTGGTTGTCTTTACTTCAAAAAAAAGGAAAGAAAAAGAAAAAAAAACTATATTTCTCTTGGTATCTCCACTTCATCTTCTCTATTATCACAGCCCAAGCCTGTGCTAGCTTTTTAAAGAATTAGGTCATACTCTTGGCCCATTTAAAGTGTATAATCAACTAAAAATCTTTGGATCATTTTTAAGCACTTGTTGCCAAGCTAATCTTTCCCATCTTGATTTTGAGCAATCTGTCATTTAAACACAAACTTAACAAATGGAAGTTTACATGATTCCTACTAATGTAATCTGGTTTCTCAGTTACGTCACCCCCAGCTTCGTGTCATTTCCCAATCACTCAATCCACACTAAGCTCAGTTTGGGCTAGATCCTCTTGGATCTTCCATAGCCTTCCTGAATACTTGGACTAAGAGGGGTCACTGGGCTACCCCATACTAACTTCACAGGGATTGTACCCAGAGGTTCCTGTGAACCCTTTTGAGATCCTGCCCATAATATTCTACTGTAACTGCTCTCAATAAGATCACCAAGAATCTCCAAATAATGTGAAATTTTTTAAGTGTTCACTGAATTACATTATTTCTTTTTTAACCTCACTAGATCTCTCTGCTGCAGTTTTCCTTTCTCACATTAGAATTTTGACTCTCTTGGCTCCCTTAACAGCCTCTTTACCAGCTTCTCCTCCTACCTTCATTCCTTCGTCCTCCTGCCTCTTCAATGTAGATTACTCTCAGGGTCCCACTCCTGACCCACCTTTCTACTTCTCTTTTTGTTCTGCTTGCTCTTCTGGTGTGATCTCATCCATCTACCTAAGGCAGAAAGATTCATAAACCTTATGTCTGTGACACCTATATGAAGAAATAATGACTGGACTCACTGTATACAGCAGGTAAAGTAAAATGTCTGCCTCTCGAGAGGTTTCTTTATGACTCCACTTAATAGATTCTATATGGGCTGAATGTACCTGTGCACACATGTGGTATATAAAACTTTACTGAAGATTATTTCTATCATTAAAAACATTATTTACTCTTCTTTAAAAAAAATTTTTAAGCAAGGTCACACAGAGCAAATAATTTATATTGTGGGTCATCAGGAAATTAGGCTAAAATAGCTAATAATAATAATTATAACTAATGATTAATTATTCAATTTAAAATTGTTAACCCAAAAATCTAAATAACAAAAAATAATAGTGTAGCAGATACTGTCATCCCATTGACCTCCTCTCAGCACTTCCCATTCAATACATGCAACTTTTAACCTGAGGAGTTTTTCTCAGCCCCTCCAGGGCAGTCAAGAAGCACCAAGGACCCTGAGAGCAGTCTTCAACCAATGACACTTGAAAACTGAAGGATAAATACATATGCCAAGTGTGGTAGGCTGAAGAATATCCTCTGAAGATATCAGGCCCTGAAACTGGTGAATTTTGTGTTTTAGAGCCAAAGGTATGATTAAGGATCTTGAGATAGGGAGATGATTCTGGACTGTCCAGGTGGGCCCTAAATGCAATCACATGTGTTCCTTAGGGAAACTAGGCAGAGGGGGATTTCATGCCGATGGAAGAGGAGGAGACCTTGTGGCCACAGAATCGGACAGTGCAGTGATGTAACCACAAGTCAAGGAGGGCCAGCAGCCACCAGAAGCAGGAAGAGGCAAGGAGCAGACTCTCCCGTGGAGCCTCTGGAGGCAGGATGGCCCTGCTGACTGCATGATTCCAAAGATACTGATTTCGAACTTTTGGCCTCTAGACCTGTGAGAGAATAAGTTTTCATTGTTTTCAGCTACCAAATTTGTGGTGATTGTCACAGTGACCACAGAACACTAATGTACCAATATTTATACCCATAAGTACACCAATGTCCTCACTTCTCAAAAGCAGAATGACTCTGAGGCACCTTCTGTTGTCTCCAGGAGTCTGCAGCAGAGTTGAGCCCTACCTGCAGGGTTACCCACCCATCAGCCTACTCTGTTATTGACTTTCTCTTCTCAGTCTCACTTGCTCATTCTTCCGTCAGTGGTTCCAGGTCTCTCCTTCAACATAAACCACATACTCTCGAATCCTTCTATATTAGTTTCTTGGAGTTGCTATAACAAAGTACCATAAACTGTGTGGCTTATAACAAAAAAATTTGTTCTCTCACAGTTCTGGAGGCCGTAAGTTGGAAATACAATAAAGGTGTTGATTCAGTTGGTTCCTCTTCAGGGCTCTGAGGAGAAGTCTGTTTCATGCTTCTCTCCTAGCTTCTGGTGATGGCTGGCAATTCATGGCATTCTCTGGTTTGTAAATGCATCTCTCCTATCTCTGCCTCCATCTTTACATAGCATTCTCCCCTGTCTCTGTGTCTTCACGTGGCCATCTTCCCCTCATGTAAGAACACTAGTTATATTGGATCAAGGACCCAGTTTCATGACATTATCACAACTTGGTAACATCTGTAAAGATCCTATGCCCAAATAAAGTCACATTTCTACATACTGGGGATAAGAATTATAACATCTTTTGTAAGGCACATACTTCAACTCATAACACCTTGACTCAGTGTCAAATTTGGGGACCCCTAACCTAAGACAATTATCACTTAATAAGCATCTTTATTTCCAAAGCATAAGCATTTTTATTTCCCTAAATATAATTATTTTTCCTCAGTAATCTTATGATATTGTGTCTATTTCAAAGTTAATAAATCTGAGGATTAGATATTATGGTGTAGTCAAGTCTGTGTTTTACCAGGCAGGAAATGTAATAAGATGCCAGTTCTACCAGTGGGAGTGGTTTTCAGCAAAAGAGATCAAATACCTTAAGCTTTTTCTTTTTTTCCCCTCTCATCTGCAATATTATAGATCAGGAAACAAAGAGGGATTTTCCTAGGGTTGTGATAATCTTTTCTATTTGAGATTTTGTTGATAAATTTAATTTCTAAGACCTAATGTTTCCTTTCTTTACTTGAATTGTCTGTTCAGAGTCACTCTTGTTTATTCATTGCTTTCCAGAATCTTTGGGGAAGGGGGAGTAGACTCCACACACAAAGTCATGTCCAGTTTCCGATAATCCCTTTGGCAGCAATAGTTGCTCACTCTCTCTCTGTACCAGCCTCTGCTAGGAGCTCTCTGTGAAAGAGTGTTCTACAAAACAAGGACACATTGTCTCTGCCTCTATTCTAAAGCTGCTGGTAAGTACCCTGCACAGGGAAGAGACCATAAGATGAAACTAATATCTTAGATACCTTGTATATCACAATGTGCCCCGGCTTATTCTAATATTCTCTACTTCATCTTTCACCAAAGGCCAAGTCCTTCCTTTGGTTACAAGTTTGGAAATACTTCCACTTATGGGCTTATCCACATATAGTCCTAAAACCTGCTTAGGTGGCATTTATGCTTCTGATTGCTTCCCTTCCTTTTATAAGCTGATACTGCTAATTATTATTTTTTTAATTGTTTATTTATTTGGCTGTACCCAGTTTTGTGGGCTTGCCAGGGGGCACTACTGGTAAAGAATCTGCCTGCCAGTGCCTGAGACTCAAGAGACCTGTATTCTATTCCTGGGTCAGGAAGATCCCCTGGAGAAGGAAATGGCAACCCACTCTAGTATTCTTGCCTAGATAATTCCATGGACAGAAGATCCTGGTGGGCTACAGTCCATGGTGTCGTGAAGAGTCGGACACGACTGAGCACACACACACATTCTACATACCCAGTCTTAGTTGCAGCAGGTGGCAGCTTCTATCTTCATTGCAGATTGTGGGATCTTAGTTGATTAGTTGTGGCATTCGAACTCTTAGTTGCGACATATTGGGATCTAGTTCCCTGACCAGGGATCAAACTCAGGCCCCCTACATTGAAAGCATGGAGTCTTAGCTGCTGAACCACCAGGGAAGTCCATGTTGCTAATAATTAAAATCCTCTCAGGTGAATAAATGGATGCATAAGTGAAATAAGTAGATATTTATGAATAGATTGATGAGAGATCTTGATGATTGTCTCCTCCAACATCTGTCACACCTGAAAGAAGATAAAGTCTGCCCCTAAGGAATCCCTCTCTTGGGCTCATTAGGAGCAAAAGGACTTTTTAATATCCAGAAATTATGGGAATGAGCGCCTTCTGGAGGTGGCAAAGATGGAAAGTGGAGGAACAGTACAAGGTAAGTGAAAGAGGCGCCAAAACAGCTAGGTTTTAAACATCAGAGGCATGTATGTCATAACATCATGATAATTTCAGTAGGCATCGGTTCAGTTCAGTTCAGTCGCTCAGTCGTGTCCGACTCTTTGCAACCCCATGAATCGCAGCACGCCAGGCCTCCCTGTCCATCACCAACTCCCGGAGGCATATGAGTTATCTATTTCTGCTTAACAAATTACTCTAAAAGCTATCAACTTAAAGCAATAATAAACATTTATTATTTCACATAATCTCTGTGCATCTGGAGCTTAGGAGTGGTTTAGCAGGATGGTTCTGCTTCTGAAAGTTGCAGTCTTAACTGTTGGCCAAGGCTACAGTCATCCGAAGACTTTACTGAGGCTCAAGGGTTAATTTTTTTTTTTCTTTTTTAAAATTTATTTTTAATCAGAGGATAATGGCTTTACAATATTATGGTGGCTTCTGCCATACGACAATGCGAATCAGCCATAAGTCTACATATGTCCTCTCCCTTTTAAATCTCCCCCGGAAGGATTAACTTTTGGGATGGCTCACTCATGGCTCTTGGCAGGACGTATCATTCCTTACTTACTGGCTGTTGGCAGGAAGCTTCAGTTTCTTACTGCATGAACTTCTCCATAGGGCTGCTTGAGTGTCTTCATGATACAGCAGCTGGCTTTCCCCAGAGCAAGTTATCCAAGAGAGAGCAAGGGGAAAACTCTAATGCCTCTTAAAGATCTTAGTCATGGAAGTCATCACTCCCACTATTCAGTTTGTTAAAAATGAGTCACTTTATTTCAGACCACTCCCAATGATAGGGGAATTAGAGTATACTTTTTTGAAGAGAAAATATCAGAGAATTTGTGGACATATTGTAAAAACATAAGTTTTGGATTCAGTGAACATTTATTGAGCATCTTTACTGGGATCTGAGTAGGCACTGGATTTCAAACACAGATTATTTTCCTATTACCCAAGGCTAAAGAAATCAGAATTTTATATAGATAGACGAGATGATTTTAGAATACGGGACGTTACATGACTATGATAGGTTTAAAGTTGAATGTGTAGGTGAGATTTAAATCATGGACAGCATGAGAGACTGACTTTCTACTGAGAAGATAAGAAAGATGATTTTGTAACCTATTCACACTGTCACCTAGTCACACTGTAACCAGTGTGACTGCCCATTCATTAAACCTTGTAGGTCCTGAACTGAGACCTTGTAGGTCCTGAACTAATACCAAAGTACAGGAGTCATAACTAATTCTATCTTTTAACCTGAGACACCTGGGTCATTACTCTGTATTTATAAACAATAAATATTTACTGTATTTTGGATTATATTTAACTGATGAATTGAGGTGAATCTTAGGTATAAGTTTAGGTACCCCCCTTGGTTGTTGTAGATTTTGATTATTCTGGGTGTTTTGTTACTTATTTGACATGGTCAGCTCTTTGGGATTTAGAACAGTCATAGGGGCACAGACGTGAGGCTCATGGCCAGATACTGCCAGAGGAGTAGTTGTGTTTGGTTAAAATTGTGTGTGTGTGATACTTTTCATTGATTTTTAAATACCTTTGAGTGGACCATACACTCACTCAGTATTTAGTCTCTAGTTCCCCCACCAGCCCCTGTACTTCCTGTTGTCTGTTATCCATCAGCCTTATTGGTCCCTAAAGATTCTTGAGTATGAGACATGCATCTTGATTTTAAATCTCAGGATTGCATGGCATAATATTAGTTCAGCCTATTCTTACCATCCCAAAGGTGAACTGCTTTCAGTAGATCAATCACTTTAGGTCAAAAGTACTGTTTTGGTTGTTGTTGTTTAGTTGCTAAGTTGTGTCCAACTCTTTGTGACCCGTGAGTCTGGGTGAACTCTGGGAGTTGGTGATGGACAGGGAGGCCTGGCGTGCTGTGATTCATGGGGTCGCAAAGAGTCGGCCAGGACTGAGTGACTGAACTGAACTGAACTGAACTGAAGTGTAGCCCACCAGGCTCCTCTGTCCATGGGATTTCCCAGGCAAGAATACTGGAGTGGGTTGGTAGCTATCTCCTTTTTAGCTTAGTCAGTATCCACTTGCATTCTGCTAAACCCTTGTTTTCTCTCCAGTTCTTTTTTCCTTTCCTTTCTATTCAGCATTCTTGGTGAATATTCGCCTTTTCAGTTTCTCTCAATTGCCACACCCCAAATGGAAAAAAGCTTGAGGATAACAGTGCCTACCAGTGAGTGAGATGGTATACAGTACCTGGCTGCAAAAGGTGTGGTAAACTTAAGAAACAGTCCCTCCTCCTTTCTGGCAAATAATTTCAAGACCTTCTGTGAGGCTCTTTTCATAGCTCTTCCACTTTGGTTCTCTTTTCCAATCTTTATTGTCAGTTCATTCATTTATCCTTTTATTAATTTACCCATGTAACAAATATTAACTAGCCACTTAACTATCAGCCAGTGTCCAGGCATGAGAACGAGAAAATGATACCATCCCTGCACTTGTAGGGCTTTGGTCTACTGGTGGGAAGCAGATAATAGTCAAACAAACCACCCAGATAGATGTAAAGTTTTCTAATTTTAAAACATTTGGTGTAATTCATTTCAGTTCAGTTCAGTCGCTCAGTCGTGTCCGACTCTTTGCGACGCCATGAATCACAGCATGCCAGGCCTCCCTGTCCATCACCAACTCCCAGAGTTCACTCAGACTCATGTCCATCGAGTCAGTGATGCCATCCAGCCATCTCCTCCTCTGGCGTCCCCTTCTCCTCCTGCCCCCAATCCCTCCCAGCATCAGAGTCTTTTCCAATGAGTCACCTCTTTGCATGAGGTGGCCAAAGTACTGGAGTTTCAGCTTTAGCATCATTCCTTCCAAAGAAATCCCCTTAGTGCCAAAAAAGAGAGAATATGGTGTTAAGACCTATTATGATAAGGGACTATGGCCTCATCAGAGGTCATATGAGGCTTTTACTAAAGAACTGATGACTGAGCTGAGATCTAAAGGAAAGAGGAGTTAACTGTGTATATGTGTGTGTGGTGGTCATGGCAGTGGTGATGGTCATCATTGTCTCAGAATTTTTAGCAAGTGGAACAATGTGTGCAAAGCCCTGTGATCAAAGGGAACAGAAGCTGATTGCCCATCACTTTGCTGCTCTCTTGCTTTTTCTTTCTTAACTTCCATCCTTTCTTTTCCTCACTTCCTCCCCCTGTTTCTTTCTTCTTCCTTGAATGCAGAGTTAACACCTTCCTCAGTTCTTGACACATTATCATCATTCATCCATGCAGAGACTCTGTTACATTCTCATTTATCAGTATACTCAGTTTTAACCCTTTTTAGCAATTCCTTTCTCTTTCTTCCATATTCAGCCATTGTTTATATAGATTTTAAAAATTTATTGATGTTCTTGAAAAAAGGCATATTTGTTTTGTATGTATGTACTGTTCATCTGGAGAAGGCAATGGCACCCCACTCCAGTACTCTTGCCTGGAGAATCCCATGGACGGAGGACCCTGGTAGGCTGCAGTCCATGGGGTCGCTAAGAGTCAGACACGACTGAGCAACTTCACTTTCACTTTTCACTTTCATGCATTGGAGAAGGAAATGGCAACCCACTCCAGTGTTCTTGCCTGGAGAATCCCAGGTACAGGGGAGCCTGGTGGGCTGCTGTCTCTGGGGTCGCACAGAGTCGGACACGACTGAAGTGACTTAGCAGCAACTATTCATCTATGTAAATGATTTTTATTATTCTCATTTCTTTTTTTCACTTGGCAGTGGTTTTAATATAGTTATTCTGTGTATATCTGTGTATCCTAACCTCACTCTGTGTGTATCTGATCTGTTGTTGCTAATTGTTCCATAGTTCTTCGTCTTGTTTATTACATATTTATGTCAATTTAGGATTGTCTCAAATTCTTTTCCACCTCACACAAGAACTACAACAACACACCTTAATGCACACTTTAATGAGCATCCTCTAGTATTCCTCTTAAGGACCTGTGAGAAATTTCCTTTGAAGGATATAATCAGGAGAGCAATTGCTGGGTCACAAGTTATGCATGTACTTGATTTGACTAAGTCATGCCAGCTGGATCACCAGAATAACTCAGCTATCAGAGGTTTTCTGTTATACGGTTACCTCATCCCCACTGCCCTCCAACAGAGCACCCTAGAATCTTCTATTCAATTTTTTTTCCTCCTGTATTCTGTTTATCCTTCACACATCCATTGTGAGCAAGCCACAGGCGTTCTCTTCTCTCCCCAGTGGCCTAAATCCAGAGCCAGTTTATCACAGCCCCTTCAGGAATTTACAATACACAGTTGTATACTAACGATAATCATCATCTCCTAAAGGGGATTTCTGTTGTCCGTTTTGTTAAACATTTAAAACCACATGAGATGGCCTATAATTTGTATACTTCTCCGTGGTGCCCTTTCAACTCACAAATATTTCTTAGGATTATCTCATCACTGAGGTGGACTAGAAGCAGGTTGGACCAAAGAAATTTTTTACTTAATCTCAAAAGAAGAAGTGTAAATGACTTAAGTAATATGGTTGTGGGGTGGGCTGGGATGGAGAAGGAGGTAGGTCCACCTTCATTAGTAGTACTTTTCAAAGAAAAGTATAGTAGTTTGAAATAATTAAAGGAAGTCCTCTTGTAAAGTTGGAAAGTTTTTTTTTAAGAGATAGGATCTAGCTTGGTGAGGGTTTAGGATGATGGGCACTTTCACACACTGCTGGTAGGAAATGTAAAATTGTACAACCTTTTCACAAAGCAATTTGAAAATGTGTATCAAAGGACAAAACAGTGACTTGACAGTGCAGAAAACGAAGGCATCATCTTGACTAAGTTATTAAAGTTAGTGTTACAAGTATTGGGAATAAACTAGCATTCTGCAGCTCCTGCTACTAGGCATGAGGACACAACATCACTTCAGTGGTATTCTTACCAAAAATTCATAACCTGGATTGAATTATGAAGAAGCAATTAAGCCAAACCTAAACCGAAGGATCTTATAAAACAGCCAGCCAATCTTTTTCAAAACTGTCAAGGTCATTCAGAATGAACTAATGGCAACCCACTCCAGTATTCTTGCCTGGAGAATCCCAGGAACGGGGGAGCCTGGTGGGCTGCTGTCTATGGGATCGCACAGAGTTGGACACGATTGAAGTGACTTAGCAGCAGCAGCAGATCAAATTAAAATGTGAAAATTTCAAAATTTCCTTAAAAATGATGAAGAATTTCAAGACAACAATGACAGAGCATTAAATCAGATGTGCAGGACAGGACCCTGTGCAACTGGACAGATAACCCAGAGGTCATGGAAGACAAAGAAAGACAGAAACCGTCCTGCGTTGCAGGGGTAGAAGGAGACATGAAAACTAACAGGAATGCTTGATCCTGCACCAAATCAGTCACATTAGCAGGACAAACCAAACAACTTAAATAAGGTCTGTTTCTTAGTTCAGTTAAGTCGCTCAGTCATGTCTGACTCTTGGTGACCCCATGGACTGCAGCACACCAGGCCTCCCTGTCCATCACCAACCCCCGGAGCCTACTCAAACTCATGGCAATCACGTCAGTGATGCCATCCAACCATCTCATCCTCTGTTGTCCCCTTCTCCTCCCGCCTTCAATCTTTCCCAGCATCAGGGTCTTTTCCAATGAGTCAGTTCTTTGCATCAGGTGGCCAAAGTTGGAGTTACAGCTTCAGCATCAGTCCTTCCAATGAATATTCAGGACTGATTTCCTTTAGGATGGACTGGTTGGATCTCCTTGCAGTCCAAGGGACTTTATTATTTGCTTCTTCACAGTTCATAGTTATGATATGTGTTTGGAAATGGATTTCAGACTATTCTTCTAAAGAATTGCTACTTAATCCATTTTAAAATATCATAAAAGGGCTTCCCTGGTGGCTCAATGGTAAAGAGTCCGCCTGCCAGTGCAGGAGACATGATCCCTGGTCTTGGAAGGTCCCACATGCCAAGGAGCAACTAATCCCGTGCACCACAACTACTGAGCCCACACTCTAGAGCCTGCGAACTGCAACTACTGGAGTCCATGTGCCCTGGAGCCTGTGTGCCACAGCAAGAGAAGCCACCACAATGAGAGCCAGGACACGGCTACTAGAGGGCAGCCCCTGCTTGCCACAACCAGAGAAAAGCCCACACAACACTGAAGACCCAGCACAGGCAATACATAAATGCGCAAATAAATAAAAATATTTAAAAAATAAAATATCATAGAAAGGAAAAATATAAAAATCCAAAAAAAAACCCTCCATCATTCTCTTTTCATATCTGTCTTTTTTTATCTTTATCAAACTGGAGATGCTGATTTTATACATCATCATAATTATGATAAACAATTATGTTTCTCTACCTTTTATCTAATACTGTTTTGTAAAATGTCCCCATATTTCTATATTTTATCATTTTAATCAACTTTGTAATATTTCATAGATA
Source organism: Bubalus bubalis (assembly GCF_019923935.1). Taxonomy (NCBI): domain Eukaryota; kingdom Metazoa; phylum Chordata; class Mammalia; order Artiodactyla; family Bovidae; genus Bubalus; species Bubalus bubalis. The sequence continues at coordinate 16,029,404 of NC_059179.1, forward strand.
AACCTAGTTTTTTGTACACTTTCTATATTAATTTAATACAGTTTTAAATAAGTGATTTCTTACTTTTAACTATTAAACATTTTGTTACAGGCCTTCTTGTGTAGCTTTTATTTTATTATTGTGAATTATTTCCTTATGACACATTCCCAGGAGTAGGATTGAGGTGCCTCTTGATATGTGTCATCAATTTGCTTTCCAAAAGGATCAGTTTGCATTTCTAGAGCGTCTTATCTCTCTGGGTTTGTGGCTGTCCTGCTGTGGTTTACCAAACAGCAGTTGCTTTGTGATCTTACCATCATTCTCACCCTTGTGGTTAATCTGCAGTACACATCTTCTCAATACTTGTATTCTAACTATAATCCGTAACCTTAGTCCTAGTCACCTTCTCTTCCTAGCTAAGGGTTTACCAGGCATGCATGGAATTTAAATCATTTGTGGAAATTGAGGATGATTCAAGGAAGAGGAACTTAGAAGAGTACTTAGAAGAAACAGCCAAAATGTAGGAGGAAAAAAATGGAGACAATAGAGAAATGAGACCTAACGAAAAAGTGTTTCTTTTAAACAGCTGAAAGGTTCATATGAAGGTGACTAAAGAGTAAGGCAGTGATCAGATGTGAGTTTATTGGAAAGTGCTTTGCTTGCAGCATGGGGAAATGTTTGAAGTGGCCCCAAGTGAATGTGGAGAAACTGGTTGGAGGTTGCTTCTGTCACCCAGGGAAGAGACGATGGTGACTTAGTCTGGGTGGGTAGATATTGTGAAGTGAGTACATTTAGAGTATATTTACATTGGATCCTTAGACCTTATCCATCTTATAGCTGAAAGTTTGTAAGGATCTCAGTTATCTAGTTTCAGAGGATCTAATGTAAAACATGGTGAACTACAGTTAATAACATTGTATTATATAATTAAAAAAAATATTCAGGAAGGTAAAACAAACAGACCTTAGTGACTACTTGGTATTGTTGTTATAGTTGCTCAGTGTTGTCCAGCTGTTCTGCGACTCCATGGACTGTAGCCTGCCAGGGTCCTCTGTCCATGGGATTTTCCAGGCAAGAATACTGGAGTGGGTTGCCACTCCCTCCTTCAGGGTGTATTCCCAACCCAGGCACTGAACCCTTGGCTCCTGCATTGGCAGGCGGATTCTTTTACCACCTAGCTACCTGGGGAGCCCAGACTAGGGTATATTAGCCTCCTAAGGCTGTGATAACTAATTACCAGAGATTTAGTGCTTTAAGACAACAGGAATTTATTCTTTCACAGTTCTGGAGACCAGAAGTCTGAAATCAAGATGCTGGCAAGGGGACTACTCTGGTGGCTGTGGTGAAGAATCCACCTGCCTGCCAATGCAGGAAACACGGGTTTCGATCCCAGGTCCAGGGAAGATCCCACATGTTGCGGAGCAACTAAGCCCACGTGCCACAACTGTTGAGCTGATGCTTTAGAACCAGCAACTACAACTGCTGAGCCCACGCACTACAGCGACCGTGGCATGCATGCCCTAAAGCCTGTGTTCTGCAACAGGAGAAGCCGCTGCAATGAGACACCTATGCACTGCAACTGGAGAGTAGCCCCTGCTAGCTGCAGCTGGAGCAAGCCCACGGGCAGCAACAAAGACCCAGAACAGTAACAAATAATAAATAAATAAAATTAAAAAAAAATTATGTTGGCAGCGTTGGTTTCTTCTGAAGGCTCTGAGAGAGAATGCACTTCATGCCTCTCTCCTAACTGATGGTGTTGCCAGAAATCCTTTGTGTTCCTTTGGCCTACAGATGCATCATTCAAATCTCTGCCTCCATCTTCACATGGTCTTCTTCCCAGAGTCTTCATGTGCCTTCTACTCTTTTTTTTTTGCCACTCATTACTATTTGAATATTTTAACTTTTATTTTATATTGGCATGTAGGTGATTAACAATGTTGTATTAGTCTCAGGTATATAGCTAAGTGATTTAGTTATACATACATACATATATATGTGTGTGTGTGTTTATACATATATATATTCTTTCTGTTTCAATTTCTTTTCCCATATAGGTTATTACACCTATTGAGTAGAGTTTCCTGTGCTATACAGTAGGTCCTGTGATTATCTGTATTATATATAGTAGTGTGTATATGTTAGTTCTGAACTGTTAATTTATCCCTCCTCCAGATATGGAATACTTCGTGAATTTGTGGGTTATCCTTGCACAGGGACCATGTTAATCTTCTCTGTATCATTCCAGTTTTAGTATATGTGCTGCAAAAGCAATCCCTTCTCTTTTTTCTTTTATAAGGACACCGATCACAGCTACTTATTAGCTCTGTGAGGAAGGGAGTATGTCTAATCCAGGATTGTCTCATTTTGGAAAGCTTATCTTAATTATATCTGCAAAGACTCTTTTCTAATAAAGTCACATTCATAAGTCCTTGGGGTTAGAACTTGGACATATCTTTTTCAGAGATAAATTCAACCCACTACACTTGGCTAATTGGATAAGAAAGAGGGTGCTATAAGAAAGAGAAGGACTCTTGGGTTTTAGGTGTGAGCAACTAAAATATTGTCATTTGGTGAGATATGGAATATTATAATAGGAGAAGATTTAGAGAAGGCAATTATGAGTTTAGACTTGGAGGTACTGGGATGGAGGTGACTTTAAGATCACCAAGCAGAGATACTGGGTATACAGTTGGCATATAGGATCTGGAGAAACTGAGTGGATGGTGGTGGTATGTATTAATATGGAGAATGCTGGAAGAAAACTAGGAGAGGCTCATTTAATCATATTTATTATGTCTGTTATTGTTGTTCAGTCACTAAGTCGTGTCTGACTCTGCGACCCCATGGACTGCAGCATGCCAGTCTTCTCTGTCCTTCACTATCTCTCAAAGTTTGCTCAAATTCATGTCCATTGAGTTGGTGATGCTATGTAACCATCTCTTCCTCTACCGTCTTCTGCCCTCAATCTTTCCCAGCATCATGGTCTTTTCCAATGAGTTGTCTCTTTGCATCAGGTGGCCAAGGTATTGGAGCTTCAGCATCAGTCCTTCCAGTGAATATTCAGGGTTGATTTCCTTTAGGATGGATAGTTTGATCTCCTTGCAGTCCATGGGACTCTCAGGAGTCTTCTCTATCACAACAACTCAAAAGCATCAATTCTTCAGTGTTCAGCCTTCTTTATGGTCCAACTCTCATATCCATACATGACTAAAAATATCTATATATAAGTATCAAGAAGGCATTCGGATGATAATGTTGGAGCTGTTGATACAAATTCTAGAGTCTTCAGTTGATAGATGGTCATCTAAATACTGAGACTACCTGGGTTAAAGAGGGTTGAATAAGAAGAAAAGAGGGTTCAGAACTATTCCTTTAGGAAATTTCAGTTAAGAGGGAAGAAATTCTTCTTGCCTTGAGGAAATTAAGAAGTAGTAGCCATAGAGGTAGGGGGAAAATGGAGAGTTTGGCAACAATGGAGTAATAAAAACAGAGGAGCAAAAGTGTTTCAAGTTTGAAAGTCAGATGAATGAGTGTTTAAAAATGGAGGGGTGATCAACAGAATGAATGTTGTTGAGAGATTAAGCAAGGTGGGGAGTGGAGTTTCTCTCTTAAATTAGGGACAGGGAAGTCATTAATGAGAGTGGACATGAGCTAGAATGGAGTAAATTGTGGGGCACAGAGTGAGAAAATAGAGACTAGAGACATCTTTAAAATGTTTTTCTTTGGAAATAAACTTACAAAAAGTTACAAACAAAAAATAATACAAGAAACACTCATATCATTCCCAGATTTGCCTAGTGTAACATTTAAAAAAATTTTTTTGAAGTATGGTTTACAATATCATGTTAATTTCTGCTATATAGCAAAGTGATTCATACACACACAGACACATATTCTTTTCTGGTTTAGTTTATCGCAGGGCCTTAAACATAGGTACCTGTGCTATGCAATAGGACTTTGTGTATCCCTCTGTTAACATTTTATCCTATTTGCTTTATCCCTTGTTCTGTGTGCATGCATATTTTTTAAGTCATTTGAGGGTAAATTACATATATCACGGCCTTTTATCCTAAATACTCCAGAGTATGTTTCCTAAAAATAGAAATTTCTTTCTTACAGAATATAGCAATTGTTAATTATAAATATCAAAATTTTTATATTGACACCTTTATTTAATCCACTACGATTAAGACAGTTGTGTTGGCTGATATAATACAGACCTTAATAGAATATTTTCTTTTTCTCTACCTAATACAAAGTGAAAGAAAGTGAAAGTGAAGTCGCTCAGTCATGTCCGACTCTTTGGGACCCTGTGGACTGTAGCCCACTAGGCTCCTCCGTCCATGGGGTTCTCCAGGCAAGAATACTGGAGTGGGTTGTCATTTCCTTCTGCAAGGCAATGCCAAACAATGCTCAAACTACCATACAATTGCACTCATCTCACACGCTAGTAAAGTAATGCTCAAAATTCTCAAAGCTAGGCTTCAGCAATATGTGAACCATGAACTTCCAGATGTTCAAGCTGGTTTTAGGAAAGGCAGAGGAACGAGAGATCAAATTGTCAACATCCACTGGATCTTGGAAAAAGCAAGAGAGTTCCAGAAAAACATCTATTTCTGCTTTATTGACCATGCCAAAGCCTTTGACTGTGTGGATCACAATAAACTGTAGAAAACTCTGAAAGAGATGGGAATACCAGACCACCTGACCTGCCTTTTGAGAAATTTATATGCAGGTCAGGAAGCAACAGTTAGAACTGGACATGGAACAACAGACTGATTCCAAATAAGAAAAGGAGTACGTCAAGGCTGTATATTGTCACCCTGCTTATTTAACTTATATGCATAGTACATTATGAGAAACGATGGGCTGGAAGAAGCACAAGCTGGAATCAAGATTGCCGGGAGAAATATCAATAACCTCAGATATGCAGATGACACCACCCTTATGGCAGAAAGTGAAGAGGAACTCAAAAGCCTCTTGATGAAAGTGAAAGTGGAGAATGAAAAAGTTGGCTTAAAGCTCAACATTCAGAAAATGAAGATCATGGCATCTGGTCCCATCACTTCATGGGAAATATATGGGGAAACAGTGGAAAGAGTGTCAGACTTTATTTTTCTGGGCTCCAAAATCACTGCAGATGGTGACTGCAGCCATGAAATTAAAAGATGCTTACTCCTTGGAAGGAAAGTTATGACCAACCTAGATAGCATATTCAAAAGCAGAGACATTACTTTGCCAACAAAGGTCCGTCTAGTCAATGTTATGGTTTTTCCAGGGGTCATGTATGGATGTGAGAGTTGGACTGTGAAGAAAGCTCAGCGCTGAAGAATTGATGCTTTTGAACTGTGGTGTTGGAGAAGACTCTTGAGTGTCCCTTGGGCTGCAAGGAGATCCAACCAGTCCATTCTAAAGGAGATCAGCCCTGGGATTTCTTTGGAAGGAATGATGCTAAAGCTGAAACTCCAATACTTTGGCCACCTCATGTGAAGAGTTGACTCATTGGAAAAGACTCTGATGCTGGGAGGGATTGGGGGCAGGAGGAGAAGGGGACGACAGAGGATGAGATGGCTGGATGGCATCACTGACTCGATGGAGGTGAGTCTGAATGAACTCCGGGAGTTGGTGATGGACAGGGAGGCATAGCGTGCTGCGTTTCATAGGGGTCATAAAGAGTCGGACACGACTGAGCGACTGAACTCAACTGAACTGAAGCTTAGGGAAGCAGAGTGATAAGTTTGTAGCTACTAAGGCAGTATTCTTCAGTCCTGGACGTAAATTAGATTTACTCAAGTGAATTTTAATACCCATGTAAGGGCTACTCCTTCAGCGATATTGACTTAATTCTTCTTGGGTGTGGTCCAGTCATCAGGTTTAAGAAAAAAAAAAATTCCCTAAATGTTGCTGCTGATGTGCAACTAAGTGAGAAACATCACTTAATCGATAGGTGTGATGATAGTGGTGATTTAACATGATAGAAGATAAACCTGTTTGAGTGCTGTCAAAAAATTGATGGTTAAAGAAAGATACGAGGTGTTTTGAGGCCTTTTTTGGAGGCCTTTGTACTCTCCTTGAGTACAATTGTAGCAAAATAATAATATGGGAAAATGGTACCATACTTCACCCTTCAATAATGAAGACTGGGTCACACATAGAATATGAGTAATTATATATTTTGAAAATTTCTGTTAAAGTCACATTTTCCTAGAAATATAAGAATCCAAGTATATCAGTAGTTTTTCATATTTTGTTTTCATGTTGTTTAGTCACCCAGTCATGTCCAGTTCTTTGCGACCCCATGGACTACAGTACGCCAGGCCTCCCTGGCCCTCATCATCTCTTGGAGTTTGCCCAAGTTCACATCAACTGTATTGGTGATACTATCCAGCCATGTCTTCCTCTGTTGCCCTCTTCTCCTTCTGCCTTCAATCTTTCCCATAATTAGGATCTTTTCCAATGAGTTGGCTGTTCGCATCAGGTGACCAAAGTATTAGAGCTTCATATTTTAACTAGGGTAATATTTTATGGCAGAGATTGAGAATATCCTTTCTCATCATCATGATTTCATCAGATTTACAGGGATGTTCCAGGATATATTATTTCTGCCTAGAGTGGTAGTAATGTAGTAGTGGTGTCAAAAGTTCTACGTCAAGCACTTAATGACCACAAAAAGGATATGCTACACCTTGACAGGAGATTTTGTTTTTCTTTGTAAGATAGGCTATGATATTATTTATTATTATTTATCAGATAAGACAGAAAATTTTATTGTTGAAAGTGGGAAGTATAACCACCAATCACTAGCAAGAATCACTAACATTATTAATTATGCAGTATTATTATTGTAGACAAAGTTACAAAATATAAATGTGTGTCCATTTTGAAGTCTACACTGAGAAAACAGAAGGGTTGTATAGGCTATTATGGTTCCTAAAACCTTCTTCTATTGACCATGGGTAAGGAAGGAAATGAGCTAGATAAACAACTTGAAGAAACTTGATTTTAAAAATAGTATGATATTCATGGAGAAGTAAAATGGTTGCTAGAAAAAAATAACAAGTTACGGAGGTTTGACAGCAGGAAGAAAATGCAGAGATAAATTCTCTAGGAAGAGAGGAAAAAAGATGAAAAGAGAAAAGACTGAAATTAAATTCTCTTGCCTACTCTCCCTCATCTTTACCATTTTACTGTACAACTATACTTATGTATAGATATCTCCTACATTAACTGTTTTATTGAGGTAAAATTCACATAAAATAAAGCCATTTAAAAATGTGCAATTCAGTAGCATTTAGTACATTCACAATGTTGTACAACCACCACCTGTATCTGGTTCCAAAACATGTTCAGCACCCCCAAAAGAAAACCCTTTATCTGTAAGACATTCCGGCCCTATTTTCCCCCTGCCCCAGCCATTGACGATCATCAATCTGCTTTCTTTCTCTATGGATTTACCTATTCTGGACAGTTCATATAAATGGAATTACACAGCATGTGATCTTTTATGTCAGGCTTCTTTCACTTAGCTTAATATTTTTTTGATATTCATCTACTTTGTAGTATTGAAGGTGAAGTCGCTCAGTCGTGTCTGACTCTTTGTGACCCTGTGGACTGTAGCCTACCAGGCTTCTCCATCCATGGGATTCTCCAGGCAAGAATACTGGAGTGGGTTACCATTTCCTTCTCCAGGGGATCTTCCTGACCCAGGGATCGAACCCCGATCTCCCACATTGGAGGCAGACGCTTTAACCTCTGAGCCACCAGGGAAGCTCCAACTTTGTAGTATTATCAATACTTAATTCCTTTTTATGACTGAATAATAGTCCACTGTGTGTATATGTCACATTCTGTTTACCAACTCCTCTACTGATGGACATTTGGGTTGCTTCCCTCTTTTGGTTTTCATGGATAGTGCAGCTCTAGACATTCACCTACAAGTGTTTGTTTGAACATCTGTTTTCAATTCTTTTGGGTATATAAAACATAAACATAAAGGGTGCTGCAGTCGTCTCCGACTCTGTGCGACCCCATAGACGGCAGCCCACCAGGCTCCCCCATCCCTGGGATTCTCCAGGCAAGAACACTGGAGTGGGTTGCCATTTCCTTCTCCAATGCATGAAAGTGAAAAGTGAAAGTGAAGTCGCTCAGTCGTGTCCGACTCTTAGCGACCCCATGGACTGCAGCCCACCAGGCTCCTCCGTCCATATACCTAGGATATATTGCTTAGTGGGTAGAATTGCTTAGTGGTAAAGAACCTGTCTGCCAATGTAGGAGACATAAGAGACTTGGGTTTGATCCCTGGGTCAGGAAGATCCCCTGGAAGAAGCATGGCAACCCACCCCAGTATTCTTGCTTGGAGAATCCCAATGGACAGAGGAACCTGACATGGAGTCACAGAGTTGGACACGACTGAGTGACTAAGCACAGCACAGCACAGTGGGTGTGAGTGCTATCTTTGAGGTTTTGATTTGCATATCTCTAGGCAATGGCACCCCATTCCAGTACTCTTGCCTGGAAAATCCCATGGATGGAGGAGCCTGGTGGGCTGCAGTCCATGGGGTCGCTAAGAGTCAGACACGACTGAGCGACTTCACTTTCCCTTTCATGCATTGGAGAAGGAAATGGCAACCCACTCCAGTGTTCTTGCCTGGAGAATCCCAGGGACAGGGGAGCCTGGTGGGCTGCCATCTCTGGGGTCGCACAGAGTCGGCCATGGCTGAAGCGACTTAGCAGCAGCAGCAGCAGTGCCTCTTTAGTTCCAATATGATTGGAACTAAATCATAGTTGCAATATGATTTCTTTGTCCATCCTTAAATAATGACATCTTTGAGTCTCTGCCCCACCCTCACCTTTAGTCTTTCTTCCCTGGTGTTACTGGTGACTCACCTAGTTGTATTACTCAATGCCTCTTCAATCTGCCTCTTTAAACTGAAGCCCTAACCGAAGTTTTAGAACTCTAAATGCTGGATATTTTACTTTCCCAGCTATATTTCCCCTATTAATCAAGTTATTCCCAATCCACATCTATTTTTCAAACCACATCAGCTTCATTCTCAAGAGTTTTGTAGTGATTGGCTGGTACCTCCTGTAACAGAGTGCAGTGAGCTCAGCTTTTAGCACAGCAGCCTCAGGTATGCAGATGACACCACCCTTATGGCAGAAAGTGAAGAAGAACTAAAGAGCCTCTTGATGAAAGAGGAGAGTGAAAAAGTTGGCTTAAAGCTCAACATTCAGAAAACTAAGATCATGGCATCTGGTCCCATCAATTCATGGCAAATAGATGGGGAAACAGGGGAAACAGTGGAAACATTGGCTGACTTTATTTTTCTGGGCTCCAAGATTGCTGCAGATGGTGATTGCAGCCATGAAATTAAAAGATGCTTACTCAAGAATACACAGAAGAACTGTACAAAAAAGATCTTCATGACCCAGATAATCACAATGGTGTGATCACTCACCTAGAGCCAGACATCCTGGAATGTGAAGTCAAGTGGGCCTTAGAAAGCATCACTACGAACAAAGCTAGTGGAGGTGATGGAATCCCAGTTGAGCTATTTCAAATCCTGAAAGATGATGCTGTGAAAGTGCTGCACTCAATATGCCAGCAAATTTGGAAAACTCAGCAGTGGCCACAGGACTGGAAAAGGTCAGTTTTCATTCCAATCCCAAAGAAAGGCAATGCCAAAGAATGCTCAAACTACCGCACAATTGCACTCATCTCACACGCTCGTAAAGTAATGCTCAAAATTCTCCAAGACAGGCTTCAGCAATACGTGAACCATGAACTTCCTGATGTTCAAGCTGGTTTTAGAAAAGGCAGAGGAACCAGAGATCAAATTGCCAACATGCACTGGATCATCAAAAAGGCAAGAGAGTTCCAGAAAAACATCTATTTCTGCTTTGTTGACTATGCCAAAGCCTTTGACTGTGTGGATCACAATAAACTGTAGAAAATTCTGAAAGAGATGGGAATACTAGACTACCTGATCTGCCTCTTGAGAAATCTGTATGCAGGTAAGGAAGCAACAGTTAGAACTGGACATGGAGCAACAGACTGGTTCCAAATAGGAAAAGGAGTACGTCAAGGCTGTATATTATCACCCTGCTTATTTAACGTATATGCAGAGTACATCATGAGAAACGCTGGGCTGGAAGAAGCACAAGCTGGAATCAAGATTGCTGGGAGAAATATCAGTAACCTCAGATATGCAGATGACACCACCCTTATGGCAGAAAGTGAAGAGGAACTCAAAAGCCTCTTGATGAAAGTGAAAGTGGAGAGTGAAAAATTTGGCTTAAAGCTCAACATTCAGAAAATGAAGATCATGGCATCCAGTCCCATCACTTCATGGCAAATAGATGGGGAAACAGGGGAAACAGTGTTAGACTTTATTTTTGGGGGCTCCAAAATCACTGCAGATGGTGATTGCAGCCATGAAATTAAAAGACGCTTGCTGCTTGGAAGGAAAGTTATGACCAACCTAGATAGCATATTCAAAAGCAGAGACATTACTTTGCCAACAAAGGTCTGTCTAGTCAAAGCTATGGTTTTTCCTGTGGTCATGTATGGATATGAGAGTTGGACTGTGAAGAAGGCTGAGCGCCAAAGAATTGATGCTTTTGAACTGTGGTGTTGGAGAAGGCTCTTGAGAGTCCCTTGGACTGCAAGGAGATCCAACCAGTCCATTCTGAAGGAGATCAGCCCTGGGATTTCTTTGGAAGGAATGATGCTAAAGCTGAAACTGCAGTACTTTGGCCACCTCATGCGAAGAGTTGACTCATTGGAAAAGACTCTGATGCTGGGAGGGATTGGGGGCAGGAGGAGAGGGGGACGGCAGAGGATGAGATGGCTGGATGGCATCACTGACTCGATGGAGGTGAGTCTGAGTGAACTCCGGGAGTTGGTGATGGACAGGGAGGCCTGGCGTGCTGCGATTCATGGAGTTGCAGAGTCAGACACGACTGAGCGACTGAACTGAATTCCTTGGAAGGAAACTTATGACCAACGTAGACAGCATATCAAAAAGCAGAGACATTACTTTGTCAACAAAGGTCCGTCTAGTCAAGGCTATGGTTTTTCCAGTGGTCATGTATGGATGTGAGATTTGGACTGTAAAAAAAGCTGAGCACTAAAGAATTGATGCTTTTGACCTGTGATGTTGGAGAAGACTCTTAAGAGTCCCTTGAACTGCAAGGACATCCAACCAGTCCGTCCTAAAGGAGATCAGTCCTGGGTGTTCATTGGAAGGACTGATGTTCAAGCTGAAACTCCAATACTTTGGCCACCTGATGTGAAGAGCTGACTTATTGGAAAAGACCCTGATGCTGGGAAAGATTGAGGGCAGGAGAAGGGGACGACAGAGGATGAGATGGCTGGATGGCATCACCGACTCAATGATATGGGTTTGGGTGGACTCCGGGAGTTGGTGATGGACAGGGAGGCCTGGCATGCTGCAGTTCATGGAGTGGCAAAGAGTCGGACACTACTGAGCGACTGAACTGAACTGAATGGAATTGCTGTGTGCAGTTACTCTGCACCCTGTTACCAGGAAATGGGTCCTGCTCAGCCATTGGTTGGTGCATCAGAGGTGCCCACCCAGTGGCAACCAATTTCAGTGAGCAACCCCGATGACCCTGCTCAGACATTGGACAGCTCAGCAGTGGGCGCCACCCACAAGCAACCAAGTGTTAAGAATGGACAGTAGTGAGGGGATTCAGCCAAAAGTGGCGTGTTGGTCCTCAGGTGAAGAGTGAGATAAAAGGTGGATCCTGGCCTTCTCCCTGGGGCCCTTCAGTTCATCTGGTCTTTGGTCAGTGAGAGAGCTTGGGCACCAAGAGAACAGGCTTGGGACTATGTTCTGTAGGACTTCAGAGCCCTCATCAAGCCCTCCACTAGCCTTGGCCCAGGCCTTGAGGCAGCAGTGAACCTCTCCCCCATCCTTGTCTCTGGGACCTAATAGTAGCAGTGGTCTGCCTGGGTCACAGGATGTGGGATGTGGTGTCCTGCTTTGATTGGCCTGAGAAGCCTGAGGGCCAGATGAGTTGGGTGCCTGGCTCCCTCAGTGATGACAGTTGGTCAGGGTCTGGGGAACCTGACCCTGAAGGAACTGCCACCTGAGCTCTGCTTCCTGTTAGCCAGGACCTGGACCTTGGAGGTTAAAAGTTGTACCTTGGGACCTTGCCCTTTCTTCTCAGGACAAAGAATAACATTCGTTTGGTAGAGGTTTACAGGAACATTGTTACCTGACCATGCCCTGACTTTAAGAACAAAGGCTCTGACACCAAGAAGTTGCAACTAACCATAACACCCCCTAACCTTTTACTTTTAAAAGCGCTTTGATGAAAGCTTTCAGTAACTTTGGGGTTAAGGTATTAGCCACCCATCTCCTTGCATGGTCCTGTAATAAACCAAACTCCAAACTCCAGTGTTTTAGCATTGTTTTGGCCTATGTGTTGGGCACACAGACTAAGTGATGTTCGGTAACACTCCCTCTTCAGTCCTTCTATTTGAACAGTTACCACATCTTGGGATTTCTACTTTAAACGCACTTCATTTCCATTCATTGGTTATCACCCCATTTTAATCCATTTTCATGGGGTGCTGGAATTATTTCAACAGCCTTCTCTGCCTGACTCTACTACTTCTATCTCAAGTGATAATGGAAATCTTTAAGAGTGATGTGATGAAACGTTGTCCTAGATGGGAAACATAACTTTGGTACTATTGGGAAAGATGAAGTGGAGAAGAAACTGTGTTAACTTGAGATGAGAACAGCTCTGAATAGTGGCAATGGAGCAGTGGATATACACTAGAGGTGGAAGGACTTACATCTAAATCCTGTATTCTATTCCCATAAATTGTGTTAGTCCCTCATTGGTGTCCAACTCTTTGCGACTCCATGGACTGTATCCTGACCGTTTTCTTCGTCCATGGAATTCTCCAGGCAAGAATACTGGAGAGGATTGCCATTTCCTTCTCCAGAGACTCTTCCTGACTCAGGGATGGAACCCAGGTCTCCTGTATTGGCAGGCAGATTCTTTACCATCTCAACCACCAGGGGAACCCGATATAGTACATCAAGTGAATTTTTGCTAAGGGAGCCATACCCGTGCTTCCCTAATGGCCGTCCTGTTTGGAGTGGGCCAACCAGCCTCCACTGTCCAGAGGGCTGATCCCAGATTGCCGGTCGCAGTGTCACGGAGCGGGTCTCTCTAGCTACCGTCTCTATGGTTCGCGGAATCTCCAGGTTGGAGCTTGACCGGTCTGGCTTTTGCGCGTGCGCGAGCCCAGGCGCGTGCCCGCCCTCCTGCAACTGCCCGAATTCTCGGGAGGGAGGGGTGGGTCTGGGAACGTTGCGGCGGTGGCCGCCGCGGCCCCAGCACTCAGGGATCTTCCCCCGCCAAGCCTGAGCTGGGGACCTTCCGTTGCCTCCTCCCGCGGCGCTCACCCGGGCCCAGATGGTGGGTCCGGAGGATGCCGGAGGCTGCTCGGCAAGAAACCCCAAGTTGCTCCTTTTGCCGGCGCCCGATTCCGCGGGCCTGGACGGGAAAATGATTCGGGCCACAGGCGGCTTTGGCGGAGGCGTCGGCGCTGTGGAGCCTCCCGAAGAGGAGGAGGAGGAGGAGACGCCGCCGCCTCAGCAGCTCCTTCAGCGTTACCTCGCGGCGGCCGGGGGACAGCTGGAGCCCGGGCTGTGCTACTGTCCGCTGCCCGCCGGCCACTCCTGTGCTCCGCCGCCCTCGGCAGCCTCGCGCTCGGACGCCTGCCAGCCGGACGCCGGCTCCAAGCACCGCGACGCGGAGGCGGCGGATGCTGGCTCGGCGCGACACGGAGGCATGACCAACGGGGACTCGGGCTTTCTGCTGGGCCAGGACTGTCGCGACCTGGCCCGCGCGGGCAGCCGGGAGCCGGTCCACCGCCGCCTCCGTCCGGACGGGCCTGGCGACGAGGGTGCGGACGGCGCGGGCATCCTGTCTGACTGGGCCGCGCCGCTCGAGGACCCACTGCGGAGCTGCTGCCTGGAGGCGGCGGACCCCGAGGAGCCGGAGGGCGCGGGCAGCGGCGCGAGGGACAGTTCGTCCAGTGACGGCAGCGGCAGCGAGGACTTGGAGCGGCTGGGAGCCGGAGCCGGGGGTTCCGAGGAGGGGGCATCGCCCATCACCTCGGCGGAGAGGACTAGTGGGGGCGCCGGCGCCGAGCCGCGCGTCGGTTTCTCCGACGTTCACTTGAACTCTCGGAATACGTTCGAGGTGAGCCGCTGCCAAAGCGCCCGCGACCACCTGCCGCCGGCGGGGGCGCCGGTGTCCTTGCCGGCCGCGGAGGAGGGCCCTGCCGGGACCTCGGCTCGGGCTCGACGGAGCGGCGGCTTCGCCGACTTCTTCGCCAGGTATAGCGCAGGCTACGCCCGGGATCGGGGCGGGCTTGGGGCCGGGAGCGGGCGGAGAGCGACGTGAGGGCAGCCTCAGAGCGTGGCTCTCGCTGGCGTTAGGATTGAGCTTTGATTTGTCACAGGAGGGACCAGGAACTAGGTCTGCATTGTGTTGTGCGTCTGGATCGGAGAAGTTGTGAGCGCGGGGAGCCAATCTTGGTGCTTCCCTGAGCTGGACGCTCTACCTGCCATTCACATCTGGTTTCTGTGAATTTAGGCCAGCGTGCTAGTGCCGTATCTACAGTTTTGCCTCTTCCGGAGAAATAGACAGCCTTCTTCGTCCGCGTGTACTATACTGTTAGGATTTAGGGGCGGGTGGCGGTGCGGGGTGTGTGTGTACAGGTGCGGTTGTGAAAGAGAAAGGGAAGTCATTTTCAGAGCTGTCTCTTTGCGTGGAGTCTAAACCCATTCAAGTAGTTTGGGAATTATTGAAATTAGAGGTGATTTAGCGTTTAGCAGCCTGTTTCAGTGGCCTTTATTAAAATACCGTCAGTTTAGTATTTAAAATTTGATCCAGCCTTTAAAACCAAATTACTATGGCGCTTTATCTAGAAAAATCCCTTTTCCCTCCTTTTGCTAGATAGACCTGTACTTTTTTCCGGCAACTTCTGTTAATTTTTTATGGTGTCGTATATGTGATTTGACCTGCTAGTCTTGAAGTTAAATTGTGGTGCTGGACATTGCAAGTTTCTCAGTGGGACGTTGATAGGGATACATATGTCGTTAGAAAATACTCATCTTAATGCACCTTAGTAACAAAGCAGTTTCCTGTGAGTCAGATTTTGACACGCTTTTTTGAAGTCTTTAGATAAATAGGAAAATATTCCCAACTTGGAAAACCCTCCCTTTCAAAGTTCTTTCTCCTTTCTTCTGTGTTTTTGTTCCCTTTTCAGGGTCATGACAAAAACCAGAAATAAAGAAACAAGTAATGAGTCTCAGATTTGAGAGGATTATACAATTAGCGTGCATATTTGTAGACTCACAGACAGAGTTTTCTGACTGAAATTAGTGTTTCTTATTCCCTTTTCTGCTCTATTAACTGTTGTTTAAATCAAGATTGGGGAAATCCTAATTATGTTTTAGTCATGTGTGTGCTTAGTTGCTCAGTGGTGTCCGACTCTTTGTGACCACAGACTGTAGCCCACCAGGCTCCTTTGTCCATGGGGATTCTCCAGGCAAGAATACTGGAGTGGGTTGCTAGTGCCTTCCTCCAGGGGATCTTCCCAAGCCAGGGATCAAACCCAGGTCTCCTGCATTGCAGGCAGAGTCTTTACCAGCTGAGCTACCACAATCTTTACCAGCTGAGCTATCAGAGAAGCCCTGTTTTACTCATAGGACATCATATATAGTAGTGAAATGTGCATTTGTCCCTCAAATTATGCAAAGATCTGTGCAAAGAGACATACTTAAAGCTAGTAGTGGCAATATTTTTAAAGCTCTTAAGGTGTGTGAAGCTTGTAGGTATTTTTTTTCCTTTATTTTTTTTGTGGAGCTTGTGGGTATTTATTGATCATGTTTTGATGTCAGGTATCAGGCGGTTTTAGATTTGAACAGGGCTTTGGAGAGCATAGCTAGTTGACATTCATATGGCTTAGTTGATGTTCATGATATACTTTTCATGTGTATCAGAACACTGAGTGTAAAGTCAGTAAACTTAGGTCCCCTGAAGTTAATTTCTCTAAGCTTTGTTTCTGAGATATGAATGTCAAGATTCTAAGCATCATTGCTTCCTTCATGTAACATTCTTGGGAAAGGACAGAATCAGACATTAGGACTATTTTTCTGTTAGCCTTTAGTCAAAACCTTAACTAGATGCTGAACACCTTCAAGGCAAAGACTATGACCTTCATTTCTGAATCTAAAATATCTAGTGTTGCATGAAGAATCCCATTCAGATTGTGTTGAAGTGACAACTTTCATGGACTCTCCCTCTTTTACTGTTCTCTAGGTAGTGTAATTTTGAACAAATCTTCTATTTCCAAAAAGAATAATCAGAAATTTTCTCTTCTCCCTACAACCTAGGAGTGTTTTTCTTCCCATAAACAGTTGTCAGTTAATGGCAGAGCTGGGTTAGAAACCAGGGTTCCTGATTTTCATTCCAGGAATTCAATCATAACTCTCTTCTTTCCCACCTGATTATCTAAATCTTTCCCTTCTCCTTTCCATTTCCTCTCTTTCTCTTAACTGGGTCAAAAAATCTATAACAAGAAATACTTTAAAATACTAGTTTCATATTTGTTTTAACCTTTTACAAGTAAAGAGAGTGGACCATTTTATGGCTCTGTTTATCTGTTACTACAAAAATTTGTTCAATCAAGACACATCATTTACAGAAGCCTCACTGAGTAGGGTAGAAATCATGTAGGAAAAAAAGGAATTTGGTCCAAGATGGGACAGTTCTCATTATCTCCTTCCTGCTTGCCCTCCCTTCTAGATGAAGTGAGTTCTATTTCAGACTCTGTTGGGAGCTTGCCTCAGCTGCACATGGGCATCTGTGTTTATAGTGACTTGATTATGGGAGCCCTAGAAGTAACATTCAGGAGAAGGAAATGGCAATCCACTCCAGTATTCTTGCCTGGAGATCCTGTGGACAGGGAAGCCTGGTGGGCTGCTGTCCATGGGGTCGCACAGAGTCGGACACGACTGAAGTGACTTAGCAGCAGCAGCAGCATGCATTGGAGAAAGAAAGGGCAACCCACTCCAGTATTCTTGCCTGGAGAATCCCAGGGATGGGGAGCCTGGTGGGCTGCCATCTGTGGGGTCGCACAGAATTGGACACGACTGAAGTGACTTAGCAGCAGCAGCATAAGCAGCAGAAGTAACATTCCCTCAGGTCCTTGGCCTTTTCCTGTCTCCAAAAGTTTTGAAGTGCTAGGTGCATGCCACTGCTTCCACTCGCACAACTTAGCAGTGAGAAGATGAAAGTTAAAAGACAAATTTCTTGTGTTTGTAGGCTAGCCTTTGTTTCTCAGGGGTATGTTTATTATTCTGTTCTGAAAGTGAAGTAACTTTAAACCATTTTTATGGGTCCTTTAAGCAAATCCATGTCTTGTTTTCAAACTAGAGTGATGTGTTTTTTATGTATGCTCTTAATAGGTGTATTTTAAAAGCCATTTAATACTTTTGAGTATTAATACTCAACTTGAAAACTTTTGTTCTGATTGCACTGGCAAAGTCACTGTTGTTTAGAAGCGCACAAGTATGTATCTATGTCTCCTGATAGTGTTAATTTTTTTTTTTTTTTTTTTTTACAAAATCTGCATGATAAATCACAAGAATTTAGTAACTTAAAAGGGCATGACTACGGTAGGCAAAAAATACTAAAGTTTTTTTTCCTTCTATCTGAAAGATAAACTTTATAGATTCTGGAATTTATATAAATCTTTATAGATTGATTTTATAGATTCTGGAACATAGAGATTTATGTAGCTTACCCTGTAGTTACCAACTCTGAAACTTCCTAAACATTGCACAAAAATTTTTTTGTGGATCTCTTTTTATTATGGGTAGCTGAATAGGGAAGACTAGCAATGGTAGGCTCATTTAGTGGTTTCTTTTCACATATTGGGTGTCCCTTGTGGCTCAGCTGGTAAAGAACCTGCCTGCAATGTGGGAGACCTGGGTTCGATCCCTGGGCTGAGAAGATCCCCTGGAGAAGGGAAAGGCTACCCACTCCAGTATTCTGGCTTGGAGAATCCCATGGACTGTATAGTCCATGGGGTTGCAGAGTCAGACACAACTGAGCGACTTTCACTTTCATATATAAGCAGTCTCCAATCTCCCCACTGAAAATTGTTGAGAATATATATTCTTTTTGTTATGATATTGAGAATTTTGAAAATTTGTTATAATTTTTCTTAATTTAAGATTCTCAGAAATAACAGAATCAACCATATTTTCACTACCACTCAAAATTTAGTTGATGTTCACTGCTACTGCTGCTGCTGCTAACTCGCGTTAGTCGTGTCCTACTCTGTGCGACCCCATAGACGGCAGCCCACCAGGCTCTGCCATCCCTGGGATTCTCCAGGCAAGAACATTGGAGTGGGTTGCCATTTCCTTCTCCAATGCATGAAAGTGAAAAGTGAAAGTGAAGTCGCTTAGTCGTGTCCGACTCTTAGCGACCCCATGGACTGCAGCCCACCAGGCTCCTCAGTCCATGGGATTTTCCAGGCAAGAGTACTGGAGTGGGGTGCCATTGCCTTCTCCGTGATGTACCGTAGTTGATGAAATAAATCATTATTCACCTGACTGAGCCACCATTGACTTTCGTCAGATAGGGCTCCCTTATTTGTCCTACAGTGTGTATTCTTCCTAGTCAACTAAAATAAGAGCCACAGTTTCAGGACCAGTTTCTCAAAACAAACAAACGAAAAAAAAACCAAAAAAAACCCTTCTTTAACACTTCAGTAAAGAAAAGGTAAAATATCAAACCTCTGATAAGTTTGAAAAGATTTTTATAGCTCCCCAAAGCAAACAGTTCTTTATAACAGGTATGGTATGATTATTTAAAAGAAGAATTAAGAAATATCTTGCTCTAAACATTAATTTTTTGTTATTATAATACTATAAAAATATTCATTAATGTGTCACTAAGGGAATTTTGTTGGACATTACTTTTATATTAATATAATTAAAATGTGTAAAATTTTAGAAAAACTGAAAAGAATGTGTAATTAGTTGCTTTAGAATAAAAATGAGTCTTTTAGGATTTTAGAGTGTTGTGAAGCTATCCATTATAATATTAGATTGGGGAGCTAATGGCTGAAGAGTCTTTGTTTCCTTTTCTTATATCTAGCCCTTTCCCCTGCTCAGATCCAATAATTGCTTAAAAAAACCAACCAACTGCAAAACACAGTTATCTGTACCAAACCATTAGAAATCCAACAGTGATTCAAGGAGTTCATGGTTAGAGATGTAATCATCTGAATATAAATTCAGTAGAAAGTATTGGGAAACTCTAATTTTTGTGGGACTTGGTTAATTTTAATCACTCAAACATTATTTCGAAGTGCTAAACTAAACTAACATTTTAACACTAAGTCCCAGTTAGCAAAGCAGACTCTAATATTAACTAGGAATTGGGACTTCCCTGGTGGTCCATTGGTTAAGAATCCAGGCTTCCGTGGTAAGACACAGAGATTTACTTTTTATTTTATTTTTTGAGATTTACTTTTTATTTTTTAAGATACTTTTTTAAGAATAGGTTTATGTTTATAGAAAAGTTGCAAAGGTACTATAGAAAGTTCTGGTATATCCCTTGTCCAGTTCTGTTGACAACATTACATAACTGTGGTTCATTTGTCACAATTAAGCAAAGAGTTGGACACGACTGAGTGACTGAACTGAACTGAAGAATCCATCGTTTGAACATTATTACAGTTAAACTTCACGCTTTGTTTAGCATAGAGTTATTGACTAAAAGAGCCTTCCCAGGTGGTTCAGTGGTAAAGAATCTGCCTGCCAATGCAGGAGACACAGAAGACTCAGGTTCGATCCCTGGGTTGGGAAGATCCACTGGAGAAGGAAGTAGCAACCGGCTCCAGTATTCTTGCTTGGAAGATTCCATGGACAGAAGAGCCTGACTGCCTACAGTCCATAGGGTCACAGGGAGACAGACACAACTGAGCACGTGTGCACCACACCTCTATTGTTGGCTGTAAGACTTTTATTTGGGAAACTATTGTGTTTTACTGTAAAATCAGAGCTGTTTAAAGTAGAAGGAATTTTAGGAGTCACTTTATTCAGTCTTTAATACTCTATGGAAAATCAGGGTTAGCTTCTGTTTGCTAGCCATCACTTAGTAAGATGGTATTAATTTAGTATTGGAAATGAACTAGACATAGTAATGAGTTTAAGTGATCTAAAGCAATGTTTTTTAAAGCTTTTCAGATTATTTGGATTTAACAACCGGTACCCATTTGCCTCTGGAAAAAAAATGTCAAGTATATTTTAATTTTACATAATTTCATATTTTTATAAAATTATTTTAATATGTCTTTCCTTTATATATTTTTTTGATTCCTAAATTATTCCTGTGACCTAAGAAAGGTAGGGTTTATTTTTATTTTATAGCTATTTGACCAGAGACAGAGAGTTAATTAAAAAAAAATCAGAACTAGGCATAGGTATGATTCCTGGGGTTTGAAGCTAATACATTGATTTCTGTGAATTATAAGAAGTTTATGAATGAAAACATAGCTTTTGATGTCGTGAAAATACTCTTGTCTTGAGAAATAAGAAACTTGACTTTTGTCCTGGGTAGTTTCTTTTCTTGTATCATTAAACAATTTATGTGATCTTGGGCAAATTACTAAATTTCTTCACTTCACTTTCCTCATCTATGAAATTTAGAGATTCAGAGTACCTTTCAGCTCCAATACACTATGATGTTGTGTGATTCACTTGCACTCACTGTTGTAAACCTCAAATATTTGTTGGCTAAATACTACATATGTGAATTGAATTGAGTTAAAGAGAAAGCTTTTTAAAAAACAGCATGATTTTTCATCTGTAAAATGAAAAAGTTGCCAGTAAATTCTATCTTGAACATTTTTTTGGTAAAGGCCTAACTCTGCCTGAGAATAATCATGCTAAACATCAGTCTAAACATCAATGATCTTTGTTTAGTGTCTCATAAGCAGTCTCATAAACAGACCAGCAGCTCTTTTTTTTTTTCTTTAGCAATTCTAGATTTTTTTTTTCTTTATGATTTCTTTGGAGTAGGAAAGTGAGAGAGTAAGATAATAAGTAAATTCTAGTTAATCAGTGAATTGGAGTTTGATACTTTAACTTCCAGACCATGATTTTTTCCTCAAAGTTTGCCAGTGTGCCACTTTGGGGAACTGATAGCTTAGTACACTAGTCCCTAGCCTTGTTATACTGCAAATTAACCTAAAAGCACATTAAAAAAATTAGATGTTTCATAATCCACAACCCTTAGGTGGATGGATTCAGGGGACTTGCCCTTGGCAGGTGGAATCTTTAAGCTATAGGATGGATATAGAAGTGAAGTAAAGTGAAGCGAAAGTTGCTCAGTCGTGTCTGACTCTTTGTGACCCCATGGACTAGACAGTCTGTGGAATTCTCCAGGCCAGAATACTGGAGTGGGTAGCCTTTCCCTTCTCCAAGGGATCTATCTTCCCAACCCAGAGATTGAACTCAGGTCTCCCACATGGCAGATGGTTTCTTTACCAGCTGAGCCACAAGGGAAGCCCTGGATGGTTATAGTGTACTGCTTAAAGATGTTGATTGTGGAGTTAGACTGCTTGGGTTTGAATTAGCTTGTTATTGTTTTATAGTCACTACGTTGTGTCCAACTCTTTGTGACCCCATGCACTGCAGCACACCAGGCTCCTTTGTCTTCCACCATCTCCCAGAGTTTGTTCAAATTCATGTCCATTGATTCGATGATGCTATCTAACCATCTCATGAAAACCTACTCCAGTGTTCTTGCCTGGAGAATCCCATGGACAGAGGAGCCTGGCAGGCTACAGTCCATGGGGTCACAAAGAGTCTGACATGACTGAAGTGACTGAGCACAGGCACAGCACAGGCCCATTGAGTCAGTGGTGCTGTCTAACCATCTCATCCTCTGCCTCCCTCTTCTCCTTTTGTCTTCAATCTTTCCTAGCATCAGGGTCTTTTCCAACGAGTTGGCTCTTCCCATCAGGTGGCCAACTATTAGATCTTCAGCTTCAGCATCAGTCCTTCCAATGAGTATTTACAGTTGATTTCCTTTAGGGTTGACTGGTTTGATCTCCTTGCAGTCCAAGGAGCTCTTGGGAATCTTTAGCAGTTCAAAAGTATCAATTCTTGGGCACTCAGCCTTCTTTATGGTCCAACTCTCATATCTGTACATGACTACTGGAAACACCATTGCTTTGACTATACAGACCTTTGTCAGCAAAGTGATGTCTTTGCTTTTTAATATACTGTATAGGTTTATCATAGTTTTCCTTATAAGAAGCAAGTGTCTTTTAATTTCATGGCTGTAGTCACCATCCACAGTGATTTTTGGAGCCCAAGAAAATAAAATCTGTCACTGATTCAACTTTTTCCCCAAATGTTTGCCATGAAGTGATGGGACCAGATGCCATGATCTTAGTTTTTTTTTTTGGTTTTCAAAAATATTTATTTTTTTTTCCTTAATAGCTTTGTATATTATCTTTTTTTATATTTTATTTTGTTTTTTAACTTTACAATATTGTATTGATTTTGCCATATATCAAAATGAATCTGCTACAGGTATACATGATCTTAGTTTTTTTAATGCTTTTTCACTATCCTGTTTCACCCTTATCAAGAGGCTCTTTATTTCCTCTTCACTTTCTGCCATTAGAGTGGTATCATCTGCATATATGAGGTTGTTGATATTTCTCCTGGCAGTCGTGATTCCAGCTGGTGATTCATTCAGTCTGGCATTTTGTATGATGTACTCTGCGTGTACGTTAAATATGCTGGGTAAAAATATACAGCCTTGTCATACTCCTTTCTCAATTTTGAACCAGTCAGTTGTTCTGCATCTGGTTCTAACTTTTCTTCCTGACCCACATACCCGTTTCTCAGGAGACAGGTAAGGTGATCTGGTATTCTCAACTCTAAGAATTTTCCACAGTTTGTTGTGATCCACACAGGCAAAGGTTTTCTTGTAGTCAATGAAACAGAACTAAATGTTTTTCTGAATTCTCTTGCTTTCTCCATGTTGGCAGTTTGATCTCTGGTTCCTGCCTCTTCTAAACAGAGTTGTTACATTTAGCTTGAAGACCTTTGAGCATAACCCTGCTAGCATGTGAAATGAGCTCAGTTGTATGATAGTTTGAACATCTTTGGCATTGGCCTTCTTTGGGATTGGAATGAAAATGAGCTTACTAGCTGTGTATTTACGGATAGGTAACTTGACCTTTCTGGACCTTAGACAACTCATCTGTAAAATGTGGGTCATAATGATAGCTATCTCATGGGATTGTCATGAGCGTTAAATGAGATAATACGGCAAATGCCTTGTATTTATTATGTGGTGTATAGTGACGACCCACATCTTATTATTCAGACTACAGGAGACTGCCACAATCCCTTTCCCAACTCCCTCACTGAAATCACTGGTTTAAAAAAAGGGAGAGCCCGGGATGAATTTTTTGTGTACTCACTAAAGAAGCATTGCACAATTTGTGTAGTAGATTTTATTTTTTTAACTTATTTATTTTAGTGGGAGGCTAATAATTTACAATATTATAGTGGTTTTTGCCATACATTGATATGAATCAGCCATGGGTTTACATGTGTTCCCCATCCTGAACCCCCCCTCCCACCTCCCTCCCCAGCCCATCCCTCTGGATCATCCCAGTGCACCAGCCCTGAGCACTCTGTCTCATGCATTGAACCTGGACTGGCAATCTGTTTCATATATGATGATATACATGTTTCAGTGCTATTCTTTCAGATCATCCCACCCTCGCCTTCTCCCACAGAGTCCAAAAGACTGTTCTATATATCTGTGTCTCTTTTTTCTATCTCACATATAGGGTTATCGTTACCATCCTTCTAAATTCCATATATATGCATTAGTATACTGTATTGGTGTTTTTCTTTCTGGCTTACTTCACTCTATATAATAGGCTCCAGTTTCATCCACCTCATTAGAACTGATTCAAATGTATTCTTTTTAATGGCTGAATAATATTCCCATTGTGTCTATGTACCACGGCTTTCTTATCCATTCCTCTACTGGTGGACATCTAGGTTGCTTCCATGTCCTGGCTATTATAAACAGTGCTGCGATGAACATTGGGGTACACGTGTCTTTTTCAATTCTGGTTTCCTCTGTGTGTATGCCCAGCAGTGGGATTGCTGGGTCATATGGCAGTTCTATTTCCAGCTTTTTAAGGAATTTCCATGTGTAGTAGATTTTAAAACAGTTTGTATTTGGGATTGGATGGGTGTTAAAATGGACTCTGGTGTAATGATACAGGATTTTTAGAAGTCTTGAAGCTTTGCCTAAAAAGCAAGTCTGAGAAGGAACTGAAAGGAGAGAATGTTGAGAAAGATTAAAATATTTGTATCTTTTGTTGTTTTAAGGACCTTTTATAGAACGGAGAAGGCAATGGCACCCCACTCTAGTACTCTTGCCTGAAGAATCCCATGGACGGAGGAGCCTGGTAGGCTGCAGTCCATGGGGTCGCTAAGAGTCGGACCTGACTGAGCGACTTCACTTTCACTTTTCACTTTCATGCATTGGAGAAGGAAATGGCAACCCACTCCAATGTTCTTGCCTGGAGAATCCCAGGGGTGGGAGAGCCTGGTGGGCTGACGTCTATGGGGTCACACAGAGTCGGACACGACTGAAGTGACTTAGCAGCAGCATAGATAGGGAAAGACACTTTTTAAGTTTAAATTCATGAGCCTTTTAACCTGGCTTGCTCATATATTTTATACTTCGTATGTTGTGGTAGGAAAGCTATGGGGAAATGTGGAAACATTGGGAGATTTTGAAGTGATACATTTGTTACCCATCTCCAAATGTATTATTCAGAAAGGGAAAGCCAAACTTATTCCTATTCCTAGGAGCCCTATTGGCTACATTAAAAGTTGTCCCCAGGGAGTTCTGACTGCTTGTTGCTTAGACCCTACTACAGTAGTTATTGAACATTAGTGTTGAAAACTGGGCTTTCCAGGCAGCTCTAGTGGTAAAGAACCTGCCTGCCAGTGCAGGAGACATCAGATACCCAGGTTCGATCCCTCGGTCAGGAAGACCTCCTCCCTAGAGGAGGCATGGCAATTCACTCCAGTATTCTTGCCTGGAGAATCCCATGGACAGAGAAGTCTGGTGGGCTGTTGTCTATAGGGTCACAAAGAGTCGGACACAACTGAAGTGACTTAGCAGTAGCAGCAGCAGCAGTATTTAAAATTACCTGTGGTGGGAGATGGGGTGGGATGTGAAGAATGCAAATTTCTTGAGCACTCTTTTTGATTCTGTAGATCTTGGGTGGGGTCCTGTAGGAATCCAAATGTTTAACAGAATTTCTCAAGTGATTCTGATGAAAGTGGTTACCACACTATAATTCATGAAATACAGTTGACTGTTTTCAAACAGGAGTTTGAACTGCCCAGGTCCACTTACATGTGGATTTTTTTCAATAATAAATAACTACAGTCCTACACCATCCTTTGTTGATTGAATTCCTGGGTGCAGAGGAGAAAGGGATGACAGAGGATGAGATGGTTGGATGGCATCACCGACTTGATGGATGTGAGTTTAAACAAGCTTCAGGAGTTGGTGATAGACAGGGAAGCCTAGTGTGCTGCAGTCCGTGGGGTTGCAAAGAGTCGGACATGACTGAGCAACTGAACTGAACTGAGCTGCAGATAAGGAGGGCAGACTGTAAGATTATACTGGGATTTTTGACTATGTTAGGTTCAGGTGTCAGCTGAAATTATTGATAGGCAGAGCTCTCTAGGTAGTAACTAAAAGAAGGTACAACATACATTTAAAGCTTAGATTGCTTTACTTAAAATTGGGTCATATTGAGGTATTATGTAATTGATGAGTATAAATAGAGATATAGGAGAGAACAGATATAAGTACAAATATAGAAGTATTTTACTAACTTTCACTAGATTGAGAAGCTATCTCTGCATAATTAAAATCCTGTTTTCCTTTTTATTAGTGGGAAAGTTCTTTTACTTTCACTTTATGTGGTTTTAGATAGCTGTACTTACATGTTCTGTGAAACACTTGAACTCAAAAAACTTTACTCAGCTCTCTTTAACATGGAGTCAGAACTTTACTTCTTATTTATAGTTTATCAAAAAGGGCATTAATTTTCCTTCCTTCTGCTGAGTAGTTGTAATTCTTTTCCATGCCTTTAAGAAAAAATTCTGCATGTTGCATGTGGCTTATTCCCCTCCAGAATTCGCTGCTTCAGCCTTTCTTGCACTTCTTATTTCTGTAGCCAAAACGAGAAAGAGAGGGAAACCCATGTGACTGTCTGGCTTTTCAGCAGGCTCTTTCCTGTGATTAAGAGAAGTTTACCTAGGAAATCAAGCCACAAGTTACATTCCTACTTAGGGCTAGTTTAAGAGTTAACTTGGTAATGTGTTTAATTTTTAATTTACCTTTGAATTTGCTTTTCAGTTTCTTTGTAATTTAAATTTGATTTTGGGTTTCTTGGTTAAAAAAATACTTCCTTCTGTATCTCTCTAACCTCACACAGATGAAAACATTTTAAGTTTGGAAATGAACATGATAGTTTTGAAATCAAATTCTGTGCTGTGTTCTCATATTTTCCTCAATACTGTAATATACAACTACATTATTTAGAATTTCCAAATGTGGTTTTCATCTAGACTGTTTGTAGTCATTTTCTAGTCAAGTAGGCAAAATGCTTTTCTTTTGCTGTCCAAGGAAAAAGTTCTTCAAAAACCACAACACTGTATTGGTTTTTGTTGTTGTTGTTAGAAAAACATAAAATGCTCATTTACCTCCTTTCTAAAAACAGCACAGGGAGTACAAAATACACTAAAGATAAATACTTTGTTTTTACACATTCCAGTTCAGGTAGTAAGAAAGGAGACAAAATTGGGAAGGTGTGGGGGTTTCATTAGAGACAAGAGAAACTGTTAGAGAATGAATTTGAAGAGGTTTGTGCATAAAAAATTGCTGGAGAGAGTAAGTGTTAGCTGGAAGTTAGCTCTGTACTTTGGTCTGTGGGCTTCAGAGTATTACCACAGGTTATTTACATATTTATTTTTCTATTCTGCTTACATCAATGCCCCAGATGCTTCTGGCAACTTCTTAAAGATAGTTGTTGTGCCTCTTCCTCTTAACTTCCCTAATATCCCCATCCTGGGGCTTCCCAGGTTGCTCAGTGGTAAAGAATCCACCTGGCAATGCAGGAGCCACAGGAGATGCAGGTTCAGACCCTGCATTGGCCACCAGAGGAAATCAGTTCACTCCAGTGTTCTTGCCTAAAATTCCATCAACAGAGGAGCCTGGTGGGTTACAATCCATAGGGTCACAGTCAGACACAACTGAACAACTAAGAATCTTCATAGCTTCTTAACAGGTTATGTCTTGCAAAAGAAATATTTTTTAATGACAGATTGTATCAGTTCAGTTCAGTTCAGTCGCTCAGTCGTGTCCGACTCTCTGCAACCCCATGGACTGCAGCACGCCAGACCTCCCAGTCCATCACCAACTCTCGGAGTTTACTCAAACTCATATCCATTGAGTCAGTGATGCCATCCAATCTTCTCATCCTCTGTCATCCCCTTCTCCTCCCGCCTTCCATCTTTCCCAGCATCAGGGTCTTTTCAAACGAGTCAGCTCTTCGCATGAGGTGGCCAAAGTATTGGAGTTTCAGCTTCATCATCAGTCTTTCCAATGAATATTCAGGAATGATTTCATTTAGGATGGACTGGTTGGATCTCCTTGTAGTCCAAAGGACTCTCAAGAGTCTTCTCCAAACCCACAGTTCAAAAGCACTAATTCTTTGGCGTTCAGCTTTCTTTCTAGTCCAACTCTCACATCCATACATGACTACTGGAAAAAGCATAGCCTTGACTAGGCAGACCTTTGTTGGTAAAGTAATGTCTCTGCTTTTTAATATGCTGTCTAGGTTGGTCATAACTTTTCTTCCAAGGAACAAGTATCTTTTAATTTCATGACTGCAGTCACCATCTGCAGTGATTTTGGAGCCCCCCAAAATAAAGTCTGCCACTGTTTCCACTGTTTCCCCTTCTATTTGCCATGAAGTGATGGGACCAGATGCCATGATCTTAGTTTTCTGAATGTTGAGCTTTAAGCCAACTTTTTCACTCTCCTCTTTCACTTTCATCAAGAGTCTCTTTAGTTCTTCTTCACTTTCTGCCATAAGGGTGGTGTCATCTGCATATCTGAGGTTATTGATATTTCTGCCGGCAATCTTGATTCCAGCTTGTGCTTCCTCCAGCTCAGCATTTCTCATGATGTACTCTGCAGATAAGTTAAACAAGCAGGGTGACAATATACAGCCTTGATGTACTCCTTTTCCTGTTTGGAACTAGCCTGTTGTTCCATGTCCAATTCTAACTGTTGCTTCCTGACCTGCATACAGGTTTCTCAAGAGGCAGGTCAGGTGGTCTGGTATTCCCATCTCTTTCAGAATTTTCCACAGTTTATTGTGATGCACACAGTCAAAGGCATTGGCGTAGTCAATAAAGCAGAAATAGATGTTTTTCTAAAACTTTCTTGTTTTTTCAACGATCCAACAGATGTTGGCAATTTGATCTCTGGTTCCTCTGCCTTTTCGAAAACCTATATATAAGGTTTAATTTAGACTTTAAAAGTTTAGGTTGTTAGTATGACAGATTCATATATTAAAAATTACATACATCAAAGTATAAGATAAACGCAATATACAGTTTTACACAATGTATTCTTACTTGAGGTCCAGTGCTAAAAGGTAAGTTTCTCCTACAAGGACCATGGTAAAAGTAGCAATTTAAATCTGTCACCCATAAGAAAGTTATTCATTATCAGGAAGATATATTGTGTATAAATTTAAGTTTTGAAGTAAGTTATTGAAGTTTTAAATTATTAAAGGTCTTAATTGACTACGTAGCTTCTGTGTTGTGAAGAGTGATAAAATTTGAGTTGCTTTTTTGATTACATAGCCCTTTACACTCCTTACCTCATCCATGTTGAATTAACTTTTTAACTTTATCAGTACACCAAGAGTTAAAGAGCTTGGGTGTTGTTTGGAAAACAAAAGATTTGTTGTAATTCATAATTGGGTGTTGAATACACAAAATTTGTTATCTAAAGATGAAAAAATATAGCTTTTGATAAAAATGATATGAGGTAACCAGCACAGTAATTGAACGTATAACCAGAGAGTGATGTTCATCTTTGTGATATACTTCCAGAAGCACAAGAGTACCATGCTAGGACAGTGATTACCTTTCAAAATAGTTTCTACTATTAACATAAGTGAGAATTATACTGCGTGAAGAAAAAAAAATTAGTAGCTAACCACTATAAAATGTTCTTGATTAAAATAATAGTTACATGTTGTAATGAAGAGATAAGATTGTTTTGCTGTTGTGTGAGACCACCAAAATCTTTTGATTTTGATGGAAATGTCATAACATCAAGTGGAATAAAAGACAGTTGCCTTGGTCAGGAGAGATATTTCAATTATGCTGATGGAAGACGAGTTCAATTCAGAAAGTGCTTCTAGGTCAGATGAGCCAAGTGTCAACTAAACAACAACCCCCAGAGCTAAGTGTCCGCCTCTCTGTTGTGAGAGAGTTTAGGCACCTGATAGATGAAGTTTGGCCCCTGCTTGAATTCTTTCACTAACAAGCAACTCTATTTCCTCAATGCAGCCCATTGAGGGTATTAATTGTTAGAAGGTTCTTTATGTCAAAGCACAGTGTATCTCTTTGTAATGTTCCTGGTCCTCATTTGCCCTTTAGAGCCACAAAGAACAAGTGAGTTCTTTTACGTAATTGCTGTTCAGAAATTTAAAGATTGCTATTGAATCTGTTTTTGACTCTTCTAGCTAAGCACATACAATTCTTATGAATTAGCTTGAGATTTTCTTACCATTTATTCATTCAGCAAATGCTGTTGAGCCCTATTATATATATGAGGCACTAAGGAAATAAGAGAAAAAATATTCTATTAACAAACTTAAGATGGGAGAATCATATAAATCAGGACTTACAATACAAACCTGATTAGTGTTATAAAAGAAAATACAAGGGTGCATCAGTGGCACTGAGAAGGAGTGATAAACTTTGGTCATGAGACATTAGGGAACTTTTCACAGTAGATGAAACATGAATGCGTAATTTTTCTGTTTTGTTTTGACTAATGAGGAGGGTTTGGATTGGAATGAGGCTGAAGTCAGTACAGGCACACATCAGCATATGCAGAATTATACATGAAATAGCACGGCACTTTTGAAACTGTAGAGACTTATTAGTATGACCTCACCTTAGGACGCAGGGCTTCTTTGGTGGCTCAGTGTTAATAAAAAGTCCGCCTGCCAGTGCAGGAGATGCAGGTTCAATCCCTGGGTTGTGATGATCCCTTGGAGAAGGAAATGGCAACCTACTCCAGTATTCTTGCCTGGGAAATCCCATGGACAGAGGAGCCTGGCTGGCTACACTCTATGTGGTCAAAAAAGAGTCAGAAGTGACTTAGCAACTAAACAATAGCAACAATAGAACAACACCTCAGGGCAAGTGAGGTAAAGTGTCGAAAATGGAGACAGAAAGGTTGGGGCTAAATTATCAATGAGTTTGTGTGACAGAACTACAGTTTTAATTGATCCCATGAGGGGTGGCAGCATACCAGACCTTTGATGGGTTTTCAAAACAAGGGCAACATGCTTAAGATTGTGGTTTAGAACAGTGACTCTGGTAGCAGTGTAGCAGATGATTTGGGACTTGAGAAACTGGGGCTTGGATACATTTGTGGTAGTTTATCTGTACTTGTCAGTCTCTTTATTAAAGTGTGATATCCCAGTCATTGATGTAAATTCAGTCTCTATCAGAAGAAGGTGAAGGTGAAGTCGCTCAGTTGTGTCTGACTCTTTGTGACCCCATGGACTGTAGCTTACCAGGCTTCTCCGTCCATGGGATTCTCCAGGCAAGAATACTGGAGTGGGTTACCATTTCCTTCTCCAGGGGATCTTCCCGATCCAGGGATCGAACCCGGGTTTCCCACATAGGAGGCAGATGCTTTAACCTCTGGGCCACCAGGGAAGCCCACCTCTTCTATCAGAAGAGTTAACTAACAAATTTAGTGATATATGCTTACCTTGGGCTTCCCTGGTGGCTCAGATGGTAAAGAATCTGCCTGGAATGCGGGAGGCCCAAGTTTGATCCCTGGGTCCAGAACATGCCCTGGAGAAAGAAATGGCAGTCCACTCCAGTACTGTTGCCTGGAGAATCCCATAGACAGAGGAGCCTGGCAGCCTGGGGTTGCAAAGAGCTGGGACACAACTGAGCAACTAACATATACATGTGCCTACACAGTAGCCATTTTGTGAAGCTTTAATGAAGGCCTAAACTTTGATTTTTGTTTTTGTTTTTGTCTTTCTGAGATACTGATTTTATTTCCCTTGGATATATACTCAGAAATCCTATTAATTCTTTGAACTGCCATACTGGAAAACATAGTGGTTGCACCAATGTATATTCCCACCAATAGTTTACAGAGGTTCCCTTCTTCCCATACCCTCCCTAACAGTTGTCACTTGTCCTTTTGGTCACAGCCATCTTGACATGTTTGAAGTGATATCTCATTGTATTTGCATTTTCTTTTTTTTTTTATTAACTTTTTTTTTTTTTTTTTTACTTTACAATATTGCATTGGTTCTGCCATACATCAACATGAATCCGCCACAGGTATACACGTGCTCCCCACCCTGACCCCTCCTCTCCCCTCTCTCCCTGTACCATCCCTCTGGGTCGTCCCAGTGCACCAGCCTCAAGCATCCAGTATCGTGCATCGAACCTGGACTGGCGACTTGTTTCATATATGATATTATACATGTTTCAATGCCATGCTCCCAAATCATCCCACCCTCTCCCTCTCCCACAGAGTCTAATGAGGTGGATGAAACTGATTTTTGTTTTGAGGGAAGTGGGATGATATGAAATTGGAGAGTCATGTGAAAAATTATGTCTACCATGTTTTATAAGGAATTTGATGAGGAGGGGCAAAGAGCCAGGATAGTTATTAGGCCAATTTTTCCCCCTCTAAATTCAACTACAGTTGATTTACAATAGTATACTAATTACAGGTATAGAATCTAGTGATCTGATATTTTATAGGTTATACTCCATTTAAAGTTATTACAGGGATGTCCCTGGTTGTCCAGTGGCTAAGACTCCATGCTCCCAATGCAGTGGGCCCAGATTCGATCCCTGGTCAGGGAACTAGATTCTGCATGCCACAACTAAGACCTGGTGTAGCCAAATAAAAAGTAATTAAAAATAAATTTAAAAAATAAAATTATTGTAAAATATTAACTATATTCCCTGTACTATATATGACATCCTTGTATCTTATTTATTTTATACCTAGTAGTTTTTAATTGTTGTGGAACAGAAGGGAAACAATTTCAGAGGAAATCCTGTGAGAATAAAGTAGTAAAATAGTGTCTTTATACCCAATGCACAAGGTCTATATATTGCTTCATAAAAGTGGATGGTGGACATGTACCCATCACCTGTT
This sequence comes from Bubalus bubalis, assembly GCF_019923935.1. Taxonomy (NCBI): domain Eukaryota; kingdom Metazoa; phylum Chordata; class Mammalia; order Artiodactyla; family Bovidae; genus Bubalus; species Bubalus bubalis. The sequence continues at coordinate 16,062,041 of NC_059179.1, forward strand.
TTTGAGGATTGAATGAGGTAAAGACAAAGTATTGAGACTTTCATCATTACTTGTAGGTGTATGTTTCTCTTCCACTAAAATGAAAACCCCCTGCAGATATGAAACATGTCTTTTTTGTCTTTGTAAAGAGACATAGAGCCATGTATATATGAACACAAAGATTTATTGGATTAAAAACTTTTTAAAAAGTACCAGAGCTTAATAGTTAAATGATTGGAACCTTTGGAATAGTCACTCTGGGAGTAATAGTATCATTTTTCAAAGTATTTTTGATTCCTTTGTCTGGGAGATGTTTCTATAGGAGAGAAATCAGTTGGGCCCATGTAAGATAAGACTGAAGAATTGAACGTGGAGGAGAGTCATAGTTGAAATACATTAGGAAGCCAACTAAGCAAGTTCAGTTATATATTAACTATAGTAATTACTCTAATATTCTAGATATAATAGATTCATCCCCAGGCAAATAGTGAGACACATAATAATATGTAAATGGTTGAGATTTATATAAATAAGCAAAATGATTTCACCTCTGGTACTCTTCTTCCCCTCCGGTACTCTTCTGAAGGATTAAATAAATTCAGTGACTTGGGGGTCTGCCACCCTTGAATTTGGTCATATTTGGGTGGTTAGAGCTATATCAGTTTAATTTTGGTGAAGCCTACAACTCCTGTTAACAGGGTGTTTGGTAAAATCCATAATACATCATCTGTAAAAGAAATACTGAACTTTATAAGTATTGCTTTTATGCTGTTGCCAGTTTTGAAGTATCCTTTATACTTTTCTACTTGTGAGGTAAATATTTTCTTTCACTTTTCTAATTAGCAAAACAAATTACATATTTTCTCCTGTTATATGGTTTGCCTTTATACTTTCTTGAGAGTTTCATTTGATCCACAAAAGTAGAAATGTTTTAAATTTGATATATTACAGTTCTAAGTATGTGTAACCAACTTAGTTTGTACTGTAAAAGGTAAGATATTTATGTAGCTATCCAGAGTACAGAGGCAAGAAATTGGAGCATGTGTGAAAAAGAGTACAGTTAGAGTTATTTAGTTTTAAGGAATATAAGCCAACTTAAGCTACTTAAATGCAGGAGAGTTTATTGTAGGCGTGTAATAGGAATCTTGTACATATTCTGAAGATAGAAAATAAAATATAGCTGGGCTATAGAGTACCTGGAATAGTGGTTTTTCTGTTTTCCACTGAATGCTTGGCTTTTCTCATCTCTTTTCTGCCTCTTGGTTGTTCAGTGCATGGTTTTTACCTGCAGAAGCTGTTTCAACTGTACCTGATTTATCAGTTCAAGCATTTATTGTCATTTGACTCAATCTCTATGTCTTTTATTTAAAAATCCTGGAAATCTGATTGTCTCAGCCTGCGTATGAATTCATCCATGTTTTATCAGCAGTCCAACTTAATCAGTGCTGACTGAGGGGCAAGACCATGAAACACAAATATAGCCATTTTGGGCTACTGCTTCAGGCAGAGTTGGGACAAAGATACTGTCAAAGAAGTGGGTGTAGGTTGCAGGTATTCTAAAGTCACATATATTTCTCCTAGTTGTAAAAAGGGTAGTAGGAAATAATATTGGAAAAATAATTTGAGTCCAAATTGTAAAGAGTCTTTAATGCTCGGTTAAAAAAAAATTATAACTTTTCCATAGATATTAGAGAGGGTTGAGGATTTGGGGCAATAAATGAAATTCTCTATTCTTTTCTGCTTGTACTTTTAAGTTTATTCTAGGCACAATGAATTAATATGTTATTCTCTCCCTTTAATTTCTGTTTGTCTGAATCCTCCCTTGTTAATTCAGTAAACATATTTGAGTACAGACTGTGTAGCAGGAAAAGAAGGAGCTAGAATAAAGCCTTTCTGGTAAAGCCAGTGATGATCACATTGCAAACATAAATTGAAATGCTTATGACGTTGATAGTACCAGGGAGCGTGAGATGAGGGAAGCAATATTATTCCTCTAGCACTGAATCTGGCTTTTAAGTCCATCTTTGTGCTCATTTCAGTGCTTTACAGGGATTGGGAGGGGTAACTACAAAGAGGTAACATGATTGAATTTTGGGGGGATGATACAAATGTTTATCACCTCTACTGAGGTAGTAGTTACACAAATCTATGTGTGTGTGTGCTCAGTCGCTACTGAGCAGTTTCGACTGACTCTTTGTGACCTCGTGAACTGTAACCCACCAGGCTCCTCTGTCCATGGGATTTCCCAGACAACCCACTCATTGCTATTTTCTTCAGGGGATCTTCCCCAGCCAGGAATCAAACCTGCATCTCCTGCACTGGCAGGTGGATTCTTTACCACTAAGCCATGTGGTGAACGAATCTTTACATGTGGTAAAACCTGTAGAACTGTATGCCAAAAGAAAGGCAGTCAATTTTTATTCTCTTTCAAAAGTGAAAGTTTCAAAAAGCAAAAGTTTCAAAAATGAAAATTCCCTGAGTGTTTAAATACCTTATGTGCAGGTTATTGTGGAAATAGCACAAGTCTACTTAATGCATTTAGAGTTTAAAAGTAGCATTCAGATTATTAAATAAGATAGAAAGTAAAATCAGGAGGGAGTGATTTATAGAAGAAATGGCTCATGGGGAGAAAGTTTCATTGAAATAATAGCTCCCCAGACTGCACTCCTCCATTAGACTACTTGTTATAGACTGAATGTGTCCCCTCTAAAATTCGTATGTTGAAACCTAATCCCCATTGTGATACTGTTTGCTGGTGGGGCCTTTGGCACGTGGTTAGATCATGGGTGTGGAGCCCTCATGAATGGGATTAGTGCCCTTATGAAAGAGGCCTGGAGAGCTCTCTTGTGCCTTCTGCCTTGTGAGGACACAATGAAAAGACTACAGTCTATGAACCAGGAAGCCGACTCTCATCAGACACTGAATCTGCCAGTGCCTTGATCTTAAATTTCCCCAGCCTCCATAACTGGAGGGAAGAAGCATCTTTTGTTTATAAACCACCAGGTCTTTGTTTTTGTTGTTGTTGTTGTAGCAACCACGAATGGGTAAGACAGCTAATTTGAGGATAGCAGTTATTTTTTTCTCTGCAGCCTTCAATTAGCAGACTGATGTGTGTGTGCAAGCACAGCACTAGGGTACAATGGTCAACATGGAACTCACAGTCTAATGAGGTGGCAGCATCCATAAAGCTCACATTCTAATGCAGAAAGTGACAACTAATTAAATTTTCAAAATCATTTTGGCTATTCTGCTTCCTTTCCACGTCAATTTTAGAATCAGTTTATCTATATTTACAGATAATCTTTGTTAATTAATGTGGGGAGAATTAACATCTTTAGTATGTTGAGTTTTCCATTCCTGGAACACAGTATATTTCTTTGTTTATAATTTTGGTCTCATGAACTTCTTTTATCAGAGTTTTGTAGCTTTCAGCATACACATTCTGCTTATGTTTTCTTCAGTTCAGTCACTCAGTCGTGTCCAACCCTTTGTGACCCCATGGTACTGCAGCATGCCATGCTTTCCTGTCCATCACCAACTCCCGGAGCTTACTCAAACTCATGTCCAACAAGTCACTGATGCCGTCCAACCATCTCTTCCTCTGTTGTTTCCTTTTCCTCCTGCCTTCAATCTTTCCCAGCATCAGGGTCTTTTCTAATGAGTCAGTTCTTCATATCAGGTGGCCAAAGTATTGGAGCTTCAGCATCAGTCCTTCCAATGAATATACAGGACTGATTTCCTTTAGGATTGACCAGTTTGATCTTCTTGCAGTCCAAGGGACTCTCAAGAGTCTTCTCCAGCACCACAATTCAAAAGCATCACTTCTTCAGTGCTCAGCTTTCTTTAAGGTTAAACTCTCACATCCACACATGACTACGGGAAAAGCCATAGCTTTGACTAGATGGACCTTTGTTGGTAAAGTAATGTCTCTGCTTTTTAATATGCTGTCTAGGTTGGTCATAACTTTTCTTCCAAGGAGCAAGCGTCTTTTAATTTCATGGCTGCAGTCACCATCTGCAGTGATTTTGGAGCCCCCCAAAATAAAGTCTCTCACTGTTTCCATTTTTCCCCATCTATTTGCCATGAAGTGATGGGACCAGATGCCATGATCTTAGTATTTTCAGTGTTGAGTTTTAAACCAGCTTTGTCACTCTCCTCTTTCACTTTCATCAAGAGGCTCTTCAGTTCCTCTTCACTTTCTGCTGTAAGAGTGGAGTCATCTGCAAATCTGAGGTTATTGATATGTTTCCCGGCAGTCTTAATTCCAGCTTGTGCTTCATCCAACCTGGCATTTTGCATGATGTATTCTGCATATCAGTTAAATAAGCAGGGTGACAATATACAGCCTTGACATACTCCTTTCTCAATTTGGAACCAGTCCGTTGTTCCATGTCCAGTTCCAACTGCTGCTTCTTGACCTGGATACAGATTTCTCAAGAGACAGGTCAGGTGGTCTGGTATTCCTATCTCTTTAAGAATTTTCAACAGTTTTTTTGTGATCACACGGTCAAAGGCTTTCGTGTAGTCAATAAAGCAGAAGTAGATGTTTTTCTGGAACTATCTTGCTTTTTTGATGATCTAACCGATGTTGACAATTTGATCTCTGGTTCCTCTGCCTTTTCTAAATCCAGCTTGAACATCTGGAAGTCCTCGGTTCACGTACTGTTGAAGCCTGGCTTGGAGAATTTTGAACATTACTTTGCTAGCGTGTGAGATGTGTGCAATTGTGTAGTAGTTTGAATATGCTTTGGCATTACCTTTCTTTGGGATTGTAATGAAAACTGACGTTTTCTAGCCCTGTGGCCACTGCTAAGTTTCCCAAATTTGCTGGCATATTGAGTGAAGCACTTCAACAACATCATCTTTTAGGACTTGAAATAGCTCAGCTGGAATTCCATCACCTCCACTATGTTTTCTTAGATTTATGTCAAATATTTAATATTTTTGAGCTATGATCAGTTCAGTTCAGTCGCTCAGTCATGTCTGACTCTTTACAACCTCATGGACTTGAACTATTATAGATTATATATTTTTAACATTTCAGTTCCTAAATATTCACTGCTATACTATATAGAAATATGATTAATTTTTGTTTGCTTTCTATCCTATAATCCCGTTAAACTTATTAGCTCTAGAAGCTTTTCTGGGACACTTATTTTTCTTGCCTTAGTGTCCTGGCGAGGATTTTACATTTTTTTTGAGGGGAGTCACGGGAGTAGATAACCTTACCTTGTTACCAATCTCCAAAACATTTGGTCTTTTACATTGAAGGATGATGTTGTTTTTCAGTTGCTGTGTCATGTCTGACTCTGCAGCCCATGGACTGCAGCATGATAGGCTTCCCTGTCCTTCACTTTCTCCCTGAGTTTGCTCAAATTCATCTGTCTGCAACACAGGACATGCTGGAGTTGTGAGTTCAACCCCTGAGTTGGCAAGATTCCTTGAAGGAGGGCATGGCAACCCACTCTAGTATTCTTCCCTGGAGAATCTCATGGACAGAGGAGCCTGGCAAGCTGCAGTGCATAGGGTGCAAAGAGTCGGGCATGACTGAAGAGACTGAACACAGGCACAGCATGTGCCCACTGAGTTGGTGATGCTGCCCATCTCATCCTCTGCCATCCTCTTTTCCTTTTGCCTTCAGTCTTTCCTAGCATCAGGGTCTTTTCCAACGAGTTGGCTCTTGCCATCCAGTGCCCAAAGTATTGGATGTTCTGTCAGTGTCAATCCTTCCAATGAGTATTGAGGGTTGATTTCCATTAGGATTGATGGTTTCATCTCCTTGCAGTCCAAGGAATTCTCAAAAGTCTTCTCTAGCACCACAGTTGGAAAGCATCAATTCTTGGGCACTCAGCCTTTTTTATTGTCCAACTCTCACATCTGTACATGACTATGTAAAAATCATTGCTTTGACTATACAGACCTTTGTCAACAAAGTGATATCTTTGCTTTTTAATATATTGTATAGGTTTGTCATAGTTTTCCTTATAAGAAGCAATCGTCTTTTAATCTCATGGCTGCAGTCACCATCTGCAGTGATTGTGGAGCCCAAGAAAATAAAATCTATCACTGATTCGACTTTTTCCCCATCTATTTGCCATGAAGTGATGGGACCAGATGCCATGATGTTAGTTTTTTAATGCTGAGTTTCAGGCCAGCTCTCCACTCTCCTGCTTCACCCTCAAGAGGCTCTTTAGTTCCTCTTCACTTTCTGTCATTAGAGTGGTATCATCTGCATGTATGAGGTTGTTGATATTTTTCCTGGCAGTCTTGATTCCAGCTGGTGATTCATCCAGCCTGGCATTTTGCATGATGTACTCTGCGTAGAAGTTAAATAAGCAGGGTGATAATATACAGCCTTTTCATACACCCTTCCCAATTTCAAACCTGTCAGTTGTTCTGTGTCTGGTTCTAACTGTTGCTTCTTGACCCACATACAGGTTTCTCAGGAGACACGTAGGGTGATTTGTTATTTCCATCTCTTCAAAAATTTTCCAGTTTGTTGTGATCCACAGTCAAGGTTTTCTTGTAGTCAGTGAAGCAGAAGTAGATGTTTTTCTGGAATTCCCTTGCTTTCTGTGATCCAGTGAATGTTGGCAATTTGATCTCTGGTTCCTCTGCCTTTTCTAAATCCAGCTTGTACATCGGAAAGTTCTCAGTTCAGATACTGCTAAAGCCTAGCTTGAAGGATTTTGAGAATAACTTTACTAGCATGTGAAATGAGTGCAATTCTGTGGTGGTTTGAACATTCTTTGGCATTGCCCTTCTTTGGAACTGGAATGAAAACTGACCTTTTCCAATTTGTGGCCACTGCTGAATTTTCCAAATTTGCTGACATATTGAGTGAAACACTTTTAACAGCATCATCTTTTAGGATTCTAAATAGTTCACCTGGAATTGCATCAGCTCCACTAGCTTTGTTCGTAGCAGTGCTTCCAAAGTTCTTGACTTCACACTCTAGGATGTCTGGCTCTAGGTGAGTGACCACACCATTCTGGTTACCCCGATCATTAAGACCTTTTTCGTGTAGTTCTTCTGTGTATTTTTGCCACTTCTCCTTGATCTCTTCTGCCTCTGTTAGGTCCTTACTGTTTCTGTCCTTTATTGTGCCTGTTCTTGCATGAAATGTTCCCGTGCTATCTCCAATTTTCTTGAATAGATCCCTAGTCTTTCCCATTCTGTTGTTTTCCTCTACATCTTTGCATTATTCATTGAAGAAGGCCTTCTTATCTCTCCTGGCTATTCTCTGGAACTCTGCATTTAGTTGGGTATATCTTTCCCTTTCACCCTTGTCTTTCACTTCTCTTCTTTCCTCAGCTATTTGTAAAGCCTCCTCAGACCAGGAGGAGGTAAACCAGGAGGTTTACCATCTTGTATTTCCTTTTTTTTTTTTGACATAGTTTTGGTCACTGCCTCCTGTACAGTGTTGGGAACCTCCACCCACAGTTCTTCACACACTGTCCACCAGATCTCATCCCTTAAATCTATTTATTACCTCCACTGTATAATCATAAGGAATTTGATTTAGGTCATACCCAAATCACCTAGTGGTTTTCCCTACTTTTTTCATTTTAAGCCTGAATTTTGCTATAAGGAGCTGATGATCTGAGCCACAGTCAGCTCCAGGTCTTGTTTTTGCTGACTATATAGAGCTTCTCCATCTTTGGCTGCAAAGAATATAATCAATCTGATTTCGGTATTGACCATTTGGTGATGCCCACCCACCTGTAGAGTCATCTCTTGTGTTGTTGGGAAAGGATGTTTCCTTGGACCAATGTGTTTTCTTGACAAAACTCTGTTAGCCTGTGCCCTGCTTTATTTTGTACTCCAAGGCCAAACTTGTCTGTTACTCTAGGAATCTCTTGACTTCCTACTTTTGCATTTCAGTCCCTGTGATGAAAAGTACCCACTCCAGTACTCTTGCCTGGAAAATCCCATGGACGGAGGAGCCTGGTAGGCTGCAGTCCATGGGGTCGCTAGGAGTCGGACATGACTGAGCGACTTCACTTTCACTTTTCACATTCATGCATTGGAGAAGGAAATAGCAACCCACTCCAGTGTTCTTGCCTGGAGAATCCCAGGGACAGGGGAGCCTGGTGGGCTGCCGTCTCTGGGATCGCACAGAGTCGGACACGACTGAAGCGACTCAGCAGCAGCAGTGATGAAAAGTATGTCTTTTTTTGGTGTTAGTTCTAGAAAGTCTTGTAGGTCTTCATAGAACTGGTCAATTTCAGTTTCTTTGGCATCAGAAATTAGGACATAGACTTGGATTATTGTGATGTTGAATGGTTTACCTTGGAAATGAACTGAGATCATTTTGTCATTTCTGAGATTGTACCCAAGTACTGCATTTTGGACTGTTTCGTTAACTATGAGGGCTACACCATTTCTTCTAAGGGATTCTTGCCACAGCAGTAGATATAATGGTCATCTGAATTAAATTTGCCCATTCCTATTCATTATAATTCACTGATTCCCAAGATGTAGATGTTTACTCTTGCTATCTCTGGATTGACCATGTCTTATTTATCTTGATTCATGGACCTAACATTCCAGGTTCCTATGCAGTATAGTTCTTTACATCATCGAACTTTACTTTCACCACCAGACACATCCACAGCTGAGCGTTGTTTGGCTCAGCAGCTTCATTCTTTCCGGAGCTGTTAGTAATTGCCCTATGCTCTTCCCCAGTATCATATTGGACACCTTCCAACCTGGGGGCTCATCTTCTGGTGTCATATATTTTTGCCTTTTCATACGGCTCATAGGGTTCTTAGAGCAAGAATACTGGAGTGGTTTGCCATATTCTTCTCCAATGGACCACGTTTTGTCAGAACTCTCCTCTGTGACCTGTCCATTTTGGGTAGCCCTGCATGATATGGCTTACAGCTTCACTGAGTTATAAAGCCCCTTCTCCAAGACAAGCCTGTGATCCATGATGAGGAGTGTGATGTTAGCTGTAGGTTATTTTTACAGATGCTCTTAACCGTGCTAGGTAACTTCCATTTTATTCATAGTTTTCTGTTTATTTTTTAAAATCAAGACTAGATTCAGGATATTTTCAAATGCATAAATTGATATGGATCATGTTTTTTCTTCTTTAGATTGTTGCTGCTGCTGCTAAGTCACCTCAGTTGTGTCCGACCCTGTGTGACCCCATAGACAGCAGCCCACCAGGCTGCCCCATCCCTGGGATTCTCCAGGCAAGAACACTGGAGTGGGTTGCCATTTCCTTCTCCTGCATGAAAGTGAAAAGTGAAAGTAAAGTCGCTCAGTCGTGTCCGACTCTTAGCGACCCCATGGACTGCAGCCTACCAGGCTCCTCCGTCCATGGGATTTTCCAGGCAAGAGTACTGGAGTGGGGTGCCATTGATTGTTAAGATGGTCAATTACATTGACTGACTATTGACTACTGAATGAGTGTTGCATTCTTGGAATACATCCCACTTGGTCTTATTGTCTTTTTACCTGTTGTCACTTTTGATATATATTTTTTAAATATAACAGTTTTATTGAGATATAATTCACATGCCATACAACTCATCCATTCAAAGTGTACTCAGCTCAGTGATATTTACTCAGTTCACAGTTGTGCTATAATCACCATACTGTGTACTGATCATGAAGATTAAATATTAGTACATGAAAAGATATTTTACTTTTATGGTAAACAACATTAGCATAGTTTTATTTATGTAAGAGACATTAATGGATAAGTATTCACATGTGGTTAGTTTTATTCAGTCTTTATCTTGCCTTTCTCTCCCAACTTTCTCTTTTTTTCCTTTGGCTAAGCTGCGTGACTTGTGGGATCTTATTCTTCCAGCAGGGATTGAATCTGGGGCCCTGACAGTGAGAGTGCTGAATCCTAACCACTGGACCACCAGGGAAGTCCCCCCAAATTTCTCTTAGAGGTTAAAAGATATCTTACCTCCTGATGACTGAAATGTTTTTGCTCATGTTTTACTGATGTTGTTCCTTTTTACTGCTCATGTTCTTCTCCTAAAAGTTCTTTCCTGTATCCTTCCTCTTTTCTTCTAGTGGTTTCTATCTTTTCTCTGAATGTCTTAGGTACTACACTGGGCTTAACACAACAATTTCTCTTCATGAAACTTTGATACATGATGTAATTAGTATGTAGCACAAAAGCAAGGATATTTTTATAATTATTTTTCCCTTCCTTAGTTGTATTCAATTGTGTTTTCTCCCTGCAAAGTGAAAGTTGGTCAGCCGTGTTTGACTCTTTGCGACCCCATGGGCTATACAGTCCATGGAATTCTCCAGGCCAGAATACTGGAGTGGGTAGCCTTTCCCATCTCCAGGGGATCTTCCCAACCCAGGGATCGAACCCAGGTCTCCGCATTGCAGGTGGATTCTTTACCAGCTGAGTCAGAAGGGAAGCCCAAGATTACTAGAGTGGGTAGCCTATCCCTTTTCCAGGGAATCTTCCCAACCAAGGAATCTAAGTGGGTTCTCCTGCATTGCAGGAGGATTGTTTACCAACTGAGCTCTCAGGAAAGTAAAAGAATAAAAAGATCTGTCACTAAGATATTGCCTGAAACTTATTTGCTAAAAGAAATAACACATACCATAAGATGACTTGCTGACATGAAAACAGGAGAAAGAAGAAAATAATGTATGTGTTTTATTGTTTAAATGAATATCAGGAAGCATTTTGGCAATGTGTAGGATGAAAGGGAACAAGCATAGTTGAAAGCTGTTATGTTGTGATTGTTCCATGGAGGATGTGAACAAGATGAGTGTGATTAGAAAAAAGAGGAATTGTGTGAGAGACCTGGCTCCAACATTTACTATTTATGTGACCTTGGGAAGTGGCTCATGAACCTTTCTTGGGGGTGGTCGGGTGACACATTGAATACTTGGAACATTTGATGAAAGCTATAGATAGCTGCCCAAGAAGAATGTTTATGAATACATCATTTACTTTAAATTGTACATAGAGCTTGAGGAGGCTCATGGACCTCCTCTAGTTTGTTCATGTAGGTGCACTGATTCTTGATCAAGAAACTTTAACCTGGTTTCTGGCTGAGGTCCCTAACTACTGTAAAAAAAGAATTACAACCTTTACTTTCAGCATTGAAATTCTGTTTTTTTACAAAGAATAAATGATACTTAATTCTGTACTTTTCTGATAGTCCTGATCTGTGGTAGTATTTAGATTAGTTAAACAGTGTGTATTAAGTAAAATTCTCTATTATTTTTTGATTTTTAGGATTTGTAATAATGACAAAGACAAGATCCAGAAACGGGCTGTAAAAGAAAATTCTTGGAATTCAAAAAAGCCTAAGTTATTTTGCAAAAAAAAAAAAAAAAAAAACAACAAACTTTTTTTTGCATCTAGTCAGCTGAAAGTGTTTTTCAAGTGAAAAATGATTGAGGTTTGGAAAGAATGTAAGTAATCTTCATGCCAGATCTTTAATCCAAAATACTCAAGGGTAGCCAAAGAACTGTGTTTTAAAGAGACAGTACTTATACTTCTTTGAATTAATTATGTAGTCAAACTGTAGCATTCCATGTTCACTAGATAATGTTTTCTTTTTGGCCTTCTATTATACTTTAGGGAAACTTAAGTACAAAGTCCAGGAAGTTGCTGTGTGTTCAGAAGTCCAACTTCTGCTGAGACAGAATTTGAAGATCAAGTCATGATTTCCAGTTTTTTAAGCTGATTTTTCTCTCTTGATTAAAGTTGAATTTTTTCCTGTTTTGAAAAGTATTCTAGCCCCCTTTTAATGTACAACTACATTTAAATGATGATTAGAATTTATTTAATGAATCTAAAAAGTTTTAAAAAGTCATATGTATGTAAATATTAGGCAAAAACAGTGTTGTTTTACTAGAGCTGATGATATTGTTGGTGGTAAGAAGGTTCAGGATTATGTAGTCACAGTTTTCCTGTAACTGTCAGATTCCATAGTCTGAGAAAATATGGAATTTATATGGTTTTTGCTCAGATATATAAGTGGGTTTGCCAATTCTTAAAGACCCAAGTACTGGAGATTCTACTTTAGAAATCATGAGCAGAGAACTTACATGGTGTGAACAAGTTGTGGCCCTTTTTGGTTATTGCTTATTATTTGACCCTAATTGCTATATATATCCTTTAATAAGGAGTAGTAGGCAAGTGATCTCTTTTATATCATCTTTAACTCTTTTAGTGTGGTGAAAGAAGTGAAGAAATCTTAGAAAAATGAAACACATATGTGAAGCAGGTATTAACAGGTATTAACAAGTAAGAGCCATTCATCGACCTTTATTATAAAAACCACTTAAAGGAAAAACTTGGCCTTTTTAAATTTTCTTCCTCTTCTTATCCCCACATCTGTTATTTTGTTGTTGTTGGTGGTGTGTCTCTTTTCTTTTTCTTTATATTTTCAGCAATATAGAAACACTGATCTGGTATTTCTTGAGTTGGTGCTGTTTCTTAACTGTTGCTACAGATTTTCTCAGTTTCTTTTTGTTATGAAGAGTGGACGTAAGTGGTGCAGAGAATAGAAGATGGTGTGTTTGTATCTCTGGTGTGTAGGTTGTTGTGTATGTGAACATAGTGTTGATTGGAGTGGAGAGTGATTTTAATGGAAAGATGAATTACTACTGCCACTCCTTGAATGAAAAGCAAACACAAAAAAGCCCAAACTAGAAAACATCGTTTTAATGTTTCCAGTGTATCTGAAGCAATAAGATACCCAACCTGTAGACCTGACAGTTGGAGTTGGGGGAGAACAGCTCTTTATCAGCCCATATGGGTTTGTTACTAGAAGAGAGAAAGACATGGACACAAATAGGACCTCGAAACATCAGCTTTAATACTCATAAAATCTGGGTTGAAAGATACGCCTTTGTACCTCCTAACTCTAAATGTATCCAGCTAGCCAAAGACAGAGACGCTCTATACAGTCAGCAAAAACAAGACCAGGAGCTGACTGTGGCTCAGATCATGAACTCCTTATTGCCAAATTCAGACTTAAATTGAAGAAAGTAGGGAAAACTACTAGACCATTCAGGTATGACCTAAATCAAATCCCTTATGATTATACAGTGGAAGTGAGAAATAGATTTAAGGGACTAGATCTGATAGAGTGCCTGATGAACTATGGACAGAGGTTCCTGACATTCTACAGGAGACAGGGATCAAGACCATCCCCAAGAAAAAGAAATGCAAAAAAGCAAAATGGCTGTCTGAGGAGGCATTACAAATAGCTGTGAAAGAAGGGAAGCGAAAAGCAAAGGAGCAAAGGAAAGATATAAGCATCTGAATGCAGAGTTCCAAAGAATAGCATGGAGAGATAAGAAAGCCTTCCTCAGAGATCAATGCAAAGAAATAGAGGAAAACAACAGAATGGGAAAGACTAGAGATCTCTTCAAGAAAATTAGAGATACCAAGGGAATATTTCATGCAAAGATGGGCTCGATAAAGGACAGAAATGGTATGGACCTAACAGAAGCAGAAGATAGTAAGAAGAGGTGGCAAGAATACACAGAAGAACTGTAGAAAAAGGATCTTCACGACCCAGATAATCACGATGGTGTGATCACTGACCTAGAGCCAGACATCCTGGAATGTGAAGTCAAGTGGGCCTTAGAAAGCATCACTACGAACAAAGCTAGTGGAGGTGATGGCATTCCAGTTGAGCTATTTCAAATCCTGAAAGATGATGCTGTGAAAGTGCTGCACTCAATATGCCAGCAAATTTGGAAAACTCAGCTGTGGTCACAGGACTGGAAAAGGTCCGTTTTCATTCCAATCCCAAAGAAAGGCAATGCCAAAGAATGCTCAAACTACCGCACAATTGCACTCATCTCACACGCTAGTAAAGTAATGCTCAAAATTCTCCAAGCCAGGCTTCAGCAATACATGAACTGTGAACTTCCAGATGTTCGAGCTGGTTTTAGAAAAGGCAGAGGAACCAGAGATCAAATTGCCAACATCTGCTGGATCATCAAAAAAGCAAGAGAGTTCCAGAAAAAAAACACATTTCTGCTTTATTGACTATGCCAAAGCCTTTGTGTGGATCACAATAAACTGTAGAAAATTCTGAAAGAGATGGGAATACCAGACTACCTGACCTGCCTCTTGATAAACCTATATGCAGGTCAGGGAGCAACAGTTAGAACTGGGCATGGAACAACAGATTGGTTCCAAATAGGAAAAGGAGTACATCAAGGCTATATATTGTCACCCGGCTTATTTAACGTATATGCAGAGTACATCATGAGAAACGCTGGGCAGGAAGAAGCACAAGCTGGAATCAGGATTGCCAGGAGAAATATCAATAACCTCAGATATGCAGATGATACCTTTCTACCCTTATGGCAGAAAGTGAAGAGGAAATACAAAGCCTCTTGATGAAAGTGAAAGTGGAGAGTGAAAAAATTGGCTTAAAGCTCAACATTCAGAAAACGAAGATCATGGCATCTGGTCCCATCACCTCATGGGAAATAGATGGGGAAACAGTGGAAACAGTGTCAGACTTTATTTTGGGGGGCTCCAAAATCACTGCATTGGTGACGCAGCCATGAAATTAAAAGACGCTTACTCCTTGGAAGGAAAGTTATGACCAACCTAGAGAGCATATTGAAAAGCAGAGACATTACTTTATCAACAAAGGTCCATCTAGTCAAGGCTATGGTTTTTCCTGTGGTCATGTATGGATGTGAGAGTTGGACTGTGAAGAAAGCTGAGCGCCAAAGAATTGATGCTTTTGAACTGTGGTGTTGGAGAAGACTCCTGAGAGTCCCTTGGACTGCAAGGAGATCCAACCAGTCCATTCTGGAGGAGATCAGCCCTGGGATTTCTTTGGAAGGAATGATGCTAAAGCTGAAACTGCAGTACTTTGGCCACCTCATGTGAAGAGTTGACTCCTTGGAAAAGACTCTGATGCTGGGAGGAATTGGGGGGCAGGAGGAGAAGGGGATGACAGAGGATGAGATGGCTGGATGGCATCACTGACTCGATGGAGGTGAGTCTGAGTGAACTCCGGGAGTTGGTGATGGACAGGGAGGCCTGGTGTGCTGAGATTCATGGGGTTGCAAAGAGTTGGACACGACTGAACGACTGAACTGACTGTTGGAGAAGACTCTTGAGAGTCCCTTGGACTGCAAGGAGATCCAACCAGTCCATTCTGAAGGAGATCAGTCCTGGGTGTTCATTGTAGGGACTGACACTAAAGCTGAAACTCCAATACTTTTGCCACCTCATGCGAAGTGTTGACTCATTGGAAAAGACCCTGATTCTGGGAGGGATTGGGGACAGGAGGAGAAGGTGACAACAGAGGATGAGATGGCTGGATGGCATCACCAACTCGATGGACATGAGTTTGGGTGAACTCCGGGAGTTGGTGATGGACTGGGAGGCCTGGCGTGCTGGGATTCATGGGGTCTCAAAGAGTCGCACACGACTGAACAAGTGAGCTGAAGTGAGTCAGTTCAGTGACTGAAAGGCTAGCACACCTGGCCTTTCCTGTAGAGATGGGGTAGACGGGTGCAGAGAAAACAGCCTGCATATTAGAAAAATAGAGCAAACAGTATCTTCTCTGCCATTTGGTAACAATGTCTGTCAGCAAAATTTTATCTCCTCAGTTGGAGATGTATAAGGGAGAAAAGAGATGCTAGGAATGTCCCTCTGCTCTGCCACTCTCCTGAAACAGGAAGCAGTCAAAATGAATGACTTCTATCCTCCAACACTGATGTGTAAATCTCATTCATACAGTCAGGCTTTACCTCCAATTCAGCGTGAAAGAATTGTCCCCTTTTAAGTGTGGGTTCTTGAACACATTTAGCAGTTTTGTTCTGCTAAGAAACCTTTACTGTTGCTTTAAAGTTAAGAACTTTGAATGTCTTGGGAGGTGGGGGAAAGGCGAGAGGAAGAGACAGACAAAGACAGTTTGTCTTTAGTTTGCAAAGCTGGTGAGGAGGAACTTTTGCCCACATGTTTATTTGCATTGAGACCTCCACTTTCTCAGTCTCCTCATGGTGGATTGGGGCAGGTGGGTGGCAAAGGAATGCACATGAGAAGAACAACAGAATATGGGACGTTTTTAGTCTATTTTTGTAACTTTTCATTGTATTGTCCCCTTAAGATTTGATAAACTGGTATTTTTCTTCCTAGGCTAGCAAGTAGAAGCCCATTTAGTCTATAATGTCATTTTAATATCATTCTATATATTTGTAACAATATTTTAAAATTATTTTTCATTGAAGATGTATGCCATTTAGCTACGTTATAGTTTTTTCATGGCAAGGGATAACCTGAAAACCCAATCCAAAAGTTATTAGTGGCATAAGAAATTATTGTGAAACATTATCTGATGTCCTTTCTTTGCAGTTGGATACCTGTGGGTTCATATTTATTTTATGACAATCTCTTAGAGTAGCCAGATTTTACTGGATATGTAAATATAAGATACTTGGCTTTGGTTTGTTTTTATGATTTAATGAGAATTTAAACTTCATTCTGGTCTTATTATAATATTGTACTATAATACATATTATAAGCAGACTTTTTATTGTCAGAGTTATCTATTTGTTGTTTGCTTTTTTTTCCCTTTGTAAACCTGCCAGTCATAGCAAGATTCTTCAGAAATTGCATCCATTGAAAGACCAACTGTTGTTTGGTTTAAAAAATTATTATTCCTTGACTTTAATTTTGGAAGTTCAAAATATTCTTGTAAATTAATTTTGCACATAAACATATATATATATACACACACATACATAACATTTTTTAATGATTCAGAATAATTTCTAACAATATTTATTCAAAACTGTATATATTTGACATTTTGTCTGTGATTTGTAAAGGGTTCTGTTCTGTAACTTACAGAGATCTAATGAACAGTGTCAATATATATAGCCTCTAGGTTTTCACATGAGAATGTATTTGGTTGTAATTACAGTATCTAATTGTAGCTAAAGGTTATAGAGACAAGCACTCCCAAACACTCCTTGTAAAACTCTGCACATGAGTTTTCTGATCTGTCATTATCACTGTCCTCTGGTATAATCACATCTTACATTTGTGGTCTTCTCATTCTTTTGCTCTGTTTGCATTCTCAGCCAGGTGACATTCTTTGAAGCTGTGCTTCACTGAGTTTGAAAAAATAATGCTTATGTTCTTTTACTTTACGGTGCTTTAATTAATTATATATGTAACCCTGCAATTCTAGACAATGAAAAGCTATTTTTTTTCACTTTACAGGCACTGCCTTGTTCGTGCATTGTTGTGAGGAGAAAAGCAATTTATAGATTTTTAGATCTGAAACTGTTAAAGTTGTAATTAAAGATTTTGTTCTTGTCAGTGATTGGAGTTGGTGGTATCAATAGCTGTGAAAAACAAACAAAACTGCTTGTTCATTGTAGATTCCACCCTCCCCGCACCTGCAAGAGCTAATGGTTAGTGTGAAGGCTTCTGACTAAATAACTACCTCAGTATGATGAAGACAAATTTATATATGAATGTAAATTGACTCTAAGAGGAATGCTTACAATCCGAAATGTTTATCAACTTTGGCCCAAAGAAGTATGTCTAAGCTTGTGACAAAAGTGGATTCCTAAAACTATAGGCAAAGGCTAACTTTATAGCTCCTTAGTGATACTTAAGAATATGAAATCTTTTAATTGGTTTAGTTAGTGCTCTCTAGTTACAAGGGAGTTCCAGTTGGTACATTAGTTTTATATAGCTTAATAAAAACTAATGTGTTTTTTTTTGACCCATACAAAAGAAATACATATGTAACAGATATATGAATTATGATGCCTGGTATACATTGGTAAACCCTTTGTCCAATCTCAGAAACAGAACATTACCAACACTACTATTGAAAATATACTACCTTGTGAGTATCTTTTTATCCTGGTCACCCATAAGAGGTAGCAACTATCCTGAATTTCCTTGATGTTTTACAAAATTATTTTTGCCCCAATTTTTTATTATTTTTATCGTTTTTGAGCTTTATAAAAATGATACACTGTGTGAACTCTGCATCTTGCCCCACCCCTTGCCTTTCTTTTTAAACTCAACGTTATTTTTAAGATTCATCCATGTTGATAAATGTATCTTTGGCTCATTCTCACGGTGGAATAATATTGCATTTACTAATTAGCATAAGTTAAGTTTTCTATTCTTCTATCAGTGGATCTTTGAATTGGTAAAAGATTTTTGCTCTCTTGAACATGTTGCCTTGGATGTTCTTTATGTGTCTTCTAGTGATATGTCCATAACATTCTCTGGAGTGTGTCTAGTGATATGTCCATAACATTCTCTGGAGTGTGTAGCTAGAAGTATAATGCTCAACAGTAGTATAGTGTATGCAACTGGAACAAATGATTACACCAACATAAAGTCCTCACAGTGTTCCTTTCCCTCTACATTTGATATTGTCATATTTCTTAGTTTTTGCCAGTCCAAGATAAAATATTATTCTAGTTTTAGATTCCAGAAAATCAAGCAAAAATTTAATAATATGTATACATGGGAAAGACCTAGGAAAACTGAGTAACTCTGGGCCTCTTCACTTTTTTAGAAGAATTTGAGAAAGATTGGTATTCTTCCTTAAATATTTGTTAGATTTTTTACCAGTGAAGCCATCTGTTCTTCAGCTCTTCTTTGTTAGGTTTTTGACTATTGAGTCAATTACCTCAACAGATTTTCTGTTTCTTGAGTCAGTTTTGGTAGTGTGTGTATTTCTAGGAATTTTTCCATTTCATGTATTTGATTTGTTTGTGAACAGTTGTTCATAGTATTCATATATACCCCTTATTGGTAGTAATATCCCCCTTTCATTTCTGCTTTTCGTAATTTTATTCTTCTCCTTTTTTCTTAGTCTAGCTAGGAAATTGTCAACTTTGTTGATCTTTCCACAGAACTTGCTTAAAATTTTTTTCTATTGTTTTTCAATTCTCTTTTTCATTTTATCCACTCTAATCCTTATTATTTTCTTCCTTCTGCTAGCTTTGGGTTTTAGTTTGCTCTTCTTTTTCTAGTTTTTTTTTTTTTTTTTCAGGTGTGCAGTTATATTATTGATATGAGGAATGGTTCTTTTTAAATATAGGTGTTTACAGCTATAATCTTTCCTCTTAGCATTGCCTTTGTTGTATACCATAAGTTTTGATATGCTCTATTTCTGTTTCAGTTCATCTTAGGTGTTTTCTAATTTATAATTTCTTGACTAATTTATTCACTTATTGGTTATTTAAGGCTGTGTTGTTTAGTTTCCATGTATTTGTGAATTTTCCAGTTTTTTTCCTGTTATTTTATATATATATATATATATATATATATATATATATTTCTTTGACACACTTATTTATTTATTTATTTGGTGGGCATTGGGTCTCAGCTGCGGCACATAGGATCTCCATTGTGCCATGTGAGATCTTTCATTGGGGCGCACAGACTCTCTAGTTGTGGCACAGTGGCTCCAGAGCACGAGGGCTCAGTTGTGTGGTGCTCAGGCTCAGTTGCTCCATGGCATGTGGGATCTTAGTTTCCCAACCAGGGATTGAACCTGTGTCCCTTGCATTGCAAGATGGATTCTTAACCACTGTACCACTAGAGAAGTTCCTCTTCCTGTTACTGATTTATAATTTCATTTTATTCTGGTTGGAAAAGATACTTTGTGTGTTTCTAATCTTTTAAAACTTATTAAAGCATTAATGCATTAACATATTGTTCATTCTGGAAAATATTCCATGTATCCTTAAGAATGTATATCTTACTGTTGTTGAGTGGGATGCTCTGCATATGCCTATTAGGACTAACTTACTTAATGTTTAAGTCTTCGATTTCCTTTTTGACCTGTCTGATTGTTTTTTTATTAAAACTATGGTACTGAAGTCTCCAGTTATTGTAGAACTGCCTATTCCTTCAGTATTGTCAATTTTTCTTCATGTATTTTTCTTCCGTTGTTAGGTGTGTGTATGTTTATAATTGGGCTTCCCTGGTGACTCAGTGGTAAAAGAATCCACCTGCTAATGCAAGAGAGGTTTGATCCCAGTGTTGGGAAGATCCCCTGGAGAAGGAAATGGCAACCCACTCAATATTCTTGCCTGGGAAATCTCATGGACAGAGGAGCCTGGTGCGTTACAGTCTGTGGGGTCACCAAAGGGTTAGGCACAACTTAGCTACTTAACAACAACAGAAGTGTTTATAGTAGTTATATCTTCTTGTTGGATTAAACTTTGCCCCAACACATAATGTTCTCTTTTGCTTCTTGTAACCTTTTTGACTTAACATCTATTTTATGTGACAATAATATAATCACTGGCATTCTCTTTTGGTTACTATTTGCTTTCAATATAATTTTCCATCTTTTTACTTTTAACCTCTTTGTATCTTTTTATTTAAAGTGAGTATTTTATAGACAACATGTGCCTGCTGCTAAGTCACTTCAGTTGTGTCTGACTTTTTGTGACCGAATGAACTGTAGCCTACCAGGCTTCTCTGTCCATGAGATACTCCAGATAAGAATACTGGAGTGGGTCGCCGTGCCCTCCTTCTGCGGATCTTCCCAACCCAGGGATCAAACCCTGTCTCTTCTGTCTCCTGCATTGGCAGGCGGGTTCTTCACCACTGTGCCACCCAGGCAGACAACATACATAGTATTTTTAATCCAGTCTCAGTCACTCTCCTTTTAATAGAAGTTTAATCAACTTATATTTAAATTCATTGTTGATGAGTAAGGATTTCTGTCATTTAGCTGTTTATTTTCTGTATGTCTTATATATATTTTTTGTTCCTCAGTTCCTCCTTACTACTTTTTATATTTAGTTGAATTTTTAGTGTACCATTTTGATTCTCTTATGTATATTTTAAAGTTATTTTCTAGTGGTAACTTTGGGGATTACAATTGACATCATAAATTTAAAGCAACTTGGTTTGAATTATACCAAATTAATTTCACTGGCATATAAACCAGTTTCATTAGTGTACTAATACTGTGCTAACTAACTATATACATTTCTGTACCTCCTCATTTATATTGTTATTGTCAGAGATTACATGTTTATATATGTTGTATGCCCAATAACATAAATTTGTAAATATTATTTTATGCATTTACCTTTTAAATCACATAGGAAAAATGTGGAGTTATAAACAGAAAAGTACAATAATACTGGCTTTGACATTTACCTGTGTAAATAATTTTACCAGTGTTTTCTCATGGTTTTAAGCTACTTTTCACTTCATTATGAAGAATTCTTGACATTTCTTGTAGATCATATCTGTTAGGAATGAGCACGCTTAACTTGTTTATCTAGAAATATCTCCATTTTTCCTGTATTGTTGAAGGATAGATTTTTGCTGCATGTAGAATTCTCAGTTGTAGTTTGTTTTTTTCCCCTAGAACTTTAGATTATGTCAGCCTGACACTTTATGGCCTACAGGATGGCATATGAGAAATCAGGTGTTAATCTTATGAAGATAGATTGTTTGTGATAGTTGCTTCTCTCTTGATGTTTGCAAAATTCTCTGTCTTTTGACAGTTTGACTATAATGTATCTTTGTGTATATCTCCTTGAATTTATTTTGCTTGGAGTTTGTTGAGCTTCTTGGATGTGTAGGTTTGTGTCCTCCATCATATTTGAAAAATTTTTAGCCATTCTTCAAAATTGTTTCTGCCGCCTCCCTTTTTTTTTTCCCTCTTCTGATTCTGGAACTTTTATAGTATATATCCTAGTATACACCATAAGGTTGTACAAATTTCTCAGGCTCTGCTCATTTTTATTCATTCTTTTTTCTTTGTGCTCTTGAGACTAAATAAGTTCAACTGTCTTATCGTCGTGTTACATGCTGATATTTTCTTCTGCTTGCTGTAATCTGATGTTGAACTATTTTAGTGAATTTTAAATTTTATTCTACTTTTCAGTTCCAGAATTTGTTTGGTTCCTATATATAATTGTCTCTAATGATATTCTCACTTTGTTCCCTGCTTGATTTCCTTTACTTCTTTGTTCATAGTTTTGGTTAGCTCATTGGGTATATTTATGACAGTTAATGTAACATGTTTGACTAGTAATCTCATTGTCTCAGCTTCCTTAGGAATAGTTTTTGCCAAATTCTTTCTCCTGTGACTGGTCTATACTTTGCTGTGTCTTTATATGTATTATAATTCTTTTCTTTTTGAGACCTGGACATTCTGAGCATTATTATGTTGAAACTGTGTAAATCTGTTTTCTCAGTTCTCAGTGACTGCAGGTTTTTGTTCATTGAAGGCTAGAGCCATCTGTTTGTGTTATTTCCAAACTGTTTTTGCAAAGTGTGTAATCCTTTTTGTGTGTGGTCACAAGTTTCTGTTCTGTTATTTCCTGCAGTTAGCTGGTGGCCTGACTAAGATTTCCTTAAATATCTGGGTCAAAAAATGTACCCTTTTTTAATGTTCTGATAGATACCACCAATGGAAGCTGCTGCTGCTGCCTGTTTTAGAAACTATTCCTCCTGGAGCCAGCAGGCTGCTATCTCCACTGCTGCAGGAGGGAAGGGCTGAGGAACAGTTGGTGGTAGTTGGTTCACCCATGCTCTTCACTTAGGGAAGATCAGCAGCCTCTCCTTTCATGCACTACCTTGGTGGTTATAAATTTCTGATAAGGTTCTGTAGTTCTAAAATGATTGATTCCAATTGCTCTTTCTGGCTCAGATTTTACTTTGGTGGAGGGACTGATTTCTAGATGCTTCTATTTCTTCATTTTGCATCAGTGATGTCTTTTGAAGTGCAAGTGTTTCAATTTAAGCTTGGTTCATCAGTTTTTCTTCTATAGATCATGCTTTTGATGTCTCATGCAAGAATTCATTGTATAAACCTTGGTGTCAAAGGTCCTTCCCCTGTGTTTAACATGGTTGGATGGGAAACCCTGGTTGGAAGGTGTGTAGGCAGGCCACATGGAGGCTTGTGGGGGAAGCATAGCTTGATGAGAACTTTCTGGGGAGTACAAGTGAGCTGTGTGGGGCTTACAGAGAAAATTAGTGCATCAGTGCTGACAGGAAGCCTTTGGGGTGCCAGTTTACATGTTAAGAGGACTACAGGAAAGCCATCTGCCAGTTGAGTTGCTGAGGCTGCAAGTTTGCTGAGGGACTTGGGCACATGACTGAGCAGAATTCTACTGGCTATCCTCACACCAAATCACTGACCCACTCTACTTCAGCTGGAAACCACAGGAGACTAGAGCCCCTTTCTCCTGCTGTGTCCCTTCAGTGCTCTCTACTTAGAAAGTGTAACAGCTTCATGTTTATTTTAAAAGGAGAAATCCTCAAAGGAATTCTATGTTGTCACAGAACGTATACTGCAGGCTTCATAGTGGAGCTATGAGGCAATAAATTGATGAACAGCACACAAGGTATAAAATAGTATTTAAGTTAATAGGCCATCCTTTGAGGCATGAAACTTTATTGTAAATATACCAGTCCTTCATGTAATCATTATTGAAAACGTAGATATTTCTGTTTCATGTTTTATGAAATAGAAAACTGAGTAACTATATATGGTCTCAGATGAAACTTCTAGAGTATCCTAAGTAGGAATTAGTCTAAATTGTCATCAAAAGTTATCAATTCACTCCCACTGCACACTCAGGAAAATGAGAGTATTTCTTTATTATTGATTAACCCATATTTTGTAGGAGTCCGTTGATATCTTTCTAAACTTGAAGAATAGCCTTAACATTATGCATTAAAAATTTATCCCATTCTTATCACAATAATGTACTTTTAAGAACAGATGTATGTATGTATTTTGAGTATAGATAAACCAAGTTATTTGAGATTTCAAATACTTTGTGACTGTATGTAAAAATTTAAAATTTTCTTAGTGAATATTTATATCACAGCTTATATAAAGTGTTTATATTCAGTTGGATTCATTGTACCTTTCTGATTAGTGTGGTACCCTGGCATGCCATATTGATGTATACGTATTTTGAATATCATTCCTGTTTACATGTACAGTATATACTTAATTTGGTTGGTAAGGGCATGGTGATTATAAGTAAAATCCTTGTTCCTTATGCAGATTTTTGTTTAGACTGTCAATGAGAAATAACTTTCTTACTAGGTTACATGTTGGCCCTTTTACATTAAGCTTTTCTTGTGCATACTTGCCTAGGAAAAACAATTTGCATGTACATATATTATAGGAATAGGCTCAATAGATACTCTTTTATTTCAAACACTAACAAATTGTTACAGAGAATAAAGCGGTATTTTCCCACAAAAATTGTATGGCTTAATCCTTTACCTATTTTATACAAGTTCTCTTTAACTTTTTTGTTCTCAGATTTTTGGCTTTTACTGTCAAGTATAATACATGTATAGTCAATTCTAGTACACTTTGTAGCTAGTTCAAGGCAAATGTTTACATTTTATTTACATCTGCCATTTTTCAAGTAGTTCCCTGGTTACCAGAAGCACAATTCATGTAACTTTTCTGTGTTTCAGAAACCTTTTCCCAAAAAGGACAAAAGAACTCAAATCAGTTGTACATAGTGCTCCTGGCTGGAAATTATTTGGTAAAGTCCCTCCCAGAGAGAATCTTCAGAAAACTTCCAAAATCATTCAGCAGGTAAGTACTAATATAGCCATGTGGTTTGTCTTGCTTTCCAAAGATTCTCTTCTAGATAATCAACCATATTCTACTTTCATTGATTTTTTTTTAACATACAAAATTTTGTGACTATAGATATTTGTAGTAACCTTAAGTTTTTTTTTAAAGCATGATGTATATTTTCAATTATATTTTATGGTTGTGAAAATTATTTATAGTAGCAGAACATTGATTTTCTTTCCTAGTTATTCCTTGAATAGTGTCTTCTTTTTTCTTTCCTTTTTAAAATTTTCTCAGTAAACCATTCTCACCACATACTGTGACTTCTAATTGAACATGGTAGCATTTGCAATGGCACAGATTTTATGTATGATGGGTAGTTGTGAACTGATGAAGCAGTATAAAGTGAAAACTGAGTAGATTTTGAGGTTGAAAATTTCCTTGGTCATTTTCTGATTTTCTACCAAGGACTTTGTGAGATGGGTGGGTATATATTCTATTTCTAGTAATTTAGGACCCAGTTCTTCTGTTACCTCTCTTAATACCCATATTCTTGAGTTCTTAAGAATTTCATGTGTTATTTGACTTTTTAGCTTGTGCTTCTCAGTAATAGGAGATCAGTGAGACTGGACAACAGTGAGACTCTTTTATCAGTTTGTGGCATTTTTAAGTTCAGAGAAGTTACTCCTCAGAAGGAGATAGAATGATAAATGTCTTATTTATCTCCTTCCAATTGTAGTTTATAAAATTTAGCACATCCAGCATTTATAAAAATAATCACCATGAAAACAATAATCGTCATTTAAATTGGGAAAATATTTTCCTATAAGGATTTAATAGTGTTCTTTTTATTGCTGAAAAGAAAAACTGGTTTCCCAAGTAAATAAGAACATAATTTTTATATCTTTAATAGCATTTGTTATAGTTAATTTCATTTTCAAGTAATTAACATATTGACTAGTTTATATGCTGCTCAGACTTAACACTAAAGTGCTATGATTCCAAAGCTGTGTGCCGAGGGTCCCCCATGTGCTGCAGCAGGTAATGCTGATGGGAACCATGGCAAACTCAGTAATACTCTTCCACCGTTTGTTGGATACGGTGCTGCCTGAGAGCTTGAGGTAGTACACAGTTTTAACATAAATTGGAGATACATTACTTTCTGTGACATTGTGTCTTTGTGAATCTGGTTTTTCTGAGTTTGCTGTGGTAAAAATCAGATATTGTGCAAAAATCAGTGTGGAACAGGAAATGAAGGTGATGGTGTCCAGTCTTATTTCAAGATTTGTGAAATTGTACGCTGCACAAAAGGCACACATGCCCCAATTAGTGATTAATTGCGGTTATTTAAGAATGCAATAAAGCTTTCTTTTAATTTATGTGTATTTTTTCAAATGGCTACTAAGTACTGGGACATAACTACTCATTAAGCAGAATAATTGGGTATTTCTGTTGGTTTAGGGGGTGCCAATAATAATTACTGAGGCACTAAGGTTGCTGTTAATCCAATAAAGTTTGGGAATCTTTGCTATCTGGACGTCTTAAATTTTAACTCGTTTTTTTTTTTTTTTTTTTGTAAAGTCTAAAAGTAACCTCTCTTGTCTAGAGTTTTACAGAAGACCAAGTTCGCCCTCTAGAGGCAAAAACAGTGGTCTTGCTATTGAAGGTTTGTATTCTTGACTTTATGGTAGTTTACCTGAAATATGCATGTGCATATAGTACTTTAATATCTTTATGTAAACTAACATTCTGTGATATTTTCTTATGGTAGGTCTCTAATTACTAGTGGATAATTATCTGTTTACTGATGTGCCATTGCCTTT
This sequence comes from Bubalus bubalis, assembly GCF_019923935.1. Taxonomy (NCBI): domain Eukaryota; kingdom Metazoa; phylum Chordata; class Mammalia; order Artiodactyla; family Bovidae; genus Bubalus; species Bubalus bubalis. The sequence goes on from NC_059179.1 coordinate 16,088,391, forward strand.
AATCTGCTGTTTTCATTTTGGAGTGCCAAGGCCTCACATTTTCTTTCCTTTTTATATGTATGTTGTTTGAAAATTTGATGAGTGGTCAGGAAAAGAACAAGTCTTATTTTCAAATGGGAAGAAAGAGTGGAATTGAAATGCAGTTTCTATCTTCTACAGTCCCTTTCTGGCCGTTTATTGATTACATGGTTACATGTTGATTTCTCTCAGCTACTGCTTTTAATTTTTGAGTGTTCTGGTATGTGTAGGGACTAGTGTGTATTTTGGTGCCTTTTTCATGCTTATGTTTGTTTTCTGGGAGCCGTGATGGATAGCAAAGTCACTGTTCCTCTGACTGTTTTCCACCCTCAAAAATGTGTCTGTTTCACCATGTGATGGAATATGTTTCTGCTTTCTCTTTTACTACAGTTTGTGTCCTATACCCCACCCCTCATTTGTCTCATTTTGCTATTCTCTTTCCTGCATTTTCATTTTAAACATGGGCATGATTTTCTTTTATTAGTAATGGAAAAGCTACAACTTTCTGTTTCCACTTGAAAACAGTTTGTTTTACAGTCCTAATTTCTAAACTCTGTAAAACATTATCAGCATAAAACTACATTTGAGATCTTTGACTATGTTCTCATGTAAAATGTGTTTTGTGTTTAGAATCAGAATTTAAAATAATGTAAGTAAAACCATGAAGAGTGTTCAGACACATCTGTCATGTTTTAGGATAAGGTTTTAAGCTGTTACGGCTATAGAAAATGAAGGTAGCTAGTATTCCACTGTAAAACTGCCTGAAAAAGTGAGGCAGTGCTAGAAGTACTAAGGAAAAAATAGATTCCTTTGATCTTTCTTAAGATGCATCACTTGCTTCAAGAAGGGCAAAACTGTAAAATTTGTTAGAATATTAGAGTGCTAGTAGTATTTTATAGGATAATTATTTCATTAAGCAGATATCCAGAAAGGAGTTGCCATATTCTTAAGGATGAGTATATGTTTGGGGACTAGAATTTTTTTCTAATGGAAAGACACTTATAAGATTATAAATTTAACTAAACTACTTTGAATTGCAGCCTTTTTCTCTATTAATTGTTAATTGCACAAATAGCACATGATTATATTCTCTATAAAATATAAAACATTATAGGAAGGTATATCTTATTTTACTTTTCCCTTCACAGTTTTAGGCCTTTTAAAATTCAATTTTTGTGTAGAAAACACAGTTATTTTCATGTGTATATATTTTTACATTCTATGTTATTTTTTCCCCTAAGAACAAAATGTTACAGTATATAAAACTTTTTGCTTTCTTTTAAGTGTTTCGTATCTATAGTTTTTCAGAGATACAAGAAGTTCAAAAGTGAAAGATACTTGTAGGTTAACTATTTTTAAAAAGTTATTAAAAGTTTGATCAGTTTAGTACTTTACATGTTAATAGTAAAGAAGTATAAAAATAATTTTAGGATAATAGCAAAGTCAGACTGACTCAAGTTTGGCATTTAACTTGACAATCAGTCCCCAAATCATATGAATATTCATAATATTATTTTATGAGGATTATCACATGTGTTCTCTTGCAGGTATGAAATTCCTGCTTGTGGCCATCTGAACCAGTTGGTGAGCCATGTTAAAAATCGCATCTATTAATTATAAATAGTATTTCAGTTATATTGTAGTTCAATTGACCTAAGTTTTTGGTTTTTCTAAATTAATAGGCTGAAGTTGGAATACAGCTACAGAGTTTGTCTTATGACCCCCAAACTGCAAGTGAGAATTATTTCAAATGCGCCATGTTATGTGTAACTGTAACATGATTGCATATGAGATCAAACATAGTCTATGTCAAACTCAGTCTTTCAGTAGAAAGTAATTTTTTGCTTGGCACTATTTTTATATTGGCATCTTTTTCATTATGAATAGGTGAGATTATAGTACTTCGATGATGTTTCAAGTTTTTCATCACTCATGTCTTTTTCTGAGTGGTGTTTTAGTTGAGTGTTTGAATCACTTTCAGCTATCTTTTGACAGGCAAGGAAAAAAGTTTTAAGACTCAGTTTCTTAATCTGAGCATTTCAAATTGTCTAAAATAGAATAGGTCATGGACTTACCTGGCAGTCCAGTGGTTAAGACGCCTCACTTCCATTGCAAGGAACGCCTGTTTGTCCCCTGGTCGGGGAACTAAGATCCCACATGCTGTGCAGCGTGACCAAAAAATAGAAGAAAAAATAAAGGAGAATAGGTCACTCTCCTCAACTAAGCCTTTGATTTTAGGAACAGTAAGTAGCATTGTGGAAAGGACTAGAATACACATACTTTGTGAGCACTAATTATGTTACACTTTGTAAGGGTAGAGCATAGTTTTCTGGTTACTAACATTATTGGTTTATGTAGTTAGGATACTTGAAAAATTTGTTGATTTTAGTTATGCTTAAATATAGATACCTTCAGTATAAAATTTGAGTGAGCACTGCAGTAAATGAACCACTTCATTGTTGTTAAATTGTTTAGGGTCTGAACTATGTTCAGAATTTGTTTTTGATAAGTCCTTAAAACTGTTACACACTTGCATGTTCCTTCATCTTTGTTTACCTAATGTATTGTCACCTTGAAAAGGAAGTGAATAATTACCTTTCTAGCCACACATGTGTTCCTTATTTATAGTTAATGATAAATTGCTGTGTCTTTCCTATGTATGAATAAGTTCTGATTTCATAAATGTTGATTTCTGTGGCCTGAAGATTGAGAGAGGACTTTGTACCAGCTCTGGGCCTGTGCTCCTGGGAGAGGGGAGAAGTATGAACCTTAAGAAAGAAGGTTAAATTAGTTAAAGAAATGAAAAGAATAATAATAATAAGTTCTCATAAATTGAACAGGGCAGAATTTGGGGGGATATTTTTTTTTCTAATTGTTAAAGACAGAGACTTGGAAAAGAGTTGCAATTTGAAAATACTCTTGTTATTTGATTCCAAACATATAATTCAAGCATCAAAGTAGAAGTTATATTTCTTCTGTCATGATGTCAGACTTATAATTGTTAGGCTTCAGATTACACTAAACAAAATTGTGTTAATAGCTTTACCAAAATGAAGTTTATTAAGACACTGCTGTATGTCAGAGGATGATGAAATGCTTTGCCCTAGGTTTCAGTTAAACTTGAATTATAGGATGCATTTTATTTCTTCTAATTCACAGATCCTAGAATCAACCACTAAAGGTATCCTAATTGGCTATCCCCTCTACTACAAGCATGATGATTTCCCTGGCTTTTGGATCAAATTGTATAAAATTGTCTTTATCTTGGGTAGACATGTTCTTAAGGTGATAGAGATGTCCACGTGGGGAGTTTCTTCCATTTCTGAAACATTATTCTGGCTGTCTATAAATGGCTGCCATAATATAGAAACATGAGGGTTTGCTTACTGACACAGATTTAACACTAACCCCTTTAGGAGTAGTGTTCTCACTGTACGCTGAAACTCAAAAGTCAAGTCAGTGTATGTGCATCAAGCTTATTTTGGCTTTCACATTGTCTTTAAAGGAGAAGCTCCTATTTTATTCTTCCTTTTCCCCAGACCCCATATTTTACTTCAAGAAGTTGGTCAAAGACTCCTGCCACCCTCCCTTTGAACCCATAGACTTATCTTTTCTCATATCCCTCTCCTAGTACATTCTTTTTCTGGTGAGTCCTTTAGATATAGAGCCTAAGACATCAAAATGTTGTAGGATATCATTCTGTGACCAGCTTATTGTGTGACTTCATATTAGCAAGCTCTAAACCTTTTCTCTTGTAGAATTTGAAGGACAAAATTCTTTAATTGATCCTAGATTCTTCTCTAAGTTTGTCTGGCTTTCATTTTAATGAATGTGTAATTTATTCAACAGACATTGACTGTACGATGAAACAGGCATGGTTTAGGTTCTTGAGAAATAGATTAATATGAGTCCTAGCTTTTCTGTTATTCTAGTATAACTGTGGGAAGGAGGGGAAAGATTCATACATGGTTATCATATAGTATAGTGAGTGCTGTAGTTGTGAACAAAGTACGGGAGTAGAGATGAAAGAGTGATTAATTCTACTCAGGATTACATGCAGTTTGTGTTCTGAAATATACTCGTAGGAGTTCACTAGGTAGACAAGATGGGGAAAGCTGTTCCAGATAGAGAAAATTGAATGAGCAAGCAGGAATGCACTCAGTATTAGGTCAGAAAGAATCTGCCTTCAATGCAGGAGCCCCAGGTTCAGTCCTTGGGTGAGGAAGATCCCCTGGAGAAGGAAATGGCAACCTACTCCAGTATTCTTACCTGGAAAATCCTATGGAAAGAGAAGCCTGGTGGGCTACAGTCCATGTGGTTGCAAAGAGTTGGACACCACTGAGCGATTGAGCAGGGAAGAGGTGAAGGTCATTAGCCACAGGTTAGAAAGCTGGACTTAACCAAAATACTTTCAGTGCTGAGACATCAAATTCATATATTAGAAAAATTCTGGAGGCTTTATAGAAACTAGAAAAGAGTGAGATTGCAAAGGACTTTGAGATTTGTTGTAGTAGTCTATGATTCTTGTTCTCAAACACAGTGGATTACCTAGGGAATGAGTTAAAAATACAGTTTCCTCAACCCCATACTTTGAGTTCTTAATGTCAATTTTGTGTTTTTCAATTCTTGTGTTTCTAGTTGTTTCTTTTTCAAATCTGCTATATCACTTTTTGCAGTTTACAGTTCCCTGCTGAAATTTCAAGCTTGGCCTTTATCTCCTTAAACATAGTAAGTATAGATTTTCATAGCCTGTGTCTGATAATTTCAATGTCTGGAAATTCTATAGGTCTGTTTATATTGAATATTGATTCTGCTAGTTTTTGTTAGTGGATGCTATTTTATTTCTGTGTGTGCTTTGTTACCTTTGCTTGGGTGCTGGATGTAATATTTGAAATATTATATGTAGAAAGCAATTTGAAGTACATCTTGTTTGCTTCCAAGTTTTAGCAATAGTGGATAAAGCTGCCATAAACATCTATGTGTTAAGTATTTTTGTGGGTGTAAGTTTTCATTTCTTTTGGGTAAATACCAAGGAGCCTGGTTACTGAATCATATGGTATTTTAGTTTTATAAGAAACAGCCAAACTGTCTTCCAAAGTAACTGTACCATTTTGCATTCCTACGAAGCAGTGAATGAGCATTTCTTTTGTTCTACATCCTCACCAGTGTTTGGTGGTATCAGTGTTTTGAATTTTGACCATTCTAATAGGTGTGTAGTGGTATCTGATTGTTATTTTAATTCGCAATTGACATATGAATTAGAACATATTACTTGTCATCTGCATATCTTATTTAGTGAGGTATCTTTTCTGATCATTTTTGATTGGATTGTTCATTTTCTTATAATAATAAAAACAGAACTCAGTAGAATTTTAAGAGTTCTTTATGTATTTCGTATAGCAGTCCTTCATCAGATGTATCTTTTACAAGTATTTCCTCCCAGTCTATGTTTTCTCATTCTCTTGACAGTGTCTTTCACAGAGCAGAGGTTTTTAATTTTTATCAAATCCTTCTTCTCAATTTTTTTTCATGGATTATTAGTTGATTGTGTTTATGTGGAATTGTTTTCGACTGTCTATTCTGTTCCATTGTCTAGTCCTTTGTCAATGCTGCATTGTATTGATTACTGTAGTTTTATATTAAGTCCTGAAGTCAGGTAATGTTTGTCCTCCAACTTTCTTCTTCTTCGATATGAGTTTGGTATTCTGGGTCTTTTGCCTGTGCGTATAAACTTTTTTTTTTTTAACTGTTCTTTCAGATTTTGTATATAGACTAGATCATGGCATCTGCAAGCAAAAGCAGTTTTATTGTTTCTTTTCCAATCAGTATACCTTGTATTTCCTTGTCTTGTTGCATTAGCTAAGACTTTTCATAATGTTAACAAGCAGTGGTGGGAGGGGACATCCCTTTCCTCGTTCTTAGTGGGAAAACTTAAAAGTTTCCCACCGTTAGATATAGTATCAGCTTTGGGTTGTTTTGTAGATGTTCTTTATCAAGAAAGGAATGACCCTTTTATTCCTACTTTAATGATAATTTTTGTTATGAATGACTTGAATTTTCCCACTTGATCTTGGCATATAATCCTTTTTATACATTAATTGATTCAATTTACTAATATTTCATTGAGGATGTTTGCATCTGTGTTTCTGAGATGTATTGATCAGGGTTTTCTTTTAATGTCTTTGCCTGTTTTAATATTAGGGTAATGCTGGCCTCATTGATTAAATTAGGAAGTATTGTCTTTGCTTCTGTATTCTGGAAGAGGTCATTGCTTGCTAAGTCCCTTCAGTCGCGTTCGACTCTGCGCGACCCCATAGACAGCAGCCCACCAGGCTCCCCTGTCCCTGGGATTCTCCAGGCAAGAACACTGGAGTGGGTTGCCATTTCCTTCTCCAATGCATGAAAGTGAAAAGTGAAAGTGAAGTCGCTCAGTCGTGTCCAACTCTTAGCGACCTCATGGACTGCAGCCTACCAGGCTCCTCTGTCCATGGGATTTTCCAGGCAAGAGTACTGGAGTGGGTTGCCATTGCCTTCTCCGAGGAAGAAATCATAGGGAATTGGTATAATTTGTTCCTTAAATGTTTCTTAAAATCTGCCCATGAATTCATCTGAGCCAGGAGCTGTCTCTTTTGGAAAGTGATTATCAATGCAGTTCTCTTTGTCTTTCCTTCTTTCCCTCCTTCACTCCCGCCCTTTCTCCCTTACTTTTCTTTTCATTTTTCCCAGCTTTTTTGAGGGTATAATTGTTGATTGAATTTTTTAAATAGATAGCAGGACTGTTCAGATCATCTCTTTCTTCTGTGAGTTTTAACAGATTATGTCTTTAAGAAATTTATCCATTTCATCTAAGTTATCAAATTTATGGGCATATGATTGTTCATAATATTTCTTTCAGTTCAGTTCAGTCACTCAGTCATGTCAGACTCTTTGCGACCCCATGAATCACAGCACTCCAGGCCTCCCTGTCCATCACCAACTCCCAGAGTTCACTCAAACTCATGTCCATCAAGTCGGTGATGCCATCCAGCCATCTCATCCTCTGTCGTCCCCTTCTCCTCCTGCCCCTAATCCCTCCCAGCATCAGAGTCTTTTCCAATGAGTCAACTCTTCACATGAGGTGGCCAGAGTATTGGAGTTTCAGCTTTAGCATCAGTCCTTCCAATGAACACCCAGGGCTGATCTCCTTCAGAATGGACTGATTGGATCTCCTTGCAGTCCAAGGGACCCTCAAGAGTCTTCTCCAACACCACAGTTCAAAAGCATCAATTCTTTGGCGCTCAGCTTTCTTTAACATACATCAAATCTGTAGTGATACCCCTCTTTCATTTATGATATTTGTAGTTTGTATCTGCTTTCTCTCTCCCTCTCTCCCTTCCTTCCTCCCTCCCTTTATCCTAGAGCTTGCAATATGCATTTACATCTAATATAAACCCATTTAAAAATAATGTTTACCACTTCACAGTGCTGCAAGTGCTTCATAACATCAAAATATTCCTAATTGCTTCCTTGCATCGTTTGTATGTTTGCTGTCATTCATTTCATTTACACATGAGCATGCTCACATACACATACACACAACCATATGTAACTGAATGTATCATTATTATTTTGAACAAGCTGTTATCTGTTGGACCAGTTAAGGCTAGTAAAAATAGAGTTTTTATTTTGCTTTCATGTATTTCTTTCTGATACTGTTTCTTTTATGTAGATAAAAATTTCTGAGGTGTCCCTTTCCCTCTCTCTGAAGAGCTTCTCTCAACATTTCTTGCAAGGCAGATATCTATTGGCAACAAATTCTCTCAATTTTTGTTAGCTTGGAAAAGTCGTTTTCTTCTTTTTCTTTGAAGGCTAATTTCATAGCGTGCAGAGCTTCTCTGTAAATTGTTATCTTTGCTTTTGTGTAGAGAGGTTTTTTCACCTCTGGCTTCTTTCAAGATTTTTTAAAATCTTTGATTTTCTGCAGTTGGCCACCCACTCCAGTATTCTTGCCTGGGAAATCCAATGGACAGAGGAGTCCCTGGGATCGCATAGAATCAGACACGACTGAGCGATTATTACACTAACATACTTTCTGCAATTTAAATATGATTTGCCTAGGTGTAGTTATTTGGGCATCTATACCACTTTGTATTCTGACCTTTCTGATCTGTAGTTTGGTGTAGATATTAATTTATAGAAATTCCTGGTTATCGTTCCTTCAAATATTGCTTCTGTTCCATTTTCTCTTCTTTTGGTAGTCCCATTACACGTATATTACATCTTTTGTAGTTGTCCCACAGTACTTGGATATTCTGTTCTCTGTTTCTCAGTCTTTGTTCTCTTTTTCAGTTTTGGAGATTTCCAATGAGGGATCCAATAAAGGGATCCAATGAGAGATCACAATAAACTGTGGAAAATTCTGAAAGAGATGGGAATACCAGACCACCTGATCTGCCTCTTGAGAAATCTGTATGCAGGTCAGGAAGCAACAGTTAGAACTGGACATGGAACAACAGACTGGTTCCAAATAGGAAAAGGAGTACGTCAAGGCTGTGTATTGTCACCCTGCTTATTTAACTTATATGCAGAGTACATCATGAGAAATGCTGGACTGGAAGAAGCACAAACTGGAATCAAGATGGCCGGGAGAAATACCAATAACCTCAGATATGCAGATGACACCATCCTTATGGCAGAAAGTGAAGAGGAACTCAAAAGCCTCTTGATGAAAGTGAAAGTGGAGAGTGAAAAAGTTGGCTTAAAGCTCAACATTCAGAAAATGAAGAGCATGGCATCTGGTCCCATCACTTCATGGGAAATAGATGGGGAAACAGTGGAAAGAGTGTCAGACTTTATTTTTCTGGGCTCCAGAATCACTGCAGATGGTGACTGCAGCCATGAAATTAAAAGACGCTTACTCCTTGGAAGGAAAGTTATGACCAACCTAGATAGCATATTGAAAAGCAGAGACATTACTTTGTCAACAAAGGTCCGTCTAGTCAAGGCTATGGTTTTTCCTGTGGTCATGTATGGATGTGAGAGTTGGACTGTGAAAAAGGCTGAGCGCCGAAGCATTGATGCTTTTGAAGAGTGGTGTCGGAGAAGACTCTTGAGAGTCCCTTGGACTGCAAGGAGATCCAACCAGTCCATTCTGAAGGAGATCAGCCCTGGGATTTCTTTGGAAGGAATGATGCTAAAGCTGAAACTGCAGTACTTTGGCCACCTCATGCGAAGAGTTGACTCCTTGGAAAAGACTCTGATGCTGGGAGGGGTTGTGGGCAGGAGGAGAAGGGGACGACAGAGGATGAGATGGCTGGATGGCATCACTGACTCGATGGACGTGAGTCTGAGTGAACTCCGGGAGTTGGTGATGGACAGGGAGGCCTGGCGTGCTGTGATTCATGGGGTTGCAAAGAGTCGGACACGACTGAGCTACTGACCTGAACTGAATGAGGGATCCTCTAGTTCAAGGTTTCTTTCCTCAACTGTTTGCTTCTCCTCCATCAGAGGTGTTTCTCTTTTAGTTATTTATTTTTTTTTCTTAATCTCTAGCATTTCTTTTTCATTCTTTCTTAGAATTTCCATTTCTCTGCTTCCATTATTCATCAATTCTTGCATGTTGTCTACTTTTCCCATTAAAGCTCTTAGCACACTAACAGTATTCAAAAATTCCTTGTTTATAAGTCCAACATTGTTACTATATTGACTATGGTTCTGATGTGTTCAATCTCCTTGAACTGTGTTTTTTGCTTTTTAGTATGACTTATAATTTTTTGCTGAAGAGTGGATATGGTGGGCTGAGTAAAAGGAACTTTAGTAAATAGACCCGAGTAATGTAGTGGTTAGGTGTGGGAGGAGGAAAAGTGTTGGATACTCCTGTGATTAGTTATCAGTCTTTTGGTGATCCTGTGCCTTCAGACTGTGCACTTCCTCTACCCTCTTAGGTGGGAGAGGTGGGCTGGAGCTGGACATGCTCCTTTCCCCAGATAGGTTAGGCTCTGATAAGACTGCAATAAATTAGGCTCTGGTGAAATAGTTTTTCCTGAGAGCAAGCTTTGTTAAGAACAGATTGCTCTAATATATTTCAAAATAGTTCCTTTCCCCTCCTACTGCCGCAAGCAAGGGCGTTTTTCTCTGACAATCACTGTGAGGACCTGATAGAGTTCCTGGAGGTAAAACTTGCTGAAGTATGTGGGCCTGGGATCTCTCGGAGTCTTAGCTTTCAGACATGTCTGCATTGAGGCTCTAGCAATTTGTCAGTTACTTTTTCCTACCCTGGCTTGGTTCCCACAGAGGTTTCTTCAGGAGTTTCTACCCTGGTAAATTGTGATCCTCGACATCTATCTACCTATTTCTCTAATTTTGTGGAAGCAGTTTGCCTTGTGACCTCATTTCTCTGAGGAATTTAAGGACGGTTGTTGATTTTTTTAATTTGTTCAGCTTTTAACTTAGTAGAATGGGTAGGCAACTTTTAAGCTTCTTACATGCTGGAGCAGAAAAACAAAGTTGAAATACTAATATTTTGTTAAGAATTTTTGCTTCTATTTTAATTTGAGATACTGGTCTGTAATTTTCTTTTACTGTTTTTGTCTGATTTTGGTATTGGGGTAATGCTGGAATCATTGAATGAATTGAGAGCTGTTTCTTCCTTCTCTCTATTCTAAAAGAATTTGTGTAGAATTAATATTTTTTCTTCCTTAAATGTTTGGTGGAACTTGGCAGTGAGATTATCTAAGGCAAGGTCTCTCAACTTCAGCACTATTGACATTTTAGGCCTTGTCATTTTTGTTCTTGGGGACCCCTCCTTTGCAGTGAAGAATTAGCAGCGTCTTTGGCCTCTGCCCAGGAGATGCCAGTAGCATCCCCTCACAGTTGTGGCAACCAAAAATGTCTCTTAATGTTGTCAAACGTACCCTAGGGCCCAAGTCAACCCCAATTGAGAATTACTGACATAAACGATGTATACTGGGATTTTTGTTGTTGTTACAGTAAGTACCTTACATGTGAACCTTTAAGTTGCACACTTTCAAAAATGTGAAAGTGTGTTCTGTCAGCATCAGGCATGAGTGAAATTGCAGTTTGTCCTCAGTCTTCTTGCCTATTCACTCAGTGCCAGCCCCTGTATGCCAACTAGTCTACTGTAATACTGTGCTTTTCAAGGTACTGTACTGTAGGGTGAAAAATGTGGTTTTTTGTATTTGTTTGTTTTTTTATGTATTATTTGTGTGAAAAGTATTTTAAACCTATTACAGTACAGTAAGATATAGCCGTTTGTGTTAGTTGGGTACCTAGGCTAACTTTGTTGGGCTTACAAGTTGGACTTATGAACACACTCAGAATAGAAGTTGTTTATGTGTAGGGGACTTACTGTATTGCTGAATAGCTTTTTAATTATAAAGTTAAATTTTAATTGATATGAGGTATGTTGTTTTCTATTTTTTCTTGAGTCAGTTTTGGTTAACTTGTATCTTTCAAGAGATTTTTATGTTTCATCTCTGCTGTAGGATTTATTGGAATAAAATTGTTAATAATATTCTCTTATCCTTTTAATATCTACCTGTTATGTCATAAATGTAGAGGTGATCTCTCACACATTCCTGAAATTAGTAATTTGTGTCTTCTTTTTTAATTGATCAATATTACCAGAAGTTTATCAGTTTTATTGACCTTTTAAAAATATACCCCTTTTGTTTCATTGATTTTTACCTCTCTATTTTCTATCTCATTTATTTTTACTCTTTATTATTGCTTTCCTCTTGCTTTGGATTTTTCTAATTTTTTAAAGTGGATCATTGATTTTAGACCTTTTATCTTTTTTTTTTTTTAGAAACAGTTTATTTTCCATCAACCAAATTTCCATGTATTAAGCTGTGCATTTCCCCCTAACTGTGCTTTAACTGTGTTTAACAAGTATCAGAATTTTCATTTTCACTCAATTGAAAATGTTTTGTTCATGATTATTTAGAAGTGTGTTGTTTTAACTTTCAAATATTTTAGAATTTTCCCAGATAGGTTTTTGTAAATAACTTCTAATTTTATTCCATTATGCTCATGCAATATACATTATGCAATTTCAGTCTTTTTCAATATTTGAAAGTTGTTTTATGTCCCAGATATAGCATGTTTTAGAGAATATTCCTTGGGCTCTGGAAAAGAATGTATGTATTCTGCTGATGTTAGGTCAGTGTTTTATAAATGTCAGTTGGGTCATAGATGATAGTATTGTTTAAGTGTTGTATAATTTTCCTGATTTTTTGTCCTGTGAATTAGTGAGAGAGGAATAATGAAATATCCACCATAATCTACTTGACTGTTTCTTCTTTTGCTCTTTTTTCTTCTGTTTGTATTTTGAAGCTTTGTTTTTATGTCTTTTTGGTGAATTGACCTCTTTACCATTAATGTAATGTCATTTTTGCCCTGGTAATGGTTCTTATTATGAAGTTTTTATCTAATTTATCCACTAGAGCTTGCTTTCAATTAGTGTTTACATGTTAATTGTTCTGTTCATTTGCTTTTTTCCATCTTCATATTTAAAGTGGTTTTTTTTGGTATATAGCATATATTTGGGTCTTTGTAGACAGTCTGAATCGGAGAAGGCAATGGCACCCCACTCCAGTACTCCTGCCTGGAAAATCCCATGGGCAGAGGAGCCTGGTAGGCTGCAGTCCATGGGGTCACTAAGAGTCGGACACGACTGAGCTACTTCACTTTCACTTTTCACTTTCATGCATTGGAGAAGGAAATGGCAACCCACTCCAGTGTTCTTGCCTGGAGAATCCCAGGGACGGGGGAGCCTGGTGGCCTGCAGTCTATGGGGTCACACAGAGTCGAAGACGACTGAAGTGACTTAGCAGCAGTAGCAGGCAGTCTGAATACCCTCTTCTTTTTAAATGGAGTGTCATTTACTGTCATTTATTGGTATGACTGAATTTAAATTTACCATCTTGCAACTTCTTTTCAGATTGTCCCATCTGGTCTTTGTTAATTTTTATCTAATTTCCTGCCCTCTTTTGGATTAAATCAGTATTTTTAATACTCCATTTTATCTCCACTGTTAACTTATTAGATATACATTTGTTTTAGTTTTTCAGTTGTTGCTCTTGGCCAGCAGTTTTCAAATGTTTTATATTTACAACTGCTTTGGATTCTGGCTATTAAGGATCTCAAAGAGTTTTTTGTTTTTGTTTTTTTCCAAAGAGTTTTTGTTCATGGGAATTGTCTATGAATTATTGCTATACCCAGAATTAACACTGACAGGTTGAAATATTTATTAATTCACTTAAAAATAGCAATAATAAAGTCATTACATGTTAACACAAATAATATATATTTTAAAAACTTTTAAAAAACCAACTGATGGGAAGACTAGCATTGTTTTACACTTTTGCACATCTCTTAATGTCTGGCTTAATATTAGAAGATTGGATTATCATTTCTACTCCTGCGTTCAGTTTCTGCTTGTCTATTGTTTTAGTTTAAGTATGTGAGGAAAATATGGCCTTATACTAATGTCTAGATAGTAAAGGAAAGAGCATTTTCATATAGTTGTGTGTATTATTTTTGATGGAGAAGGAAATGGCAACCTGCTCCAGTACTCTTGCCTGGAGAATTCTGTGGACAGAGGAGCCTGGTGGGCTGCTGTCCATGGGGTAGCCAAGTTGGACATGACTGAAGCAACTTAGCATGCATGCATGCATTGGAGAAGGAAATGGCAACCCACTCCAGTATTCTTGCCTGGAGAATCCCAGGGACGGAGGAGCCTGGTGGGCTGCTGTCTATAGGGTCACACAGAGTTGGACACGACTGAAGTGACTTAGTATGCATGCATGCATTCTTTTTGATACGCACAAGGAATCAAAGGAGGAATATTGGTCAGATATTTCCCAAAATGGTCCTTAAAAGAAAAACTATTAATTTTTTCCTGCCCTCAATACTCCTGACACCAAGTGTGTAGGCTGCGTAGGGTTTTTTTTTCACATTGACCAATTCTTCAAACCCCAGTTGGGTGTCCTACAATTCCATTCAATTCTTACACTGTTTATCTGGAGTTACTGTCAGATCCCCCAGGTTAAGACCTTAGTCTTACAAGACTGCCTCTGATGTCAGATGCTTAATACAAGTCAGGCTTCTAGTACTTCTTTTTTTTTTGGCCATGCTGTGCAGCATGTGGGATCTTAGTTCCCTGACCAGGGATCAGACCTGCACCCCCTGTGTTGGAAGCCAGGGAAATCCCAGGCTTCTTGTGCTTCTGATCAACAGCCATAAATTGGAGATGCCTGTGACACCCTTCTTGGGTTTGATAATTTTGCTGGAACCACTCACAGAGCTCAGGAAACTGTTGATTTATTAGATTACCAGTTTATTACATAAACAGCCAGATGGAAGAGATACATAGGACAAGGTATGAGGGAAGGCACATAGAGCTTCCAAGTACACTGTGGGTTCATTACCCTTTTAGCACCATAGAGTGCTCACCAACCCAAAAGTACTCTGAACTACTTCAGGTAGAATTTTTTATGGAGGCCTTAGTATAATAAATAGGCATAATTGATTAAATCATTGCTTATCAGTGGTTAATCTAGCCTCCAGCACCTCTTCCCTCTCCAGAGGTCAAGGGGTAGAGCTGAAAATTCCGATCCTGAAAGTATATAGTTGGTACCCCTGGCGACAAGCCTCCATTCTGAGAATATCTAGGAACCTTCAACTACCAGTCATCTCATTAGCATACAAAAAGACACATCATGTCAGAGATTTCAAAGGTTTCAATAGCTGTGTTGCAGGAAATGGGGCAGAGACAAATAAATATTTCTTATTATATCACATCCTCATTTTGGATTTGTCTGATAATTTCCTCATGACTGGACTGGGGTTATGTTTTCTGGCTTAGATAGTAAAGAACCTGCCTTCAATGCAGGAGACCCAGGTTCGATTCCTGGGTTGGGAAGATCCACTGGGGAAGGGATAGGCTACCCACTCCAGTATTCTTGGGCTTCCCTGGTGTCTCAGCTGGTAAAGAATCCGTCTGCAATGCGGGAGACCTGGGTTTGATCCCTGGATTGGGAAGATACCCTGGAGAAGGGAAAAGCTGCCTACTCCAGTATTCTGGCCTGTAGAATTTCACGGACTGTGTAGTCCATGGGGTTGCAAAGAGTCAGACACAACTGAGTGACTTGCACTTTCATTTTTCATGTTATTGCTTTGATTGTGCTAGGGGATTAACAGTTTTATTCATCGTTTTGCTTTTAGCAAAATTGTCAACATACTGACAAAGACAAACTATTAGCATTATTAGGACTATAGTTTTGACTTTGCAGACCTCATGAAACCATCTCTGGGACACTGTTATGATATATATCTGTATCACAATCTATCTCCAAATAACATTATACCACTTTGAGTACAATGTAATAATTTTACAACAGTATACTGCCATTTTGTCCCTTTTGATTTTGTGCTATAAACCCCCTCAATACACTGATATTATTTTTGCATTTAGTCAGATATCCTTTTAAAAATTACTTTTATATTTTTGGCTCTTAGTTGTGTCTTTTCTGAAATGTCTTTCCATATTTACTATTTTTGGTGCTTTTATTTCTTTGTGTTTTCATGTGATATATTCTTTCTCTCTGCCTGAAAGATCTCCTTTAAAATATAGAGCAGGTCTACTGACAACAGATTCTTTCAGGTTTTGTTTGTCTGAAAACATTCTTATTGTGCTTTTATTTTTCAAATGTGTGTGTGTGTGTAGAATCCTAAGTCAACAAGTTTGTTCCCTGTTTTTTAATTATTTTTTTTCTTTCAGCAATTTAAAGATTTTTCCATTGTCTTCTGACTTGCATAGTTTCAGATGAGTCTGAATAGTCAGGTCTCTTCTGAATATTCTGTGTATTCAGTGATGACTTTCCTATCTGGTTGGTAGGAATGTGAATACTTCTCAGCCATGGGTGAGCTGTGGGAACTGTTTTACTTACCACTCCATAGTAATTGTTCTTTCCCCAGAAGTTGTTTTTTTTTTTTTTTTTTTTTTTTTGCCCAGTCTTATAATATTTTGCCCTACACACATCCATTTGGTATTCAGCTAAGTAATACCTCCAGAGGACTTCTATGCAGATTCCTAGAGCTGTTTCTCACCAGAATGCCTCCTCTTCTGATGATCTGGCCCACAAATTCTGCCTGCTACCGCCCCTGACCATTCCAACTAACAGTTGGGACGTTCTTCCAGTTCTCCCTTGTGCACTGGATGTCCAGAACTGCCCCCATGCATAATTTTTTTTTGTAGATATTAACATTTTATTTTATTTTTTAATTTATTTATTTTAATTGGAGGCTAATTACAGTATTATAGTGGTTTTTGCCATACATTGACATGAATCAGCCATGGGTATACATGTGTTCCACATCCTGAACCCCGCTCCCACCTCCCTCCCCATCCCATCCCTCAGGGTCATCCCAGTACACCAGCCCTGAGCACCCTGTCTCATGCATCAAACCTGGACTGGTGATCTGTTTCACATATGATAATATACATGTTTCAATGCTATTCTCCCAAATCATACCACCCTCACCTTCTCCCACAGAGTCCAAAAGTCTGTTCTTTACATCTGTGTCTCTTTTGCTGTCTCGCATATAGGGTCATTGTTACCATGTTTCTAAGTTCCATATATATGTGTTAATATACTGTATTGGTGTTTTTCCTTCTGGCTTACTTCACTCTGTATAATAGGCTCCAGTTTCATCCACCTTATTAGAACTGATTCAAATGCATTCTTTTTAATAGCTGAGTAATATTCCATTGAGTATATGTACCACAGCTTTCTTATCAATTCGTCTGTTGATGGACGTCTAGGTTGCTTCCATGTCCTGGCTATTGTAAACAGTGCTGCGATGAACATTGGGGTACACGTGTCTCTTTCAATTCTGGTTTCCTCGGTGTGTATGCCCAGCAGTGGGATTTCTGGGTTGTATCAGAACTGTCTGCATGCTTAATAATAGGATGATCAGTAGGCTCACCTTGTTTGTTTCCACTTTGGAAACACAGAGATTGTTTACAGAGAGACAGTATGAATTACCCCTTCGTTGCCCATCAAGTGGGAATCTACATATCTTTCTGAAGAATTTTTTTTTGTCCAACATGTATATATAACTTTTAGAAATGTATAATAGATGAAAATCAAATACTTACTTGTTTCTAATTACATATTCAATTTGCATATATAATAGTGTATTAAGAAATAGTACCTCTTTATTCAGATCTGTTTGCATACATCTTCGATGTCAATATATTCAGCATCACTGAGCATTTTTGTGGTCTTTAGCCCCAGAACAGAGCATCTTCACTTTTGTCCAAGTTTGTAGCAGGTACAGTGCCTTTTAAGTGTACCATCTTGTTACTAGAAATTTTGTCTCAAGCCACAAACTTCCAGATGCATTATATTTTTTCTTTTATTTGTTCTATAAGTATAAAATTATGATCTCTATGACCTAGTCTCTTCACAGTAATGTTTTAAAGACTCTTCATGAGTGTTTGCAGTTGAATGGTTATACCTCCAGGAATTGGGAATCCTTCATTACTTCATGTCCATTTTCTTCCTTTCCTATTCCAATTAAACAAAGCTACAACAAAAAATTGAACAAAAAATCACCTTCTAAGATTTTCCTGTGGTCCAGTGGTTAAGACCCCACACTTCTCCTATAGTGGGCATGGGTTTGATCCCTGGTCAGAGAAGTTCCACATGCCACAGCAAAAAGTAAATAAAATAAATCACCTTCCAAACTAGATTCAATATTGACTGAGATAATTTCAGGATGACGCACCTCCTACAAATAGTGCCTTGCCATTTAAACTAATAGAGAAAGCACCCATAATATGAGAGATGTTAAGCAAATATGCTTTCTCTTTTCTAAGAGATTATTTTGAGGAAAAACATCTTTTTCATTTATGTGAATCTAGTATTTCTTTGCCTTGGAATAATAAGTAATTTTTTCTACTCTGTGCTCATGGAGATGTTATCAGTTGCTTACCATCTTTTGACCAGACTTAGAATTAATTGCCTATTTGCCTCAAATTTTCTTACAATAGAAGTGAGTGAAGTCACTCAGTCATTGTCTGATTCTTTGCGACCCCATGGACTGTAGCCTACCAGGTTCCTCTGTCCATGGATTTTCCAGGCAAGAGTACTGGAGTCAGCTGCCATTTCCTTCTCCAGGGGATTCCCAACCCAGGGATCGAACCCAGGTCTCCCACACTGCAGACGGATGCTTTACTGTCTGAGCCACCAATAGCTAGAATAAATTATCCTACAGATATTGCCAGCCTGCCTCTAGCATTGTTTTCATCTTCTATTCTAGTTTTCCAGTTAAGTAGCTTTCATAGAACAATAGTTGAGTGAAAGATGAAAAATAAGTTAAATTGACAAAATAAACAAGGTTCGTTGCAATACTTCATAGAAATATATTCCCTAAGTTAAGAGAAAAACTAGATGCTTCTTATCTTAACATTTGGTAGGTAGCTCCAACAACTCAAAATAAGTCAGTTAAAACTGACCTTGGGAATTCCCTGGCAGTCTGGTGGTTAGGACTCTGTTTTCACTGCTCGGGGGGCTGGTTCAATTCTTGGTCCCTGGGGAACTATGATCCTGCAATTGCATAGTGTGGCAGAAAAAAAAAATTAACCTTTGTTGTTAGGAAATGAGGCAGACTGATGTGGTATTTTCAGACAGTGAGTGTTCTATAGTTAGCATTATATACTGATATCCTTGAACTATGATATTTCCTGTCATTTTTTAATATTGTAAGATTTCTTTATGGCTTATGAAATTATCAATTTTTGGTTCATTATTAAACTTCTATGGAAGGAATATACAGGGGATTTTTATGACATGACACACATGGATTTAAAGTGAAAATGGCTTCAGGAATCTCCCCATGATGGACTACTCAGTTGTATTTTTAAATGATGTCTTGGGGATATCAACTACATATCAATAACTTGAACACTATTACCTCTCTCTGTTGTCCTCGAATTGAGTGATTTAAGAATTATGTGATTTTCCTCAGCTACAGTGATAGGCCCTGATTACTCATTGATAAAGCTTATTTCTCAGGTCATTGTGATTGCGTGTTGAATGAAGTGTTTACTGGGACCTTCCAGGAAGGGTACTTTGTTTTTCTTTTGTGAAAGTTATTATTAGAAGAACAGCTAGAGGATCTTTGAAAGTTGTGTTCTAAGGATGTGACAGTTGGCATTGCTACAGTCATTTCTCTGATCAACAAGCCAGCCTCAAGATGAAGCCCACACGTGGAGGAGGGCATAGCTAAGAAAGTGGTGGAGAAGGGAAGTCTCTGACTGGTGCTATGAGCCTCTTGGTCAAACAGAAACCAAAGTTACAGAGAGTTGTTACAGAGACCTAAATATACGGAATATTAGTCCTGTGGTCTGATACATTTGCCTAAATGTATTTGATATCACTTTGTGATTAATTTTGAAAGTACTGATATTTGATATTTTACTATTTCTGATACAGTTTGTACTGTTAATCATGTTAGACTAGCATCTTTATTTGGCAAATATTTGAGTCATTAAAGATGTATAAATCTATCCTATTTTCAGATGAGGATGGATTGATACCATGTTTTAAGCTGTAAAAAAAAATCACCCTCTAGAAATTTAAAGCATTTTTTATGCTCAACATCTGTGATAGGAAATACTTGAATATAAATTCCTTCTTCTTCTCATGTGAAAAATATTTGAGTGACAATTCTGTATGAAGCTCATTTGTAAGGTGAATACATAAATGATATTAGTGAACTTGCTTTCATGTTGCCTTTTATATTAAATGTGTACTTAGTTAATTTTTAATAAAATATTTCACTTTTTGTTCATTCTTTAGTGGCTCTCCATTTTGCTCAGCATGAATTCCAAGTATTTTTGCCCTATAACTTAGTCTATACTTTATTTCCCATCCTTTTTCATATTCATTGAGATTAATATTTCCCTAATCCACACTTTTGCTTATTCCCCCTCACCTGTTCTTTCCAAGTCTTTCTGTCTAATTAATGCTTATCATTTTTGCCTTAGTTCTGATCCCAGCTCTTAAGTAAAATCTTTGTCAGTGATCCACAGTAACTTAATATAAAATGGCCTCTCTTATAAATGGGCTTCCCTGGTGGCTCAGAGGGTAAAGCGTCTGCCTATAATGTGGGAGACCCGGGTTTGATCCCTGGGTTGGGAAGATCCCCTCGAGAAAGAAATGGCAACCCACTCCAGTACTCTTGCCTGGAAAATCCCATGGACTGAGAAGCCTGGTAGGCTACAGTCCATGGGGTCGCAAGGAGTCAGACACGACTGAGCGACTTAGCTTGCACTTTTCTCTTATAAATAAGCTACTTTATTTCTTGTAAGAAAAGTCAGACAACACTGAGTAAAGTAAGACAAGTGCCCATCTAGTCCAGCCCTCCAGAGGGAAACCTAATTGTTCAAATTCCTTTTTTCTATGTATTTTTTTCTATGTATATTTGACCATAATAGGACTTATTTGGTTATCATGTCTTTTGACTACCATATTGGAGAGTACAGTTCTAAGGACTTAATCATATTTGTTTGATTTTTCTTTTGGCAAAAATACATCAAGAATGATGATATGTACTTCATATTGCATCAGGAAACCCATACTACCTGATGGTCTTTTAAAATAATGTGTAAATGGATTGGTGATTGAGTATTGTTAGCTTGAGCCTCCCATTTTAAAGTTCCCTATTAGCCTCTCACTGAATGATTTTATCTATCTCATCATTTTAAATTATTATAGATAGCTAATTGACTATCTGCTAATATCATCTTTGTGCCTCAGTTTCCTCTACTGTGAGTTAGGTGCCTCACAAGGTTGTTTGAAGAATTAAATGTGTTAAGTGTTTAAAACACTGTGTGGTACGTTGTCAGCGTCAGTAAATGCTAGTTGTTATTTTTAATGTGTTGACTTAGGAGTTTTATTTTGCTCTCTGTGTACTTGCATTTGTTTGCATGGAACATGCTTTATTGGGTAGTATTCATTGCATTCTGTCTGGCAGTGAGTCCAGGTCACATTGTAGGAAAACAAAGTGCCATGTAAGTGATAACAAACCTCATATGTATTTAGCATCTATGGTTTTTAATAAGAAAAACATTAGCAGAAAAGGGGATTACACTTAAGTTTGTAATGAAGAAAAGAAATTTTGATCATAATAACATATATATACTAGATACTGGAAAATTTTGAAAACAAAAAAGAAATGAGTGACTCTACTGTTTTTGACACTGAAAGGCTGTACAGTTCTTTGAGATGGGAGTTAGTAAAAATGAACATACAAAGTTCTAAATAATTTGAGAAAGAAGTCTCTAAAAATCCAATGCAGTCATGCAAAGGAACTGTCAGACTAACAGCTTAGATTTAGTAGAAGGAAGAGGAGATGTAGAATTAAAGACAGTTTTAAAAGAATAGTATAGGGACTTCCCTGGCAGTGCAGTGGCCAAGACTTCACCTTACAAGGCAGGGGGTGCAGGTTCGATCCCTGGTTTGGGAGTTAAGATACCATGTGCCTGGTGGCCAAAAACCCCAAACATAAAATAGAAACAATATTGTAATGAATTCAATAAAATGGTGCGCATTAAAAAAAAATGTTAAAAAAAAGAAGAGTACAAACCATTGTAAACAGTGGCAGAAACCAAAAGTAAAG
This sequence comes from Bubalus bubalis, assembly GCF_019923935.1. Classification (NCBI taxonomy): domain Eukaryota; kingdom Metazoa; phylum Chordata; class Mammalia; order Artiodactyla; family Bovidae; genus Bubalus; species Bubalus bubalis. The sequence continues at coordinate 16,110,099 of NC_059179.1, forward strand.
CTTGAAGTTTATAGAAAATGATTGACATCATAAATTGTTTTTTAAAGTAATATCAAATAAGATGAAGCTTCAACAAGATTATCAGATTTTTAAGAGGGATGGAACCATCGTTTGTATTTTGCAACCATCAGATTCAGTAGTGAGAATCAGTCTTTGAGTTAGAAAAAATAGTAATTTAAAAGAATTATATGCCATCTAGGAAAACAGCTAGTTAATAAGAGAAACGCTTGATCACGTTAAGTGCATTTAATTTTCTTCATTTGAGTTAATGTCTTTATCTGCCAGTGAACTTGAAGATGTACTTATGAGTAATCATTGAGAATAATGTGGAAAATATATTTGTTATCTGGAGATGATCAAATACTAGCTTGATTTCTTTTTGTTTTAGAAAGGGAATAATGTGGGTTCTGGAAATTATAAGTCACAATCTTGTTATTGATCTGCAACTTTCTAGAAATTTCAGCAGAAGCTTGTGAACATTTATGAAAAAATGCTCAAATGTAGAAATTTAAATATGTCCAACAAAAACATATCATGTTAAACCAACTTCATTTCTTTTAAGAGAATTATCAATTGAGTTGAATGAGAAAATACCATAGTAACAGTTTTTTAAATTTTAAAATATTTGAGTCTTTGGCCTTTTTTTGGATAAGATATGTTGGTGAATTGTTGTTTCAGTTTAAAATAAATAGGTAGATTTATAGTAATTAGAGTCAGAGTAGGTTGAAATCCAAAACCAGTATGATTAGAGGTTCAGTGTCACAGTTGAGAGAGATCTTCAGAGCATTAAAACAGGATTATCTGTTTCTTGTGTCAATGTTTTTATCATTGATCTGGCTGAAAGTTTAGAAAGTAGGCTTATTTGATGTAGATTATTCAAAGCGGGACTTTGAATAATGGATGTGATATGATAGACTTGGAAACTGGAAACTGATATCATAGAATGCAAACAAGAACATCTTCCTAAACCTTACCTAATTAATCTAGTACATTTGTACCTTCCCCTCTTTTAACATTCTTTCATACTTTATATATTACATAAATTAATAGTTTAGATTGCTTCAGGGCAAAAAAGTGACTTTTTTGCCTATCTGATATTTTTACCAAATTAATGTATGAATTGTATGTGTTCCTTATTATAGCGTAATATCTTAAATGACACAGATTTAATTCGAAAAGTTGCTGCATAAGTGTATTTTTATCTACTCTAGGAATATGAAGCACGGACAGGGAGAGCCTGTAAACCACCACCTCAGTCTTCAAGACGAAAGAATTTTGAATTTGAGCCACTTTCTACCACTGCCCTGATTCTTGAGGATCGACCATCGTAAGTATTTCTCATCAGGCACATTGTATTTTAAACCTAAATTTAATTTTTCTTATTAGTATTTCACTTAAAAGATATCAAGAAATTAAAGAAATTGGTTTTAGAAAGTTCTTTTTAATCCCAGTGATGAATCCTAACATAAATAGAGAAGAATTGTTGATCTCCAAGATTTATGCATATTTTCTTTAAGTCTCTATGAGCCAGTGTATGAAACATACAATATATATAACATAATATATCTGTTACTGTGTCAGCCTTACTCTGCCTTATCTTTTTTTAATTGAAATATAGTTGATGTATAGTGTTATATTTCAGGTGTACTGCATAATGATTTGACACTTTTATATATGTTATGAAATGATCTGGATAACAATAATCATGCATCCATACTGATACAAAGTTATTGAAGTATTATTGACATATTTCTTATGTTATATCTTATATCCCTGTGAATTATTTATTATATAATTAGAGATTTGTACTTCTGTTTTTTTTTTTTTTTTTAAAGGTCTACCAGTTTATTGCTACCAACCCATCTCCCTCCACCCTCATGCATGTGTGCTGAGTCATGTAACCCCATGGACTACAGCCCTCCAGGCTTCTCTGTCCATGGACTTTTTCAGGCAAGAATACTGGAGTGGGTTGCCATTTCCTTCTCCAGAGATTTGTGCTTCTTAATCCCCTTCATTATTTTGCCCACCCCCTCCACCCTCCTCTGTCTTACCTTCACATAATCGAGCAGTTAGTTTTTGTTTCTTTACATTTAATATGCACTGAAGATATATTTGTCTTTTTTGCCGTGCAAGTACTATCAACCGATTGGTTTACTGTTATATTTTTGAGACTTCTTTAGTGGTCTAGTAGTTAAGACTGCCCTTCCACTGCAGAGGGTGTGGGTTTGATCCCTGTTCGAGAAGCTAAGATCCCACATGGTCTATGGTGCAACCAAAAAAAAAAGGAAAAAAAAAACAAACCCAATATACATATATATCTCCTTAATACCCAGGAAAAAATCTTGAACTCTTCCATTTCCATTTTTGCCCTTCCCATCTTAGCCTTCCACAAAGCTGCTGTTCTTTAAAATAAAGTCTCTGATTTGTTAGAAGACAAAGGACACCTTCCCTAAACCAAGACTACCTGGTCCTTAACTCCTTTTTTTCCTTCTTGGGCTCTCTGGACCTAAACTTTTTCTTCTTCTTCTAGATTTCTCTTTCCTTCCAGTATAAAAACTCCTAACTTTATTTAAAGTCACGTTCCTAGTCTGCAGCTTTTTCCACCCATTATCTTGATGAGTATAATAAAAAAATCTGGAGCCAAACAGGTAGAGGTTGAACATGTTTTTAGATATTATGAGAGAAGAAAAGCTGAACATAAGTAGATTATTTTTTTATTCTTGTTACATTTCTTTATACTAAAGAATTGTGATCCCAGTACTCTTTTTTTTAGGATTTGGTAAATATGTCTATATTCATTGTTCATTAGTATTAAAAAAAGTTTTTAGTTATGAGAACATGTCAAAGTTTTATTAATATTTCAGTCTTGCTGCCAGGTGAATGAACAATGCCAATTCAGAGAGTGCTTAGATAAGCAAGGAAAGAATACCTGGCTAGGTAAAGAATACTGACTAAAGATCTTTAGACTCTTGACTGACTGACATCTGGGTAAAGTGAAAGTGAAGTTGCTCAGTCGTGTCTGACTTTGTGACCCCATGGACTGTAGCCTACCAGGCTCCTCCCTCCATGGGATTCTCCAGGCAAGAGTACTGGAGTGGGGTGACATTTCCTTCTTCAGGGGATCTTCCCAACCTAGAGATTGAACCTGGGTCTCCTGCATTCCAGGCGGACACTTTCACCTCTGAGCTACCATCTGGGTAGGTAATAGCCAAATTCCCAGACCTTTCTTAAACTTTTAAAAATTCATCCAAAATAGATTAAGCTTTTAACCAAGAATGGTAACTTTCTTCCAGGAGAAGTTTATAAAAATACAATGCAAAAAGTTTTGTTCTAAACAGTGTTTGGGATAAATATTTCTTTACACCTTACTCTTTTATAATTAAACTTTTCTTTTAAGCCATGTCTTCTCATTATTACCCTCATTTGGAATGCAGTTATCCTATATCTACTTCTCACCTGCCTCATCATTTAAGGATCAGGCTTTTTCCTTTCTTTCAAGTCTGTTGACTTTTTCAGCCTTCAGTGAATTCTTTTATTTCTGAATGCTTTTAAAAAAGTCTTTGTTCTATGTGATTTTCATGAATTGGATTATGGTATGCTATGGTGTGGTTTTCTTCATGTTCTATCTGTTTGGGGTTCATTGACCTTAATGGATCTCTGCATTTATAGTTTTCTATTGATTTTGGTAAAATTTTAGTCTTTATTTCTTCAACAGCTTTTTGTTCTGCCCTCCCTCCTTTCTTCTGAGATGTACATTAAACATGTTACTTGATATTTTTCCATGTCCCATAGCTCATTTATGTTTTTTTTTTTTTTCTTGAGGGGGTGGGGTTTCTTCTCTCTCTGTACAGTTTTATTTTGTTATATCTCAAAGTTCACTTACTTTTTCTTCTGTAGTATATAATTTGCTGTCAGTCCTATCTTTTGAATTTATCATTCTAGAAATTTTCATCTGTAGACATTGGATTTGGATCTTGGATTTCTCTTATCATGTTCCTTTCTTCTTCTTGAGTATATTTATAACAGGTTTATCATCCTTGAGTTCTAATCTTGTTATCTGACATTTTTGCACTATTTCTGCTGATTGATTTTTCTCCTCATTATGGCTTTTATTTTCCTGATTCTTTGCATCCCTGATAATTTTTATTGGATACGAGATACTGTGTTTTTACATGGTTGGGTATTAGACTTCTTTGTATTCCTTTAAATAAATATGTTTTGGTGGTATGGAATTGCTTTGATCCTTTTGATCTAATCATCATAGTGTAGGGCTAATTTATAATTTATCCTTACTACTGAGGCAGTGCCCTAAGGATTCTATTGAATACCCTATTAGGAGATCTCTCTACTTTGATGGCCCAGTCCGGTGTGATTTTGAGAATGTTCTACCTATTTCTTTCTGGTGTTTCTTTCTCTGGCCACTATAGTTTAATCACACACATACATAGTTCATTGTTCAGCCAAAGCCTCTGCAGCTGCCTTCTCTCTGGTCCACAGTTAACTCAAATTCTATCTCAAACTCTTGTTTTCTCACTCAGCAAGACTGGTGGGCCCTGTTTTGTTACTTCCTCCCAGCACTGAGACCTGGAAATCCAGGGAGTAAGGTCAGGCATCTGCAGGGTTACCTTGTTTCCTTTTTCATAAGGAGCATGGTCTTGTGCTGCCTATGGTCCAGCATCTTAAACTATAGTTTAATGTATTTTATTTCTTTTTCTAATTAATTAAGGCAAGAAGATAAACCTGATCCCTCTTAATTCCATTATGGCCTGAAGCAGAAATCTTAACCTTTATTTCTTCCTGCTACAACATACCTAAGGAATCTTAATCTGAGATGGCAAGAAGTAGAATATATAATTTGAAAGTTTGTCACATACCTTTCCCACCTAGCCTGTTGAAAATCATTTAAAAAACTGGTTCTAAAAACTGGACATCATTATGACATATTTGGATATGTGGTAATATTCAAGTGTATTTCATTTTGCATAGTCATATATCTAAATCATGCCTCTGTGAAGCCATTGATTTTATAAACCAAAATATAATATATGCAAGTGAGTAACTGATTATCAAAATTTTATTTAGAATGTTACGTTAAATCTCTAATAAAGTAGAAAGCGTATAAATCCTCCTACTTATTTACCAAGAGAAATGAATGCAGATAGCCACACTTGAATATTTATAGTAGCTTTTATTCATAGCAGCCCCTAACTGCAAGCAGTCTAAATGTCCATCCACATGGGTAAATGGAACATTATTCACCAATTAAAAGAAATCATTACTAATACACAGGACAAAGTGGATGAATATCAAAAATATACTAAGCAAAAGAAGCCAGGCACAAAAGAATCTATACAAAATTCTTATTAGAGACTAATTAATCTATAGTGATAGAATCAGACATGTGATTGCTTAAGGTAGGAGTTTGGTAAGTATTAAGAGTAAAGGGGTCAAAAACTAACTGTGGATTGATGGAAACATTCTATATCTTGATTGATGTGTTTTTTTGCACAGATATATACATTTGTCAAAACTCATCAAACAGTACTCTTAAAATATGTATTCCATTTTGTTGTGTGAAATTACACCTCAAAAAAGTTGACTAAAAAATAAACTATATAGTGAGTTTAACAAATAAGCTAGAATTATTGGCTAAAATCAAACATGTTTATATGACATATAAACAAATATATATGATATTTGATATATATAACAAATACTAGCAACCTGGATTCTGATTCTTTTCTAAAATGCAGAGTTCTTTTCAACCTTATACTTTCTTATTGTATGAAATGTGAAAATTAAGTTAGAAATTCTTTTGTATCTGGCTATAAAAAGAAAGGAGGTCAGTAAACTCAAGTTAGTCTTTAAAAAATTGACTTAAATTTTGTTTTTCCTCAGAAATCTTCCTGCCAAATCTGTGGAAGAGGCTTTACGTCACCGACAAGAATATGATGAGATGGTGGCTGAGGCTAAAAAACGAGGTATAAAATTTAACTCCAGGTGATATATTTTATTTATTGATGTTAGTAGGAAACTCATTTCCTACTAAATTCATTTCAACAGGATGGCAAATGGTGAAATTGACCAAGTCTGTCTTTAAGATGATGCTGACTAAATTTGTTCTTAAAGAGAAATAAAATGTCATACAAGAATCTTAGATTTTTAAATACTTTTACAAAACTAGTATGAGGAGAAAGGCCGCAGACTATCTATGAGAGACCTAGTAATTGCAACATAAACGTAGGACTGCTAGTACTTTAATTTATAAATGAAGATGTTATTCATGAATCCATTCATGAGATTCATTTGTTTTTTCACTAGGCTTTTGATATTTTATAATTTAAGAATTTTGACATTTTGCAGTAACTTTCTATAGGTTATGGGAATATGATTTGGAAGTAAAAATTGATTTCATGACTTATGAAGTTTCTCTCAATTCCAAGTTGTGTCATTTTGACAGGCACAGAAGTGTAGATTCTTATGTGTATAAATTCACTCATTTATTCAGTCTCTCTTCCAACCAAAAATAAAACATAAGGATGACTTAGCAATACTTACTTAAGTATTGTTAGTTCAGGGTACATTTTTAGAAAATATTACACAGTTATCTATATTTTTTAGCATAAGCTTTATTAACAACTGATATTTTTTCCTTTGACTTAAGTGAATCAAACGTTATAATAATATATACTTCTGCTTTCTGGCACAATCTTTTTAGAAGGCATAATTATGTAAACATTGGTTAAGTTTATTTTACTATACAATTTGAAATATTTCTAGCATACCCAACAAATTTTAATTGACTCTTAACATTGACATTACTATTTGATTAATATTTAAGATGATTATTGATAAATTAGATGAACCTAACAGTATATGATAAAAGTAACATTGAATTGGGAAGTAAGAAGGTCAAAGCTTTAATCTTATTTTATGCTTCCTGGATGTGATACTCTAAATAAATCTTAATTTTCCTCATCTGTGAAATGTTTGTGTGTGTTGGGGATGAAGGGTGGAGGAGGGGGCAGTTGACTGCATCTGGGCTTTTCAAGCCCTTCAGTCAACACTTAAAATCTGAATACATAAATAAAAGAATATGGAGCTATTTACTTGCCCCCTTAAGATGGTTTGTGAGTCACATGTGAAACACAATTAGAAAACAGTTTAGCCAGCTAATCTCTGAAGTCCCACTGGTTCTAAAATTCATTCATTCTCTGTGTATGTACTTCTCTATTTGGGGGGCATCTCTTATTCCAAAATTGTGACTCCTGATCGTCAGAGTGGTGTTAGGTGTATGTGTGTGTGTTAGGAGGATTTTAAAATTTCCAGGTAATTAGTAAACTGAAACATCATAGTAAAAGAAAGGGTCACTGTAATAGTGCCATGGCAATATCATTTTTCAGTGTCATGTGGGTTTTTGTTTTCTGTGCCACATGGTATGTAAGATCTCAGTTCCCCGACTGGGGATCAAACTCATACCTTGTGCATAGTGAAGCTCAGAGTCTTAACCTCTGGACCACCAGGGAAGTCCCTGTCATGTGGTTTTATGTCAAGAAATTCATAAACCCATTGTATGAAAAAATGGTATTGGTTAGTTGCTCACAGTTGTTTATTTTTACATAGTTAATTCATGACAAATTTTACTTCATTGATTAAGTATAAGTAGACTATGTGATATAGTAATCTATTTAAATTATTTTTTCTGAGCTTTGTTCCATCCATTTTTGTAGAACAGAAGAAGCTACTTTTATGTTAATCAAGTTCATTTTTTTCTCTTTTTCCCTCTTTCTCTCCTTTCCTCTTTCTCCTTTTTCCTTTCTTCCCCTTCTTCCCTTCTTCATTTCCATTCTTCCTTCCTTTTACCAGAATATTCTTTATGAGAAAGTCTCTTTTGTAGACTTGGGTAGAAAGAGAAGGGCATTTTGATCTGGCTGTTTTATATTGAAATAATTTTTACTTGTTTAAAACAGAAATTAAAGAAGCACATAAAAGGAAAAAAATAATGAAAGAACGGTTTAAACAGGAAGAAAGCATTGCAAGTGCAATGGTAATTTGGATCAATGAAATACTACCCAATTGGGAAGTAATGTAAGTAAGCAGACTTTTCCTGAATTTCAGTCTGTCTCCAAAGATCTCATGTTTCCAATTTTATATTTATATAACTTCTAGCATGTATCTTATGTTTGGGCTAAATTATACTGTTAACCAGTGTTTGAAAATTTTCATGCTTATCTCTGTTCTTTGCTTTTGTAAATCTCTCAATCTCTAATGCCTGCTTCCCTTACTGACCACCCTCTATGCATATCAGAATTTTATCTATTATTTGAATCGCATCTGAATACTTGATCCATGAAATTTCTAATTTCCTGTTACCATATTTTCTTAATTCTAAAATACTATCTATATTGCTAGATGTACTATTGATGTAATAGCAGGATTTTTGGCAAAGAAAATATTAAACATATACATTCATTGTAATATACATTTATTAAATGGTAAATATTAAAGTGATTTTGATATGCTTCTCATAATCAAGATAATACGTTATATATGACCTTTCCCTTCTGTAATGTCCCATTATACTTTGAGACTAATACACTTCTTGCGTTACTTTGCCTTTTATTTTTTGATAATATTTTTATACATTCATTACTTTTCCTCTAGGCTGGTGGGAGATGACTTTTGCAATGCCAAGTATAGGATGTGCTTTGGGAATGTATTGAATATTGGCATAATGTGACAGATATTATATCAGGCTCTTTACACAAGTAATCACATTTGATTCTCACAACCTTTATTCCCTTTTATCTTATAGGGATTCTCAAAGTCAGAGAGGTTAAGTGATTTGCCCAAGGTTGTACAATTAATGAATGGTTAACCAGATTTGAACTCAAGTCTATCTGATTTTAAAGCCCACACTTCTTTCAGTAGACTATGCTGCCTCCCAAAGACTAAGGCTTTACCCATAGTAAATACTTTGTGATTTTGTTTTTGGTACTGAATTGACAGTGCATTTTTATATTCTTTTTATTATGTTTTTTCATAATTTTCCTATATTTCTTATTCTCTCATTGTACCCTTAGTGTAAGTGGCAATTATGGAAGACAATTCCCTTTAAATTTCTGTATATTTTTTAGGCATTTTTTGCCTACATGCATGAACCCAAGGAAAGAATGTATCACATACTTAAGTCTCTATGTTCTAAAAAATCATTCAGCCATTTGGCCACAGACTAGGTAAACCATCATGGAACTAGTATTTTTGATATAAAAAGTAACTTTCTCCTTTTTTCTCCCCCTTGAATTCTAGGCGTAGTACGAGAAGAGTTCGAGAATTGTGGTGGCAGGGATTGCCCCCTAGTGTTCGTGGGAAAGTTTGGAGTCTAGCTGTAGGAAATGAACTAAATATCACTCCTGGTTTGTATTCTATATTAATTGAGTTACTCCCACACATGATAATAGCCATCTTCAGAGTTACAAAACAGATGAATAGATTGGTCATTTAAAAAGGCACTACATTTTAAGAGCATACTTCATTCCCCACACCCTCTAAAACCTGGTACAATTTAATGTTACTGTATTTCATATTATGTATATACAATTTGTGTTTTCCTTTAGTTTACAACCATCAATAATAATCTTGGCATTCAAATATCTTAAACTGTGGATAGGTCTAGGTAGCAGTAGATGAATAAGCATCAGTTCAGTTCAGTTCAGTCGCTCAGTCGTGTCCGACTCTTTGCGACCCCATGATCTGCAGCACGCCAGGTCTCCCTGTCCATCACCAACTCCCAGAGTTCACTCAAACTCATGTCCATTGAGTCGGTGATGCCATTCAGCCATCTCATCCTCTGTCATCCCCTTCTCCTCCTGCCCACAATCCCTCCCAGCATCAGAGTCTTTTCCAATGAGGCAGCTCTTCGCATGAGGTGGCCAAAGCACTGGAGTTTCAGCATCAGCATCATTCCTTCCAAAGAACACCCAGGACCGATCTCCTTTAGAATGGACTGGTTGGATCTCCTTGCAGTCCAAGGGACTCTCAAGAGTCTTCTCCAACACCACAGTTCAAAAGCATCAATTCTTCAATGCTCAGCTCTCTTCACAGTCCAACTGTCACATCCAGGAAAAATAAAATAGTCTAGTTGTGGACAAGTTTCCTCTTTTTTCAAAAAAACATAAATATTATGGGAAGGATAAAAATTTATTTTCCTGTCTCTCTACCCAAACCAGTAATTTTTGAATGTTTTTATTTAAAAACTTGAAAAAAACAGAAGTAAGATTCTCATAGTTTTTATTTTTTTAAGTTTCTTAAAACCTTGAAGCATAGGAGTAAAATGTAGATAGGAATAAAATGTAGTGTGGTTTTGATGAATTAAAAAAATTAGATAAAATAAGGATAGTATCACATAGAGTAAAATAATTGATATTATTAAAAATGGTCTGAATGATAATGATAATGCCAGAGGCACCACAAAAAGACTTTTAGGGATTCTAGTATAATAATTCTAGTATAATAATATAGTATAATAATATACTAATGTTATAATAATATAATTATTATATAATATATATATAAATATATAATATATACAATTAATATAATTATAATCTAGTATAATAATATACTAATTCTAGTATAATATAAATAATACATTGTTACTTAAAATTTTTTATTTATATATTATTGAAAAAAATTCAATAGTAAAGTACAAACTGAATGTCTGTCCCCCTCTTTCACCCAAACATCTTCTCTTAATCCTACTATGTATTAGTTAACAATTTGGTATATGTTCTTCCAGATCTTTTTTCTATGCACATAAAAAAAGAGTACATCTACTTATGATACTTTTTAAGCTTTCTTTTTTTCTTCCTTTTATTTTTTTTCCACAAATCATCTGAACATCCCTCCATGTCAGTGCATACAGGTGTATTTATACTTACTATAGCTGCTCTTGCCTGGAAAGTCCCATGGACGGAGGAGCCTGGTGGGCTGCAGTCCATGGGATCGCTGAGAGTCGGACACGACTGAGCGACTTCACTTTCACTTTTCACTTTCATGCATTGGAGAAGGAAATGGCAACCCGCTGCAGTGTTCTTGCCTGGAGAATCCCAGGGATGGGGGAGCCTGGTGAGCTGCCGTCTATAGGGTCGCACAGAGTCAGACATGACTGACGTGACTTAGCATAGCTGCACTGTATTCCACGTTTTGGCTGTACTATAATTTATTTAACTATTTTTCTAGTGATTGCTAAATCAGAGAGATTTGTGTCAAAACAATGTCAAGGTGCTGTTTTTTTTACTTCTCAAAAGTGAGTAAAATGAATGAATATTACCCACATAGAGTATGACTGAAAATAATTTAGAAATATTTACCAAAAGCTTCAAAAAATGTAACCTCTAGCCCATTTATTCTAGTTCTAACACTTGAAGTAAATAAACAGATTTACAAAAGCTTTTCTACAAGGATATTCATTACAGCAGTCAGTATTATATATAGTCATTGTTTAGTTGCGAAGTCGTGTCCAATTCTTTGCGACCTCATGGACTATAGCACACCTGGCTCTTCTGTCCTCCACTGTCCTGGAGTTTGCTCAAATTCATGTCCATTGAGTCAGTATACTATCTAACCATCTCATCCTCTGCCATCCCCTTCTCCTTTTGCCTTCGATCTTTCCCAGCATCAGGGTCTTTTCCAATGAGTCGGCTCTTTGCATCAGGTGGCCAAAGTATTGGAGCTTCAACTTCAGCATCAGTCCTTCCAATGAATATTCAGGGTCGGTTTTCTGTAGAATTGATTGGTTTAATCTCCTTGCAGTACAAGTCCTTCAAGAGTCTTCTCCAGGAGTTTTGCAGAATTTATAACAAAGACCTAAATGTCTATCTTCAGTCTTAAAAGTGATGCAAAAAAAAAAAAAAAAAATTTTTTTTTTTTTTTTCCCAAAAACACTGAAGAACATCTTTATGATAGCATGGGATAAAATCCTTCTATAACAGCCTAGATTGGTAAATAGGATTACAAAAAAATACACATACTTTGTACAATAAAAGCACTGTGATTAGTTGTGCAAATATGCAAACTCTGGAATTAAACAGTTAGGCTTTTCATAATTTCTCATGGTGAGAAATTGATGAATTCATGAGATAATGTATTGTAAAATATGCTTTTCAAAGACTGTCTTTAACGAATTAATTTATATGCTTCTCCCTTCTGCCTTTATGGAAGTATTGAAAAACCCATACATAATTGAATTGTGTTTATTTGATTTCTTAAAATATTTGATTTCTTAAAATATGGCAAGTAGTGAATCATAACTGTAGAAATGTAGTCCATTGTGTTAAAATAAATCTGGCTAAGGAGACATAGCAAAAAAAAGTGATGCCAAATGAGTAACATGATCATATATGGTTTATAAAATTGATTTTCACAAATAATGAACATGTCATTTTAACGACTTTTTTTTCAATTAAAAAATAGAATTTAAGGGAAGTATTGAGAATTAAATTAAGCTTAGAAAAGGACTGTATTGGTTTAAGGTCTTAAGAATCAGTTTGCATACAGGTAAGATGATGCAGTATTGGCAGCTATGTTTTATTTGAAGTTTTGTTGAGAACTTTACAGTATTAAGTATATATAACTTAGACATTAAAATATTGATTAAGTTGGTATTAATCTTTTGCAATACTCTAATCAAAAAGTTTTTTTTTTTTAAGCTTAAAATTTATAAGGCTTATAAAGTAACCAGGTCATTCATTTTCAAATTAATTTTAGCTTCTTTCAATTAAACAGTTATGTATTCAGGAGTGAATGAGGTTCAGTTCAGTTGATCTGTTGTGTCCGACCCTTTGCGACCCCATGGACTGCAGCACATCAGGCTTCCCTGTCCATCACCAACTTCTGGATACTCAAACTCATGTCCATGGAGTTGGTGATGCCGTCCAACCATCTTATCCTCTGTTGTCCCCTTCTCCTCCCGCCTTCAATCTTTCCCAGGATCAGGGTCTTTACAAATGAGTCAATACTTCCCATCAGGTGGCCAAAGTATTGGAGTTTCAACTTCAGCATCAGTCCTTCCAATGAATAATTAGGACTGATTTCCTTTAGGATGGACTGGTTGGATCTCCTTGCACTCCAAGAGACTCTCAAGAGTCTTCTCCAACACCACAGTTCAAAAGCATCAATGCTTTAGCACTCAGTTTTCTTTCTAGTCTAACTCTCACATCCATACATGACTACTGGGAAAATGATAAATAAAATAAACGATAAATAAAATAAATGATAAATAACATTGAAAAACCATTAGCCAGACTCATCAAGAAACAAAGGGAGAAAAATCAATAAAATTAGAAATGAAAATGGAGAGATCACAACAGAGACAACACAGAAATACAAAGGATCATAAGAGACTACTATCAGAAATTATATGCCAATAAAATGGACAACTTGGAAGAAATGGACAAATTCTTAGAAAAGACCAACTTTCTAAAACTGAACCAGGAAGAAATAGAAAATCTTAACAGACCCATTACAACCATGGAAATTGAAACGGTAATCAGAAATCTTCCAGCAAACAAAAGCCCAGGACCAGACGGCTTCACAGCTGAATTCTATCAAAAATTTAGAAAAGAGCTAACACCTATCCTACACAAACTCTTCCAGAAAATTGCAGAGGAAGGTAAACTTCCAAACTCATTCTATGAGGCGACCATCACCCTAATACCAAAACCTGACAAAGATCCCACAAAAAAAGAAAACTATAGGCCAATATCACTGATGAACATAGATGCAAAAATCCTTAACAAAATTCTAGCAAACAGAACCCAACAACACATTTAAAAGATCATACATCATGATCAAGTGGGCTTTATCCCAGGGATGCAAGGATTCTTCAATGTCTGCAAATCAATCAATGTAATACACCACATTAACAAATTGAAAAAATAAGAACCATATGATTATCTCAATAGATGCAGAGAAAGCCTTTGACAAAATTCAACATCTGTTTATGAGAAAAAAACCCTCCAGAAAGCAGGAATAGAAGGAACATACCTCAACATAATAAAAGCTATATATGACAAACCCACAGCAAACATTATCCTCAATGATGAAAAATTGAAAGCATTTCCCCTAAAGCCAGGAACTAGACAAGGGTGCCCACTCTCACCACTACTATTCAACATAGTTTTGGAAGTTTTGGCCACAGCTATCAGAGCAGAAAAAGAAATAAAAGGAATCCAGATTGGAAAAGCAGAGAAGGCAATGGCACCCCACTCCAGTACTCTTGCCTGGAAAATCCCATGGATGGAGGAGCCTGGAAGGCTGCAGTCCATGGGGTCGCTGAGGGTCGGACACGACTGAGCGACTTCACTTTCACTTTTCACTTTCATGCATTGGAGAAGGAAATGGCAACCCACTCCAGTGTTCTTGCCTAGAGAATCCCAGGGATGGGGCAGCCTGGTGGGCTGCCGTCTATGGGGTCGCAGAGTCGGACACGACTGAAGTGACTTAGCAGTAGCAGTAGATTAGAAAAGAAGTAAAACTCGCACTGTTTGCAGATGACATGATCCTCTACATAGAAAACCCTAAAGACTCCACCAGAAAATTACTAGAGCTAATCAATGAATATAGTAAAGTGGCAGGATATAAAATCAACACACAGAAATCCCTTGCATTCCTATACACTAATAATGAGAAAATAGAGAAATTAAGGAAATAATTCCATTCACCATTGCAACAAAAAGAATAAAATACTTAAGAATATATCTACCTAAAGAAACAAAAGACCTATATATAGAAAACTATAAAACACTGGTGAAAGAAATCAAAGAGGACACTATAATAGATGGAGAAATATACCGTGTTCATGGATTAGAAGAATCAATATAGTGAAAATGAGTGTACCACTCAAAGCAATCTGTAGATCAATGCAATCCCTATCAAGCTACCGACGGTATTTTTCACAGAGCTAGAACAAATAATTTCACAATTTGTATGGAAATACAAAAAACCTCGAATAGCCAAAGCAATCTTGAGAAAGAAGAATGGAACTGGAGGAATCATCCTGTCTGACTTCAGGCTCTACTGTAAAGCCACGGTCATCAAGATAGTATGGTACTGGCACAAAGACAGAAATATAGATGAATGGAACAAAATAGAAATCCCAGAGATAAATCCATGCACCTATGGACACTTTATCTTTGGCAAAGGAGGCAAGAATATACAATGGATTAAAGACAATCTCTTTAACAAGTGGTGCTGGGAAAACTGGTCAACCACTTGTAAAAGAATGAAAGTAGAACACTTTCTAACACCATACACAAAAATAAACTCAAAATGGATTAAAGATCTAAAGGTAAGACCAGAAACTATAAAACTCCTAGAGGAGAAGATAGGCAAAACACTGTCTGACACAAATCACAGCAGGATCCTCTATGACTCACCTCCCAGAATATTACAAATAAAAGCAAAAATAAGCAAATGGGACCTAATTAAAAGCTTCTATCCAACAAAGGAAACTATAAGCAAGGTGAAAAGACAGCCATGAGAATGGGAGAAAATAACTGCAAATGAAGCAACTGACAAAGAATTAATCTCAAAAATATACAAGCAACTCCTGCAGCTCAGTTCCAGAAAAATAAATGACCGAATCAAAAAATAGGCCAAAGAACTAAACAGACATTTCTCCAAAGAAGACATACAGATGGCTAACACATGAAAAGATGCTCAACATCACTCATTATCAGAGAAATGCAAATCAAAACCACAATAAGGTACCATTTCACACCAGTCAGAATGGCTGCTATCCAAAAGTCCAATAAATGCTGGAGAGGGTGTGGAGAAAAGGGAACCCTCTTACACTGCTGGTGGGAATGCAAACTAGTACAGCCACTATGGAGAACAGTGTGGAGATTCCTTAAAAAACTGGAAATAGAATTGCCATACGACCCAGCAATCCCACTGCTGGGCATACACACCGAGGAAACCAGAATTGAAAGAGACACGTGTACCTCAGTGTTCATCACAGCACTTTATAATAGCCAGGGTCCATCAGCAGATGAATGGATAAGAAAGCAGTGGTACATATACACAATGGAGTATTGCTCAGCCATTAAAAAGAATACATTTGAATCAGTTCTAATGAGGTGGATGAAACTGGAGCCTATTATACAGAGTGAAGTAAGCCAGAAAGAAAAACACCATACAGCATACTAATGCATATATATGGAATTTAGAAAGATGGTAACAATAACCCTGTATGTGAGACAGCAAAAGAGACAAAGATGTATAGAACTGTCTTTTGGACTCTGTGGGAGAGGGTGAGGGTGGGATGATTTGGGAGAATAGCATTGAAACACGTATATTATATGTGGAAAGAATTGCCAGTCCAGGTTCGATGCATGATACAGGATGCTCAGGGCTGGTGTACTGGGATGACCCAGAGGGATGGGATGGGGAGGGAGGTAGGAGGGGGGGTTCAGGATAGGGAATTCATGAACACCTGTGGCAGATTCATGTCGATGTATGGCAAGACCAATATAATAGTGTAGAGTAATTAGCCTCCAATTAAAATAAATACATTTATATTAAAAAAAATTTTTTTTAAATTTCTTCTTTCCAAACCATGAGTAGTAAATACATTAAAAAAAAAGATTAATTGATGCAAAATATGTTCTTGGTATTTGGGGCAGTATTATATAAATTTTGATATTTGGGCAAGAAATACTTTCTGCTGTTTTGTCATTGAAATTTACTATTTTTATGTAAATTTTAACATATTTGTAGTGGTTAGTTAGAAAGCAGAAACAATTAAAGTTTGAGAGTTGAAAAATTTTCAATTTCTTTTGTTCTTGAAACTTTAATGAGATCCTGTATATGAAAGCACAGAGTAATAGTCTCAAAAAGTAATTGGGCAGAGGGGTTGAGATTTTTGTATGTAGGCCTGGCAAAATCTGTGAAGTTTGGTAGCTTTGAATAGCTTGTTAGCCTTATCATAATATCATAATAGAGATATCATATCATAGCAATTTCATAATAGAGAAAACAATTTTAAGAGAAGGAAAGCAAGAACCAGCATTTGCATTTATTGAGGATCTATATGGTGTCAGGAGCTTAATGTAAATTACCTTACTTAATCATGGGTTTTCTGGATGGCTCAGCAGGTAAAGAATCTACCTGCAATGCAGGAGACTCAGGAGATTCGGATTTGATCCCTGGGTGGGGAAGATCCCCTGGAGGAGAGCATGGCAACCCACTGTAGTATTCTTGCCAGGAAAATCCCATGGACAGAGGAGCCTGGCTGGCTGTGGTCCATGGGGTCACAAAGAGTCAGACACAACTGAAGCATCGGAGCACACACATACACAACCCCTTGAGTAGGTGTTACTTTTCTCCAGTTTACTGATGAAGACAGCCTAGTTCCAGAGTGATCAAGTACCTTTCTTGAAGTCTCACAGGTAGTACGTGGCAGAGCTGGAATTTGAATCTAGGTCTGACTGACTCCGAAAATCATATTTCTGCTATTCCACAGTGATATTCCTTTAGCAGAAACATCTTTTCCAGCCTCTTAACATTCATTCTATATGGTAGCTATTTGGCTGAGCACTCTGCAGTATTTTATCTTTCTGGTTGTGTAATGAATAGTTTTGATAGAATCAAGTACTTCAGTTTACCACATTTTTGATACCTGCCACATAAGAGAAATCTGATGATATAGTAAGATTTTTATCTTTATTTTTGAGTAAAAATAGAAATATATGGATAAATTTCTTTCTTATTATTTATGAATTTTTATTCTTGTTTTTCCCCAGAACTTTATGAAATCTTCCTCTCAAGAGCAAAGGAACGGTGGAAAAGTTTCAGTGAAACAAGTTCAGAGAATGATGTAGAAGGTGGGCTATTTTTGTTGTTAATAGAAATTTCTCAAAATCCAGGTGCTGAGATGAGTGTGATTTTTTACAATATGCCAGGAACTGCAATAATTCTTTACATACATTATCTCCTTTAATGTTAATAACCCTTTAAATAGATGTTATTATACTGGATGATATAAGAGGAAACTGAGGCTCAGAATAGTTAACTTGGGAACAGTACAGCTGTGATGTAAACCCAGGTTGTTGGACTCCAGGGTCCAGTTTTTAATCACAACAGTAAAAGTAATGGGGTGCAGTATTTTTAGGCCACCTGTTACTTAAAAGATTGATGATCTTCACAGCTCGCTTGTGACCTCTCGTGAAGAGGAAGCATGCTCTTCTCTCTTATGCTGTTGGATTATCATTTCAATTTAGTCAGTAACTGAGCTAGGTTCGGCAGGATTGCAGCTTTAGATAGACTTAGTTCATCTTGGGTTTCAAATTTGCTGAAGGAAAGAACCACAGGCTCCCTACTTTAATCAGACATTCTCCCAAGGGCCATGTGCCTATGGATGATTTCATTATGTCTTTCCAGCCTGGCCTTCTGCACAACACTGGAACCCAGCAAAATTCCCACAGAGGAAAACCAGATATACATTCAGGCTTCTCCAAATCAGTCTTATTGGGCCATGAAAAGCTCTTCTGCATTCTTTGCTCAAGCAGAATACCTTCATCTCTGGCAGGCTCAGTCCTGAGCCCATTCCCACACTTGGCAGATGCCCCTAGGAATAAAAGTAGCCACTGGTATCCACTTAGCTGGGAAAGGAAAGGCAAGACTCTTCTCTTTCTGAGATTTAAAACCTTTACAATTCTCGGTGCTCACAATTCTCTTATGCCTTTTTTTTTTTTTTCCCTTTCTTTTCTGGCCACACCACATGGCTTGTGGGATTTTAGTTCCTTGACCAGGGACAGAACCCAGGTCCTCAGCAATGAGAGCACAGAATCCTAACCACTGGATCACCAGGGAATTTCCTCTTATGCCTTTTTTAAAACATATGGTATTTGAAATCTGTTTTTTCCTAGTTGTTATTGCAGGAGTAGTAGTCTTTCCCCTCCCTTTCATAAAACCTAGAAACAGAAATCTTTTACCATAAAACTTTGTGATAAATGTATAGATTCTTTCTTCATATTCAGTTCACTTCAGTCGCTCAGTCATGTCCGCCTCTTTGCGACCCCATGAACCGCAGCACACCAGGCCTCTCTGTCCATCACCTTTCCCAGAGTCCACCCAAACCCATGTCCATTGAGTCGGTGATGCCATCCAACCATCTCATCCTCTGTCGTCCCCTTCTCCTCCTGCCTTCGATCTTTCCCAGCATCAGGGTCTTTTCAAATGAGCACCTCTTCGCATCAGGTTGCCAAAGTATTGGAGTTTCAGCTTCAACATCAGTCCTTCCAATGAACACCCAGGACTGATCTCCTTTAGGATGGACTGGTTGGATCTCCTTGCAGTCCAAGGGACTCTCAAGAGTCTTCTCCAACACCACAGTTCAACAGCATCAATTCTTCGGTGCTCAGCTTTCTTCACAGTCCAACTCGCACATCCATACATGACCACTGGAAAAACCATAGCCTTGACTAGACGGACTTTTGTTGGCAAAGTAATGTCTGTGCTTTTTAATATGCTGTCCAGGTTGGTCATAACTTTCCTTCCAAGGAGTAAGCGTCTTTTAATTTCATGGCTGCAGTCACCATCTGCAGTGATTTTGGAGCCCAGAAAAATAAAGTCTGACACTGTTCCCCATCTATTTCCCATGTAGTGATGGGACCGGATGCCATGATTTTCATTTTCTGAATGTTGAGCTTTAAGCCAACTTTTTCACTCTCCTCTTTCACTTTCATCAAGAGGCTTTTTAGGTCTTCTTCACTTTCTGCCATAAGGGTGGTGTCATCTGCATATCTGAGGTTCTTGATATTTCTCCCGGCAATCTTGATTCCAGCTTTTGCTTCTTCCAGCCCAGTGCTTCTCATGATGTACTCTGCATATTAAATAAGTAGGGTGACAATATACAACCTTGACGTACT
The DNA here is from genome assembly GCF_019923935.1 of Bubalus bubalis. NCBI lineage: Eukaryota > Metazoa > Chordata > Mammalia > Artiodactyla > Bovidae > Bubalus > Bubalus bubalis. The sequence continues at coordinate 16,130,030 of NC_059179.1, forward strand.
CCTTTACCTATTTGGAACCTATCTGTTGTTCCATGTCCAGTTCTAACTGTTGCTTCCTGACCTGCATACAGGTTTAAGGCTATAAGTTCCAGGAAAAGCTGTGATGTTTCTTTAAAGTTATTGATTATTCCGCTTTTAACTTTCCTTAAGTAACATACATGCTGTGTGTGATCATTCTGTGTTTACAAGACTGAACTTGGTATAATGAGTAATCATTTCAGTTTTATCTGCCTGGCAAATGCAGGTGTATCTGTTGCTGATCGAGAGGCCAGTCTAGAATTAATTAAGTTGGACATATCCCGTACATTTCCATCTCTCTACATCTTTCAGAAGGTAAGGGTATCTCAACTAGCTTGTAGCACCTATTTTTTTTAATCCAAAGGAACAAATTCTGTAAATGCATAGCTATTATTTTTTAAAAGCATAACTATAAAAATTGGATGCCTTTATATAAAAAAGGCAAAACTAGTAGGAAAATAGTAAAGGCATTTCTGTTATTTTACTCCACTGACTGAATGCATTGCAGTTAGAATAGCACACAAAGGTACTGATGAGTTTTCCCTGAAGTGAATTTGTCTAGTTTCTATTCTGTAAAATATCTGAATTTTAACATTTTTGCCTAGTAAATTGGTAAACTATAAGGAAGTTTGCTCCAAAACTTAATTTTTTTTCAGAATTATTATTGAAATAGGAAGGTTTGTTTTTTGTGCAGAGATTATTATGAAATTGCTTACATTTTATGAGGAGAGTAACGATTACATTTTATACGTATATATGACAAGTCTTTATTCATGGAATTTTTCTCTATGTTGACAAAGTGAGATTGAACATTTTACCATTAAGATTAATATTTGTGATTATTAATAAACTTAATTTTGTGTATTCATGGTTTTCTTTTGCTGAAATTGTATTATATCAAATGAAAGAATCAGTGTTCATTATAAATTTATTGTGCCAACTTTAGATGTCTTTAAAATTGCATACAACTCTATAGTTTGTATCCATCCATCAAGTAAGTTTATTTGACTATTTTGGTTTTCCACAATTAAATATTTTTTACCCATACTTTAGAACATATCTTTGCAGAATGAATAAGTATACTGACTAAAACTAGTCATTTAGGAAATATAAAGTTAATTAACATGTTATTTGAGAATTAACTTAGAAACAATTATTTGTATAGTTTGACATTTCATTTTTCTCTTCTCTAAGGGTGGCCCATATCATGATGTCTTACATAGCATATTAGGGGCATATACCTGTTACCGACCGGATGTTGGTTATGTAAGTATTTGTTTCAATCTGTCTTTTGAATATAAACAGTCTCTGTCTTATCTCATAGTAGCTTATGTTGTATTAGCTCTCAAATGTCTGTATCTGTATGGTTTTTTTCTTGGTCCTGTCAGCTTACTCTGAGAGAAATTTTCCCTTTCCTGCCAGAGGCTTGTGAGACTGATTGCCTGCTTTCTTGGAGAGCAGCTGGGGATTTGACCATTCAATTTGTAAACTTTTATTTATTATCTATCCTGTGTTGCCTTCTCCCCTTTTCCCTAACTCTCCTTTTCCTGATTGTCTCTTTAGAGATAAACCTCTTATGTTCATCTGGGTTGAGGCAAGGTAGGTAGGTACCTGTACATACAGAGTAGAGGAGGGGATTTGCTCCTTTTACAAATTTTTAACCAATCCAAGTTTTAGTCCTTCCTCTCAATTTTAGAGGTGCCTGATAACTTCAGTTCTTGAGCCTTCCAGAATTTGTGGCTGAATTGGCTTGCCGCTGACTGGCTTTCTCCTCGGCACATATTTTAGTCTCAATATTCCCTGTATAGTTAAAATTTCCAAAATGCTATTGACATCTTTTATCTACTGTCTATATTATTTTCCATTTTCTTTTTTGTTCTTCTAGGTTAATACTTATCATTTGATTTACTGTTATCTTAGTTGGATTTAGAAGGGAAGGGGACAAATAAAAATGTGTGTTCAACTTGTCATGTTTTATTGGAAATCATAAAACCTTCATTTTCTTGCCTTTGTCTTAAAATAGAAGAATTTTAGAGATGTCACAATAGGGTGGCTGTCTGATACAACTTACCCTATTTTGTTGCATGTTCATTTGTACATTTGTTTATTCATCCATTCACTCAACAAATATGTACTGTGTGCTTATGGCTATATGCCAGGCTTTGTTCTAGGCATTTTATTCAGCTCTGTGAACAAAAGAAAGATTCCTTTTTGTCTCTTATAATTTAGATGGAGACAGACAATAAACAACAACAAATAAGTAAATCACATGTTATATGAAAAGGTGATAAGTATTATAGAAAAAGCATGACATGGCTTGGGGAGAAAGTGAAGTTTGGGCATGGGGTAGGTTGTAGTATTAAAGCTGTCCTTATGAAGAAACCTCAGATATGCAGATGACACCACCCTTACGGCAGAAAGTGAAAAGGAACTAAAAAGCCTCTTGATGAAGGTGAAAGTGGAGAGTGAAAAAGTTGGCTTAAAGCTCAACATTCAGAAAACTAAGATCATGGCATCCGGTCCTATCACTTCATGGGAAATAGATGGGGAAACAGTGGAAACAGTGTCAGACTTTATTTTTCTGGGCTCCAAAATCACTGCAGATGGTGACTGCAGCCATGAAATTAAAAGACACTTACTCCTTGGAAGGAAAGTTATGACCAACCTAGATAGCATATTCAAAAGCAGAGACATTACTTTGCCAACAAAGGTTCGTCTAGTCAAAGCTATGGTTTTTCCTATGGTCATGTACGGATGTGAGAGTTGGACTGTGAAGAAGCCTGAGCGCCGAAGAATTGATGCTTTTGAACTGTGGTGTTGGAGAAGACTCTTGAGAGTCCCTTGGACTGCAAGGAGATCCAACCAGTCCATTCTGAAGGAAATCAGCCCTGGGATTTCTTTGGAAGGAATGATGCTAAAGCTGAAACTGCAGTACTTTGGCCACCTCATGCAAAGAGTTGACTCATTGGAAAGGACTCTGATGCTGGGAGGGATTGGGGGCAAGAGGAGAAGGGGATGACAGAGGATGAGATGGCTGGATGGCATCACTGACTCGATGGACATGAGTCTGAGTGAACTCCGGGAGTTGGTGATGGACAGGGAGGCCTGGCATGGTGCGATTCATGGGGTCACAAAGAGTCGGACACGACTGAGTGACTGATCTGATCTGATCTGAACTTAGGAAGAAAGTAAAATTTAAACAGAGAATCTCTTTTGGTCATGTGTTCTATAATAGAATCATAAAAACATTATATAACCCCTTCATATTTTTAAGTTGACATTCATTTAAATTTTTGCATTATAAGTTTCATCATAAAGGATTTAATTTTTAGCACTTACTAAATATTGATATTTTAAAATAAAACTTTTATTTTAAAACTGTATGCGCTCAGTTGCTCAGTCGTGTCTGACTCTCTGTGACCCCATGGTCTGTAGCCCGCCAGGCTCCTCTGTCCCTGGAATTTTTCAGGCAGGCATTCTGGAGTGAGTTGCCATTTCCTACTCCAGGGGATCTTCCTGATTCAGAGATTGAACCTGTGTGTCTTGCATCTCCTGCATTAATTTCTCTTCCCTTTGAAGGTCCAAGGGATGTCCTTCATAGCAGCAGTTCTCATTCTCAACTTGGAAGAAGCAGATGCCTTCATTGCATTTGCAAATCTCCTGAATAAGCCATGCCAGTTAGCCTTTTTTCGTGTGGATCACAGCATGGTATGAACATTTAGAATGAATTATGTTTTTCTTTGTCAGTTTCTATAGTCTGATTGCCCTTACAGAGTAAAATACAGTAATTAGAAGACCAAGGTGATCTAAAATAAGCCTTTCATTGAATTACAGTTTTATGAATGCTTGATGAAAAGACTCAGAAACAGATGCTAAGCAAGATTTTCTATTAACTTATGAGTAAGGATTTAATTTCTCAATTTCTCGAGTATACTCTTAAATAATTTTGTTGAAATTTCTATCTTTAGATGTTGAAATATTTTGCAACGTTTGAAGTATTTTTTGAAGAAAATCTCTCCAAACTATTTCTTCATTTCAAATCTTATAGTCTTACACCAGACATATACTTGATAGACTGGTAAGTTATAGAATATAGTAATTAAAAGGAAACAGAGTAAAACTTTTTGCCTAAAGTAAATCTGATGCACAGGATCATACATATAAGAAAAACTCTTCTCTTATGTATAAAGAAACCCTCACATTTTTGTTGGGAGGCATTTGATTAAGAGTGTGAACTCTGGTTTGAAATCAGAATCCCTGTTTTTTTGTATTTCAATTTCCAAACTATAAAATGGGAATAATAATATCTCTATCTTGAGTTGTTTTGAGAGTGTTTTACATGGATTATCTCACTCAATGCCAGGTACATACTAAGCTCTGAGAAAGAATTAGTTGCTATTCCTTTAATATTCTTAACATACAAGGGTTTATGATAGTTATGATAGGTTTTCTTTACTGAGAGCTTTGTTTTTTCCAAGGCCTTATCCAGTTTTCTGACCAAGTATTGATGCCTTATTTAAGTGCTAATGCCTTTTTTTAACTTTACAATTCTAGCTCTTGTATTCTAACTTGGAAGGTTTGCCTAGGACTCTGCTAAACAGTAGCAGTAGAGTATTTAGACGGGGGTGAATTTTGCCCAAGAGATAGAGCAGTCGATCTTAAGATAGATTGTTAAGAGTACATATGAAATATTTAAATCTTAAATCCTAATCATTAAAAATCAGTGGGTTTCATATAAGTGATAAGATTTAATATAGATAATGGCATTGATCGGCTATCTTTATGGTTGTTTGAGGTTTCTTCTATTTAGACTTTAAAAAAAAGACTAAGTTATTTTTCAACGTATTCTCCTGTTCCCATTAGGAACATTAGAGTTCCTTTGGGTAGGACCTAAGATCATGGGGAGAAGGGTTTTCTATTACGGGACCTGAAGGACCAAGATCAAATACTAAATCTGTAAAGAAGGTGGTAAAACTGCTCAGTTGTCCATCTTAAGAACTGTGAACATGAGCCAAAACAGGATCACAACTGATAAAGGGAGCAGGATGAAATTAATACCGAGTGAGTACTGTATACTAGAAACTGCTTCGGCACTTCTAGTACCCTTTCACATTTTGAACAGTGAGTTAGTATTCTCTGTACTACCAAGAGTATGCTTTAGGTTTTCTGGAGGGTTTTTTTTTTTTTTTTGGCCGGGCCTTACAGCTTTTAGAATATTAGTTCCCTGACTAGGGAATAAAACCCAAGCCCTCTGCAGTGGAAACCAGACTCCTAACCACTGGACTGCGAGGGAATTCCCTCTGCTTTCTGTTATGCAATTAAATATGTGTTTATAATTTAAGAAGTAGTCATGGATTTTTGTTTCACTCCATTGAGCTTGTAACATACAAAGCTCAGAACCAATGGTGCAAGAAAAAAGAGGAATAAGTAAGTGGCAGTGCTAATGAGGATTTATTTCATTTTTTGGCGGGAGAGCCTTTAGTTGCCTTGCTCATGTTTCATCAGCAGTATCTCAGATAAAGTTCATGTAAAAAATGTGTACCTTCTTTGCCAAGGTAACATCAAGAGAAGTTCTCTAGCATCTTCTCCCCCTACTTCCTCAACTACAGTGCTACTCCAAAGTACTACTGAGTAAAGACATGATCAAACATTATCAGAAAGGATGGGAAAAACCTTTGATGATTCTATTGGAGGGTACACATGCTCCAAAAGTAGTAGTAAGTAAAGTTTGGTGAACGGAAAAACAGTAGGTGTTTGTGAAGAGGAAGAAAAGGAGAGAAGTCAGGCTTTATGGTTTTGTATTTAGGTTAATATAAGGTACTTGTCCTCATACGGTAATAAGAAGTAACTTTTACTGAGCATTTCTTATTTGCCATTCACTATTCTAAACACTTTACATTTAGGTAATTTTATTATCTTTGTTTACTAATGAGCAGACTGAGGCACAGCAAGGTTAAGTATCTTACTCAGGGTACATAATCAATAAATTGCAAATCTAAGATTCAAACTCAGGTACACTGGTTTCAGAGTCCATACCCTTAACCATGAGGTTATTCTGCCAGTGTAGTTTGTATTAGGCTGTATCGCTGCATAAGATTGTAAATTCACATACTTCTGTTATTTATTACTTAATTTTCCACTACTCAAGTTGAGGGAAGGAGCCATATCTTATTTGCCTTTTCAGCCCTAATTTAAGCACTTCTTTTTATATAGAGATGCTTAATGAGTGACTGAATAAATGAATGAAAAATTTCAATGACTTTTCCCCCCCTAATTTTAGGATCTTCACACTATATAGCAAATCACTACCACTTGATCTGGCCTGTCGAGTATGGGATGTATTTTGCAGAGATGGGGAGGAATTTTTATTTAGGACTGGATTAGGAATCCTCCGATTATATGAAGATATTCTTCTACAGATGGACTTTATTCACATAGCACAGTTTCTAACTAAATTGCCGGAAGATATCACATCAGAAAAACTGTTCAGCTGTATTGCAGCCATCCAGATGCAGAATAGTACCAAAAAATGGACTCAGGTAGAGTGACATTTTCCTACTTCTAACAGATGTAGTAAAAGGTTTTTTTTTTTAATTAAAAAAAAAGTTAACTATTTTTCAAATGTTAGTGCTTAAGTTTAAAAAAAAAGCTTTAAAAATAATTTTTGACTTTGAAAAAAACATTGCTTCTCTTTCACTTCTCCAGACCTATGGCTTTATTTTTTATGTAAGTCTAGTAATATTTTGAGTTTAGTGAAGTGCAGCCTACAATAGTCATGTATTTGCCAGGGTAATTATATAAGCACCTTGGTAGTTCAAATAGACAACAATTGTATTAAATACCTGAATATGTACTAAGGGTTTGCAATAAAAAGAATGTAATGTATGATTCTGACTTTTTAGATGCTTAATCTTGTTAGGGAAGCAAATATATTGACAGTCTAAAGTTATATTACATAAAAAATAGTGTTAACACTTGCTTCATGAATGATGGACAGTAAGCATAAGTTCACAGTTTTATTGCTTATTAAAATGAAAATATAAGAATATTGGTCCAGTCAATGTAAGGCAAAAACCACTATATTATAAAGTAATTAGCCTCCAATTAAAATAAATCAATTAAAAAAATAAATATTGGGAAAATGCAAAAAAAAACGAATATTGGTCCAGGAAATGTTTTGTTACCTAATAGTAATTTTATAATATTGGCAAGTGATGAAAACTGGAATCTAACTGTCTATCATAAAATTGGGTTGAAACAAACAAGAGGATATGAGAATTGACACTCTTTCAGAGAGCAAAGTTACGTATGCTAAAGCTTTTTCATGTTAATAAACTGTAGATTTTAAAATCTCTTTAATCTGCATGGTTGTTGTTTTTAGCATTAATGTTTACTTTATATAATTTCCAGGTCTTTTCATCTGTGATGAAGGATATTAAAGAAGGAGACAAGAATAATAGTCCAGCTTTGAAAAGCTAACCTTCAAAATTAACAATAATTGCAATATAACAAATGTTTTTTGATAAAAGTTTTTGTTTCCTATGTAAAAAGCATGGTAGAAAATGCTGAAGAAAGCTAAAAGAATCAAGACATGGAAAACTACTGATTTTGAATTCCATGGGGCTGAAGTAAATGAGTAACCCATTGACAGTATTAATTTAAAAAGTATTTTATAGGGAGAGCCATTTTACAAAGGAGAAAATTTAAATGGCTAGTTCATACTCCATAATATGGAGTGAATAGTTTAATGCAATACATTTTTTAATAGCTTTGGATATAGTTCAAAATTTTTACATCTTTTCTTTAACTATTAGCATAAAGGCACTTTGGAGGTCAGAACAGGCTATTTAAATACTACTTTAACTTCTAAAATACTATTTGAAATAAACGCCTTAGTACAGATATTATCTCCAGTTCCAAACATTTGAAGATATTATAGACCAATAATAAGCAACTTTGATTGTAAAGTGTTTATGTCACTGATGTTGTTTATATTCATTCCCACGTTGGGGCAAATTTGGGTTATCTGGGAACTGGAAATATTGGTAGGAGATTGTTTAGCACTTATGTAAGTGTTTTCCACAGTATCATGTCTGTCTGTTTTTGAAAGGAAATTGTTTCTTTTTCTCAAGGAATTTCTGTCACTCAGAGGAATTTAGCTTTTCTGTTTCTAGTCTAAGAGATTGTTCATCTAGTAATTTAAGAAAGCTAACTGGTAGAAGAAAATTTCTTTGCACTTTAATGGACTGAAGACTTTTTGGAGGGAGTAAGTCCATAAATATAAATGAGGTTTTTCACTGGTAAGAGTAAAAAGTAATGAATTCTGAGAGTTCTTAAATAGCATGCTACTTGGCAAGACTTTAAGTTTGTTAGTTAAAATTTTTTCACTGTCTGTAGAAACAAAATTTGTTAATTCCAGTTTGAATTTTGAAACAATATGTAGCCAAGTCCGTGACTTGTCAAACCCTGTGTATAATTTTCTAATCAATGGAAATGAGAGTAAAAGAAAAATTTAATTTTTTTCTAATGAGTTTAACTTTGATGATATAGTGGATAAAGGAATGACTAATTATTGGTAACCTGACATTAAATTTATTATGATGTTTGATTCTTGAGCTTAAAATAAATCACTTTATTATTATTGATATCTATATAACATGGTATTTGGTTAATAATTAGACTTATAGTGTGCTTTTATGTTGCACTTTGGTTTGAAACAACACTTAAGCACACTATTTCTGTTAGTGGTATATAGTCTTCAAACTAACAAGTCTGAGAACCTTGTTAGTGTAGTGACTGCCTCTTTAGGAATATGGGACCAGATGGTACCCATGTATTTTTACCCCATGGGTCATTCTAACCTAGGGACCACTAATGGAGCCCTCAGAAGTTAACTCCTGTCATAGGAGCTTTCTTAGTGGAAACTAGTAGTGTAATAAAATATTGAGGGAGTACTCAGGGTCTTAATAGGTTTTAGAATGACATATTAACTCTGGTAACTACTTCCTTGGTATTGGTGGCCCTGATAGAGGGAACGAAACCCCTGGCAGTAATCTCATTGAGGTTGTACTACCTGCCAAAATTTAATCTTACTTTTGTGTATTTGTTTCCTAAGTTGGGCCTACGTTACTGTATTTCTTTTTCTCATTTTTATTATTGTACAGTTTCTTTACCTTTCAAGTATAAATGTGTATATAAAATGTAAATACAAGGAATTTACTAAAATCCACTATTAACAATTACTGTGTAAATAAAACTTATAAGCAGAGTAATTACTTGAAATGAGTCTTCATTATTTGGGGAATATTTAACTATGTGTGGAGATAAAAAGGGAATAAACTCTTCTTCCAGATTTCTCTTCCTGAGGATAACTGGGCCTTTTGGCTTTTGAGATTGCCAGTACTGGTAGTGAGAAAGTTGTATCTTCCTTAAACCTCTTATACAGGCATTATAGAGTTACTCGTTATTCATATGGTCAGTGTATGGCAGTTTTTTGGGTAAAGTGTATTTTCAGTTAAAAAATAACTTGCCTGGGAGAGAGGTGGAAGGGAGGTTTAAAAGGGAGGGGACATATGTATACCTGTGGCTGATTTATGTTGATGATGGCAGAACCCATCACAATATTGTAAAGTAATCATCTTCCAAATAAAAATAAAACTAAAAAAATAACTTTCCTAAAAACCTCAAGATAATGTGAAATTGAATATGATGTTTTGTCTGTCTAATCAATATTTCTCTAGTTGGCCTTTTAGCCCTGGTCTGCATTGTATTGTTTAAATGCTACTGGAAGACTCCAGTAACTAGCATAGCTTTCTAAAATCAGAACACATAGTTTTTGCTGATTTCTTTTGCAGTGATGACCTTCATATAATGTTATTGATTTGAGTATACACACACACACACACACACATATATATAAGCAGAGTGTGTGTGTGTGTGTGTGTATATATATGTATATATGTATACTTTAATTGAGGTATAGTTGATATACAGTGTTGTGTTAGTTTCTGGTGTACAACAAAGTGATTCAATTCAATTATATATATATTCTTGCTTTCTGTTGAAGAACTAAGGATTGAGGAAAATTTCTTCCCCTCTGACACCACCCAGGAAAACTAACTCACCAAAATGACTGAAACCCTCACCTTAAGTACTACCTTCAGCTGAAAACCAAAGATGTTAGGAGTATGGTTTGAGACTTCAAAGGGGAAGCAATTCACATGGAGATGAAAAGCAAATGTTTGGTAAACATGTTTGCTGGGCCTTGCAGAACAGTGAGTGGACTCTGATCTCTCTCGGCCCTGCAGAGTTTTCCCCACCTCACCTAGTCTATATTCTTAGTTCTATTACAGAATAGACCCTCTATCAAAATTCTTTTTGGCAGATAAGGGGGCAGTAACAAGAAAAACTTACTGAGTCTTCTGTTTCTTAAAAATAATTAGCCTAATTTAACCTTCACACCAAAAAGACACATTTTGGGGTGACAAATTTTGCTTTCCTATAGTGCTGGCGGCTCAGCTGTAAAGAATTTACCTGCAGTGCAGGGGCCGCAGGAGACATGGGTGTGATCCCTGGGTCAGGAAGATTCCCTGGAGGAGGGCATGGCAGCCCACTTCAATATTCCTGCTTGGAGAAGCCTGGCAGGCTGCAGTGCATAGGGTAGCAAAGTCGGACACAACCAACTGAACATGCGTGCACGCACAGTGGTAAAACCATTTATTTGGACTTCACTGTTTGACAACATGTGAAAGTCGCCATGTACCACTCTTTGTGACCCTATGGACTATAGAGTCCATGGAATTCTCCAGGCCAGAATACTGGAGTGGGTACCTTTCCCTTCTCCAGGGGATCTCCCCAACCCAGGGATCGAACCCAGGTCTCTCGCATTGCAGGCAGATCCTTTACCAGCTGAGCCACCAGGGATGCCCAAGAATACAGGAGTGGGTAGCCTATCCGTTCTCCTGTGGATCTTCCCAACCGAGGAAACGAACCGGGGTCTCCTGCATTGCAGGTGGGTTCTTTACCAACTGAGCTATTAGGGAAGCTTTCACAACATGCAAAGATGAAAATTATATCATGTTTTTAAACAATTAAAAACTTTTTTTAATTTCAGGGAAATTAGCCCCTTCAGAGAGAAGAAAGCTTTGCCCTTTAAAAAATCTGTTTGCTAGAAATGCAAAGCAAAACTGCAATGAGGTATGAATGGCCATTATCAAAAAGTCTACAAATAATAAATCTGGAGAGGATATGGGTAAAGGGTACCCTCTTACACTGTTGGTGAGAATGTAAACTGGTATAGCCATTACAGAGAACAGTATAGAGATCCCTTGAAAAACTAAAAATAGAGTTACCATGTGATCCAGCAACCCCCACTCCTGGGCATATATTCAGAAACGATGAAAACTCAAATTTGAAAAGATACATGCACCCCAGTGTTCATAGCAACACTGTTTACACTAGGCAAGACATGGAAGCAATCTAAGTGTCCGTCGACAGATGAATGGAAAGAGGATGTGTTATGCATGCATGCATACACACACACAAACACATCAGCTATGAAAAAGAATGAATGCCATTAGCAGTGTTGACTTAAAACAAAATGCACCACTTGAGAATTGTGAGTTAAGTTCTATTTGGGGCAAAATGAGGACTGCAGCCTGCGAGACAGCACCTTAGCAGATAGTTCTGAGAAACTGCTTCAAAGAGGCAGGGGAGAAAGGTCAGTATACATATGGTTTTTGGTGAAGAGAATATATGCAATCAAGCACATATTTTTCCAGAAGGTTTCTACAATCTCATGAAGCCTTTCCTAGTCATAAGGAACAGTCATCACCATGAAGGATTTTAATGTTTTTCTAGATATGAGGAGAATTGGGCTCGTAAACTCAGCTCTTAGAGTATCTATCTGAAGATGTGTCCTGCCAATTTTTCCCTGAGTACAGAGTGCATTTCTGTTCTCCACTCTGAGCTCCTTCAATGGGTGTTGAAAGTCAGCAGCTACAGCAGCACATGATTTCATCCTTTGTAGAGGTAGATGGCAAGCACCCATGGAAAGTGCCAATTTGTAGTTGACAGCACCAAGATGGATGGACCTAGAGATTATCATACTAAGTGAAGTAGGTCAGAAGACAAATACATGATACCACTTACATGTAGAATCTAAAAAATGATGCAAATGAACTTACTTACAAAAAAAAAAAAATAGAATCAGACATAGAAAGCAAACTTAAGGTTACCAAAGGGGGAAGAAGAGTTTAACAGATAAACACTGCTGCTGCTGCTAAGTCACTTCAGTCGTGTCTGACTCTATGCGACCCCATAGATGGCAGCACACTGGGCTGCCCTGTCCCTGGGATTCTCCAGGCAAGAACACTGGAGTGGGTTGCCATTTCCTTCTCCAGTGTGTGAAAGTGAAAAGTGAAAGTGAAGTCGCTCAGTCATGTCCGACTCTTAGCGACCCCATGGACTGCAGCCCACCAGGCTCCTCCGTCCATGGGATTTTCCAGGCAAGAGTACTGGAGTGGGGTGCCATTGCCTTCTATATATAAAATAGAAAACCCACACAATTTCATGGCTGCAGTCACCGTCTGCAGTGATTCTGGAGCCCCAAAAAATCTGTCGCTGCTTCCACTTTTTCCCCATCTATTTCCCATGAAATGATGGGACTGAATGCCATGATCTTAGTTTTTTGAATGCTGAGTTTTAAGCCCGATTTTTCACTCTCCTCTTTCACCCGCATCAAGAGGCTCTTTAGTTCCTCTTCAGTTTCTGCATTAGAGTGGTACCACCTGAGGTTGTTGATACTTTTCCCGACAATCTTGATTCCAGCTTGTGATTCATCCAGTTGGGCATTTCGCATGATATACTCTGCATAGAAGTTAAATAAGCAGTGTGCCAATATACAGCCTTGTTGTACTCCTTTCCCGATTTTGAACCAGTTCATTGTTCCATGTAAGGTTCTAACTGTTGCTTCTTGACCTGCATACAAGTTTCTTAGGAGACAGGTAAGGTGGTCTGGTATTTCCATCTCTTTAAGAATTTTCCACAGTTTTTTTTGTGACCCACACAGTCAAAGGCTTTAGCATAGTCAATGCAGCATAAGTTTTTTTGGAATCCCCTTGTTTTCTCTATGATCCACTGAATGTTGGCAATTTGATCTCTGGTTCCTCTACCTTTTCTAATCCCAGCTTGTACATCTGGAAGTTCGCAGCACAGTGACAAACGTGTCAGCAGATATACCAGTGCAAACAGTGTCAGGTGTGGTACCAGATATTAGATGAAATTTCTGTCTTTTGAAAATCAGATGAAATTGTTTGAATTCCATCCTATTTGTGTTTGGATAAATCGTCCCCATTTGATCTCTGAGGAATTAGAAGGGAAGTTATTGGCCTTGAGCTGATCATTGAAGCTTGCAGAGCAGACTACAAGGAACAAAGTAGGGAAGAGCAACAGATGAAGGAAAGTTTTGGGTAGGTTGGCCACAATTGAGTTCTAAAGAGAGAACAAGAAAAGATTCTCAGCACATTAGGGGAAAACCCTGTAAAAAGCAGTGTTTGAAAAGTTAGGAAAAGAAATTTTGGAATTGATTTTAGGTTGAAAATCTTAGTAATGTGAGACTGACTGATAGCTATTGTCCTTGATTAGAAAAAGGTAGAATTTAAGAGTAATTATTAATGGAGGTTATAATTTATCTTAATGCAATCTGAATTGGCTTTCAAAAGACCTGGGTTTGGCTACTATTTTATCACAAATGACTGTAGGCTTCTGGCTAAGTTATTTATTCTCTGGCAGCATGTTTTCTCACCTATAATGTAGGAATAAAAACAATCTTCCCTGCTAATCTCAGTGTTAACAAAGGTTGCTGAAGATGGTTACAGTGCATTGTAGACCCTTAAGTTTTGTACAATTACAATTAGTAAAGCAGTTGGGAGTCTGCCTTCTATGGGGTCGCACAGAGTCGGACACGACTGAAGCGGCGCAGCAGCAGCAGCATAGCATGGGAGTAAGAAATGGAGGAAACAGATGGTTACATGGCAGGTATACCGTAAATTCTGAGGTTGGGGCGGGGGTGCCACAAGAACTTGTTAAAAGGGACTGCAGGCAAGAAAGTGTGGGACTGAAGACTGAAGTGAAAACCAGGGGCCAGAAGAGCCCAGCTCCTCCCTTCAGGCACTTTCTCTAATTACTGAACCTCTACTGAATTCCTGAACCTTATGTCTTTTCTACTGGCCACTCCGCTAGGTTTATCACTGCATTATCTCCCTTATCCTAAAACAACGTTCTAAAAAGAACTGTACCATCATACTATCTCTCCTATTCCAGCCACAAAAGAGCCCTTTTCTAGGTCACTTCGGGGAATTTTCATTCAAAATGTTAACTGCGGATGGTGGCCAAAGTTGGCAATATGTATTTCTCACATCTTCACCTGGATACTCGGTACCTCTTTCTACCTAATGGATCATCCGCGGGCGGGGTTTAAATCACTTCAGCCAGTGTGTGAAGGTGCCTTTCAAACTGTTCAGAGTGTTGCTTAAGCCTGCATAGTGAGGCATTATCATCAGTTACGTAAGGAAACAGGGCCGTTCGCTAGGCAAACTCGCCCAGCATCACAGAGCTAAAGGCTAACTTCTGCAGCAGAATCCATCTACCCCAAGCCCGAGGTCCCCATAAAACGCTTACCTTCGCCCAAGTTGATTCTGACGAAAACCGAACTCCGCCAAATCTCGCGCCTCTGGGACTCGGGGGCGGGGTGGGGAACACGAAGCATCGCGAGATGACGGCGTTTTCCCGCGAAGGAGAAGCGCGCGTTTTTCTCTGGCTGGGCGCTTGGCCGGGAGACTAGGACCGGGGAGCGGCGAGTGAGGATTTAGCGTGCGGCATTGCAGGCACTGTGAGGAGGGCACCCGGTTCCGGAGTGTGTGTCCAGCCATGCCGGCGCAACGCCCCGCGAACAGCGGCGGTGAGTGAGGAAAACTTGCCTTCCAACGCGGGCTGCGGCGTCGGGGGCGGGGGTGGGGGAGCGGCATGGAGACTGCCGCCGAACTTTTGCGGGGAGAGCCGACCCCGGGCAGAGATTGAGGAGGAAAGGAGGTTTCCCCTTTCCGTGGAGAGTGGGTAGGGGACACCTGAAATTGCCTGTGTTTGCCTAGTGCAGGAGGTTTTACACAGGAGACCTGCGTTTTCCTGCACATCCCCAGTTGTAAACTGGGGTCCGGGCTACTACTAGTTGACATAGTGAAGACCTAGGGGGTCTCTGAGAGGTAACGCTGGAGTCCCCCCTGGGTCTTCAACTTTTGCGTCAAATGCATCTGGGAAGGCGACAAGGGTTGTTTAATAAGAACGTGGAGTAATTAGTCATTTTTTAAAACTGCAATTTAAAAGCCTTGCCCACCCCCCCAACCCCCCCCCCCGCCGCCTCCTCTTCCAGGGCCCCTATCTCCAGATGTGGTTGAACAGCCGGAGAATGCCGTGATTACCCCAGCCATGCTAGAGGAGGAAGAACAGCTTGAGGCTGCTGGGCTAGAGAGAGAGCGGAAGATGCTAGAAAAGGTAATTTAGGCATCAAGTTCGTCGTCGTTAAGTAGTAACCTGATGCGTCCTCGGGGGTGTGGTTTGTGTGCTTAAGTTTACTAGTCTTTTTTTTAATCAACTTTTAAACGGGCTGCCTTTATCGATGCTACTTTTGGGAAAGCTTTGCACGAGCTTGGAATGATGCCTGTATCAGTTATAGTCTTGGTCTGGAAAGTGTCCTCATCTGTCTTAAGTTAGCATTTCAAATTACTTGTTCAGCCATAATAATAATTCTTCCAAAGTCGGTAATGAATTTTTTCAGTGTTCTTTTTCCACCTAAGTAATCAACTTGCTTTTGCTTTCTTTTACATTGTACATTTTCAATGACATTGCCCTTGAGCTTTTCTTATTTTGAAGACTACTAAAAGCAGTTCTTAACCTCTTGACAAGCTTCAGTTTTTAAATACATTTAACTCCAGTACTGTCCCACCCTGTTGCTTACCTGCCAGCTCTTAATGTGCTCCCTACTGAGTGATTTCTTGTAATAATTTATTTAGCCCTCCCAGTATTACGATTATATCAATACTTTTGATATCTCCAGTTAAATATGATGAGACTGAGGCAACTGGGGGTCGTGTCACACACTAATGAACTCAAATTTGACTGCTTCCAGAGTTTTTTTTAACATACCTCACTAAGGACATTAATACTGAATTAACATCCTGTAATTATAAAACTACTTAAATTGGGGAATAATGTACTCCAAAGGCAAGTAATACATTAGTTGATTCCCTCCTATTTTATATCAGTAATGATTCTTTTGTTAGCCTTGTTAACACCTCATGATCATTTACTGTCAGTCACTGTTCTAAATGCTGTACATGTATTTTACTCATTGAATTCTCAACTATTCTATCATGTAGATACTACTATTAACTCATTATTACTATTAAACTTAATAGTTTATTAAGGGGATGGGGAACACATGTATACCTGTGGCGGATTCATTTTGATATTTGGCAAATCTAATACAGTTATGTAAAGTTTAAAAATAAAATAAAATTAAAAAAAAAAACTTAATAGTTTAATTATTAGTATAAATTGTTTTATTAAAGTATTCTATAAAGTAGGTTCTGTTTTCATTCTGTGTTACAGATGAGGAAACTGAGGCACCTAGAGGTTGCCTGGGGTCCCACAGCTAGTAAAGGGCAGAGCAGAGATGGTAATGTAGGCCCTGTGGTTTCAGAGTCACACTTTTTAACCATGTTGCTATACTTTCACTTCAGTAAATTCTAGTTCCGTTGTTGCTGATCATCTGTAGTTAACCATAATTGGTTAAGGTAATAAGTTTAGAAATTTTAATAGAATTGGGAGGTCAACCGTAAACCACTTTTACTCATTCTGTGAATTCCCATAGTACTTACTCTGTTACACAGTATTATCATTACTTACTTTCTCACTTTGTTTCTTGAGGGCACATCGCATTGTTTTTTTTTTTGTAGACTGTGCACTTGGCAGATAATAGGATAATAAATGTCTGTTGAATTTATAACTAAAGTAAAAGAATATTTTATAATATACATAACATATATGACTATATAGATAAAATATACTTTGTGGCCATTGTAACAAGGTGAATTGTAAAGGATGAATCCTGGAGCACAGTCAAGAGTAGAATCAACTTCGGAGATGGCAAGAATGGTAAACCCTTAATTTTGAGTAGTGTAGTTCAGTTTTATAACCCATGAAGATTGTTGGATAAGAAAATGCTATTTGAAGAAAGATAGGTATAATAAAGATACATTTCAAAAATGCTTTAATAGGGACTTACCTGGTGGTCCAGTGATTAAGACTCACACTTTCAATGTAGGGGGCGTGGGCCCAATCCCAAACTGGGAACTAAATTTCTACAGGCCCTGCAGTGCAGCCAAAATTTTTAAAAAATAAAAAACAGTTTTAAAAAGATTTGTCAAAATTTATAGAACCGTAAACATTTGCTGATTAAACTGGGAGTTAATTTCTCCTTTTAGTGAAATTTTTAAGCTTTTGAACACTTTGTCATTTTAAGATTTTTTTGGAATTGTTAACATTTGAGGGATAGGTATGGTACAACTAGCTTTTCTTTAGCAGTTATGCATCATAGAACTTAAAATAGCAATTTTTAAATTCATTTTTCAGATTGTCCATGAATAAAGCTCTTTTCAGTCCCGTTGGTACAAGGGTGAAAGACTGTGGTTCATTGTTATCACATGTCTTTTTATTAACAGGTATTGAAAGAATTTTTTACTTTTTGTCCTTGACATAAATTATTCTTACCTCAGTGACTATCGAGAAAATTCCAGTAAGTCTCTTATAGGTCTTTGGAGCTAAAAAAAATTCAGCATACAAAAGTAATGATTCCTTTTAGGAGAATACAGTATTTATGGGCATATATTTAGAAGTACTTACGAGAGGAAGAACTAGCTTAAGTTCTTAATGAGAAGCATTTGCTTTGGTTTAGGAGATTGGAAGGTTTGTGAAGAGCCTGGAGAATGATTTTGACATTCATTTGCTACAGTTATTTTCTTTGACTTTTCACCTGCATTTCCTTTTGAAAGAAGTCATTGTTAGTCTAGAAGTCTTTAGAGTAGCCTTAATGTCCCTGTAGTGGGGGGAAGGGAAAGGTAAGAGTTGTGAGGGTTCTTGGAAAGGTAAAAGGAAAACAGCTCATATTGTGTAGACTGAAATAGAACCCCCTCTGCAAAAAGAAAAAGAAAAAAAAAATTCTGGGCTTGGGAGAGGTGATGGGATAGACAGTGAAGAATTTATGCTCATGGTATCCATTGGCATACTCTTATTACCCATCAAGAGAAACTTACCACCAGGCACTTAGTACTTTCCACAGATGAAGTTATGATTTACTTTAGTGTAACAAATAACAAAATTAAGAAAGAGGAATGATAGATGAGAAGATTTACTACAAAATTATTTTGAAGTATGGAAGACTGGGTTTAAAGGTTAACCATTGGCATAGTCTAAGTATATTATAAATTATTGTTCCATGATGGCATGTTAAAGGTTTAATTACTTTTAAAATGTATGCTAATTTTTTCTGAACAAGACTTAAAGCAGCAGATAAGTTAAGCACAAAGGATTTTAACTAAAATATACAAATAAAGTTAAATATAGTTATTTTTATAAAAGTCAAGTAATTTCATTTCATTTATAATATCCATTGCATTCAGTGACTGACTGTTGGAATCATAGTAGTATATTGGTAATAGTAAAAGAAAAGCCATCCTAAAATAACTGAAAATAGTTTATGAGATACTAACAGATTATTTGCACAGAGAAGTTTATGGATGATTTTAAAAGAATTTTAATTTTCTTGTAATCCACATATATTACTTTCATTAGATTTATTCTTTGATGTCTTATTGTCACTGCTTTTGTAATAGAAAATAAATAATTTGTTTTGAAAGAAAAGTTAGATGATGTAACATCTGAGAAATACAAGCCAGTGTATAATGGTGTCTAGTTTATAAGGTCAAGCCTTAACCACTGAATTAAATTTATCTCACACACACACACACACACATGTAGGAGTGGGATTGCTGGTTAGTAAGATTTGTACATATTCAACTCTTTCTTGATTTCAGCCCACTTAATGCTTTTCTTTTGAGTTCAGATTACAGTATTTAGTTGGCCACTTATAAACTGGATTTGGCCTCTTCCTGTTTATGTAAATAAGGTTTTATTGGAACACAACTTTGGTTTATATATTTATTGTCTGTAACTGTTCAAAGGCAGATTTAAGTATTCGCAGTACAAACTGTATCATGCTTAAATATTTAAATATTTGCCCTTTTGCCAAAAAAAGTTTGTGGACCATTGAACTATGCTATTTATTTGTTGCTTTTGTTTTCTCTCTTGTGCCTTCTGTTTACTTTTATTGTGACTTGAGAGATCCTCCTCAGCCACTAGAATGTTGCATACTTTTATAAATGAACAAATAGATAGTGTGTGACAGTAATATGAAAAGCAGAGTTTTGTAAATAGAAGTTGTACAGGGGTCAAAGATAAAGCTAAGAGTAGGAGAATAAAAGGAACCTAAAAGGTAAGGGCAAATCTTGGGTAACACAATACTGAGAAAAGAAGCTTATAAGAAATTAGCAGTAGATTTAGCTTGTTGAAGTGTTTTAACAATATCGTATTTAAATTCTAAAACTAGATGTTCTAGTCCCTAGCTAATGAGGTTATCTTTTACTTCCAGTGCTCTTTCAAATAAAACTGGTGTATAAAGTTTTTCTTTTTCTGAAATCATTTAGTTTTTTAAAAACTTAATTTCAACTTGAATTAAATATTTACTTTCTAATTGTAATTTCAGATATTTTGAAAATGGGCCTTCAGTTTTGTAAATGCCAATAACCATGTTTTCAGTATCTGAAATTTCAATATTTTGGTAGCCAAGCTATTAATATATTTTACCAGATTGCCTGTTGAACCCCAGAATCATATTTTTTTTAGCGATTCTAGTTTTTTGTTTAAAGATAGACATTTTTAGTAAGTGAATTTAATATTATAAAAGTATTTTTATTAATTATAGGAAATATACTAAACCTAAAGTGCAGTTGTTTAGTCATCTTTGTTACACATTATGCAGAAAGATCAATGTATGTCAGCAAACTTAATAATTATGGAAACTTTTTCTTTGGATAGGCTCGCATGTCTTGGGATAGAGAGTCTGTGGACATTCGATATCGTAGACTTCAACATTTGCTTGAAAAAAGCAATATTTACTCCAAATTTTTATTGACTAAAATGGAACAGCAGCAGTTAGAGGTATGTACGTGTGATTGATTATAGTTAACAGCTTAATTTAAAAAAAAAAAAGCTTTATTGAGATATAAATTATATAAAATATAATGCACACATTTTAAAATTTAGAGTTAGGTGAGTTTTGACCTGTGTAATCATCAGTACAGTCAAGATAAAGAACATTTCCATTACCCACAAAAGTTCTCTTCTCTCAGTGATCTCTCCTGGCCCTGGACAACCACTGATTTCTGTTTGCTGTAGTTATAAATTGGTATTGATTTTTCTAGAATATTACACAAATGGAATCATAGGAAAAACATTCTTTTGGTATCTCGCTTCTTTAGCTCAGCATATTTTTAAGATTCGCTTATATGTATTTAATAGATCATTTTTATTCCTAAGAAGCATTCCATTGTATGAATATACTAACATTTTTTAGTTCACCTTTTGACTGAATTTTATTCTGTCCAGTGATTTTTTTTGAATGCTAGAAATTTTGTATTTTATTTTGCTCAGTCCTTTTTTTTTATGCGTTATCGAAATGTAATTGATACACACAAAACTGTACATATTTAAAATGTATACCCACGAAGCCACCACAACCATGATAATGAACGTAACCATTAATTCCCCAAAATTCTTTCTATCTCCTTTTTAATGAGATATAATTGACATAGAGCATTATTTTAGTTTCAGGTGTACAGTGTAATGATTCAGTATTGCTGTATCTTTCAAAATGATCCCCACAGTAAGTCTAGTTAATGTCACCATACCTAGTTTAAAAATTTTTTTTCCTTACGATGCACACTTTTAAGATTGACTCTCTTAGCAACTTGCAAATATGCAGTAAGTATGGTGGCACACTAGTAAAGAATGTGCCTGCCAGTGCAGAGACGCAGGAGATGCAGGTTTACGTCTGGGTTGGGAAGATCCCCTGGTAGGAAATGCCAACCCACGCCAGTATTCTTGCCTGGAAAATTCCATGAACAGAGGAGTCTGTCTGGTGGGCTGTATTCCATGGAGTAGCAGAGAGTAGGACACAACCGAGCATGCGGCACACACATTATTCACTGTGGTCATCATGCTGTGTAGTGCATCCCCATGACTTGTTTATTTTATAACTGGAAATTTCTACCTTTTGACCCACCCGACCCTCCAACACTAATCTGTTCACTGTATCTGAGCTTTTTGTTTGTTTTTTTTTTTTAAAGATTCCACATGTGAGATTATATAATATTTATCTTTCTCTTTAATTTTACTTAGTATAAGGCCCTCAGATACATCCATATTGTCACATATAGCAAGATTCAGTTCAGGTCAGTTCAGTTCAGTCGCTCAGTCGTGTCCGACTCTTTGCACCCTCGTGAATCGCAGTATGCCAGGCCTCCCTGTCCATCACCAGCTCCTGGAGTTCACTCAAACTCACATCCATCGAGTTGGTGGTGCCATCCAGCCATCTCATCCTCTGTCATCCCCTTTTCCTCCTGCCCCCAATCCCTCCCAGTATCAGAGTCTTTTCTAATGAGTCAACTCTTCTCATGAGGTGGCCAAAGTACTGGAGTTTCAGCTTTACCATCAGTCCTTCCAAAGAACACCAAGGGCCAATCTCCTTTAGAATGGACTGGTTGGATCTCCTTCCAGTCCAGGGGACTCTCTCAAGAGTCTTCTCCAACACCATAGTTCAAAAGCATCAATTCTTCGGCACTCAGCTTTCTTCACAGTCCAACTCTCGCATCCATACATGACCACTGGAAAAATCATAGCCTTGACTAGACGGACCTTTGTTGGCAAAGTAATGTCTCTGCTTTTTAATATGCTATCTAGGTTGGTCATACCTTTTCTTCCAAGGAGTAAGCGTCTTTTAATTTCATGGTTGCAGTCAACATCTGCAGTGATTTTGGAGCCCCCCAAAAATAAAGTCTGACACTGTTTTCACTGTTTCCCCATCTATTTCCCATGAAGCGATGGGACCGGATGCCATGATCTTCATTTTCTGAATGTTGAGCTTTAAGCCAACTTTTTCACTCTCCACTTTCACTTTTATCCAGAGACTTTTGAGTTCCTCTTCACTTTCTGCCATAAGGGTGGTGTCATCTGCGTATCTGAGGTTATTGATATTTCTCCTGGCAATCTTGATTCCAGCTTGTGTTTCTTCCAGCCCAGCGTTTCTCATGATGTACTCTGCATAGAAGTTAAATAAGCAGGGTGACAATATACAGCCTTGACATACTCCTTTTCCTATTTGGAACTAGTCTGTTGTTCCAAGTCCAGTTCTAACTTGCTTCCTGACCTGCATATAGGTTTCTCAAGAGGCAGATCAGGTGGTCTGGTATTCCCATCTCTTTCAGAATTTTCCACAGTTTGTTGTGATCCACACAGTCAAAGGCTTTGGTGTAGCTAATGTAGCAGAAATAGATGTTTTTCTGGAACTCTCTTGCTTTTTCTATGATCCAGCAGATGTTGGCAATTTGATCTCTGGTTCCTCTGCCTTTACTAAAACCAGCTTGAACATCTGGAAGTTCACGGTTCATGTATTGCTGAAGCCTGGCTTGGAGAATTTTGAGCATTACTTTATTCACGTGTGAGATGAGTGCAATTGTGCGGTAGTTTGAGCATTCTTTGGCATTGCCTTTATTTGGGATTGGAATGAAAACTGACCTTTTCCAGTCCTGTGGCCACTGCTGAGTTTTCCAAATTTGCTGGCAGATTGAGTGCAGCACTTTCACAGCATCATCTTTCAGGATTTGAAATAGCTCAACTGGAATTCCACTAGCTTTGTTTGTAATGATGCTTTCTAAGGCCCACTTGACTTCACACTCCAGGATGTGTGGCTCTAGGTGAGTGCTCATGCCATCGTGATTATCTGGGTCATGAAGATCTTTTTTGTACAGTTCTTCTGTGTATTCTTGCCACCTCTTCTTAATATCTTCTGCTTCTGTTAGGTCCATACCATTTCTGTCCTTTATCGAGCCCATCTTTGCATGAAATGTTCCCTTGGTATCTTTTAATTTTCTTGAAGAGATCTCTAGTCTTTCCCATTCTGTTGTTTTCCTCTGTTTCTTTGCATTGATCTCTGAGGAAGGCTTTCTTATCTCTTCTTGCTATTCTTTGGAGCTCTGCATTCAGATGCTTATATCTTTCCTTTTCTCCTTTGCTTTTCGCTTCTCTTCTTTTCACAGCTATTTGTAAGGCCTCCCCAGACAGCCATTTTGCTTTTTTGCATTTCTTTTCCATGGGGAAAAAATAGCAAGATTAGATTCTTTTTTTATGGCTGAATTCTGCCCCCTTTTTAATTCTCTGCCATCCCTCACTTCCTGTCTTTCCTCATTTCCTGTCTTCTGATCTGCTTTCTGTAATTATAGGTTTGTCTGCATTTTCTGTTGTTGACAGGTTCTTTTAGCTTTTATATTTGAAAAAGTCTTCATTTACCTTCAGTTTTAAAAGATTCTCTACAGGATGAAGAATTTGTTTTTCTTTAGTGCTTCCCCCACCCCTGACTCCCCCATGCAGTGTTTTAATTATATTTCACTGCTTTGTAGCTTTCACTGTTTCTCAGAAAGCCCAAATCCTTAGGATCGCCAGAAGACCATAAGCAGTCTGGTTGCCTCTCTCAACCCCATTACCTTGCAGACCTTGTTCCTGGTGTGTTTCCTGCTTAGAACCCTCTTCTCAATAGATTCCTGCCTGGCTTACTTCATTATAATCTTCAAGCTTTGGCTTAAATATTTTCCAATGAGACCTGCCCTAACAACCTTAAATAAAGTTACCTGGCACCTCTTCCCTCATCTCGTTTACCTTGTTTTGTTCTTCCCATTGCATTTATCATCTAACACTGTATAATTTATTTCTAAGTCTACTATATGAAGATTTTAAAACTTGGGTTAATGTTAACACTAAAATAAATCCTTTTGTCCCCATCATTCACAGTTAATGATTATCAGTGAAGATTTTGCTACATTTGCTAAATTTTCTTTTTTCTTTGTTGGAGCCCTTTTCAAAACTCTTTGATAAAATGAAACAGAAAAACAAATACCAAGCTTAATGACTCCTAAGGCAAATACCTTTAACCACCTCTTGGAAATAATTATGTCCTGCTTTTAAAACTTTGTTAGGGGGCTTTGGAACAGCTTCTAGTCTAAGAATAACTTGGTCCGTCTTCTGAAAGTTTTTCTTGATGCTATCTGTGTTAATAGGCCTTTCACCTTTGGCTGACAGGAATATGAACTGTTCCTGATCCCTTGTGAGCACAGAGATCGTTCCGCCTGCTTTCTAGTTGCTCTTTTTCTGGCCCTCAATTTCTCTACTCACACACTGATCCTTACTCAGCCTGAGCGTGCCACTGCAGATCTTCAGAGCTGCTTTTGTGTGTTGCTTTCTCCCCTGTGGTACTTTGACCCTGGTTTGCCAGCTCCTCTGAGTTTTGCACTCTGTCTTCTCAGCGCAGACTGCTGAGCTCTACTTGGGTTCTCCCTCCATTATTTGCTCTTGGACATTGCCTCTCGGCAGTAAGCTTAGTAGTCTGAAGATTTACCTTGTTTGTTTCCCTTTTGTCAGTGTTCACTGTCCTTTGCTGCATGATGAAAAGTTGCTGAAAACCATTGGTATGTTTTATCTGGATTTTAGTTGCTTAAGGCAGGAAATCTGTTCCCTATTACTTGGTAAAGGCTTAAAGCTCAAGTTTTTGTTTTTTTAATTTTTGTATACAGTTTCTTCGTTGTGAGCTTACGTTATTTGAGATATGTGTTTCATACTTTGCATTTTCCACTTTTGACACTAAGAAAAAATTATCTTGTAGGAGCAGAAGAAGAAAGAGAAATTGGAGAGAAAAAAGGAATCCTTGAAAGTTACGAAGGTAATAAATAGTAAGCTAGAATATTTTATATACGTTACCTTAGATATTGAAGAACATCCTCTTGTATTCTTTTGACTCTTGATCATCTTTTTAACTTTAACCTTCTTTATCTGATAGCCTTTCTTTGTTGGTTGCATAGAAACATGTAAAATCTGTTTCTTAGTATCTTAGATATGGAAGGAGAGATAAACTGTGACCTTTAATTTCTTATCCTGTGGACTGTATTTCCTAGTAGCAAAATTTCACTTTATAATCTCGGAAAAATCTACAAATATTTTATACCTCAAGGCATTTTATAAGTGGCTAGCTCTTTTGGAGCCTGTAATGATTGCTCTTCTTCATGCCTCTAACCTCATTATGTCAACTTGGAACCATACCAGTAATCTAAATTTGTATCTTGTACATAGCTGTAGCAGTAGAACCAAAACTGGAGTAGATAGCATTTCAGATAGAGCATCCATTTAGGGATAGCCTGAATTTTAGATGTGATCTTTTGGAGGAATATGTTTTAATTTTTTTTTAACATGAGGCTTTTTATGCCATATTGATAGGAATTGTACAAACAACACTTGTGCTAGTGAAAAGAGAAATAATATGGGTAACAACTGTTGAGTACTTACTATGTGCCAGGTGTTGTTCTAAACTTTACATGCCTTAATTCTCAAAGTAGCTCTTTTAGGTAGAGATCCTATTACCAACGTTTTATGTATAAAGAAGCTGATGCAAGGAGATAGAGTACAGTTCATCCTCATTATTCATAGATTCCATATTTTCCAGTTAGCCTACTTGGTATAATTTGTTACCCCAACATCAATACCCATTTTTTTGTGGCCGTTCACAGACATGTGCATGTGTGGAATGGCAAAAAATTTGAGTCTCTCTATAAGTAACATTCCCAGCTGAGGTCAAAGCTATCTACCTTATTTAAGCTGTCACAGTGTAAACAAGTGTCCTTCTTGTGTCTATGTAATGTCATGATTTCTGTATTTTTGTGGTTTTGTGATTTAAAAGACTATCAATTACATTGTGCTGAAGTGCTGCCTAGTGTTTCTTATGTAAATTTGTGGTTTTGTGATTTAAAAGACTATCAATTACATTGTGCTGAAGTGCTGCCTAGTGTTTCTTATGTAAGAAGACTGTGATGTGCCTTATGGAGAAAATATATCTGTTAGATAAGCTTCCTTCATGTGTGAGTTAAATTGCTCTTGGCTTTGAGTTCAGTGTTAATCAGCATATGTTTTAAATGAGCTGTCTTTAAACAGTACTGTATGTTTATATACATGAACAGGGTTATGTATTGCTCAGTTAATGAAGATGTGCTTGCAGGAACCTAAACCTGTGTTTCTTCTAGATGCAGTGATTTCGGTATTCACTAATTCAGTATTCATGGTGACTTTATAGAACTCAGCTATTGTGAATGAGAATTGACTAAGTTTGAAGATCACATAGCTAATAAATAGTAACCTAGAATTTGATCCTAGGATTAATTTCAGACTCCACACTTAATTTCTACCCCAAACTGCCTTTGTTAGAAAATACAAAATGCTAATAGGAAAAATAAGGAGGGTATCTAAATCCAGTTACTTGATTGTTAGTGTCGTTAGTGGTGATGTTAAAGTACATAGCAGGTAACTGTACAACAAAAGCAATTGTGGAAAACTGATACTTGACCCAGTTGCTAATTCCAGGGACTTATTTTGGGTTTTTGAAGAATGTACTTAAAATTTTACTGGCTTAACCAACCATTTACACTGTATTCTTCAACCTGTTGCTTTAAAACAGTCTTTACTTTCACCCAGCTAACTTTTTATACCAGGTTTTGGGGTTTTTTCCTTTTATTCTAAAGGTGTCAGCCATCATATTCTGTCTATTCCATTTCATTATTCTCTTGGTATTTTCCTTTTTAATCCTTTAAATTTTTTACTTCATTTTTATATTTACCTTCTTTGTCATTTTTATTTTTCATGCATGTTGTCTACCTGTTCTTTTCCAGCTCTCATTTTGAGACACTTTTTGAATGTCTCTTCATTTCTTTTATCTCCTTTCCATTGGTTTTTCTCTTTGATAATCTACTTTCAGTTGTATTTAACTTACAAATTATACTGAAATGAGTACTCCTTCCATACCATACCCATTGAGTATCTTCAGCATAAACACAGAGAAGAGATGTACATGGTAATTACAAAATAAAAATGCCTCTGTTTAATTTTGAAATTTGTCTTACATGGAAGAAAATGGAGGAAAGTAGAGCTTTGGGAAAAAGTAGAGAGTTACAAACAAGTTGTAGTAGGGAAATAAAGAAAAAGGTTACCTTTTAGTAAGCATGATAGTGAAGAGTTCTGGATTTGGTTCAACTGCAAGGAAAGTTTAGTTAATCGGTGCCTTAAAATTTGTAATACCATAGAAGTTTTGGGAAAATAATAGTCTAAATCCTTGTTTTGTAGGATAAAAATTCCATTGATGCAAGTGAGGAGAATGCAGGTAAATTTCTTTGTTATAGTTTTGAAGAATATGTGTTTATATTTTCTGCTTAAATTACTATAAAAACTAAAATGATGTTGTTTTTTTAGTCATAAAAAAGAAGAGAGGAAGAGAAGATGAATCATACAATATTTCAGAGGTCATGTCAAAAGAGGTAAAAATAAAGGGGGAAGGACACATAAGGTTTTATGTTGTGTGTAACCTATGTGATATTGATAACTATTATTAAAGGTGTACTGATAACTGATATTTACCTGTCTTTTCAGCCAGTTAAGTGTTTTAGGAAAGAAGATGGTACCATCTTCCTGTCTGTTAAAGGAGCATGAGCTTGGCCTAGTGAGAAATTATTATAACTTCTTACAACCTCAAAACTGTATCTTAAGAAAGATTGTTAGGGAGCTAAAACCATAAACTAATTTCTAAAGCCATTTTTGTTTTCACCTTCTCACTTAGTACCTCATTAAATAAAAATTAATTAAAGAATATCTTTAATTACAACAAACCCTAAATATCCCTTAAGCATAATTTAATATATCACATTCTTAATATTAACAAAAATTCTAACTTTATGATCTGCTCTACTTTTCTTTTATCTGAAATTATAACTCTTCACATCTTCATAAAGTATAAAGTTTAACATAATACTCATCTTTTTTAAAAAGTTAATTTATTTATTTTGGCTTGTTGGGTGTTTGTTGTTGTGCAGGCCTTTCTCTAGTTTCTGTGTGTGGGCTTCTCACGCAGTGGCTTCTCTTGTGGGACACCGGCTCTAAGGTGGCGGGCTTCAGTAGTTGCAGTTCCCAGGCTCTAGAGCACAGGCTCAGTAGTTGTGGCAATTGCTCTGCAGCATGTGGCATCTTCCTGGACCAGGGATTGAACCTGTGTCTTCTGCATTGGCAGGCAGATTCTTTACCACTGAGCCACAGGGAAGCCCCATAATACTTGTCTTTACTCTCAGGATATACTCTTTATTTTCCCTTCTTTCCCCATTTAAAAATAATATTCAGGACCCACTTGATTTGTTGTGGAACACACTGAGACTGCAGTGAAAAACACTTATTAATTAATAATAGTGAAAACACTATTAATGAGATTAACACGTCCCGTGATGTGAACTGGGCTTCCCTTGTGGCTCAGCGGTGAGGAATCCGCCTGCCAGTGCAGAAGATGCAGGTTCGACCTCTGGGTCGGGAAGATCCCCCTGGAAAAGGAAATGGCAACCCATTCCACTATTCTTGCCAGGAAAAATCCCACAGACGGAGGAGCCTGGCGAGCTACAGTCGACGGGATTGCCAAAGAGTCAGACACAACTAAGTTACTAAATGACAACATTGATGTGAACCAGGAAACGTTTGACTTTACTCCCTCCTCTTTAAGTATAAAAGGAGCCTGAATTCTAACTCAGGCAAGATGGTTCTTTTGGGGCAGGAGCCCACCATCGTCCTGGTTTGTTGGCTTTATGAATAAAGTTGTTATTCCTTGCCCTGACAGCTCTTCTCTCAATTATTGGCCTGTTGTGCAGCAAGCAGTATGAACTTAGACTCAGTAATGTAATCATTCTCTTTGCCTTAGCATTTATCCAGTGAGAAATATTTGGAAGGAAGTAGTCAAATATAATTGGATAATTGGAAAATGCTATTGAGCATATAGACGGGTGCTTAACTCAAGCCTGAGTTTCATAAAGGTTTCATCTAGGAAGTTGAGACTTGAGGGATAAAAACTAAGTCATGTTAAGGTGGTGGGGCAGGTTAATAGGAATAATAAGATATAGGGAAGATGCTGGGGGTGTGTTATAGGAAGAGATGATCATCTTTAACAAATGTCCAGAGGCAGGAGAGTTCCTGGAAGGTTCAAAAAATTTAAAAAGAAATTATATTTGGCTCTAGTTTATAAACAGAAGAGTGGTATAGGATGAAGCTGTAGAGGTAAGCAGCATCAGGAGTTTAGGAAGTTTAATTTCTAACAAGAATACTTCATAGTTGCTTTTGTTTTGATTCATTCACAAATTGTTATCCAAAAAGGTTCATCTCAGCTAGCCATTTTAAAAGACAACTCTTCTATCTGTTCTCTATATAAAATCTCTTTAGCCTTAAAATATGAATATCTATATTTATATGATACTTTACATACACACGAAACATTCACATGTATATATATATGTGCTATCAGCCAATTACATGTCCTTTTATTCTCTTGTGTATCTCAAATTTGAGATATGCTTAAAATTTCTTGAATGTATCATTCTGTTTTATCCACTTTAGCCTTTGCACATGCTATCCTAGAATTTAATTCTGTCTTTAATTATTATGCCCTGATAACAACTTTTTCAAAAAATTTGATATATTGTTTTCCTAAGTCACTAGGTTCATTGTCTCTATACCCTTAGCATCTAGTAGGTACTTCAAAATCAGAACACTTTTATTCTTTATTTTTAATGTATTTGTCTTTGCCTCTTGCTCAGGATTGCATATTCAGGTCTCTAATCCAGAGAGAGGCCTAAAGTGGCCTGGAGTTGGGATTTTAATACATTTAGAAGTGAATCCTTGAATAATGGTGGTAACCACAGCTTGACTCTAGAGCAGAGTTTTGAAAACTTTTTCTGTCAAGGGCTAGATAATAAACATTTTATGACTTTGAATAGTTTTGTGGGTAACTCACCCTGAACTTTGCCGTTGTATCCAGAAAATAGTCACAAATTGTAAACCAATGAGCCTGACTTTTTTCTAATTAAATGTTAGACATTTATAAAAACAGGTTGCTGGCTAGAGTTGATTCATGGGTTATAGTTTGCCTTTTTACTAGAGGACTGTGGATTTGGACTTAAGAAAAACTTCAACTAAGAAAAAAAACAAAGTGGAAAATTTGGAAGTAAATATTCCAGTTTTTAAGTGCTGCTCACAAATTCGGGATTTTATAAGATGCCATGGGCCTACTTTTGTCTCATGTTTGATTCCTCTGTATTTTAGTTACTTTGCGAGCCTTGTCCCCATTTCCTGGCATAAAATCAGAACAAGAGTGATGTTTGTTGAATAAATAAATGAATGGACCATAATCATTGTTATTTTGTTTCTGTTTTCTCATTGTTTTAGGAAATTTTGTCTGTGGCCAAGAAAAATAAAAAGGAGAATGAGGTAAGAGATTTATAAGAGAGATATATTTACAAGAGAGATTTATTAAATTTAGGAGTCATATTTGTGTCCCTGATCATTAGTGTTTTTTTTTTTCTCTTAATCACCAGTGTACATTTTTTTCTCACTAGTTATCCTATAGCATGCTTCTTTCTTATCTATCAACTTTATTATATGTTCTTAAATATGTAAATATTAATTTTTGACTCTTTGAGAGTCTGGCAAAGATGCAGGTAACTGTAACTATATGCATATATACATTCCACATGTATATATTCCACAGCTTGTGGAAGTCCCTGGGGATACTTCAGTCTTCTTTCTGGCCTTCCAAGATTTTCTTTGGTTTTGTTTGAGAAGGCTTGTTTCTATCCCCACCCCCAAACCCTCATTTTATGTAGAGAGATGCCTTGTGACCTTGGAATTTACTATCCAAGGCTCTATACTTACAGGATTTTTTTCTTTCTTCAGTATGAGGTTTGGTTTATGATGCAGTTACAACCAATTATGTTAAATGTAAATAAAATTAAGCATTTTTTTTTAATAAATCTTAGATGTATTTTAAAAGATAAAGTCCAATCTAATTTTCTATCACAATTTACTCTGGAATTGCCCACACTTTGTAATATATAATAAATAACATACTGATCTTGTGTTCATTCTGATAAGTTTTGTTAAGTGTATATATCTGTGTAACCATCATCCAAATCAAAATTTTAGCACCTTTTCATTATGGTAGAAGGATCTCTGGTGTCCTTGCCAGTCATTTGCCCACCCCTATTTTCTGTTGCTTTTCATTCACCGTGCTGATAATCATTGATGTTGTTTTGTTACTAGTAGGTTTTTTATTGCTGAGTAGTAGTCTGTCAAGTATTATAATGTCTTTATCTATTCTCTTCATGAGCATTTGGGTTGTTTCCATTTGTAACTATTCTGGATGAGGCTGCTATGATAACTTCTGTAAAGATCTTTGGACATGTTTTCATATTTTTTTGATGGGATTGGGGAGCCTGGTGGGCTGCTGTCTATGGGGTCGCACAGAGTCGGACACGACTGAAGCGACTTAGCAACAGTAGCAGTAGGAATGGAATTGCTGGATCATATGGTAAATGAGGTTCAACTTTATAAGAAGGTAGAGCTCTTTTCTGAAACTGAACCCACCGTTTTACTCTCGCTCAGTTCAGTTCAGTCGCTCAGTCCTGTCCGACTCTTTGTGACCACATAAACTGCAGCATACCGGGCCTCCCTGTCCGTCACCAACTCCCGGAGTTCACCCAAACCCATGTACATTGAGTCAGTGATGCCATCCAACCATCTCGTCCTCTGTCATCCCCTTTTCCTCCTGCCCTCAATCTTTCCCAGCATCAGGGTCTTTTCAAATGAGTCAGCTCTTCGCATCAGGTGGCCAAAGTATTGGAGTTTCAGCTTCAACATCAGTCCTTCCAACAAATATTCAGGACTGATCTCCCGAAGGGGACGACAGAGGATGAGATGGCTGGATGGCATCACTGACTCGATGGACATGAGTCTGGGTGAACTCCGGGAGTTGGTGATGGACAGGGAGGCCTGGCATGCTGAGGTTCATGGGGTCGCAAAGAGTCGGACACGACTGAGCGACTGATCTGATCTGATCTCCTTTAGAATGGACTGGTTGGATCTCCTTGTAGTCCAAGGGACTCTCAAGAGTCTTCTCCAACACCACAGTTCAAAAGCATCAATTCTTAGGTACTCAAGATTTTTCTGTGGTCCAACTCTCACATCTATACATGACTACTGGAAAAACCATAGCTTTGACTAGATGAACCTTTGCTGGCCAAGTAATGTCTGTGCTTTTTAACATGCTGTCTAGGTTGGTCATAAGTTTCCTTCCAAGGAGTAAGCGTCTTAACTTCATGGCTGCAATCACCATCTACAGTGATTTTGGAGCCCCCCAAAAAAGTCAGCCACTCTTTCCCCATCTATTTGCCATGAAGTGATGGAACCAGATATCATGATCTTAGTTTTCTGAATGTTGAGCTTTAAGCCAACTTTTTCACTCTCCTCTTTCATTTTCATCAAAAGGCTGTTTAGTTCTTCACTTTCTGCCATAAGGGTGGTGTCATCTGCATATCTGAGGTTATTGATATTTCTCCCAGCAGTCTTGATTCCAGCTTGTGCTTCCTCCAGCCCAGCGTTTCTCATGATGTACTCTGCATAAAAGTTAAATACTCAGGGTGACAATATACAGCCTTGACATACTCCTTTTCCTATTTGGAAGCAGTCTGTTGTTCCATGTCCAGTTCTAACTGTTGCTTCCTGACTCTCCATTAGTAGTGTATAAAAATTTGAATTCATATCATTGCCAGCATTTCATGTCATTAGTCTTTTTAACCTTAGCCGTGAAATGAATTTCATGTAGTTTTATTTTGTATTTTCTTAATTACTAATGTAGAGTTAATTTTTGTGTTTGTAATGGCTGTTAATGTGTTTTCTTTTGTAAAGTTTCTGTTTATATCTTTTGCCCAGTTACTGGGTTATTTGTATTTTTGTTGATACATGAGTTCTGATTGTTGTCAGATATATATACTGTATTTTCTTTCTGTTCCTGGCTTGCTTACTCAATTTCTTAATGATATCTTTTTTTAGTGATATCTTTTAATAGGCAGAAAATTTTAAATTTTGTAATAGTCCAAATCATTACTTTTTTCTTTTGATGGTTATACTCTTTTTGTCTTGTATAAGAAGTATTTGTCTATCATAAGGTTATCAAGGTTTCTGATAACCTTGTGAAAATTTATCACAAGGTTCACCACTCCATACATAAAATCTATGATGAAATGATATACCTAAACATCAAACCAAGAACCAAACACAAACCTTGTGATAAATTTTCACAAGGTTATTCTCTGTTTTCTTCTGAAAGCTTTATGGTTCTTGGTTTGATGTTTAGGTATATCATTTCATCATAGATTTTATGTATGGAGTGGTGAAACTCAAGTTCCCTATATTTCCAGTTGAATATTCAGTTGTTGGCATCATTTATAGGACTTCATTTGAATTGACTTAATCCTTGTTTTCATATTCTTAAAATGGAATTTGGACATAGCTAACCAATGAAGTCTACCTTTGGTCATAAGTTGGTGCTGTGTCACAGATAAATTGACACTCTTTAAGTTTGATACAGTTTTAAACTGTATTTACTTTGTCCCTTTCCCTGCAGTGAAGGTAATTACTTATAGAAAGTAAAAAAATTTTATATTCTTGAATGGAACTAACTACAGATTTTTATTCAACATGTGAAATGATCTTCACAGTGATTCAGTTCAGTTCAGTCGCTCAGTTGTGTCCGACTCTTTGCGACCCCATGAACCTCAGCATGCCAGGCCTCCCTGTCCATCACCAACTCCCGGAGTTCACCCAAACTCATGTCCATCGAGTCAGTGATGCCATCCAGCCATCTCATTCTCTGTCGTCCCCTTCTCCTCCTGCCCCCAATCCCTCCCAGCATCAGAGTCTTTTCCAATGAGTCAACTCTTCACATGAGGTGGCCAAAGTATCGGAGTTTAGGCTTCAGCATCAGTCCTTCCAGTGAACACCCAGGACTGATCTCCTTTAGGATGGACTAGTTGGATCTCCTTGCAGTCCAAGGGACTCGCAAGAGTCTTCTTCAACACCGCAGTTCATTATGTAACTGCAATTTTGATTAGTAGTTACATTTTGTGATTAATGGAGGATAGCAGCATAATTATGTATTAAACTTTCATCTGAACTTTTTTCTTTACAGGATGAGAGCTCCTCTTCTAATATGTGTGTAGAAGATCTTCAGAAAAATAAAGATTCAAATAGTAAAATTAAAGATAGATTATCTCAAACAGTTAGGCAAAATACGAAATTCTTTTTTGACCCCGTTCGGAAATGTAATGGACAGCCAGTACCCTTTCAGCAACCAAAACACTTCACGGGAGGAGTGATGAGGTGGTACCAAGTGGAAGGCATGGAATGGCTTAGGGTAATACATCCTCAATTTTGATTCAAGATATTGTTTCATTTCTATATAATAACCTATTAATATGATATAACACAACTTGAGCTGTTCTTCTGTGTTTCACTATTATATATAAGACATGTATTTCTGTGTAAATACTTGTTTTCTAATTTATTTACCCAGAGTAAGTTTTTGAAAGTGAAAATTTATCTTATTCCAGGCTACCAACATTTTTATGGCTTTGGAAACTGAGTTCACACAGTGTTTTTATAACTTAAAGTGTGAATATGTCAGTCTCATCATAATTATCCTCTTTGGATTAAAGGAAGAAATAAACTGCTGATTCAATAGATGTTTATATCAGCATTCAAATAGAGTGTATGTTATTTTTGTCCAGATGCTTTGGGAAAATGGAATTAACGGTATTTTAGCAGATGAAATGGGATTGGGGAAGACAGTTCAGTGCATTGCTACAATTGCACTGATGATTCAGAGAGGTGTACCTGGACCTTTTCTCGTCTGTGGCCCTTTGTCTACACTTCCTAACTGGATGGCTGAATTCAAAAGATTTACCCCAGAAGTAAGACATGCTTCCTTTTGTTAAATATATTATCATTACAAATATTTTATTATTTTGTTGCCTGAATTAAGTTATAGATCTCTTATTATAATTATGTTGATTTCTGTGTCTACATCTTATTTAACATATCTTTCAATATCAGCAATACCTTCTGTAAGTTTCTATAGAATATGTATTGGTAATCTCAGAAATCTTGACTGAAATATCCCTGGGTGATTTATAGTGCATTGAATACTTTGACCCACCTGAGACAGACCTTGGTAGAATTTATTTTTTAGTTCTATTCATCCTTATTATAATGTTTTCCTTCCATATGTGTTTTAGCCACATCCTTGCCTTAGGAGAAGTACACATTCCAGAAATAACTGCCATTTCTTTCACTTTACACTTGATTTGTTTTTGTGGCTCTTTTTATCCTCCCACTGTAGCCCAGCAATTAAAATTGGTTGACTATTTTATTATAGAAAGATAGAACTGAAGTTAAATTATGTTTTTTCTCTCAGAAATGTTTAACTTCATATTTTCCAAATTGTTTTTATTTATATTTTGTTCTAAAGTTTGTTACCAATCAATCTAATAAAATCTTTTAGATTCCTACTATGTTATATCACGGGACCCAGCAAGAGCGTCGAATATTGGTAAAGCATATTCACGAACGGAAAGGGACACTACAGATTCATCCTGTGGTGATCACTTCATTTGAGATAGCCATGAGAGACCGAAGTACATTACAGGTACGAATGGTCTTATTGGAGTCTTTGTAATCCATAAACACATTTCTGAAAATTTATATCACCTTCCAGTAGCATTGGTTCAATTTTTTTTTTTTTCTAATGGAATAGATTACATTGGGTATATTCCTTTAGAACCTAGAGGTTTATATTAACCAAAAGATTGAGATGAAGAATTTAGTCTGTAACAGGAAAATTAAAGCCTTTGGCACTTAAATCTTGGTAGCCACAATACCATTTAAATAATTTTTATCTCTTTTCCTATTTTTTTTTTATTATTTTTTTTTTGGCTATGATGAAAATTCTAATGCCATTTAATGTTTCAGAGCATATAGAACTAACAAAGTCTTTCAGTTCCTTTTTTAGGACTCCAGGATAACACTAATTAAAACTTGACAAAGCATTAGAAAGGAAAACTACAGACTACTTTGCCTAAAGAATGTGAATGGAAAATTCTTAAATACATAACAGCAGGTGGACTTTATTAGTTCAAGACCAAGTGAGGACTGTTTTAGGAATACAAGTATAGTTTCAGAAAAGCTAACTTACTCTCTTAGTAGATCAGAGGAAAACATGATGATCTCAATAGATACAGAAATACCATTCAATAAAATTGGACATTCATTCCTAATAAAGTGGTTTTGTTTTTAGAATTGCTTTTAGGAAAAATTGTGAGACCATCGTATAAAATGTTTCCCCTGAATTCCTTTTCTAGAATTGCTATTGGAAATACTTGATAGTAGATGAAGGACACAGAATTAAGAACATGAAGTGCCGCCTAATTAGGGAGTTAAAACGATTCAATGCGGATAACAAACTTCTTTTGACTGGTACCCCTTTGCAGAACAATTTATCAGAGCTTTGGTCATTGCTAAACTTTTTGCTGCCAGATGTATTTGATGACTTGAAAAGGTAGGTAAGCCAGTTATTTAATTATTGCCTATGTTTTTCTAAAAGTCTCAAAATCTGTGTTCATAGATTAATTTCTTTCTTCTAGGTAGCTGGACTTGAATAATAGCTTTTGGCTAGTTCTTTATAGTGTATATGTTCTCTATTTTTTCTAGTTTTATTGAAAAATAATTGATATACATTACTGTATAAATTTAAGATGTACAGTATGATGGTTTGATTTATATATATTGTGAAGTGATTACCACAATAGGTTTAATTAAAATCCATCATCTCAGATAGAATAAAAAGAAAAAGTTTTCCTCCTTGTGATGAGAACTCGTAAGATCTATTCTCTTAACGACTTTACTGTGTATCATAAAGCCTTATTAGCTATGGTTGTCATGTTGTATATCATATCCCTAGTGTTTACTTTATAACTGGAAATTTGTACTTTTTAACCATCTTCCTCCAAATCCCCCTTGCCTAGTAAGTCCTACTTTTGACACAAATTATGAGAAGAGATAAATGAAACAGTTAATTTTAAAGTTTATTGTATTGATTAAAGGAAAACTTTTATACTGTTTAGTTTTTATTTTTATTTTTTTTTGACTACGGCTCATGATTTGTGGGATTTTAACACCCCAACCAGGGATTAAACCTGCATCCATGGCAGTGAATGCTCCCAATATCTTAACCACTGGACTTCCTGGGAATTCTCTGCCTTAAAATATTTTTATAATGTTCCTTATTGTCTTAACTTTCACTTTCATATGGATTTTTCTCATTATATTCTTACAAACAAGGGATAGAGAGGTTGAATACATCCCCTCACACATAAGAAAACCCAAGTGTCAAATTATTAAAAATATAACTAGTTAATGCCAGACTCAAAAATATAACCAAGGTCTCTCAGTTTTGCCCTCATTTTTTTATTCTAGAAGCTGTATTTGAAGCATATAGCATAAAAGAACAAAATATAAACATAGTTTTCAGAAAATCAGTATGCTCAGGATCGAAAAGTAAATAATCTTATCAGACATTAAAAATAGGCAAAATAACTGATTTATACTTTGGTATCAATGAAGTAAGAATGTTAATTTTATATGGGAAAGTAACTTTTAATATTTTTGAGAATGTGTTCCTCCTTGGGTAACAGGATGTTAGCCCAAGGCCAAGCTGTCTTAGGGAACATTTATTGAAAGAGACTTCCAGGTCCTGTGTATTTCTGCTTAGTTAGAACACTGAGGTAGGAGCTGGGAATCTGTATTCATAAAATGTGCCTCAGGTGATGAAATTTTGGGCAAATCT
Source organism: Bubalus bubalis (assembly GCF_019923935.1). Lineage (NCBI taxonomy): Eukaryota > Metazoa > Chordata > Mammalia > Artiodactyla > Bovidae > Bubalus > Bubalus bubalis. The sequence goes on from NC_059179.1 coordinate 16,168,287, forward strand.
GGTCTAACTACTGTTATTACCATTTTCCCTAATTGTATTTACTGACAATATTAGTGCAAACATGCTTATATTTAATAGTTCATGTTAATAGGGTTTTGTTTTACATTATGAAGAACTTAAGGATATTAATAGAAACCATTATCGGCATACATATATGTTGAGTCTTAAAACATTGTAGTGGGTCACATTTTTACCAAAAGAGAGTCATATGCCCTTGATTTTCAGAGACAGTTTTTATTTCTATAACTTTATTAAAATGTTTCATAAAATGTGTATCTTAGGATGTGAGGGTGATATGGCTGTGACATCTGTCATCCCACTGATAGCTAGGGTGGATTTGACAATCGAGGCCCGTGTCCCTTTCCTCCCATGAAATACATACATTCTTCCTGGAGCTGCATATTTGGTGGAAGAGGACGTTTCCCAATAGAGGTGGACCTGTCTCAAGGTCCATTTGTAGGAGAACATGGGGTAGGCAAGCTTCTAGGACTCCAGACATATCCAAATGAAGTCTGCCTTTAACGAAAGAGGGAGAAAAATGTACCTTATAATATTTATTTGGTGTTTATAACTATTGTAAGATAATATATTTATAAATCAGAAAAAATGTTCCCTTTGGAAAAATGCTGCTTCATAATATACAGATTAATATAAAGTTTAAAATGTAAAAATGTATTAATATAATTTATTTATATTGATAGGTTAACATAATTTTTTCTTTTACAGCTTTGAATCTTGGTTTGATATCACTAGTCTTTCTGAAACTGCTGAAGATATTATTGCTAAAGAGAGAGAACAGAATGTATTGCATATGCTGCATCAGGTTTTTTGATTTTCTTATTCTGCTTACTATAGACTCACAGAATAAAATAGACACCTTAGAAATTACGTATACAACCTGTTGTAGATTTTGAAAAATGAGTGTCCTGCACCCCAATTTAACTTTCTCTCCTGTCCTTTCCCCTCTCCCCGAGGTCTCATGGTGTGACAGCAGCACTAAAGGGCATTTTCAAACTTTTGTTGTTTCCACGTGTACTCATTTTATCCCTGATGGTTATGTACATGTTTGTCAGCCCAAAATAAAAATAAGTGATTTTTATGCAGTGTTTACCAATAATAGTTGCATAATTTACTTACAAACTGTGTGATCCATTCTGCCATTTCATACAGAGTCTATCTATCCTATCTGTCTTTAAACAAATACAATCTTTCAAAAGTCTCGTAGTTTCTTATGTGGGCCTGCATTTCTTCTCAACTGTGCTTTGACAATTTTATTCAAAATCTTTCTGAAAAAGTTTTATGACTTTGAAGTAAGACAGTACAAAAATCAAAACTAAAAATAATATCCCATATCATGAATTTTTTTTCTGATAATTGCATGTAGGTATATTTGTTTCTGAACTGCTGCCTACAGATACTTTTTTCTTAACCTACTGGTAATGTTCTGTCTCTGGCTAAATTAAAGCCTCGCTGTGCTTGGCTCTATACCTGTGAAGTACTTCAGTACAGAGCCCTAAAAATGAACTTTATATATGTAAATTTTAAGATAAGGCTGTAAAGGATATACAACGTTTTTCTTTTAAACACCTAAACAGTTTAATAATGGTGTAATTATTGCTTCTCTTTTGTTTTTAAAATGTGAAAATCTCTTGTCATCTCAGCTGATGAAAGAATAATTTTAAGTCTGAAGTTTTAAAACTTACAGAAGGAAACTTTTCATGTCTACTTTTCTGGGTCAGTTGTTTTTGGTTTTTACTAATTCAAAACCTCACTTTAAAAAAATATGGCCTATAACTTTATCCCTAAGAAGTATAGATACCATCTTATTTTTGCTTTTTAAAATATTCAAGTTATACTAAAATTTTTGTAAAATAATAAGTTGTGAACTGTAACAGATAAACACTGTGAGTTTATCATGTGGTGGTCTGGTCCAGAAAATTTCTCGGAGATATTTTATATCACTTTTTGAGATGTGATAGTTTCATATAGGAAGAAAGGAAGAAGGGATAAAATGGTATTTGGGAGAGTATTCCTTGAAAATACAGAAATGTTTAATATTTACATAAATTTATTCATGTTTAAATTTTAGATTTTAACACCTTTCTTACTGAGAAGACTAAAATCTGATGTTGCCCTTGAAGTTCCTCCTAAACGAGAAGTAGTTGTTTATGCACCACTATCAAAGAAACAAGAGATCTTTTACACAGCCATTGTGAACCGTACAATTGCAAACATGTTTGGATCCAGTGAGGTAGAGTGTGGACTTGAAATAACCTGTAAATGACAGTTGGCATAGAAAATTTTCATGGTTCATTTCAGTCTTAATATAAGGCTCATCGCCTGTTTTCATGACTTTTTACAATAAGGCTCATTACCTGTTTTCATGACTTGTTGAGGGTGAATTTCTAATTGGAGTATAAGGCATCAGGCCAATAGCAAAAACTGTCTAAAGTTCAAGTGATGGTTTCTGCAATAACTGCTTTATAGTCATCTGAAATACTGTGTGGGGATGAACTTGAAAATAAATTTGAACAAGCACACAGTATACTAAGGCTTGCCAACTAGACCAGTCACCTCAAATATATAATCCCTTTACAGGAGATTGTTGGTAGCCAAAAACTTTAATAAAATCCTCTATCTGAAAGAAACATCTCTTAGTCAGCCATCATATTATAAGAAATTGAATTGGAATGTGATTATCTTACAGCTGGAGATCAGGAGACCCTTAAATTTTAAGATGTCCAGATTTTTGACTGTTTGCCATGGACTTATGTCTTTCTTTTTAAAGCACTTAGGGTTATGCATCTTTGTTTTGTACAGTCATTAGACCATTTTTATTTTAATTAAAGGAATCTCTGGCTTTTTAGCTGTTAGAAAATTAAACTAGTTGTCTATTGGGAAGAATTTCATTGCTGTATTATACCAATCCAAAGAAATACCCTCTGTAATGATACACAGGGTTTTATTTCAGCCCAAACCTATTAAATTCCTTTATATAAATTCAGAAGTTTTAACTATAATTTTTTTCCATCGTGATATGAATGCATTAACTCTGAAAGTAGATATGGGCATCAGTGCTAAAATAATGAAATCTCACAGGAAGACATTTAAATTTGGCTATAGTTTATGGATCTTTGGTTTTGCACCTTTGAAAATAATGAAACTCAGTGATGAAAGACAGAAGTTTTTTTTTAATGTCTTAAAACACTTCGTGCATAAAAATATTATGCCCTACTTTGTATATATGTACATATAGAATTTAAGGGTATGCTTTTTAAACATATTTCTTTAATTTGTTCTATTACAGAAAGAAACAGTCGAGCTCAGTCCCACTGGACGACCAAAACGCCGAACTAGAAAGTCAGTAGATTACAGCAAAATAGATGATTTCCCTAATGAATTAGAAAAACTGATCAGCCAAATACAGCCAGAGGTAGACCGAGAAAGGTGTGAGTTTAAAAATAGATTTTTAAAAAGTATTCTTTAAACTGTATTTTTTTTTTAATTTCTTGTATTCATGGATTATACATTTTGGGCAGAACTATTGTGGAAACAAGTGTCCCTATAGAATCTGAAGTTAATCTGAAGTTGCAGAATATAATGATGCTACTTCGAAAATGCTGTAACCATCCGTATTTGATTGAGTACCCTATAGATCCAGTTACACAAGAGTTTAAGGTAAATACTATTTAATAATATACTATTTTGATTTCTGACTTTTTATGTCGTGTAAAAGTGTCATTTTGTTATTATTTGCAGTAAATACTTTGCTGTTTGTCATGAAGATTGTAATCCTTTTAGTAAGTAGAGATGATAGTCTTCTACCTCCAGATAAAGGTTGTTTTCTATATGTAAGCTAATATTTTATTTATATGTTTTATATAAATAGCTAAGAATCCCCCTAAATTTAGAGTGACATTAGAAATATAAGTCTTTTTAGTAACCAGTTGGCTTCTACTCCATGTTTTACTTACTGTCTGTTTTAGAGGTTGTTGTCACCTTTTCAGTATTCCTTTAGTTAGCATTCAGCTTGTCAGTCTGTCTGACAGCTCATTGCTTAAATTTCAACAAGTAGCCACAAAACAGAACAAAAAGTTGATGTTGAGTTGCAGGCTCCCAGATCAAATGAATGAAATTGGTCTCTTGGGTGGTTGATGGGAAGACAACATATATTAAGTGACATCCGTTCTCAGTAACTCTGCTGCTACTGCTGCTGCTAAGTCGCTTCAGTCGGGTCCGACTCTGTGCGACCCCATAGATGGCAGCCCACCAGGCTCCCCCGTCCCTGGGATTCTCCAGGCAAGAACACTGGAGTGGGTTGCCATTTCCTTCTCCAGTGCATAAAAGTGAAAAGTTAAAGTGAAATCGCTCAGTCATGTCCGACTCGTACTGACCCCATGGACTGCAGCCTACCAGGGTCCTCCATCAATGGGATTTTCCAGGCAAGAGTACTGGAGTGGGATGCCATTGCATTCTCCCTCAGTAACTCTAAATAACCCTATTTTAGAGTAGGTTCCTCATCCTTGGCATATTGATATTTGGGGCCAGATATTCTTAAGGAGATACTGTTTTGTTGTCCAGCATCCGTAGCCTTTAGCCACCAGATGCCACAGTAATTCCCCTCTCCCAGCTGTGTCAACCTAAAGTATATTTCAGGCACTGCCCAGTATACCCTGGGGGTGGAGGGCAAATTTGCCCCAATTAAGAATGACTGCTTTAAAGCTTTTCATTGAACAAGGAAGAAGATAATCTCTGGAGGGTATTGATGTTTCATCAGAAGATTAATTTCATTTTTGATACTTAGGTTACTTACAAGCTCTTACACTTTCTTTCATTTCTACTAAGAATTTTGGCAGTGATTTTCATACACATTTGGTTGAAAGTGTACTCAGTTATAAAGAATAAACCTCAACATTAAGTTGAATGTAATGTTTTATTATACAGAGTTCTGGGGAGGATAAAATACACTTAAACTATAGTTTGTATTTTGTGAGATTGTTGATTTTAAATTCTAGAGTATATCTTTCCTTGAGAACTGTCTCCTGATAAAAATCAAATAACAAAGTTAGTTTAAAAGGTGGGACTTATTTGTCTTTGAAAACTTAAATCTGTAAACATGGTTTTTATTTTGACAAAAACAGATTATTACTTGTTGTGACTATTTTTTCTGGTTTTTTTTTTTTTCTTTTCTTTTTTTCCTTTCTTTGCTCAAGGTTGATGAAGAGCTGGTAACAAATTCTGGGAAATTCTTAATTTTGGATCGAATGCTGCCAGAACTAAAAACCAGAGGTCACAAGGTGTGGTACTTTTGATTGGGTTTTTGGCTATATAATTATTTTTTGTTAGTAAGTATAGATACTAAGGTATATTTAAATTTCAGGTGCTGCTTTTTTCACAAATGACAAGAATGTTGGACATTTTGATGGATTACTGTCACTTTAGAAATTTCAACTTTAGTAGGCTTGATGGATCCATGTCATATTCAGAGAGAGAAAAAAATGTAAGACTGCTTATATCATACATACTTAATTCTTTGTAACTTCTTTCTTGATTTCTGAAGTAATGTTCAATAGACCTAGGGACTTCCTGGTGGTCCAGTGGTTAAGACTGTGCTTCCACTGCAGAGGGCACAAGGTTGGGTCTTTGGCTGAGCCACTGGGATCCCACATGCCCTGTGGCACAACCAAAAAATAAAAATAAAAAGACTTACATCTTAGGACCTCTGGCTTATTGCCACAACCTGGGCGATAGGCATGATTATTTCATTTCATGGGAGATGAATCTGATAGTTTTATCTCTTTTCCACCAAATTGGTCTTTTCAACTTTATGGCTTCTGCAGCTGCTGCTGCTGCTAAGTCGCTTCAGGGGCTGTCAGTATTTATTTATCCCACATCAGAAGTCCTGTAGATGCTTGAGAACTATACCCAGCTTGAAGAATGCTGGCTTATTATATCCCATGGCACACCACTGCCTTCCCTCTCCTTTGCTGATAAACAGATGGTGATAAGGTAGCTACTTACTAGTCAGTTTTTTATCCACATTCCAGGAAGGAACAGTTTCTTTCTTAATTCCTTATGTTTACATCCCTTTTGCTTTTAGATACACAGCTTCAACACAGATCCAGATGTGTTTATCTTTTTAGTGAGTACCCGAGCTGGTGGCCTGGGCATTAATTTGACTGCAGCAGATACTGTTATCATTTATGATAGTGATTGGGTAAGTTGGAAGTGTAGCAGTAGATTGTATTTCCATTCTAATCTTTCATTGTATATTTTGCAATTTCATTTACCTGTTTTGAAAACATATCCACTATAAGATGAGAATCATTGCTTTGTGAAGTGTTCTGTGTGTAAAGACTTAAACATATTTTATCACTGAAGTAACGCTTAGAAGCCTAAATTGAGTTAAGGCACTGTTTAAAAGATTCTGGTTGGATCATCCTATTGACTCTACCCACATAGTATGAGTTTAACTAATTTTAACCTTAAACTGTTAAATGTTTTTCTTTTTAACTTTTAAGAACCCCCAGTCTGATCTTCAGGCCCAGGATAGATGTCATAGAATTGGTCAGACAAGGCCAGTTGTTGTATATCGTCTTGTTACAGCAAATACTATTGATCAGAAAATTGTGGAAAGAGCAGCTGCTAAAAGAAAACTGGAAAAGTTGATCATCCACAAAAGTAAATAATATTTTGTAGTACTTTTTTGCTTCAGTTGTCTATTGTGTGTTGTGAGTTTTGTTGTTGTTGTTAACTTTCTTTATAAAAGAAATCAGTGCAGAATTTAAATAGGCAGTGGGGAATTTGAAGCTATATGTACTTTTAAAGTATCTTATCTTAAAGTCTGAAGTCTGTCATGACGCTTTGACATGATGTTACTGATTATTCTCTTTTTCATTAAAAAAAAGTTTTATTGAAGTATAGTTGATTTCTAATATTATGTTTCAGGTATATAGCATAGTAATTCACAATTTTTATATATTTTACTCCATTTAAAGTTATTGAAAAATAATGACTTTACTGCCCCTTCCCTTCTCCCCACTAACCACTGGTTCTCTATATCTGTGAGTCTGTTTTCTTGTTTGATTTTTTAGATTCCACATGTAAGTTTTAGCATACAGTATTTGTCTTTCTATCCTTTTTCACTAATCATAATACCCTCTAGGTTCATCCATGTTTCAAATGGCAGAATTTCTTTTTTTTTTTTTATGATAACTGATTCTCCATTTTGTACTCTTCCTTATCCATTCATCAGTTGAACACTTCGGTTGCTTCCATATTTGGCTATCATAAATAATGCTCCTATGAACATTGGGATGCATGCATCTTTTCAAATTAGTATTTTTGCTTTCTTCAGATATATACCCAGGAATAGAATTGCTGGATCATATGGTATTGGGTTGGCCAAAGAGTTCATTCTGGTTTTTCTGTAACTATCTTAAACAGGATGGGATGGATTAAGAGATTAGGACTGACGTATATACACTATTATGTACATAGGTAACTAATGAGAACTGACTGTCTAACTCAGGGAAGTCGACTTAGTGCTATGTGGTGTGCCCTAAATGTGAAGGAAATCCAAAAAAGAGGGGATATATGTATACATACAGCTGATTGACTTTGCAGTACAGCAAAAACTAACACAACATTGTAAAGCAACGATAATAATTAATAATTGATAATTGAGGTCGCTCAGTCATGTCTGACTCTTTGCAACCCCGTGGACTGTAGCCCACCAGGCTTCTCCATCCATGGGATTCTCCAGGCAAGAATACTGGAGTGGGTTACCATTTCCTTCTCCAGGGGATCTTCCCAACCCAGGGATTGAACCCGGGTCTCCCGCATTGGAGGCAGACGCTTTAACCTCTGAGCCTATACTCCAATCTAAAAAAATAAGATTAAAGGTATATTGAAGTAGTGCTACAATAAAATTACTTTGCTGAGCCCCCACTATTCAAAAATATTTGATTCCAGTATACCCTTTTCATAGTTTCAATAATAGAATATTAAAAACACAGCAATTTTTTATCTAGAAAAGATTCTGAGAAATAGGGAAAGTAATGTGGGTGAGGCATTGACATTTTATGTTCTGTTCCCTGAGAGTCCTTGTAGATAAAATTCTGTTTGGGCAAATGACTTGGTGGCTGCCTTACAAAAAATTGAAAATCATCTTATGTACATTTTGAAGCATAGAGAAATCATAATAATGTTGAAAATCACTAACAATTTATGTTGCTTTTCTACTCACAAAAACTTTCTCCATTGTATTTGATTTTGAGAGAAATATTGGATTAAGTTTTAGACATCTTTAATTTGACTTGATGGAGCATTCAGATTGTAGTTAGAATTTCCGTTGAAGGAAAAAGGTGCTTGGTCCAAGTAAGATTTTGTGCAGATTAAAGTTTTTTCACCTATGCTGCTTTTAGGGATTTGAATGATGAAATAAATTGTATTTTGTTTATTGAATTTGGTTTCGATTGTGTGTGCTGTGTGCTTTAGTTGCTCAGTTTTGTCCGATTTTTTGTGACCCCATGGACTGTACAGGGTAGGTTCCTCTGTTCATGGGGATTCTCCAGGCAAGAATACTGGATGGGTTCCCATGCCCTTCTCCAGGGGACCTTCCCAACCGAGGGATCGAACCCAGGTCTCCCTCATTACAGGTGAATTCTTTACCAACTGAGCCACCAGGGAAGCCCAAGAATACTGGAGTGGGTAGCCTATCCCTTCTTGAGGGGAACTTCCCAACCCAGGAATCAAACCGGGGTCTCCTGCATTGCAGGCGGATTCTTTACCAGCTAAGGTACCAGGGGATTTTAAATTAGGTACAGTTTATAGTTTTATTTTCCCAAGTTTTATTTTTAGTAATTTTAGATATTAATTTCTGAGAACAAGTTGAAAATAATTTTTTAAATGCTGGCAATATTTTATTGAGGTGTAATACACATAAAGTAAAATTCCAAGCTAAGTGTATGACTTGATGCCTCTAACAAGTTATACTCAAATAATTGTCATCCATATCAAGGTAACATTTCTGTTTTCCAAGAAAGTTTCCCTTTCCAGTATTTCCCAGACTCTTGCTCCTTACTAGAAGGCAGTCACTATTCCAGTTTTTGTCACATGGGTTAGTTTTTCCTTTAACTTCACACTGGATTCATTTGTACATACATATTCTTCTTTTGCCTAAGCTACTTATATATGATGTATTTTGAGATTCATCTCTGTTGTTGTGTTAGAAGATTGTGATTTTTTTTTAATTGCAAAATAATTAATCCATTCTTTTGTTGATTGATGTTTGGTTTACAGATTTTGGTTCTTACGAATAAGGTCCTCTTGTTACAAGTATTAATGAACATACGTATTTATTTGTGCTTTGTCTTCGGATGGGTATGTTTACCTATAGAAAACTACCAGACTTTTCCCAAGTGGACATACCATTTTACTCCCAGCTGCAAAGTATGAGAACTGCAGTTGCTTTTCTTTTTTACCAACACTGGGTTTGTCTGTCCTTTTTGTTTAATGTAGGGTATTCTGATTGGTTTGTAATGTATTATGTTTTGGTTTTAAAAGCAATTTTGAGTGTTTTTAATTTTTTGTAAATTTTTTCCAGATCATTTCAAAGGTGGTCAATCTGGATTAAATCAATCTAAGAACTTTTTAGACCCTAAGGAATTAATGGAATTATTAAAATCAAGAGATTATGAAAGGTGAGGTTATTTTTACTTTAGAAAAATATAATACATAGTTTTGATTTATCCTATAGACCTGAATATTTTGTTTTCTTATAGGGAAGTAAAAGGATCAAGAGAGAAAGTCATTAGTGATAAAGATCTGGAGTTGCTGTTAGATCGAAGTGATCTTCTTGGTAAGTATCTCTTATGGTTTTACTTACTATTTGTATGGAAACTTTGAAACATATACATAAGTAGAGAAAAGTACAATAAACCCCTGTGTATAATTCATTCTGCCCTAGTAGTTTACAACATTTAGCCAGTTTTGTTTCATTGCCATTTTCTTCAATCAGAATGTTAAATTTATGCCATAGCCACTTTTAGGCATCTTTTATTGGGAAGAACATGTTTTTAAATATCGTCACTATGTCATTATTACATTTGAGAGAATTGGCCCTAAAACTTTAATAGCAGCTAATACCCAGTTCATATCCAAATTTCTCCACTTGTCCCAGTCCGTTTACAGTTTGAATCAGGATCCAAATTCCATTGTTCTTGCTATCTTTTTTCTTCTCTATCACTTTCCTCCTCACTTTTGTTATTCCATGCTGTCGATTTGTTGGAGAAACTGGGTTATTTGTCCAGTGAAACGACCTGCATTCCAGAATTGGCCAACTCTCCCTATCATTGTTCTTTGACTTGTTCCTCAATCTACTTATTTTCTGTGAAGTGGTAAATAGCTGTGAAAATAACTCTACTGGCTTAATAAGATCCAAGTTCTGTATTTTAGGAATACCAGTGCGTTGTTCTCATTTTAAATCATATAAAGTGATGCATCATGTCTGGGTTTCTTATTTTTAGTTAGCTAAGATTAAGATTAATCAGCTGATTCAGGCTGATGCTCATTTAGTGTTCTGTTGTTCTATTTAACCTGACTTTTTAGCATTTATTTATTATGGTTTAGAACCATTTTTTTGAGCATTACAAAATGCTGATTTTCTTATTCTATCATTGCTTTATTAGCTGGAATTAGTCTATTATAACTTTCCCATATAAATTATTTGGTTACTCTGAGATACAATCTACATAAGCAAGATAGGGCTTCCCTCGTAAGTCAGTTGGTAAAGAATCTGCCTGTAGTGCAGGAGACCTGGGTTTGATCCCTGGGTCAGGAAGATCTCTTGGAGAAGGAAATGGCAACCCACTGTAGTAATCTTGCCCGGAAAATCCTATGGGGGAGCCTGGCGGGCCGCAGTCCACGGGGCTGCAAGATAAATTGCTTCTTTTATGTATAAATTGTAAGAATAATGAGTCGATGCCTATAAATGGTGATCATAAGTTATTCTGAATACAAATAAATATTTAAAACTCATCCTTTCCTACTCATTCTGTAACATGGGTATCTATGCTCTTGATTATTTATGTATATTATATCTCCAGAGTGGAAATAAATAATGGTATCTTTTCCTAATTGTGTTCAGCAGTGTTACATTAGTAGCTTGCTATTGGTGATGGGAGGCATAGAAACAGGAAAAAGATAAACTACAGCCCTTTTGGGGGAATAGGGAGTCTATTGTTAAACACCAGCACACCACGGGGTATAGCATCATGATATCTTCAACTTAGTTTCAAATAGCTCTTCTAAAATTTGTCATCTTACTGAATTGAGAGAATTCTTTATATATTCTGGACACAAATCCTTTATCAGATACATGTTTTGCAAATATTTTCTCCCAGTCTGTAGTTTATCTTTGTACTTCCTTTGTGTCTCTTAAAGAGCAGAAGGAAAAATTTTGATGAAGTTACATTTATCTTTTTATTGTTATTACTCACAATTTTGGTGTTGTATCTAATCTTTGCCTAGTAAAGTTGTGATTTTTTTTTTCCTTCTTAACTAAAAAAAATTTTTTGGCCACACCACATGGCATGTGGGATCTGGTTTCCTGACCGGGGACTAAACCACACCCCTTGCACTGGTAGTGTGGAGTCTTAATCACTGAACCACTAGGGAAGTCTGATGTTTTACGGTCTCATATTTGAGTTAATTTTTATGTAGGGTATAAGGTAAGGGTCTTAATTCATTTTTTGCACGTTGTCCAAAAAAATTGTCTCTGCACAATTTATTGAAGATTATTCTTTCCCTTTTGAATTGCTTTGGCACCTTTGTTGGAAATCTGTTGATCATTAATGTGAAGGGTTTTTTCTGTACTCTCAGTTTTCTCCTACTCCTGTTAATCTGTTTGTTAATCCTGTGCCAGTACCACACTGTCTTGATTTTTGTTTTATGATGAGTTTTGAAATTGTGAAGAGTGAATCCTCCAGTTTTGTTCCTCTTTTTCAAGTTGGTTTTAGCTTTTCTGAGTTCTTTGCATGTTTATGTGAATTTTAATTTTCATATAGTACAGGAAAAATGAGATAAAGATAAACCATTATGGCCAAATCTTAAATATATTCTCAAATAAACAGCAGCAGCATTAGAAGGCATACAAGGACAGGGTAACATATGAAAATATTAATTGATATTAACTGAATAAAAAAGAACTAGATTCTGAAAACCCACTTGACATACCATCATAATCAACCTCATAATTCTTAAATATGACAAAGAAAATGTTCTTAATCTGAAAAAATGCATTCATTTAGTAAATTACTATGAAAATCAAGAACAGTTTAGTGTAACAGCTGTTTCTCCCACTGTACATTATAAAACATAATGCAATGTACAGGAAAGTCTTAACTAATGCTATAAGATAATAAAAATAGGAATAATTAGTTTCATTATACTGCTTTTGCAGGTGGTATAATTATCTCCATAGAAAATCTGAGGGAATCTAAAAGTTAGAATTCAAAAAGTTGGCTATAAATTAATAGTATATGTATTAGCAGTAATTATTTAGAAAATAGATGTTTACAACAGCTACTAAATTAACATACCTAGAATTAAATATAATAATTCCTTAAAGACCTTTATAGAGAAGCTATGAAACATCCAAGGACAATAAGAGAAGGACTAAATACATGACAAATTTAACTGTATTTTTGGATACGATTAACTTGTATTCCTTACATTAATCTTCTAGTTAAAATCCATAATATTATGGCTTTTTTAAGAGCTTTGACAGGCTGTTTTTAAAATTAATATGGAATGGTAAAGGACCAAGAGCCAAGACAATTTTGAAGAACAATACTTTATATCAGGTACTAAGATTCAATTTAAAAATCATAATAATTAAGACTGTTGAATTAACATATAAGATAAATTTACTGCTGATGTGGCAAATCTAGAAAGTCATCCAAACTTCCATGGAAAAATCAATAAATGATAAATGTCATTTCAAACCAGAGAGGGGAAATTCCTATTATTCCTTGCAGATATTGCAGGCTGGGTTCCAGAGCACTGAAATTAAGCAAATCACACATTTAAAACAATTTTTTTCAGTGCTTATGAAAGTTATGTCTACACTATAAAGTAGTCTGTGTGAAATAAATGTGAAATAACAGTGTCTAAAAAAAAATGCTAGCCATTATCTGAGCCTTCAGCAAGTCATAATCTTTTTGGTGGAGGGTTTAAAACATTGTGAGAATTAGCCAAAATTAAGACAGACATGAAGTGAGCAAAATATGGTTCCGATATGCTTGCTCAACGTAGGGTTGCAACAAACCTTCGATTTGTAAAAAATGTAATATCTGCAAAGCACAGTATCAACAATGGTAAATCTCATCATATTCAAGTATAAATTCTAGATAAATTAAGTCATCAAAACTTTAAAAGCAAAACATTTAACTTAAAAAATAGGGAAATATCTGTAGGGTTTTAGGATAGGAAAAGAATTCTTAAATAGGATACAGAACTCTCAAACTAAATGAACAGATTAATAGATTTTATTAAAGGCTTCTGTAAAAACAATACCATAAACAGGTAAATGACAAACCACAAATATCTGCAGTACATAGCAAACAGGAAATGATTACCATACATAAATAAATATCAACAAGAAAACTGAACAACTTAAGAACAAACAATTACCAGGAATGAAAGAAACAACCATTGAACATAAAAAGATGCTTCAGTCTCCCTAGAAATCCGAGAATGCAGATTAAACCAGAAGTAATTTCATTTCAATAGTTATCATGTTGACAAAAATATAAAAGATTTCAAATTAGCTATGGGAGTATAAAGATACATTTTCATGGTATTTTGCATTCCTACTTTTAAACTAACCATTGGGCTTTAAAAAAAAATACATGTATATATATCTCTCTCTGAGAATATAATTCACATTGATGTTTATTGCTAGGTGTATCTTAAATTCAGCAGAAGTGATTTTGATTAGCAAACTGGTGTTTCAGTTTGTTCCCTGGAGGCCAGTTCCCTTAATAAGAGGAGATTTCTTTTTAAGTTTCTTACACTTTTTTTTTTTTTAATACCTGTTTGTTTATTTTTCTCTTAGATCAAATGAATGCCTCAGGACCAGTTAAAGAGAAGATGGGGATTTTCAAGATACTAGAAAATTCTGAAGATTCTAGTTCTGAATGTTTGTTTTAAATTGGAGCTAAAAGAATGTCTTCAAAAAGTTCTTGTTCACATCTAGTGATCTGTATTGGTGTTAAAATCCACATTTTTCACTCTACTTTGATTGTATCAGTTTACATAATGTAACTGTACCATTGCATAATTTTTGAACCTTATTAAGAGCAAATACATATATTAAGAGTAAATTTAGGTTTTCAGTTAATTTTTCAGGTTCGGTAGTACTCTTGGGTACAGGATGATGTGTACTTAACCACTGCCAGATTTATACAGTCTTCCTGTGGAAGTTTAATGTTTTTCCCCCACCCTCCTTTTTAGCAGTACAGTTCATGGGTTTTTGGTACTTCAGTTATGGAGTAGACTTTGGATGGGGGAAAGACTGGGATGATTCTGTGCATTGTTTAAATAAGGAACGGTTTGAGTTTTAGGGTCTATTTCTATAAAATAGTTTGCCAAATAAATATTTGTTATAAGATGATCTCATCAGATTATTTTTTCAGATAAATAATGGCTCAGGTGAAATAACGCCAAAAGTCTTGACTGCTATTTTGATTTATCAGTACTTTACACGTGTCATATATATAAAGATTTCAACTGGACACTGGGTCAATGCAGAGAAGGCTTTGGAAGAAATTACAGGTTCTTGACAAAAGAAATTGGTTCTAGAAATTGGAAGTGGCAGGATACCATGCAAAACAGGAACAGAAAAAGAGAGAAGAGATCCTGAAAATTATAGCAGGGAGGGGTTAAAATAAGACTTAGGAATATAAGTAACACAGGATCCGTAACAGAGGAGCATAGAGGCCAAGGTGGGAATCATTTAGGCCCTATATGTATACGAAACTGAGGAAGAGAGATACTGAATGCTGCCTGAAGCACACATTTCTGTGAAGGTGGTTACTCTTAGTGCCATGTATATTCCAATGGAGATGAGATTCTCTTTGCTTTAGGGCAATGGAAGCTAGGTAGGACTCAGAAGAGAAAGTATTTTGAGAGAATATTCAGCCAAAATCTGTTCTAAAGAACAGACAACAGAGTGGATTTTCTTCAAAGTGGAAATGTTTACCAGTCTCTGACGAACTATCATCATAACCTTAGTTGGTTGCTTCTTACTCCATTCTCTTACATTCGTCTCAAATGATTATTTCATTTGAGTTTATCTCTGTCCTCATATTTCTGCTACTTCCTCCCTCTGGTCTTGCTCCCTTGTCCTCACAGAAAATAATCAGAAAAGAACTTCTAAACGTTGCCACCATTGCATCTGAAACCCTACCAGCACCTGCGCCCATGTATCCTTTCCTGTATGGATGTAGTCTGTCCTAGCTAGAGCCGACAGAAATGCCCCGTTTCTTGTTTTACAGCAAACTCCTTGAAAAGTCTATATTCACTGTTGACTTGTTTCACTTCCATTTTTTTTCCTGAATCCATTCTGTTCAGATTTTTTAAGTCTCCAGTGACCTCTGAGTCATTTTGAGTCTGACCTCAAAGATCATTTACTTGATCTTTCAGAAGCATTTCATATAGATGTTTAATTTCCACTAACCAGTTTCTGTAGTTCCCAAGTTTTTAGCAGACAAATTTGTCTGGTTCTTCCTACTTCTCTGGCTCTTTCTCAGTCTCCTTTGGTATTTATTTGACTCATTAGAATCTCCCAAGAGAACTTGGGACTCCCTTGATGGCTTGTTGCTTTAAATAACAACTATGTATTAAATGGGTTTCCCTGGTGGGCCTGCAATGTGGGAGACCTGGTTTCAATCCCTGGGTTGAGACTATCCCCTGGAGGAGGGCATGGCAACCCACTCCAGTATTCTTGCCTAGAGCATCACCATATAAGGAGCCTGGTGGGCTACAGTCCATGAGGTCATAAAGAGTTGAACACAACTGAGTGACTAAGCACAGCACATTGTTAACCAACTTGGTAGTGGTGACTCCGATTTATATCTCCAGCCAGAATCTTCTGAACTCGCTTCCAACTGCCTACTTCACATTTTTACTTGGTTGCCTGATAACTCCCAATCTGAACTTCATGAACTTGTTATCCAGCCTCTTAAAAATATTGCCATCATGTTGTTATTTTTCAGCTTCTGAAACCCTGTATTGTCTCTTGTGTTCTCTATTTTGAGATTTTAATGACTAATCATTTTACTGTTACTTTAGTTTCCAGATTGTAGTTTATGGGGCAAGGGAAACAGATGTATTCATTCCATGATATTGAAACATGTTCCCTGCTTCATCTGTAGGAAAAGGTATTCTCAAACCAGGACTTGTCTTCCATCACTTGGTCAAACTGCCATGAAAAATAGTTCATTAGCTTTATTATTCAGTGAGTCATTCTGTATTATGAGGCAGATGCTGAATGTATTGGGAGGTATAGTGAAAGTGGTACTTGAACATTTCCAGGCAAACATGTTTGATGGAATTTTTCAGTAATGTCTTAGCAATTTGACTTGTTTAGTCTTAGAACTTTGAAGTAATATATTATGAAAAGCCTGAAATGCAATAATATTTGTATTCAAAACATTAAATAAGTGCTTCTAGCTTTAAATTCTATACTCTATTTCAAAACTTAGTTTTGGTTTTGAGCTTTTTAACTTAATGCTACTTAAGTTTTTATGATTCTATTTGCTGTATTAGTACATCTTCACAAATAACATACTATGTATTAATACTTTACCATCAATTGTGGTTATAAAAATCAAGCCCAAGAAATCCTACTTCTGAGTAAAGTTGAAGATATCTTTTTGGTCTTTATTTCTTTGGAATCACTGTTATCACTGGTTTATAACTGCTACATTCAGAGAAGAGGTAACTTAAAATCTAGGGAAACATGTCTATTACATACATTTTACATCCCTAATTTAGATAATGATTTTAATCCTAAATGGATTTGATTAAAAGATAAATTTTTAAAGTGAATTTTAAAAACAAATTTTTACTTTTTCTCAGAATTTTATTTTTGACTTTAGAAGTGGCAAACCAAGCTTAAAATACCACACGTTGTAATTAGTCCTGTGGTACACACCTGAGACATGAGTTTGACAACAATGCCAAGCAAATGACAGCCAGATGCAAGAGAAATGCTGACTTTCTAGGTGTTATTTGGTACCAATATAATTTAAAAGTGTTAATGCTTATAGGTACCTGTACTTGATGGTATGGTAGTTGGTCATTGATATGATCTGGAATGTGCTTGTTAGACACTTTGTTTAGATCTGATTGAAATGAATACACATTGCAAAACTCAAATAATTCCTGAGCTATGTCCACAGGTTACAGTGGGGAGATGCAGCCATAGAGACCAAATAATTTGTCCATAATTTTTCCTGAGCTTCCTTTGAATCTATCTCCTTCAGTAAGGTCAGTCTACAGATCTGCCCCCAAGACATATCTCTGGGTCTTTTTTTTTTTTTTTAATCTCTTCCTGTGAGATCAGTCCTGGGTATTCATTGGAAGGACTAATGCTGAAGCTGAAACTCCAGTACTTTGGCCACCTCATGTGAAGAGCTGACTTATTGGAAAAGACCCTGATGCTGGGAGGGATTGGGGGCAGGAGGAGAAGGGGACAACAGAGGATGAGATGGCTGGATGGCATCACTGACTCGATGGACGTGAGTCTGAGTGAACTCCGGGAGTTGGTGATGGACAGGGAGGCCTGGCGTGCTGCAATTCATGGGGTTGCAAAGAGTCGGACACGACTGAGTGACTGAACTGAACTGTGTCAGCTATTTTAGATACTTCTGTCATTGCAATATTTGCTTAAAAATCACCATCTGAAGGTCTTTGATTGGGGGTGGGGGGGATCATGTCAGCTGTTAGTCTTCTCTGCAGTATTTCAGGATGTTTACAAAATACTAATGTATGCCTGCTTCTTTGTTTTCAGTACTCGGCATCCACGCCTACACAATTAACATGCTCAGATGAAGATTTCATTTCTTAGTTTTAAAGTTACTTAAATATAAAATAGTTATTACAGAAGCATACCAAGTTTCATTTTTACTTTTTATTGCAATATAACATCTCAATAAAGAAATCTTATGCTCAGTTTGGTGTATCCACCGTGTAGGTACCATCCAGATTAAGATGGGGTGTTTCTTTTTAGAAGGCTCTCTGGCCTCCCCTACCCCAAGGTAACCACTCTTCTAATTTTCATCACCATAGACTAGTTCTACACAGCAAAATCTATGACAGGTATGCAAATTAATCAGGTTTGGGAAATGTTAACATTTCTCAGTACCCATGAAAACCTTTGGTAAGAAGAGCAATTACACAGGTTTCTTGTCCTTTCCTCTTACTCTTAACTATTTGCTACTGCATTTTTGAGTAAGGATTTTAGTTGCTGCTGTCACTACCAATACTAAGTATTTCTCTGGATACCTGAAAGATACGAGATAAATATCATCTTAATTTTCATCAAAATGAGATTGCTGACATGACTACCTGTACTAGGGAACCAGGCACAGACTCATTTGGGAGTGTGGGGTCCAGGAGTCTTTTTTCACTTTACCCTATTTCTGCTATGTTCCTATTTTTTTCCCCTCCATCTTCCAACGAATTATCTTTATACAGTACTAGGGTGCATGATGAGAGATACTAGAATATGGTACTATTTGGTACATGACAGATTTAATCTTCTCATGGGACAGAATGGAAGCTCAAGTTCTGAGTGGACCTGAAGACAGGTACCAGCAGTGACAGAGGGAATCAAAATTAATTATTAATCAACTTGTTACTTACTGTTTGGACTTGCTCAGTCACATTCCTCACTCAGATGTGTGAGTGGTTGGCTCCTTGGCATTCAGCTGTCAGGCTTACATTTCACTTAAGACTGTTCATAATTGCCCCTGTTTTTCAGCCCCCAAAGAGCCACACTCTTGCCAGTCTTAAGCCTCTCATCATCTCAAGATTGGTTGCTTAATCTGTTTTCTTGATTGTCTAAGAGAGCGTATTGGAAACATGCAGCAGGAATAAACTTAGAAGAATCCACCGAACACACTGGATAAAGAAAGACATTGTATTTAATTCTAGTTGCCTATAATTAAATAAAAATGAAAAACCTCTTATTGAATTGGCTTATTTAGTGCTAAACAGAATAGAGGGCTTCCCTGGTAGCTCGGCTGGTAAAGAATCTGCCTGCAATGCGGGAGGACCTGGGTTCAATCCCTGGGTTAGGAAGATTCCCTGGAGGAGGGCATGGCAGCCCACTCCAGTATTCTTGCCTGGAGAATCCCCATGGACAGAGGAGCCTGGTGGGCTACATAGTCCATGGGGGTTGCAAAGAGTTGGACATGACTGAAGACTAAGTACAGTAACACACCAAACAGAACAGATAAGAAAAACTACTCAGATTCATTAATATCAAAGGCAAAGAGACTCTTCCCAAACCAGATCACCCACAAAGATACAAAGATCAGGTAGACAGCAGATGTGTTATTTTAACAGTAAGACTAAAAATTTCAATGTGCTGAAGAAAAAAAATCCCAACCGAGAATCACATCTATTTAAATATGAGGGAACAGTGGTGAAGATACTTCAAGTTATACAAGTTTTGCTATGCAAAAAGATACAAGGTGACTGGCCCAACCCTGTACAACACCTAATGGAGAATCCACATTTCTGACATGGCTCTTTTTTTTTTTTTTTTTTTGATCATGCTGGGTAGCATCTGGGATCTTGGTTCCCAGACCAGGAATGGAACCCATGCCCACTGCAGTATAAGCATGGAATCTTAACCACTGGACCACCAGGAAAGTCCCTGACATGGCTCTTTAGTACCTCACTTAAGTGAAGTGAAAATCGCTCAGTCATGTCTGACTCTTTGTTACCCCGTGGACTATACAGTCCATGATTCTCCAGACCAGAATACTGGAGTGGGTAGGCTTTCCCTTCTCCAGGGGATCTTCCCAACCCAGGGATTGAACCCAGATCTCCCACAATGCAGGCAGATTCTTTACCAGCTTAGCCACAAGGGAAGCTATACCTCACTGAGGATCACCCTAGTTCAGTAGTTCAAAATGTATGCCATTAAAAAAAAAAAATTTTATTGAGGTACAGTTGATTTATCAAAAACATGAACAACCCAATCAAAAAAGTGGGCAGAAGATCTAAATAGACCATTTCTCCAAAGAAGACATATAGATGGCCAAAAGGCACATGAAAAAGTACTAAACATCATCAATTAAAGAAATGCAAATCAAAACTGCAATGAGGTATCACCTTCAGTCAGAATCATCAAATGTCTACAAATAATAAATGCTGAAGAGAGTGTGGATATAAAGGAACCCTCCTACAGACTGTTGGTGGGAATGTCAATTGGTACAGAATAGAGGATAGTAGGGAGGGTCCCCAAAACATTAAAAATAGAGCTACCCTATGATCCTGCCATCCCACTCCTGGGCACATCTCCAGAAAAAAACTATAACTTGAAAAGATACATGCACTCTCTGTTCAGGACTATTTACTATAGCCAAGACCTAAATGTCCATCAACAGATGAATGGATAAAGAAGATGTTATGGGCAAAGGATACTGTGTACATAATGCATTTCATGCAGTGTCTGTTAGTTAATGTTCAATAAATGACAGGTTCCATTATCACCATCAGTACTACATTTTATTTTTATTAACAATTTCAGTAATGATACCAAAGTTCAGTTCAGTTCAGTTGCTCAGTTGTGTCCGACTCTTTGCAACCCCATGAACTGCAGCACGCTAGGCCTCCCTGTCCATCACCAGCTCCTGGAGTCCACCCAAACCCATGTCCATTGAGTTGATAATGCCAACCATCTCATTTTCTGTCGTCCCCTACTCCTCCTGCCCTCAATCTTTCCCAGCATCAGGGGCTTTTCCAATGACATGGTGCTTAAGTGGAAGAGTCAAAATCCAAACCATAGTCAGAATTTTTCAGTTGTACTAGAAAAGAAATGCAAAAAAGTAAAATGGCTGTCTGGGGAGGCCTTACAAATAGCTGGAAAAGAAGAGAAGCGAAAAGCAAAGGAGAAAAGGAAAGATATAAGCATCTGAATGCAGAGTTCCAAAGAATAGCAAGAAGAGATAAGAAAGCCTTCTTCAGCGATCAATGCAAAGAAATACAGGAAAACAACAGAATGGGAAAGACTAGGGATCTCTTCAAGAAAATCCCAGAGGGAGGGTATGGGGAGGGAGGAGGGAGGAGGGTTCAGGATGGGGAACACAGGTATACCTGTGGCGGATTCATTTCGATATTTGGCAAAACTAATACAATATTGTGAAGTTTAAAAAATAAAATTAAAAAAAATAATAAAAAAAATTAAAAAAAAAAAAGAAAATCAGAGATACCAAAGGAACATTTCATGCAAAGATGGGCTCGATAAAGGACAGAAATGGTATGGACCTAACAGAAGCAGAAGATATTAAGAAGAGATGGCAAGAATACACAGAAGAACTGTACAAAAAAGATCTTCATGACCCAGATAATCACGATGGTGTGATCACTGACCTAAAGCCAGACATCCTGGAATGTGAAGTCAAGTGGGCCTTAGAAAGCATCACTACGAACAAAGCTGGTGGAGGTGATGGAATTCCAGTTGAGCTATTCCAAATCCTGAAAGACGATGCTGTGAAAGTGCTGCACTCAATATGCCAGCAAATTTGGAAAACTCAGCAGTGGCCACAGGACTGGATAAGGTCAGTTTTCATTCCAATCCCTAAGAAAGGCAATGCCAAAGAATGCTCAAACTATGGCACAATTGCACTCATCTCACACGCTAGTAAAGTACTGCTCAAAATTCTCCAAGCCAGGCTTCAGCAATATATGAACTGTGAACTTCCTGATGTTCAAGCTGGTTTTAGAAAAGGCAGAGGAAGAACAGATCAAATTGCCAACATCTGCTGGATCATAGAAAAAGCAGGAGAGTTCCAGAAAAACATCTATTTCTGCTTTATTGACTATGCCAAAGCCTTTGACTGTGTGGATCACAATAAACTATGGAAAACTCTGAAAGAGATGGGAATACCAGAGCACCTGACCTGGTTTTTGAGAAACCTATATGCAGGTCAGGAAGCAACAGTTAGAACTGGACATAGAACAACAGTCTGGTTCCAAATACGAAAAGGAGTTCGTCAAGGCTGTATATTGTCACCCTGTTTATTTAACTTATATGCAGAGTACATCATGAGAAATGCTGGACTGGAAGAAACACAAGCTGGAATCAGGATTGCAGGGAGAAATATCAATAACCTCAGATATGCAGATGACACCACCCTTATGGCAGAAAGTGAAGAGGAACTCAAAAGCCTCTTGATGAAAGTGAAAGTGGAGAGTGAAAAAGTTGGCTTAAAGCTCAACATTCAGAAAACGAAGATCATGGCATCCGGTCCCATCACTTCATGGGAAATACATGGGGAAACAGTGGAAACAGTGTCAGACTTTATTTTTCTGGGCTCCAAAATCACTGCAGATGGTGACTGCAGCCATGAAATTAAAAAACGCTTACTCCTTGGAAGGAAAGTTATGACCAACCTAGATAGCATATTCAAAAGCAGAGACATTACTTTGCCAACAAAGTTCGTCTAGTCAAGGCTATGGTTTTTCCTGTGGTCATGTATGGATGTGAGAGTTGGACTGTGAAGAAGGCTGAGCACTGAAGAATTGATGCTTTTGAAGTGTGGTGTTGGAGAAGACTCTTGAGAGTCCCTTGGACTGCAAGGAGATCCAACCAGTCCATTCTGAAGGAGATCAGCCCTGGGATTTCTTTGGAAGGAATGATGCTAAAGCTGAAACTGCAGTACTTTGGCCACCTCATGCGAAGAGTTGACTCATTGGAAAAGACTGTGATGCTGGGAGGGATTGGGGGCAGGAGGAGAAGGGGACGACAGTGGATGAGATGGCTGGATGGCATCACTGACTCAATGGACGTGAGTCTGAGTGAACTCCGGGAGTTGGTGATGGACAGGGAGGCCTGGCGTGCTGCGATTCATGGGGTCGCAAAGAATCGGACATGACTGAGCGACTGATCTGATCTGATCTGATTACGTCTTGCCAAATACTAAAACAAAATCTCCATTCCTTGGAGACACTGATTGTTTCTCTGAAGGAGAAAATGATTCTCCTTCTGCCCAAGTTACACTCCTTTCATTTCTACTATGATTATGTAGCTGCAATTCTGAAGCATCTTCTGCATTTCTGAACTGCAGAACCCACAGAGAATTTTTAGGAGAACAATTCTCTTAGTCCACAATGAGTAGATCTTGTTAAAGGCTTTTGACAATTGATATGGAAATTTGGAGGCAGGGGCGATAAAACAGTCTTTTGGGTTTAGTATATCAGAAAATAACAGATTTGAAATGAGAAGACCTGGATTTCAGTCACTGCTCTGTCCAAGTAGGCTCTGGATTAAGGGTGTAAGTCTTATCTGCAGTCTTTTGGGTTTCTCTGCAAGTCATTTTCTTGCAATGATTTCTCTGCAAGTCATTTTCTCTACAGTCTTTTGGGTTTAGTATATCAGAAAATAACCGATTTGAAATGAGAAGACCCAGATTTCAGTCACTGCTCTGTCCAAGTACACCCTGGATAAAGCAACCTATCTAAATCTATTTAGGAGAGGAAACATTTTCTCTGCAAGTCTGTATAGGACATTGACAATGTAAAAGGCCAAAAGGAAAGCCTTGATAAATTACAAAGGATCAGTTGCATAAAGATTGTTTTCTGGCCATAATGAAATAAAATTAGAAGCAAATAACAAAGATTTAATGAAATTAAAAAAAAAACATGCTTTGCTAGTATGCAAATTATTAAAAATGAATAAACATAACAATTTTAAAAGCATACTATGTCAAAATATGTATGTATTGCAGAGTTCAACCTTAATTTTGAGGGAAATTTATTGTGATAGAAATAGATGTGGAAAAAGTGGAAACCGTGACAGATTTTATTTTCTTTGGCCCCATAATCACTGTGGATAGTGACTGCAGCCATGAAACTGAGACACTTGCTCCTTGGAAGAAAAGCTATGACAGACCTAGACAGCACATTAAAAAGCAGAGACATCACTTTCCTGACAAAGGTCCACACAGTCAAAACTCTGGTGTTTCCAGTAGTCATGTACGGATGTGAGAGTTGGACCATAAAGAAGACTGAGTGCTGAAGAACTGATGCTTTCAAATTGTGGTGCTGGATAAGACTCTTGAGAGTCCCTTGGACAGCAAAGAGATCAAACCAGTCTATCATAAAGGAAGTCAACCCTGAATAGTCATTGAAAGGATGGATGCTGAAGCTCCAGTACTTTGGCCACCTGATGTGAAGAGCCAACTCATTGGAAAAGACTGTGCTAGGAAAGATTGAGGGCAGGAGGAGAAGAGGGCAACAGAGGATGCGATGGTTGAAGGACATCATTGTCTCAATGGACACGAGTTTAAGCAAACTCCAGGAAATAGCGAAGGACAGAGAAGCCTGGCATGCTGCAGTCCACAGGGGCACAAAGCACGGGACATGACTTAGCGACCGAACAACAGCAACAAAAACTGTGTGTGTTTGCTGGAGACCTCCTGTTTCAGAGGGACCTTGTTTTCTAAACACAAATGAGACTTGGAAATTTCAGTCCGCCTTTTACAGGCCACTGGCCTCCCCTCTAACCTTTGCATTTGCATCTTTGGGGTTTGTCAAGCTTCCAATCTGTCATGCCCATCTTAGCAACTCCTGAAAGCCTTCCTGGTTTCTTCTTTCCCCTTGTAGGGTCTCTCTGTGGGCCAAGCTTGATCTTCAGTCCGAACCCCAAATTAGCAAATGTTCCCAGTCTGAATCCCTTTGCTGTATTGCAGAAATTAAAACAGCAGTGGCCAATTCTGTTCAACTAACCTCCAAAGGACTTCTTTGGAGTTAAAATTCATGTAGTTCTCATTTACCCACTGTTTGCTGGTGTCTTAAAACAAACAAACAAAAAACAATCGACAGGTTCTTTATCTGGCCTTTTCTAGTTATTGCAGCAGGCACACTGGGCTGCTGCAACTTATTATATCTTACTCGAAATGGAAAATCCCATCAGTTTTTAACTTCTCAATGCAGAGTATATTTTCAGTATAACAAATCTTAGCTCTTGGATATGCTGAATCCTTTCTATTCTTTCTAGTGAATCATGGAAGCCGGGGGAGTCTTCCCAAAACACGTGGTACAAAAACATAGCCTTTCAAATGAAAAGATGCCAATTATTCAGTTCAGTTCAGTAGCTCAGTCATGTCCGACTCTTTGCGACCCTATGAATTGCAGCATGCCAGGCCTCCCTGTCTATCACCAACTCCCGGAGTTCACTCAGACTCAGCTCCATTGAGTCGGTGATGCCATCCAGCCATCTCATCCTCTGTCATCCCCTTTTCCTCCTGCCCCCAATCCCTCCCAGCATCAGGGTCTTTTCCAATGAGTCAACTCTTTGCATGAGGTGGCCAAAGTACTGGAGTTTCAGCTTCAGCATCAATCCTTCCAACGAACACCCAGGACCGATCTCCTTTAGAATGGACTGGTTGGATCTCCTTGCAGTCCAAGGGACTCTCAAGAGTCTTCTCCAACACCACACTTCAAAAGCATCAATTCTTCAGTGCTCAGCCTTCTTCACAGTCCAACTCTCACATCCATACATGACCACAGGAAAAACCATAGCCTTGACTAGATGAACCTTTGTTGGCAAAGTAATGTCTCTGCTTTTGAATATGCTATCTAGGTTGGTCATAACTTTTCTTCCAAGGAGTAAACGTCTTTTAATTTCATGGCTGCAATCACCATCTGCAGTGATTTTGGAGCTCCCAAAAATAAAGTCTGACACTGGTCAACAAAAGAGTCCAAAATGCAGTACTTGGATGCAATCTCAAAAACAACAGAATGATCTCTGTTCGTTTCCAAGGCAAACCATTCAATATCACAGTAATCCAAGTCTATGCCCCAACCAGTAATGCTGAAGAAGCTGAAGTTGAATGGTTCTATGAAGACCTACAAGACCTTTTAGAACTAATACCCAAAAAAGATGTCCTTTTCATTATAGGGGACTGGAATGCAAAAGTAGGAAGTCAAGAAACACGTGGAGTAACAGGCAAATTTGGCCTTGGAATATGGAATGTAGCAGGGCAAAGGCTAATAGAGTTTTGCCAAGAGAATGCACTGGTCATAGCAAACACCCTCTTCCAACAACACAAGAGAAGACTCTATAATGGACATCACCAGATGGTCAACACCGAAATCAGACTGATTATATTCTTTGCAACCAAAGATGAAGAAACTCTACAGTCAGCAAAAACAAGACTAGGAGCTGACTGTGGCTCAGACCATGAACTCCTTATTGCCAAATTCAGACTTAAATTGAACAAAGTAAGGAAAACCACTAGACCATTCAGGTATGACCTAAATCAAATCCCTTATGATTATACAGTGGAAGTGAGAAATAGATTTAAGGGCCTAGATCTGATAGATAGAGTGCCTGATGAACTATGGAATGAAGTTCGTGACATTGTACAGGAGACAGGGATCAAGACCATCCCCATGGAAAAGAAATGCAAAAAAGCAAAATGGCTGTCTGGGGAGGCCTTACAAATAGCTGTGAAAAGAAGAGAAGCGAAAAGCAAAGGAGAAAAGGAAAGATATAAGCATCTGAATGCAGAGTTCCAAAGAATAGCAAGAAGAGATAAGAAAGCCTTCTTCAGCGATCAATGTAAAGAAATAGAGGAAAACAACAGAATGGGAAAGACTAGAGATCTCTTCAAGAAAATTAGAGATACCAAGGGCATTTCATGCAAAGAT
Source organism: Bubalus bubalis (assembly GCF_019923935.1). Classification (NCBI taxonomy): domain Eukaryota; kingdom Metazoa; phylum Chordata; class Mammalia; order Artiodactyla; family Bovidae; genus Bubalus; species Bubalus bubalis. Next base: position 16,195,242 of record NC_059179.1, read on the forward strand.
GGGCTCAATAAAGGACAGAAATGCCAATTATTGGAGAAATGCAAATCAAAAGTACAATGAGGTACCACCTCACACCAATTAGAATGACCATCATTAAAAAGTCTACAAATAACAAATCCTGGAGAGGATATGGAGAAAAGGGAAGACTCTTACACTATTGGTAGGAATGTAAGTTGGGGCAGCCACTTTGGAAAACAGTATGGAGGTTCCTCATAAAACTAAAAATAGAATTACCATATGATCCAGTAACCCTGGACATCATATACCCAGACAAAACTCTCATCCCCGCAAAAGATATATACACCTCTGCATTCACAGCAGTGCTATTCACAATAGCCAAGACATGGAAACAACCTAAAAGCCCATCAACAGATGAATGGATAAAGAAGCTGTGGTGCATACATACAATGGACTACTACTCAGCCATAAAAAAGAACAAAATAATGCCATTTGTAGCAACATGGATGGAATATTAAGTGAAATAAATCAGAAAGAGAAACAAATATCGTATAATATCACTTATATGTAGAATCTAAAATATGACACAGGGAATTTGCTGGCAGTCCAGTGGTGAGAACTCTGCACTCCCATGCAGGGGACATGGGTTCAATCCCTGGTTGGGGAACAAAGATCCTACAAACTGTGTGGTGCAGCTGGGAAAAAAAAAAAAGACAAATGAATCTATCTATGAAACAGACTCAAGGACTTAGGGGACAGACTTATGGTTGCCAAGGGGGAAGGGGTTGGAAGAGCGACAGACTGGGAGGTTGGGGTTGGCAGATGTAAGTTAATATACATGGGATGGATAAAGCAGCAGGGTCCTAGTGTATAGCACAGAGAACTATATTCAGTATCCTATGATTAAACCATAATGGAAAAGTATATAAAAAGAACAGTATGTATATATGTGTGTGTATATATATATATATATATGTATGTATACACATACACACATATATATAACTGAATCACTTTGCTGTATTTCAGAAATTAACACCATAAATCAACTATATGTCAATAAAAAAATTAAAAAATAGCTGTACACACTGCTATATTTAAAATAAATAACCAACAAGGAAAAGAAAACATAGCCTTCACCCCTTGTATTATGTAGATCTGTGGCCCTGATTTCTCCCAGGTGACCTTTTTCTCCCTGCCCAAAGCCCTGGACTGACAGTGAACTTCTTCACTTCTCTACATTGGTGAATGGAGCTCTTTTAATCCTTTATTAATAGAATGAAGCAGTCCTGTAGACACCTAGGTTTTATGTAGTTGTTTCAAAACTTAATGCCCCATTTTGAGGCTATAATTCTGTCCTGTCCTTGGGCTTATGGGCCAATTTTGTATTCTACTCTTTATCTTTTGGATTCTGGAACCTGCATATTTGTCTATCTTTCCTTCGAGTTTGTATAAAAGTATTTTTGTAATATTTTATGCAGCATGTATATGTGTTTATATTACAGTTGATGGATAGGTATTCACATCAGCTCTGTCTACCATATTTCTTTGCCTTCATCTTGACATTCTTATTTTCTGATTGTTGAAATTGGTTGTCAGTCACTCAGTTGTGTCCGACTCTTTGCAACCCCATGGACTGGACTATACCCGCCAGGCTCCTCTGTTCATGGAATTCTACAGGCAAGAATACTGGAGTGGGTTGTCATTCCTGTCTCCAGGGGATCTTCCCAACCCAGGGATTAAACCTGGTCTCCTACAATGCAGGCAGATTCTTTACCATCTGAGCTACCAGGGAAGCCCTGAAGTTGGTTAGTGAGTTTATTTCTTTTCTTGATTATAATCCAGTGATTACATGCAAAAATAAACAATTTATGTACTGATAAATATTGGGCATTTATTGTGATTCATTTGCAAATAGTTGGGATTTTAGTTTTAGAATCTTTTCACACATATAATTATTTAGAACGTGTTTTAAGATACTTTGAACAGTACTGTCAACTGGTGGGTGGATTTAAAAAAATTTTTTTGGTTAGACTTAAAAAAATGAATTCTGACTTCATTGCATTGTGATCAGTGGAAGTTGCCTGAATAACAGTTTTGCTTTTCGTGGTCGATTAGCATATTCTTTGTGGCCTACTAAGTGGCTAATTTTTGACAGGCCTACTCTCAGCTTTGTCCTGGAGCTGATGCGAGGTCGACTACATCAAATGCTTTCAAGTTTGGCTTTGCTGCTCCATCCTTTAATGAGGAGGTTGACTGTGCCCTATAAATTCTGCCTAACTACCCCCATTCTACTTGCATCACACCTAATTTCCCATCAGCCAAAGAAAACCACTGGGGAAGCCCAGAATCATGGCGGGGCTGGTGGGGGAGGGCACTGTAAAGTTACATGGCAAAGGAGTGGGAACAGAGACAGCTGAGGCATTTAGGAGAACTACCATTGAGAATTATTTCTTACTCTCAAATGCAAGACCAGTTGGAGATGGTTGAAATCGTATTTGGAAGCCTTGTGATATGTAGTTGGCTCTGCCCAGTCTTCAAAGCTTAGTTCAAATATCAACTTTTCCATTAATTTTTCTTGATTCTCTCAACAGGGTATTTTTATCCCTTTCAGATTTCTACAGATCCTTCTACCTTTTTTAGGACACTCATTATTCAGTCTCTGACAACTCTCTGAGAATATGCATTTTATTTTTGATTAGAGAATAATGTCCTGATGGCCTTTTTTTTTCCTGAAAAATTTCCTTAATTCCTAGTTCAGACCTTGGTATATGCAGTAATTGTCCAATAAATATTTACTGAATAAACAGAAGAATGAGCAAATGGAAGGAAGTTTAAGTAAAGCTTCAGAGAGGGTTTTTGGACCTAAGAAAATCCCTTAAATCCTATAAGACATTCTTGTATGTTCTATTTATTATTATTTTTTATTCTTACAAAGAAAATGCTCAATTTCCAGGAATATTAATTTAAAATTGATCTTATTTGAAGTGTTTCCTTAAAGAGAAATAGATGCAAGTCGCACCCAGACTTCCCAGTGACAATTTATTTCTCCTAAAGAGGTATAATATCATATTGTATATAAACGTATATGATAGTTGAACTATGAAACTAATCTCACAGTAAACTAGGTAGATTTCTGAAAATGAAGGGTTTTCAATTGTCTGTAAAGCTAATCTTAAAATCTTTTAAAGTCTATTGTTTTCAAAAAGTCAATTTCATCATTCAAAAATGTCTACTTCTATGAAGTTCTAGTCGAGAAGGCGATGGCACCCCACTCCAGTACTCTTGCCTGGCAAATCCCATGGACGGAGGAGCGTGGTAGGCTGCAGTCCATGGGGTCGCTAAGAGTCGGACACGACTGAGCGACTTCCCTTTCGCTTTTCACTTTCATGCATTGGAGAAGGAAATGGCAACCCACTCCAGTGTTCTTGCCTAGAGAATACCAGGGACAGAGGAGCCTGGTAGGAGACTGTCCACGGGGTCGCACAGAGTCGGACACAAATGAAGCGACTTAGCAGCAGCAGCAGCATGAAGTTCTAGAAGAACTAAAACTAATGGAGAGAGCTAGAAACTAGAGCAGTGGTTTCTTCCAAGGATAGGTATCACCTGGAAAGGGGGTGAGGGACATTTTCAGGGGAATGGAATTATCCGGTATCTTGATAGTGTATGGTTGCTCGGGTGCTGGTGTTTATCAAAACTGACTACACTCAGCTGTACATCAGAAGGGCCCCAGTGTCCCCAAATGAGCAAGATATTAAAGGGACCATTTTCGAAAGGATAGGCATTTCAAAAACCTGAAAATCAACCTTTTCTTAGACCCACTCTGATTTATGCCAGCCATGTCTTTATACGTGCCCTTTCAACACATAGCTGGGCTTTCTGCTTTGCATTATGACTACAATATTTAATCTTGATAAAGATGATTTCTAATGACAAATAATAAAATATTTAAGACTGGTAAGTACATCTGCAGAAACTCTTGAGTCTTTAAAAACTCAAACCATTCTTTCCAAATAACTTTTCTCCTGCTCCTTTCTAAACTAATGCATGCTCTGTGTTGACAGTGTCAAAATATCAGATCCTTTTAAAAAATAAAGAAAAAAAAATCACTTATAATTTCACCACCCGGCTAAAAACTGGGGGAGACAATTCATTTCCACATTTGTCTTTGTGAACATATACATGTTTGCATGTTTTCTTTAAAATGGAAGTTCTCTGTATGTTTTTTTCAACATGACTTTTATACATACTGAACATTTTGCAGCCAAGACGGTTCCCGACTGAGCGACTGAGAAGGAAAAGGAGTGAAGCCAGACTGAGGACTGCTGGGAAGGGACAAGAGACACAGGACTTTAGGTATCTCTCCATCACTCTGTCTCCCCTTGTCACGTCTGCCTCTGCAGAGGGATCTGTGCCTCTCGGGATGGGCACCCATGGTTCTGATTGTCGGAGGAGGAAAAAGCGGACTTTCTTTCATGGAATCCTGGCTGCACTGACCACAGGAAGCAAAACGGAGCACATGCGTAGGGGGGATCCACTTGCCCACAATGAGTTTAACCAACTCTGAAATACTTATACGCTTCATCAGGGAGATATGAGTCACGTGCTGTTATGGTCATCCGAAGGGTGACATTTGTTTGTTTCAATCAGCAAATTGCTATCCTACTTCAGAAAAATTTTTTGTCACAAGCCAGCTTGTAGACAAAAAAAAAAAAAAAAAAAAAAAAAATTCTATAGTGACATCTAATGATAATGCTGGGCTTCCCTGGTGGCTCAGATGGTAAAGCATCCACCTGCAATGCAATAATAATCTTAGCTACTATGTGTCTATAGTGCTGCCGTGTACCATGCACTGTTTCAAGAACTTTACCTACACTAAACCTTTCAGTATAAATTGTTCAAGGCCATCTGTTAGGGATAACTTCCTGTATCCAGTATACCTTTTTTCCTTTAAAAATGAAAGCTTATCCGAAAAAAAAGAAATAAAATAAAATAAATGAAAGCTTATCAAATAACAGCAGAACTATTCTCTAACAGCTGCTTTTATTCTTATGTATTTTAGGGAAAGATAATATAGGTTGGTGCCATCTTCTGCCAGATGTCTGCTGTTATCAACTACTTCCTGAATTTTTTCCTACTTTGTTCTCTGTAAATCTGTCTTTAGCTCTTCTTGCTTTAAAATAGATTGCCTATAGAGGGAGAAACAGAGGGTGGGACGAATAGGGAGAAGAACACTGACATATATACACTGCTGCTGCTGCTAAGTCACTTCAGTCATGTCCGACTCTGTGCGACCCCATAGACGGCAGCCCACCAGGCTCCCCCGTCCCTGGGATTCTCCAGGCAAGAACACTGGAGTGGGTTGCCATTTCCTTCTCCAATGCATGAAAGTGAAAAGTGAAAGTGAAGTCGCTCAGTCGTGTCCGACCCTCAGCGACCCCATGGACTGCAGCCTTCCAGGCTCCACTGTCCATGGGATTTGCCAGGCAAGAGTACTGGAGTGGGGTGCCATTGCCTTCTCCTACCATTGTTAAAATAGATAGCTAGCTGTAAGCTGCTGTACAGCACAGGGAGCTAAGTTCAGTGCCCTGTGATGACCTAAAGGGGTGGGGTTGGGGGAGGGAGGTTGAAAGGGAGGGAGGCTTCAGAGGGAGGGGATACATGTATATATGGTGATTCATATTGTTGTACAGCAGAAATTAACACAACACTGTAAAGCAATTATTTTCCAATAAAAAATAAAAATAAACTGCCTTGAAACTTGCATAACCTGTTAACTCTGTGTTCAGACCTCCAGCTCAGGTGACTCTCTGGACCCACTGTCCCCTCCCACTCTATAACCCTGCCTGGGATTACTGTGCCTGGAAGGATCCCATTCGGCCTAGGCTGGGCTTGGACAAGACTTCCCTGATGGACAAGGGCCCCTGAATAGCTACACTGGTCAGTGTGGCTTCTAAAGTGTCCCTCAGCCCTTTTGTTTTTCACTTGACAATGAACGGGAAAATTTTTTCTTAATGACTCCTTTCTCTCCAAAGAATATAAACATTCTGCCACAGACTTAGTGTTATCATGTTTCAATTGAGAAGGAACTTCAATTAGGAGTCAGCTAACTCAAGGATTTCCTGTTATTGATAGTAGTGCTGAGTTAATACAAACTTGCTTTTTATTTTATAACCATCTTATTTCCTAAACAAACTCTTCTTTGCTGCAAGTAAAGAAATAGAAAGAGAACCTCAAAGTGCAAGCTGGAGGACAATCTCAGAATTTAACCCTGAAATTTGTATTAATATTAAAAATGGTTATATATTGCAGTATACAAAATGACCACAAGGTGGCACAATTTCCCAGATTAAAACTAACCTTCCCGGTTCTAAATACTTAAGTTTTTCTACTTTACTGGGTGAGATTTCAATTTTATTTATTTTATTTTGCCAGTTGAAAAATGGAAAGAGCAACAATTCAGTAACCCCTGTATCTGTAACAGCAAGGGAAATTTCTAAGTTATTTCATCATATTTTAAAGCAAAATCTACTTTTTCTTTTTATAAAATAATTTCAGAAAATTTGGAAAACATAGAAGCACACATTTATGTCTCAGGATAATTTGTATATAAAACCTAGTAAATTGCTTTTTCTGGTAAGAGTATGATACACAATTTATATCTGTAAATATTTCCCAAGAATATTATTGAGTACATAATAAACTATTTTACAGTATACATGGATCATTATTATTCTAAAGAAATTGTTTCTTATTGGATACATGTTGGATATATAAGGATGTTTCCTGTATAGGTGTTTGTAAATCTCTGACTTGCTTCTTAGGATACATTTCTATAAGTCTGAAAGTGTGAACATTTTCTAGACTTTTGATAAATATTGTCTAGGAATGATTTGCTTGTTTTTACCCTTTTACCTGGTCTTTTCCAATGGTGCAGAGGTAAAGAATCCACCTACAAATGCAAAAGATGCCAGAGGTGTGGGTTTGATCTCTAGGTTGGGAAGATCCCCTAGAGAAGGAAATGGCAATCCATTCCAGTATTCTTGGCTGGAAAATCCCATGGACAGAGAGGAGCCTGGCGGGTTACAGTCCTTAGTCCTTAGGGCTGCAAAAGAGTCAGACAGGACTTAATTAAACAGCAATCCATTATCTAGCACCGTGTGTGTGTGTGTGTCTGTGTCTGTGTGCATGTGCGTGTATTAATTTACTCAATTAATTTTGTTAAATCTGCAGTTGTAAATATTTGTAAGTCTTTTAATACATATAGTCTAGGAATGATTTGTGTATACATCTATATTTCTATATCTATACCACCACAAAATTAAAATAGCACTTACCTACTTTTATTAAGTAAGGTGCATATGTATTCATTTATTTTTAATCTATTAATTTAATTTGTGTGTGGTTGAGAGTGTGTGTGTGTGTGTTAGTCGTTCAGTCATGAGACTTTTTCAATCCCATGGACTGTAGCCTCCAGGTTCCTTTGTCCATGGAATTCTCCAGGCAATAATACTGCAGTGTGTGTGTGCATTTTGTCATGTCAATGTGTTTCTTACTGAAAGTGATAGGAAAAAAAGTGTTTTAAATCCCAAACATGTGGATACTGAGCACCAAAACTGCTACCAGAGCTCTGTTATACATTATCCCTCTGTTCGGGGACCCTAGAGAACAAGAAGTTTCCCCGTTTCATTTTATTGATAAGGAAACTAGGGCCACAGAGGAAAGCAATTTTCCCAAAGATGAGGGCAAAAGCCAGACTCAACAAAAAAAAAAAGGCAGCCTACTAAGTGGGAGAAAATATTTGTAAATTATATATCTGTTAAGTGGTTAATATGCAGTTCAGTTCAGTTTAGTCGCTCAGTCATGTCCTACTCTTTGCGACCCCATGAATCGCAGCACGCCAGGGTTCCCTGTCCATCACCAACTCCCGGAGTTCACTCAAACTCATGTCCATCGAGTTGGTGATGCCATCCAGCCATCTCATCCTCTGTCGTCTCCTTCTCCTCCTGCCCTCAATCCCTCCCAGCACCAGAGTTTTTTCCAATGAGTCAACTTCACATGAGGTGGTCAAAGTACTGGAGTTTCAGCTTCAGCATCTTTCCTTCCAACGAACACCCAGGACCGATCTCCTTTAGAATGGACTGGTTGGATCTCCTTGCAGTCCAAGGGACTCTCAAGAGTCTTCTCCAACACCACAGTTCAAAAGCATCAATTCTTCAGTGCTCAGCCTTCTTCACAGTCCAACTCTCACATCCATACATGACCACAGGAAAAACCATAGCCTTGACTAGACGGACCTTTGTTGGCAAAGTAATGTCTCTGCTTTTGAATATGCTATCTAGGTTGGTCATAACTTTCCTTCCAAGTGGTAAGCGTCTTTTAATTTCATGGCTGCAGTCACCATCTGCAGTGATTTTGGAGCCCCCAAAAATAAAGTCTGACACTGTTTTCACTGTTTCCCCATCTATTTCCCATGAAGTGATGGGACCGGATGCCATGATCTTCATTTTCTGAATGTTGAGCTTTAAGTCAACTTTTTCACTCTCCTCTTTCACTTTCATCAAGAGGCTTTTTAGTTCCTCTTCACTTTCTGCCATAAGGGTGGTGTCATCTGCATATCTGAGGTTATTGATATTTCTCCCGGCAATCTTGATTGCAGCATGTGCTTCTTCCAGTCCAGCATTTCTCATGATGTACTCTGCATATAAGTTAAATAAGCAGGGTAACAATATACAGCCTTGACGTACTCCTTTTCCTATTTGAAACCAGTCTGTTTTTCCATGTCCAGTTCTAACTATTGCTTCCTGACCTGCATACAGATTTCTCAAGAGGCAGGTCAGGTGGTCTGGTATTCCCATCTCTTTCAGAATTTTCCACAGGTTCTTGTGATCCACACAGTCAAAGGCTTTGGCATAGTCAATAAAGCAGAAATAGATGTTTTTCTGGAACTTTCTTGCTTTTTTGATGATCCAGCAGATGTTGGCAATTTGATCTCTGGTTCCTCTGCCTTTTCTAGTGGTTAATATTAAAAATATACAAATATTTAAGTTATATTATATAAATATTATATATATTAATATTTAATTTAATATACAAATAGCAAATATATATGTTGCTATCATACAACTCGATAGCAAAAAACCCAAACAATGCAATTAAAAGTGGGCAGAGGATCTGAAGAAACATTTTGCCAAAGAAGACATACAGATGACCAACAGACACATGGAAAGATGTTCTCTATCACTAATCATCAGGGAAATACAAATCAAAACCGTGAGGTATCACTTCACACACCTGTTAGAATGGCTACGATCAGAAAGTCAACAGCAGCAGGCACTGATGAGGACGTGGAGAGAAGGGAGCCCTGGTGCATCACTGCTGGGGATGTAAATTGGTGCAGCCATTAAGGAAAACAGTTTGGAGGCTCCTCAAAAATTTAAAACCAGAACTACCTCACAATCCAGCAATTATACTTCTGGATATTTATCTTCAGAAAATGAATTCACTAACTTGCAAAAACAGATGCATGACTATGTTTGCTGCAGCATAAATTATAATGGCCAAGATACAGGAAAAACCTGAGTGTCCATTGAAGGATGATTGGATAAAGAAAATGTAGTCTATGCATGCAATGGATTACTATTTGGCCATAATAAAGACTGAAATCTTGGCATTAGCAACAACACGGATGAAACTTGAGGGTATGATGCTAAGTGAAATAAGTCAGAGAAAGACAAATTCTATATAATGTCATTTACATGTGGAATTAAAAAAAAACCCAACAACCCCCAAAAAACTAAGATCCTAGATATAGAGAACAGACTGGTGGTTATCAGAGGTGGGGGTTTACAGAGAGCAAAATGTGAGGAGTCAAATGGTATAAACTTCAAGTTAAAAAAGAAAGAAGTCATGGAGATGTAGTTATTGTACAGCATGTTGACTATACTTAGTAGTAATTCTGTACTGCGTATCTGAAAGCTGCTGAGAGTAAGTCTTAAAAGTTTTCATCATGAGGAAAGAAATTCTGTAACTATATATAAAGATGGATGTCAGCTAGACTTACTGTGGTGAGCATTCTGCAATATATACAAATATCAAATCATTATATTGTACACAGGAAACTAATATGTTGTATGTCAATTATGCTTAAAAATATAGAAACATAATTTCTTTTTTTTACTGAGGTGAAATTTAGCAACAGGCAATTGTACATATATTAAAACTGTACAATGTGCTGAGTTTTGATCAGTGCTAACACCTATGTATTAACCATCTGATCAAAATACAGAACATTATCATTACCCCATAAGTCCCATTATGCCTGATCCAGTCAATCAAGGTCCATAATTTGTCCTAAGAAAATACTTTTCTGATTTCTGTAACTACAATTTTTCCCTTCCCTGCAATTTGTATACGTGAAATAACATAATCTGCCAGTTTCACAGCAGCAGTTCCCGTAATTTCTGCTATGGAGAAGAATGATACCTGAGTGCTGCCTGCCGTGCATCAGGCTCTTACTCACCAGGACGCCGTGTTCCTCTGCCCTGATTTATCTCAGGGTCAGGTACCAGGTGACCAGGGGCAATGTCCCTATGCCCTGATTATCTCAGGGTCAGGTACCAGGTGACCAGCGGCAGTGTTCCTCTGCCCTGATTATCTCAGGGTCAGGTACCAGGTGACCAGGGGCACTATACCTATACCCTGGAGCCTGCTGAAATTATTCAAACAGTTAATCTTAAACTTCCTAATCCTACCTATTCTGCCTCACCCATTTCTTCCCATGAAAACCAGAATAAAGGCTTCTGCCCATGCTTTCCCTTGCCTTGTTTCAGCTATGAGCAACAATTTCTTCCTTCACGAAGAAAGGAAGCCTGTCTGTGTGTATTACCATACCTGATTAAAACAAATCCCAGATGTATTTTAACATAAGTAGTTTTTACAAAAAATTTCTGATTTTCTACATATAAATTCATCCCTTTGGTGAACATGGAAAATTTTATCTCTTCATTTTCAGTTTTCTTGTCTGTTTTCTCTATTTTTTTTTCCCCTTCCATATCTCACTCACTAAGACCACTACTTAATGTTGAATAGAAGCAATGAGAGCTTGCTTTGTTGTTCATAGAGTGGTGAAATGTTTTCATGTTTCACCAACAGAGATAGTGCTAACTCAGACTCTATTGAGGTACTTTATCAACAGAGGAACTTTCCCTCTATTCCAGTTTTTCCGCAGGGTTTTTCCATAATGAAAGGGAAATTATTTTCTTTCAAATTTCCCCAAACCTATTGAGATGAATTTTTTGTTTTGTCTTTTTTATTTAGTTAACAAAAGTGAACTTTAATTTTGTATTTTTTAAGGTGAACTTGCATTCCTGTTGATAAACGCCACTCGGTCATTATGCTTGTTGCTGAATGAATATATTTTAAGACAACATGAGCACGGCAGTGACTGGTATGTGATTATGTTTCTGAGTGATGTCTGCTGGCTTTGGTGCCAGGATAATGATTGGTTTCCATAAGACATCAGGAAATTTTCTTCCTTCAACTTGATAGAATTCATGAAGAAGCCATCTGAACTCAAAACTAACTTCATGGGGTTTGTTTTGATTATCAAATCAATTTCTCTGACCTACGTGACTTTTTTGATTTTTCTATTTGGTCCCGTGTCATTTGTGTGAAGTTTGATACTCTGGGCATACTGGGGCCTGTCCTTAGATGAAGAGTTCCATCTTCTCAAGCACTCCCTTCTAGGATCTCTTTGACTGGGTGTCTCTCTAAATGCATTCTGAAATTGTTTTCTTATGAAAAAACTGCCCAGCCTGAATCATTGTTATCCACATGAAGGTGAGATAGATTAGCTGGTCCACCTTTGCAAAAGGGTGCAGTTCTCCCATCGCATCACTGAAAGGACATAAAAGGGCCCCTCTTGCTCAACAGCACCACCGCTGTTGTTCCCATTACTTATGGGAACAAGTTTGGGCAGCAGGCTGACCCCTATTCAAAGGCTTTACTCATGTTGGAAGCTGCCCAGGATCACGTAGGCAGTTTTCAGTGTTGGACTCAGGTACCGATGGGAACTTGAGACTCGGTGGTGGTCGGATAGTGTGTGATTCTCCAGCCCCATGACCTGGCTGACACCAAGGATCTGTGACACAGCTCCCCTGAAGACACCGACAGCTGCTCTGCCCTGAGCGTCTGCAGTTCTGGACCAGACTGAGGATCAGTGCAGCCTGCTCTGTTGTTTGTAGTGCGGGACTAGCCTGAGCATGAGACTCAAGACACTCTGCCTAAACACTTGAGCCTACGGTTGTGCTCTCTGCTTCCACACCCTTCCACATGCCAGCCCTGGGGATACAGCTGAGCCTGCGTCAGCCCCACTGCTGGGCAGAGCTGCCTTCACACCTTGTCCACCAGCACCAAGGCCCCCCAGACCAGCTTTGGGGCAATATCCCACTGAGGACATCAGGACATTGTTGTGAGAGTGTGTGTGTGTGAGACTGTGTGTGTGCATGTGTGTCAGAGAGAGTACATGCGTGTGTGTGTGCACATGCAGTAAGTTGCTTTAGTCGTGTTTGACTCTGTGCAACCCTATAGACCGTAGCCTGCCAAGCTCCTCTGTCCATGGGATTCTCTAGGCTGGACTACTGGAGTGGGTTGCCATGTGCTCCTCCAGGGGATCTTCCCAACCCAGGGATCAAACCCATGCCTTTTGTCTCCTGCATGAGCAGGCAGGTTCTTTACCACTAGCGTCATCTAGAAAGCTGTAAGTGAAGTCTAAAGACACTGTTTTGAAGAGGGAGTTATACTGGGATAAGTCCATCTTTCCCCTGAAGAGCCTGAGGGTCCCAGTGGCCACCAGGACTCACCAGGATTAGGGCAGAGGCCAGGAGTGACCACCTGAGGCTACCTCCCTCTTCACTGAACATCTATAATCAGTGCAGCATCTTCCAGAGTGCCACACAGCTAGAGGGCACTGGACACAGATGGGTCCTGCCGTGTTGGACTCCCACTCCACAGGGAGCCCTGTTGCCCTCCCTACCTGATCACCACACACTAGACATTTAAAGATTCAACAGTAATCCATTGAGACCACAAAGTAATTTTTAGCTCTTTCTTGTAACACTGGTGGATAGAAACATTAACAGAGAAGAGCATTATTTTAAAATTTCAAATGTCTTTGTGGATTAAACTGTAGTGTTTAAACCAAGAAATATCTACTGCTTGTTGTCTCTAGATGTATGAAGTAATGTAATGTATAATGCAATAATATCTTATATTGAATCAATCCTGAAACATTAATATCAAGATGAAAGAAAGCAAAACCACTTGCCAAAAATGAGTTATGTATTTTAAAAATAAATACACACATAGTTCCACAATAGTTTGGGGAAGATAGGAAACTCAGCGACATAGACGTCTTACTGGTACATTAGGATTTTTACGACAAGTGTCGTGATGGAAGCCACAGGTAAAACACTTCGAATTTCAGAATGGAGTTGTCCAGGGAAAAACGCCAGGACTCGATGGACAAAAAGGTGGACAAAACCCCCTTGACGGGGTCCAATTCACAGGGATATATGCAGGCTTCCTGGACTGGACATGAACATCTTCTTGCCGGGAGCTCCCTGCTAGACTCCCAGGAAACATGGGTTGGGGAATGGAGCTGCAGGGAGAGCTCAGCCTGGCACATGGCGAGGCGGGGGTCTGAGGAGAAGGAGGCAGCACCCTTGCACGGGGGTTGGGGAGCAAGTAGTCCTTTCCAAATCTCCTTAGGGCTCAACAGACGCCTGAGGAACCACTTCTAGAAGTTCAAGTTTCATCACAGGGCTTTTCTTTGTCTCGGGTCTTTAATCTCTTCTCTGTAGATATGACATTTCATTCAGTTCCCTCTCAAACTCTCATGAGGTTTTGGTTCCACAGACAGTTCTGTGTGAAGAAGAAATGGTTCCTGCCAGTTTTTTTTTTTTTTTTTTGAGACCTTTGTTTTCTGTAGGTCTTTAAAAAAAATTATTTATTTATTTTTGTTGCTGAACAGGCTTTTCTTTAGTTGTGGCGAGCAGGGGCCACTCTCTAGTTGCAGTGCTCAGGCTTCTCTTGTTGTGGAGCACAGGCTCTAGGGCATGGGGCCTCAGTAGTTGTTGCTCCTGGGCTCCAGAGAACAGGCTCAATTGCGGTGCACAGGCTTAGTTGCTCCTCTGCACGTGGGATCTTCCTGGATCAGGGATCAAACTAGTGTCTCCTGCATTGGCAGGTGGATTCTTTACCACTGAGCCACCAGGGAAGCCCTTCTGTAGGCCCTTAGCTCATCATTCTCACCCTTTACCAGGTCATCTCCTTCAAAACTTCCCACTTGTTGCTACTAAGGACCATCTTCTACAGCAGGTCAGTCTGAGATGCTCTTCTTGTTTCTGTTGACACGACTCAGTCACTTCATTTCCTCCCTCCTTTGGATGTTGAACAGCCCATTTGATTCAGGATATTTCAGTCTGGACAGCTTCGTGATGATCTGTCAGGTGGGCATTTTCTTCTCTTTTTCAGCCGTGTGGGTGTAGGATGAATTATTCCTACTATTTTGAATGTCTGAATATACATGTGACTTTGGAGCATCCTGCTGTGTCAACCTGGATCCTTCCAGGTGGGCAACATCCTCTCCATCCTCTGACTCCAGGTTATCACCTGCGTCCACTTCCTCCAGGGAAGTGGTCAGGGCTTTGATCCTGAGTCAGCATCCTGCAGGGACATGCCTGGACTCTACACTCAGGCCCAAGAGCTCACAGTTGTGACCCTGACCCAGTCGCCAACAGTACTTTTAATTGTGGTTTAGCCTCTTCCACTTTGTATGATGTTATTTGTTCCATCTCCCAGAGGCTGGGTCTTTTGTTGTTGTTGCAGGAACAGAATCAACTGTTCTCGGTCTGAATATTGAGGATTTCCCCCCTCTCTCCGTGTTTTACTACAATGCATATGATGTTCCTTATCGTAGAGTTAAAGGTATCCAGGTCCCAAGGTATTTCTGCATTCGCATCCTCTTCCCTCACAGAAGGAAACATCAAATATTTTGCTACAACCGCTCATGCTGAAGGGCTACTGGCAGATTCCTTGTCTCTGTAGAGAAAGTCATTCTTCGACTGCCTGGAAAATTCTGCTTAAAATCAAGTGAGCTGTGAACACCTGAACTGTCATAGTGCACTCCACCATCTCCCAGTAACATCCAGGAACAGCAAGACTGTGTGTCTCACTGTCCGTGGGTTCTGCCAGAAAACTCTTTAGCATTTGCCACAATTGCTACAATTACACTCCCCCGCCAGGAAGTGGTTCCTCAATAGTGGCTCCTGAAGCAGAGGCCCCTACAGCTGCTCCCATGGCCTGCTGGACCACTGCACACTGTGGGGATAACTGAGCTGGTTTCTGTCCAGTGCCACTCCTGAGACAGGTAACTGGCTCGGACCATGCCTGCAGAGGGCTGATGAGTAGCATCACAGCAATAAAAAAAATGCACACGCCTTCCACCCCACCTCTGGTGTTTCCTTTCCTTGACTTAAACTGTTCCCTCTGCAGCCCCAGCAGGTCCATCCAACCCTCTGGGCCTACTGTACTCTCAGCCTGGGAAGATCCTCCTCCCATTGCCAGTGTGGGGTCACACCCTTCCTTTAACAATTGTGTTCACTTGCCTCTGTGTTCAGTGCCCAGGGCAGGGCCTGACCAGGATGAAGAGCCCAGAGCTCTGGGCGTGTTTGTGAGAGAAATACATGAATAAGCATTTGAATAAATGGAGGGAGGAGAAAGCCATGCTATGCCAACTCTGGAGATTCACACATCATGTTCTGCTGACTCCTCAGGCAGTTAAAACTGGTTGACATAGAATGGAGAGTGATGTAATTAAAAATCTTGAACAAATGCTAATGACAGATGACCATATAACACAGGGACATCTGAGGTGGCACTAGCGGTAAAGTATCCACCTGCCAAAGCAGAAGATGCAAGGGTTTGATCAAGGGTCGGGAAGATCCTCTGGAGTGAGAAATGACACCACACTCCAGTATTCTTGCCTGGAGAATCCCATGCGCAGAGGAGTCTGGTGGGCTACCATCTGTGGGGCTGTAAAGAGTCAGACATGACTGAGGACATATAACAGTAATAAAAATTCACCATGTTGGACTATAAAAGATCCTCAACTTGAAAAAGTTAAACAGCATAATGAAGATCATTTCCTATAATTCCACTTCAGGATAATTAAAAACAAAGTGTAAAGCAGAGAAAACAACTGCTTGGAAATTTCAGAACTCTCCTAAATAATATTTTCGAATCTTTAAAATAAACAATATTGTATACTACTTTAAAAATACTAACAACAGATACACTAATGATATGTAGAATAGAGATTATTCAGTGAAGAAAATTCAAGGGCTCCCCTGGTGGTTAAGAATTTGCCTTCCAATGCAGGGGGCGCAGGTTCCATTTGTGGTTGGGGAACTAAGATTCCACAGGCTGCCGGGAGACTAAGCCTGCTCACCACAAGTAGAGAAGCCAGCCTGCCACAATGAGGACCCAGCACAGCCAATTAACTAAAGGGCTTCCCTGGTGGCTCAGATGGTAAAGAATCTGCCTGCAATGCAGGAGACCTGAGACCACAAGCAGAGAAGCTCACCTGCCACAACAAAGACCCGGCATAACCAAAATAAAAGCAAAACAGAATAAGCAAAAAAAGAAAAGCCATGCCATTTATTACTTAACACTTAGTACAAGCATGTCACAAGGAAACAAACAATAATGTAGCTTAAAAAAGTTAGAAACTGAAAAGGAAATACAAAGAAAACGCAGCAGTAAAGAAGTTTTAGCATAATGGGTTTTAGCTCTGAAAATCAGAACACTTGATACAAAAATATAACAGCTGCTTACAGAGTGACTATTTTCCTTTTCTCTGAGGATGCCCAATGAACTCCATGGACTCTTGTCGAAGCTTCCCTCAAAAACAGCTTAAAATCCTATTGGAAAGTACAGGCTCCTATACTAGTGGACATAACAAAAGAAACAGACTCACAGATAGAACAGACTAGTGGTTACCAGTGAGGAGAGGGAAGGGAGGGAGCGGTAATACGAGGGTGTGGGGTTAAGAGGCACAAACTACGATGTATCAAATAAGCTACAAGGACGTGTTGTACAACCCAGGGGATATAGCCAATTTTTATAACTATAAATGAAGTATAGCCTTGAAAAGCTGCACATCACTATATAGTACATCAACTATACTTCAATAAAAAAACAAATATGATGATCTTATGAATGTCTTTGTACAACCATTACTGTTAGTGATGTAGTAATGCGCACGATTCCAGTCACATGTAGCTTCTCAACCACTAAATGTTATTTGAGATGGTTCTGGGCTACGAGCTGTTCAATGAAGTCTTTGTCTTCCATCTTCCACTGAATCCACACCTTTTGTTCTATCTAAAATCTCCCTTTCTTGAGGTGTGTACTTCATTCCATCATGTCTGACAATGACAGAATGAAGAAAGCAACCAAAGCCCCTGTACCTGGACGTGACTGAGAGGTGGGGGAGGTCAAGTTTTCTCAAGGCTTGACCCCTCAGTTTTCTGAGACTGCCTTTCCTTAGTACCTGAGCAAGTTTCACCTTGGTAGTGATGGAGAGGGACAAATTCCTATCTTTTATGTCTTCTCTTGAGACACCATGATCCTTTGATCTTTGCATCAAATGAGGAGCATCTATTTAGTGTGAGCTTGTTATTCTGTGAACACCCACTGGGGTATGCATTCGGAGAAACTAATGTTTAGGGGCTTTGGTTTTTCATTTTCCTAAAATTGTTCTTGAGGCAGCTGTGGTATAAACCACGGTGTACCACAATGGGCATTAGAGGACTATTAGTTCAAATACCAGTTCAGTTCAGTTCAGTCGCTCAGTCGTCTCTGACTCTTTGCTACCCAATGAACTGCAGCACGCCAGGCCTCCCTATCCATCACCAACACCCAGAGTCCACCTAAACCCATGTCCATTGAGTCAGTGATGCCATCCAACCATCTCATCCTCTGTTGTCCTCTTCTCCTTCTGCCCTCAATCTCTCCCAACATCAGGGTCTTTTCCAATGAGTCAACGCTTCGCATGAGGTGGCCAAAGTATTGGAGTTTCAGCTTCAACATCAGTCCTTCCAATGAACACCCAGGACTGATTTCCTTTAGGATGGACTGGTTGGATCTCCTTGCAGTACAAGGAACTCTCAAGAGTCTTCTCCAACACCACAGTTCAAAAGTATCCATTCTTCAGTGCTCAGCTTTCTTTATAGTCCAACTCTCACATCCATACATGACTATTGGAAAAACCATAGCCTTGACTAGACAGACCTTTGTTGGCAAAATGAGGTCTCTGCTTTTTAATATGCTGTCTAGGTTGGTCATAGCTTTTCTTCCAAGGAGTAACTGTCCTTTAATTTCATGGCCTCAGTCACCATCTGCAGTGATTTTGAAGCCCAAGAAAATAAAGATTAAAAGATTAAAACTGGTTCAAATAACAGCTGTGTCATTTATTAGCTGTGGGACACTGGACACATCTTGTGTTCTCTATGAATAATTTCCCTTTCCCCATTTGAAAAAGAAAAATTAAAAATTTTTTCTTCTAGTGATATTTTTGAGGGGAGGGGGAGGATAATTTAATGGTTGCTGCTGCTGCTGCTGCTAAGTTGCTTCAGTAGTGTCTGACTCTGTGCGACCCCATAGATGGTAGCCCACCAGGCTCCACCATCCCTGGGATTTTCCAGGCAAGAGTACTGGAGTGGGTTGCCATTGCCTTCTCCAATTTAGTGGTAAAATATGTAAATTTACTTTTAGCTAAGAACTTGATACATGTTTAGACCTTCAAGATGTATGAGTTATATTACCTGGTTTATGTTTAAGAAGCTATAATGTTAGTACGGTACAGTAAAATATTTCAAAAGGCTTTCATTTTCAAGGACAAATATATTAGTATCTGATAAAGCATTAAAGGATAAGCATTTTGTAATATACAACATTTGCCCTCAAAGTCATAAATTCTCAACTGGTTACTAATCAAAGAATCCAGAATGTTGAGCAAATTTTTGATTAAATCATTTATTAGTTCACTAGTCATCAACCTCCTGGAGTGTTTAAAGAAAAACTCACCAGGTTGTTCCACCCCTGACTTGTTAAACTGGAATGCTCAGATGGGTCATTAAAAAAAAAAAAAACGGCAAGAGCAAAACAAACAGCACCATATTTTAATCTTTATTGCAGGGCTAACGTCCCTTCAAAAGAGAGATTAAAGTAGACCTAGCTGACTGTTCACTTTCTGAGTTAGAGGCACAGGTTGAATTAGCAGGGACTGTTATAAAAGCTTTAGGTTTCAGGCTCACAGTCTTCTGAGTAAGAAGAGAAGGCGCCAATGGATCTGGCTGTGGTCCTGGTGCTCTGTCTCTCCTGTCTGCTTCTCCTCTCACTCTGGAAACAGAGCTCTGGGAAAGGGAAGCTACCGCTGGGCCCCACTCCTCTCCCGATTCTTGGAAATATCCTACAGTTAGATGTTAATAACATTGGCAAATCCTTAAGCAATGTAAGTAGGTTTTATGTTCCTCCAGTGGCTTGCAAAGGGAAAGTAAGTGAACATCTGCTCTAAAAAATATATATAAAAATACATTACAATATCTTAAAATTACTAAAATATGTCATTTTAAAGCAAATACTCCAGTGGAATATTACTTTTTGTCTGTCACTGTCAAGAAGAGTGGAAAGCATTTCTTGAGTAGAGAAACATGTAGGTCTCTGTATAACTGAATCAAAATGATAACGTGGCAAAAGATTGGAGTATTGCTTCTCTTCTTTGTTTCACCACATTTGCTATGATTTTTGGCTGAAGATAAATGATAAGGGAAGTGTTTTGTGATTAGCGATGTCATTCAAGAAGTCATCAATTATATAAACTGCGTGTTTTGTTCAGAATAACCATGAAAATTTAACTTCTGTGAAGAAGTGAACTATGCCTGATGTTAAGGAAATAGCTTGGGATCAGGACAAATATGAGTGAATGAAAGGAAAAAGTCATTATTCAGAGCCAGCTGGGTGGTAACAAAATCCTTTTGGATTCTGCACAAAGCTGCTTTCTTCAAGACATGATGCTAGATGAAAGTAATTGTTCTTTCATGAGCTGCTGCGTGTCCTGGCACTGACTCTGTGATGCTTGCTTGCTTCCTGTCAGTAATAGCAGCGGATCTTAAATTGGGCTGGGCATTTGAATCACTGAGGGTGGTTTTTAAAAATGTAGATTTCTAGTATTTATTACTGCTGAGTCAGAATTCCCATGGGATGAGCTTTACAAGTGACCTGGAAGCAGTCAGTTGTATATTGGTTCTGAGGTAGGCACGGGGTCACCAATAAATGTCTTAGGCACTAAGATCAACTAAGCATGTTGAAATTTGGGTCTTCTCTTTAGTAAAAATTTCTCCGAAGAAAACATACAGATGGCCATAGACACATGAAAAGATGCTCAACATCACTATTAGAGAAATGCAAATCAAAACTACAGTGAGATATCACCTCACACTGGTCCAAATGGCCTAAATAATAAAGAGTCTACAAATAACAAATGTTGGAGACGATGTACAGAAAAGAGAACATTCCTACACTGTTGGTAGGAATGAAAACTAGTGCAGCCACTATGGAAAACAGTATGGAGGGTTCTCAGGAAACTAAAAATAGAATCACCACATGATCCAGCAAATCAATCCTGGACATAACACCCAGAAAAACTATAGTTCAAAGAGATCCAGAGATCAAATTGCCAACATCCGATGGATCATGGAAAAAGCAAGAGAATTCCAGAAAAACATCTATTTCTGCTTTATTGACTATGCCAAAGGCTTTGACTGTGTGGATCACGGTAAACTGTGGGAAATTCTGAAAGAGATGGGAATACCAGACCACCTGACCTGCCTCTTGAGAAATCTGTATGTAGGTCAAGAAGCAACAGTTAGAACTGGACATGGAACAACAGACTGGTTCCAAATAGGAAAAGGAGTACGTCAAGGCTGTATATTGTCACCCTGCTTATTTAACTTATATGCAGAGTACATCATGAGAAATGCTGGGCTGGAAGAAACACAAGCTAGAATCAAGATTGCCAGAGAAATATCAATAACCTCAGATATGCAGATGACACCACCCTTATGGCAGAAAGTGAAGAGGAACTCAAAAGCCTCTTGATGAAAGTGAAAGCGGAGAGTGAAAAAGTTGGCTTAAAGCTCAACATTCAGAAAACGAAGATCATGGCATCTGGTCCCATCACTTCATGGGAAATAGATGGGGAAACAGTGAAAACAGTGTCAGACTTTATTTTGGGGGGCTCCAAAATCACTGCAGATGGTGACTGCAGCCATGAAATTAAAAGACGCTTACTCCTTGGAAGAAAAGTTATGACCAACCTAGACAGCATATTGAAAAGCAGAGACATTACTTTGCCAACAAAGGTCCATCTAGTCAAGGCTATGGTTTTTCCTGTGGTCATGTATGGATGCGAGAGTTGGACTGTGAAGAAAGCTGAGCGCCAAAGAATTGATGCTTTTGAACTGTGGTGTTGGAGAAGACTCTTGAGAGTCCCTTGGACTGCAAGGAGATCTAACCAGTCCATTCTGAAGGAGATCAGCCCTGGGATTTCTTTGGAAGGAATGATGCTAAAGCTGAAACTCCAGTACGTTGGCCACCTCATGCGAAGAGTTGACTCATTGGAAAAGACTCTGATGCTGGGAGGGATTGGGGGCAGGAGGAGAAGGGGATGACAGAGGATGAGATGGCTGGATGGTATCACTAACTCAATGGATGTGAGTCTGAGTGAACTCTGGGAGTTGGTGATGGAGAGGGAGGCCTGGCGTGCTGCGATTCATAGGGTCGCAAAGAGATGGACACAACTGAGCAACTGAACTGAACTGAACTGATTACACGACTGAGCGACTGAACTGAACTGAACTGAACTATTACATCTCCATTTCTGCATATGAAGTGACTTGTTCCAAGTAATTTCCAGGTAGTAAAACACCTAGAATTTGAACTCTAAAGCCATGCTTTTGGGACTGTAAGATTTTCTAGAATAAATCTGATTGTAAACCATTTTGTGTTTATGTTTCACTAGATCCTCAGGGGAAAAAGGGGTCCTTACCTTGATTTTTCAGATTTTAGAAACATTTCCGGAGGATCAACTTGTCTAGTGAATGTAGAGCTTAATTTAACTAAAGTCTTGATTCCAAACCCTTTAAATCTGACCTAAAATTTTTTATTCCTTTTTATCTTTCAATATACGCATATAATTGTCCTGTATTCTATCTTGTTGGCTCCTTTTCAGTTCATCTCAAATTGCAATCTGCCTGGGGACAGAATTTGAAACTTAAAACTAAATGTTTATAAATTTATAAAGTATTGCTACCTTTTTTACTAAGCAAAAAAAAAAAAAAAAAAAAGTTAGGAGTAGATTTAATTCTATGGAACCCAGGAAAGGGACTTGAAAACTGAATAAGAAACTTTCTGAAAAGTCAAGTACTGACTTTTGTTCTCTTCTTTGAAAAGAAACTATTAATATTTCTACCATAATTTCTAATGCCAACTATGGCTTCCTTTAACATTTCTCCTGTTTTAAGGAGAACTATATTAGCTTCCTAAACAACAAAAAAATCCAGTGAGATATACACCTGATATAAAAGTACCCACAGTTTCTTATACTGTCTCTTTTTCATTGTTCTTGTCTTCAAAAACAGAAAGAAGGACAGGACAGGAAAAATAGCATTTAGGCTTTAATGTAAAGTAATTATTAAAAGAGATTAGCCCTGGAAATCATACTTCTCTGTGGTAGCCCTTAACATTTAAGTATCAGGAAATAAAATATCCCACTATTACACAAACAGAACCAACTTATATAAATAATGAAATTACTCACCTGTGAGGCCTAGAGTATACTCCCTTCTCTGTGGTTTGATTTACATAAGGGAAGAATGTAAGTTCGTCTGTCTTGAGAATGAATGAAGGATATGTTTGTTTGAACCACTGAAAGGAGTTTTCTTAATGGCTGAAGCCATTTTATAATGTAGAAATCCTTTTTCCTATTTTGAGTAACGAAAGGCCATTCTTAATATGGTGTCCAACAACTAAAACAATCTGAGGATTTGTTACTTGTCTGTGATGTAAACTGACTCCCCCTTCCCTTACCATCTGCTGCCCTCGGGGACTCTTTGGTAGGCGTTTGCTTTACAGCATGCAGGGGCTTGCCCAGTGACTCAGTGGTAAAGAATCCACCTGCAATCAAGGAGATGCAGGAGATGCCAGTTCGATCCTTGCGTGGGGAAGATCTCCTGGAGGAGGGCATGGCATCCACTCTAGTATTCTTGCTGGGATGATCCCCTGGACAGAGGAGCCTGGTGGGCTGCAGGTCATAGGGTCGCAAAGAGCCAGACACGACTGAAGTAACCAAGTACACAGCATGTATCTAGGACGCTTGTTCCTAGAACTGGCTGCCCACTGCCACTAGGAAGTCTACCAGGTGATGCTTCTGGTGCCAGGCCGAATTGTCCGCCACCTCAGAGCTGCTGGTGGTCCATTAGTGAGGAGCTGCTGGTGATCAGCCACCCGGGCTGGGATTCCAGACTCAGGAGGAGCACATTGCTTTGCACTTGATCCATTTCCAGCACCTCGTGCTCAGTGGTACCACCGCTCAGGTGTCCCAGGCTCCCACTGGCACCTCCCCCCAGTGCAATCGCTTTGTGGCCCAATTGGTGATGGGCACCGCCATCTTCATGGTGTCCTGTTACAAGTTGCTGCTGCTGCTGCTGCTAAGTCGCTTCAGTCGTGTCCGTCTCTGTGCAACCCCATAGACTGCAGCCCACCAGGCTCCCCTGTCCCTGGGATTCTCCAGGCAAGAACATTGGAGTGGGTTGCCATTTCCTTCTCCAATTCATGAAAGTGAAAAGTGAAAGTGAAGTTGCTTGGTTGTGTCTGATTCTTAGCGACCCCACGGACTGCAGCCTACCAGGCTCCTCCGTCCATGGCAGGAGGAGCATTTTCATTTCCTCCGTCCATTTTCTAGGCAAGAGTACTGGAGTGGGGTGCCATTGCCTTCTCCACTGTTACAAGTTACTGAACGTAATTCCCTGTGCTGTACAGTAAGCCTTGTTGCTTTTCTGTCTCATGTATAGTAGTTTGTATCTGTTAATCTCTTACCCCTAATTTGTCCCTCACCCACTTTGGTTACCCACAAATTTGTTTTCTGTGTCTGTGAGTCTGTTTACAATTTGTATATAGATTCATTTGTATTTTTTTAAGATTCTCTGTATAAGCGATATCATGTAGTATTTTTCTTTTTCTGACTTAGTTCAGTTCAGTTCAGTCGCTCAGTCATGTCCGACTCTTTGCGACCCCATGTATCGCAGCACGCCAGGCCTCCCTGTCCATCACCAACTCCCAGAGTTCACTCAGATTCACGTCCATAGAGTCAGTGATGCCATCCAGCCATCTCATCCTCTGTCGTCCTCTTCTCCTCCTGCCCCCAATCCCTCCCAGCATCACAGTCTTTTCCAATGAGTCAACTCTTTGCATGAGGTGGCCAAAGTACTGGAGTTTCAGCTTTAGCATCATTCCTTCCAAAGAAATCCCAGGGCTGATGACTTCAGAATGGACTGGTTAGATCTCCTTGCAGTCCAAGGGACTCTCAAGAGTCTTCTCCAACACCACAGTTCAAAAGCATCAATTCTTCGGCACTCAGTTTTCTTCACAGTCCAACTCTCACATCCATACATGACCACTGGAAAAATTATAGCCTTGACTAGACAGACCTTTGTTGGCAAAGTAATGTCTCTGCTTTTCAATATGCTGTCTAGGTTGGTCATAACTTTTCTTCCAAGGAGTAAGCATCTTTTGATTTCATGGCTGCAGTCACCATCTGCAGTGATTTTGGAGCCCCCCAAAATAAAGTCCGACACTGTTTCCACTGTTTCCCCATCTATTTCTGACTTAGTTCACTAAGCTTATTCTCTAGGCCCATCTGTGTTGCTGCAACATTTTATTGTTTTTTTTTTTTTTTATGGCTTAGCAATATTCCATTGTATGTATATACCACATATACTTAAGCCATTTATCTGTTAAGGGCACTTGGGTTGCTTCTATGTCTTGGCTATTGTAAGTAGTGCTGTTGTGAACATTGGGATGCGTTATCTTTTTGAATTAGACTTCCATTTTTTTTTTCTTGGTATATACCCAAGAGTGAAATTGCTGGATTATATGGTAGTTTTATTTTTAGTTTTTAAAGGAATTTCCACACTGTTCTCCTTAGTGGCTGCACCAATGTACACTCCCACCAACAGTGTAAGAGGCTTCCCTTTCCTCCACACCCTCTTCAGCATTTAGCACTTGTAGACATTTCGATGATAACCACAATGGTACCTCATTGTGCTTTCAATTTTCACTTCTCTAATTGTTAGTGATTTTTTTTTGATTGTTAGTGATTTAAAGAATCTTTTCATTGCATGTTGGCCATCTGTAGGTGCTTCTTCAGAGAAAGGTCTATTTAGGTCTTCTGCCTTATTATGCTGAGATATGTTCCCTCTATACCCACTTTAGTGAGAGTGCTTTTTTCCCCTCATGAATGGATGTTGAATTATCATACTTATAAATCCCAAAGAAAGGCAATGCCAAAGAATGCTCAAACTACTGCACAGTTGCACTCATCTCACTCGCTAATAAAGTAGTGCTCAAAATTCTCCAAGCCAGGCTTCAAGCCGTTTGTGAACTGTGAACTTCCAGATGTTCAAGATGGATTTAGAAAAGGCAGAGGAACCAGAGATCAAATTGCCAACATCCATTGGATCACTGAAAAAGCAAGAGAGTTCCGGAAAAACATCTACTTCTGCTTTATTGACTATGCCAAAGCCTTTGACTGTGTGGACCACAATAAACTGTGGAAAATTCTGAATGAGATGGGAATACAGACCACCTGACCTGCCTCTTGAGAAGTCTATACTCAGATCAAGAAGCAACAATTAGAACTGGACATGGAACAACAGACTGGTTCCAAATGGAACCAGAGTAAAAGAGTACCTCAAGGCTGTATATTGTCACCCTGCTTATTTAACTTATATGCAGAATACATCATGAGAAACACTGGACTGGATGAAGCACAAGCTGGAATCAAGATTACTGGGAGAAATACCCATAACCTCAGATATGCAGATGACACCACCCTTATTGCAAAAAGCGAAGAAGAACTAAAAAGCCTTTTGATGAAAGTGAAAGAGGAGAGTGAAAAAGTTGGCTTAAAACTCAACATTCAGAAAACTAAGATCATGGCAACTGGTCCCATCACTTCATGGCAAATAGATGGGGAAACAGTGGAAACAGTGACAGATTTTATTTTTGGGGGCTCCAAAATCACTGAAGATGGTGACTGCAGCCATGAAATTAAATGATGCTTGCTCCTTGGAAGAAAAGTCATGACCAACTTAGATAGCATATTCAAAAGCAGAGACATTACTTTGCCAGCAAAGGTCTGTCTAGTCAAAGCTATGGTTTTTACAGTGATCATGTATGGATGTGAGAGTTGGACTATAAAGAAAGCTGAGCACTAAAGAACTGATGCTTTTGAACTGTGGTGTTGGAGAAGACTCTTAAGAGTCCTTTGGACTGCAAGGAGATCCAACCAGTCCATCCTAAAGGAAATCAGTCCCAAATATTTGTTGGAAGGACTGATGCTGAAGCTGAAATTCCAGTACTTTGGCCACCTGATGTGAAGAACTGATTCATTGGAAAAGACCCTGATGGGAAAAGATTGAAGTAGAGAGGATGAGATGGTTGGATGGCATCAGCGACTCAATGGACAGGAATTTGAGTAAACTCCAGGAGTTGGTGATGGACAGGGAGGCCTGGCATGCTGCAGTCCATGGGGTCGCAAAGAGTTGGACATGATAGTGACTGAACTGATACTGATATATAAGATCCAGAAATGTTTGTAGTTAGGTGTGGGAGAATAAATTATCAACAATATGATGATAATAACAGTCTTAATCATGAGCAAAATAGACCACATTGTGACTTCTTTTGCTAATATTTGCATTTTCTTTCCATTTCCCAGCTCTCAAACACCTATGGCCCTGTGTTCACAGTGTATTTTGGCTTGAGGCCCACTGTTGTGTTGCATGGGTATGAAGCAGTGAAAGAAGCCCTAATTGATCAGGGAGAAGAATTTTCTGGAAGAGGCAATCTCCCAATGTCTCAAAGAGTTAATAAAGGATATGGTAGGTGTGCATGTGCATGTGTCCAACCTTGGTAATGGGGGTGGGAGAATGGAAAAGAGGAGTTTGAAGAACCCCCTCAGCAGAGCTTGGTCCATCTCTGAGGCTGCCAAGTGTCAGCTCACTCTTCCTCCTCTAGGGCCTCCCTCCTAGTCTCTGTTTCCCCTCCGGGCAGGAATCATTTTCAGCAACGGGAAGAGATGGAAGGAGGTCCGACGCTTCTCCCTCATGACCCTGCGGAATTTCGGGATGGGCAAGAGGAGCATCGAGGACCGTGTTCAAGAGGAAGCGCGCTGCCTGGTGGAGGAGTTGAGAAAAACCAATGGTGGGTGATTCTATGCTCGGTAATTCTGACCTCAGCAGACCGCTCACTTCTCCAGGGACGCCCTTGGAAACATTTCAGGGGCCGTCACATCTTGCATATGGTTCCTGGTTTTCAGCCCTCGCATGGAGAAGAGAGAGAGAAAGGAGAGAGCCAAGAGGGCTTTTGTGTATCTATGCTTGTTGTGTGTGTACACCCAGGATGGAGCATATAGTGTGGATTAAAGGTCATTTAATCCTATTCTGATTTGAAATTTTTGTTTTCAGATCATTAGGACATGAAGGTAGGAGGTTTTGAGTCTCTCTCTCTCTCTCTTTTTTTTTTTTTTGTGCGTTAGAGAGCAATTCCCCGCCCCCCCCCAGTGTCAGTTTGGGTGATCTATTCCAGAATATTTCATCAGGGAATACTTGTCAAGTGGACACGGTGGGAATGAATTCATCATGCCCCTCTGGAGGGCATGTACTTTCACTTAATTGGCCTGTATTTGTATGGTCAACCTTACTCAGATGCCTGAGGGTTTCTTCAGACACTCATTGCCTACAGTTCTAGCCAGTAATGATACTTTTCTATGGTTCTAATTACTTAGGTATCCTTCAGTGCAGGCCTCATCTATTGTGATTTCCTTGTAAACAACTGTTTTAAAATTATCACCTTGAGTTATTTAATGTTGCTTCTAAATTACAGTATTGTTTTATGAATTCTAAGAAATAGATGCTATAGAATAATCCTAAAGTTTACACAAATACGAGGTTATAAAATGATTTATTTGAATAACCCTGTGTACGAGACAGCAAAAGAGACACTGATATATAGAACAGTCTTATGGACTCTGTGGGAGAGGGAGAGGGTGGGAAAATTTGGGAGAATGGCATTGAAACATGTATGATATCATGTATGAAACGAGTTGCCAGTCCAGGTTCGATGCATGATACTGGATGCTTGGGGCTAGTGCACTGGGACAACCCAGAGGGATGGTATGGGGAGGGAGGAGGGAGGAGGGTTCAGGATGGGCAACACATGTATACCTGTGGCGGATTCATTTTGATATTTGGCAAAACTAATACAATTATGTAAAGTTTAAAAATAAAATAAAATTTAAACAAAAGATTTATTTGGATTTTAGCCTGCCTTCCTAATTAGTTTCTTCTAACTTCAACTTTCTCTTTACATTTATCTCCCCTCCCTTTCTGGTAAAGAATCTGCCTGCAGTGTTGGAGACCTGGGTTCAATCCCTGGGTTGGGAAGATCCCCTGGAGAAGGGAAAGGCTACCCACTCCAATATTCTGGCCTAGAGAATTCCATGGACTGTATAGTCCATGGGGTTGCAAAAAGTCGGACATGACTGAGAGACTTTCACTTTCCTTTTCCCATGTTTTGTATTTTCCATATTTTATGATACTTTGACATCTTGGAAGGCCTTGCAGACCTGGGGAGCAACTGCCTCTCCCAGGGTTAGTTAATCCTGAGATAGAGCATCACATCTTTTCTATGAGCGTGCCTTTGATTTTTAAGCCAACCATCCAGAGCCCATACCCTCTGGATCCCTACTTTATGAAACCCTCACACACCAAGCCAATATTCTCCCTGCCCTAAATTAACCCAAGGCATTATGGGACAACCAGGGATCATCCCTACTGCCTAGCTGCTGCTACTGCTGCTAAGTCACTCCAGTCGTGTCTGACTCTGTGTGACCCCATAGACGGCAGTCCACCAGGCTCCACCGTCCCTGAGATTCTCCAGGCAAGAACACTGGAGTGGGTTGCCATTTCCTCCTCCAATGCGTGAAAGTGAAAAGTGAAAGTGAAGCTGCTCAGTCGTGTCCGACTCTTTGAGACCCCCCGTAGACTATAACCTACTAGGCTCCTCCGTCCATGGGATTCTCCAGGCAAGAGTACTGGAGTGGGATGCCATTGCCTTCTCCCTACTGCCTAGAGCCCTCTGAAATTATCCAAACTATCCAATCCTAAGGTTAGTTAGCATACTGACCCCACCTTGCTCATTTCTTCCGTGAAACCCCTGTGAAAGCTCTGCTCCATGCTGTCTCCTGACCAATCTTGGTGCTTCCCCATGTGGCCCTGGGTGGTGTTCCCCTCCTCTTGGGAACAAACTATCTTCTCTATGGCTATCATCTCCTGATCTGTTGACCTTATCATGTGAATAAAAATAAAACCCCAAGTACATTTTAAAACAATTGGGTTTGGGATTAAAACTCTTAGGGTAATTTTTCACCCCTACTGCTAGCTGTACTGATTTATGAAGCGCTTGTCACAATGAATCTTATTTTCAGTCTGGATTCCAAACTATCTGCTTTGTAAGTCTTCCTCTCCAGTGACCTGATAGGAAAGATTAAAAATCAGATTTTAGTCGTCACACACATGGACATTTCATTTTAACCTTTCTTGTTTGCTTTGTGATTGAAGTTTGAAGTGGAGAATTCTTACTTTTATTTTAGGCAAACAAATCTTAGAGTTTGCAGTTTATTTGTGTTACTTTTTCTTCTCATACAGTGTGGATGACTTTTACTCATTTTTCCATAATCTTTCTCTCAAATCTCTTCCCTTCCTGATCCTACCAGTCATTCCTTCAACTATTTATTATATATAAAAGGTTCCCAGGTTCCTAAATATTTTTTCCTTCTTACATCAGTGCTTAATTGTCTAGCTTACCAGATAGATGTGATTCTGTACTGATAGATAACTTGAATTGTTGTTTTTAACCGGACCTTTAACATTTTTTTCCATTCTTCAAAATAACCAACAATTTGGCTCAAGGCAGTGAAGGAAATGGAGATTTTGGGAACAAGTTATTAAACAAACTAGGATGGCTGAATGATTAGGATTCTGGGCTCTCTCTGCCATGGGCCCATGTTCAGTTTGTGGTTGGTGAGCTAAGATCCCTCAAACTGTGCAGCCCAGCTAAAAAGTTAAAAAAAAAAAAAAGGTCTGTTAAACAAACAAAGGATGGTATGGTCAATTCATGTTAAAGGCAATAATGATGTATTTTAAGCATACTTAAATTTTTGCTGATAAGGGAATTTCTATGTAAATGTTGATTCAGAGATTCTATAATTATCTGTTATCCACAGCAAAGTTTTATATTTATATTTTAACAGTGTTTTATAAATCTTTCCCATTCTTTAGGGTCACCCTGTGATCCCACTTTCATCCTGGGCTGCGCTCCCTGCAATGTGATCTGCTCCATTATTTTCCAAAATCGGTTTGATTATACAGATCAGAATTTTCTTAACTTGCTAGACAAATTTAATGAAAATCTCCAGGTTGCGAGCTCCCCATGGATGCAGGTGAGGTCATGCTCCTTTTTTCCTGAGAAGTCATCTGTGTTCTTTTCTCTGACAAGTTCATAATTCAGTATGGACCAAGCTGTGAAGAGAATGTTTGAAAACTGAACATTTTTTTAATTTATTTATTATTTTTTAATTTAATTTAATTTTTATTTATTTTTAAATTTTATTTTATTTTTAAACTTTACATAATTGTATTAGTTTTGCCAAATATCAAAATGAACCCTCCACAGGTATACATGTGTGCCCCACCCTGAACCCTCCTCCCTCCTCCCTCCCCATACCATCCCTCTGGGTCATCCCAGTGCACTAGCCCCAAGCATCCAGTATTGTGCATCGAACCTGGACTGGCAACTCGTTTCATACATGATATTTTACATGTTTCAATGCCATTCTCCCAAATCTTCCCACCCTCTCCCTCTCCCACAGAGTCCATAAAACTGTTCTATACATTAGTGTCTCTTTTGATGTCTCGTACACAGGGTTATTGTTACCATCTTTCTAAATTCCATATATATGCAGTAGTATACTATATTGGTGTTTTTCTTTCTGGCTTACTTCACTCTGTATAATAGGCTCCAGTTTCATCCACCTCATTAGAACTGATTCAAATGTATTCTTTTTAATGGCTGAGTAATACTCCATTGTGTATATGTACCATAGCTTTCTTATCCATTCATCTGCTGATGGACATCTAGATTGCTTCCATGTCCTGGCTATTATAAACAGTGCTGCGATGAACATTGGGGTACATGTGTTTCTTTCCCTTCTGGTTTCCTCAGTGTGTATGCCCAGCAGTGGGATTGCTGGATCATAAGGCGGTTCTATTTCCAGTTTTTTAAGGAATCTCCACACTGTTCTCCATAGTGGCTGTACTAGTTTGCATTCCCACCAACAGTGTAAGAGGGAAGACTCCACCAGAAAATTACTAGAACTAATCAATGACTATAGTAAAGTTGCAGGATATAAAATCAACACACAGAAATCCCTTGCATTCCTATACACTAATAATGAGAAAACAGAAAGAGAAATTAAGGAAACAATTCCATTCACCATTGCAACGGAAAGAATAAAATACTTAGGAATATATCCACCTAAAGAAACTAAAGACCTATATATAGAAAACTATAAAACACTGGTGAAAGAAATCAAAGAGGACACTAACAGATGGAGAAATATACCATGTTCATGGATTGGAAGAATCAATATAGTGAAAATGAGTATACTACCCAAAGCAATTTATAGATTCAATGCAATCCCTATCAAGCTACCAACAGTATTCTTCACAGAGCTAGAACAAATAATTTCACAATTTGTATGGAAATACAAAAAACCTCAAATAGCCAAAGCAATCTTGAGAAAGAAGAATGGAACTGGAGGAATCAACCTACCTGACTTCAGGCTCTACTACAAAGCCACAGTTATCAAGACAGTATGGTACTGGCATAATTTTATTTTATTTTTAAACTTTACAATATTGTATTAGTTTTGCCAAATATCAAAATGAATCCGCCACAGGTATACCTGTGTTCCCCATCCTGAACCCTCCTCCCTCCTCCCTCTCCATACCTTCCCTCTGGCTCGTCCCAGTGCACCAGCCCCAAGCATCCAATATCGTGCATCGAACCTGGACTGGCAACTCGTTTCATACATGATATTATACATGTTTCAATGCCATTCTCCCAAATCTCCCCACAATCTCCCTATATTTATTTTTATTTTATTATTATTATTATTTTTTACTTTACAATATTGTATTGGTTTTGCCATACATCAACATGCATCCGCCATGGGTGTACACGTATTTTCCATCCTGAACCCCCCTCCCACCTCCCTCCCCATACCATCCCTCTGGGTCATCCCAGTGCACCAGCCCCAAGCTTCCTGTATCCTGCATAGAACCTGGACTGGCGATTCGTTTCTTATGTGATATTATACATGTTTTAATGCCATTCTCCTAAATCATCCCCCCTCCCTCTCCCAGAGTCCAAAGGACTGTTCTATACATCTGTGTCTCTTTTGCTGTCTTGTATTCAGGGTTGTCGTTACCATCTTTCTAAATTCCATATATATGCGTTAGTATACTGTATTGGTGTTTTTCTTTCTGGCTTACTTCACTCTGTATAATAGGCTCCAGTTTCATCCACCAATGTGGCAACTGGGAATCAGATTTTCCCCTCTTTGTTTTTTTTTTTTTTTTTTAGTTTGATATAGCTTCTGTTTGTTTGACTTTTGCTGCTGCTGCTGCTGTGTCGCTTCAGTTGTGTCTGACTCTGTGTGACCCCATAGACGGCAGCCCACCAGGCTCCCCGTCCCCGGGATTCTCCAGGCAAGAACACTGGAGTGAGTTGCCATTTCCTTCTCCAATGCATGAAAGTGAAAAGTGAAAGTGAAGTCGCTCAGTCGTGTCCGACTCCTAGCGACCCCATGGACTGCACCCTACCAGGTTCCTCTGTCCATGGGATTTTCTAGGCAAAAGTACTGGAGTGGGGGTGCCATTGCCTTCTCCATTGACTTTTGCAAGCTGTAGCTATTCATTTATTTAGTGACTTTTCTAAACTGTTTTGGCACAATCTCTTTTTTTTTTTGTCTAGTGTGGTTGCTGAAATTTCTGTTCCTTTAGCTTATTATGTTCAGCTAGTATTTGAATAGAGTTTTTTGATTTTTTTTTTTGCTTTTCTCTTTTTAAAAAATTGAATAAAATATTCTTTAAAATCTATAGTGCTTTACAGTTTTCAGAAGTTTCACACACAAGATTTCATATAATCCCATAAAACCCTTTTTATCCCCCTCACTACCCTTGTGTTGCCCCTCCATCCTCTCCTCTCCCTCTATAGCTTGTTTTCATATCTGTGAGTCTGTGGATAGCAATGCCATTGAATGTGAGGATCCTAAGAGAAGAAAGGTGAGACAAAGAGATGGAGATGGAGATAGAGAGGAAGGGAGGAAAGAAGAAAGGGAGAAAGGGAGGAAATAAAGGGAAGGAAATGACTCCTAGATTTGTCCTTGTGTGTTTAGTTGGTCAGTCATGTCCGACTCTTTGTGATCCCATGGACTGTACCTGCAAGGCTCCTTCATCCATGGAATTTCCCAGGCTTTTCCCAGTATCCTGGCTTTTCCCAGGGATTTCCCAGTATCCCAAGGATACTGTGGTGGGTTGCCATTTCCATCTCCAGGGGATCTTCCTGACCCAGGGACTGAACCTTTGCATTGGCAGGTGGGTTCTCTTACCACTGAGCCGCCTGGGAATCCTTTAGCCAGATTATTCTCAACTCTGTCTTGTTCTTTGCTTGTTGCTTGCACTCAGCCTAGAGATCAGCCAGAGGTGATAGCTTAGTCTCTTCTTAGGTCTTTTCTTAGCAGGTGTCCTGCCCTGGGCATGTCTATAGCTTTCTGAATTCCTCAGTATACATGGATGCTTTTGAATGTGCTAATTTCTTAAAGGCACTCCCTCCCCAGCTGTTCTTTCTGGAGTTTGGGGCTCTGTTGTGTGCCTTAACTGTAATCCTTTGCTCCAGGCAACTGTGGGTTTTTCATTAATCTTGCCAGGTCTTTGAGACATCCGTACTGTGTTTCCACCCTAAGTTCTAAGTCAGATGAAACAAAAACAAGTTCCTGTGTCAGTGCCTCAGGTGGCCCCAGACAGGTTAGAACACAGATACACAGTTCCTTGTTAGTGAGGTCTGCCCTGGTACCACCAGAATGAGGAAGCAGGCTCCCATACCACAAGCTGCCCTTGTTAAGGCCACTGCCAAGGAAGGAGGTGGGACAAGGAGAAAAAACAATAACAGATCTTTTCTGCTGTTTTTAAGTTGTCTTATCCTTGATTCAACATTTATGTGATTGCTGTAAACCTTGGTGCTCTAGAGTTCTGACAAGTTGATTCTGATAGTTTTTGCTTAATTTTCTGACACTTTTAAGGCCTTCTGAGTTGTCTACTGCATCATTTTTGCTGATGTTATTCTAAGTGAATGTTTGAATGTAACAATCCTGCCTTAGTGTCATAAAGTAAACATCTGGGAAAGGTGGCTGTGCTTTTATTTTACAAAGAAAAGAAAAGCCTGAATATAAAGCTGGAATTCAAGACTCTTGAATCCCTGGCCAGTGGTTTTTTTCTACTACCCCACCAAAATCCAGTTTCCATAAACTACTTTGGTGACTGCCCAAAAGCATGCCCACAGCACTCAATGAAGGTCCAGGCCCTTACTGAAAGGTTTCCATTGTGCACAGGCTTGTCCTCCAATCGCACTTAGTGATTTCCTCATCATATTACTTAGCAGAAATATCCTACTTCAGGAAGAAAGAGAATATCTCTTTCAGAGAGGAAGAAAGTTTGTGAACTGAGATGCCACTGGGAACACTGACCAGGGCAGGGGTGTTTGATACTTTAGTTGGTATCCTAGCTGACCAGGTGATTGGGCTTGGGATGATAAAACTTCCAAACTTCCTTAACCTCTGTCCTCATCTATAAAATGTGCATCATAGTAATTCATCTTACTCTGTATTTCAAGGTTGTAAAGAGGAATTAATTTAGAAAAAGAGAGAATTGACATAAAAATGCTTTAATAACATAAGGTTGTTGTATGAATATAGGAAATTACTGTCAACTTTTATCACCTGGTCAGAGTTTTCTCCCTTAAATACCTCTATCAGCATAAAGAATTATTTTATATGTATAATATAAAAAGCTCCCCCTGAAGATATAGACCATTTTTATTCACTTCAGTTTCTAACCAGGGCTAGGCATATGGTATATATGTCTTCAACATATATTTTTAATTTAATAAACACATATTTTTAATCTTTAAGGTCTGCAACACTTTCCCTATTCTCATCGACTATTTCCCAGGGAGTCATAACAAACTATTTAAAAATTTTGCTTATATAAGAAGCTATGTTTTGGAGAAAGTAAAAGAACATCAAGCAACTCTGGACATTAACAATCCTCGGGACTTCATCGATTGTTTCCTGATCAAAATGGAACAGGTAAAATGTTGATGACAGATTGGTTATCTATTTGCCTGAATTTTTTTGTTCATTAAATTGTTCTGTACTTATTAGGGATGTTTAATGGTTAGAGAAGAAATGCTTGATTAGCACTTTGGGTACTATTTGTGCATGGATCTGGATTGAGCATCATGGGAGATTTAAAATTGAATAGTTAAATAACTGGGATACATGGACCTTGTCTGTTGGGTACTAATAGGCTAGATGAGAAGAAAGAGAACACACATCTCAGGTGAAATGGAAGTGCAGACAAGTGAGAAATACAAAATACTGAGCCATAAAGGGAAAGTGGGTGTGATCATTTCACATAGCATGTGGGAGAGTGAGAAGGAAGGGTTTAGCCTGCTTGGGTTTCCTGTATGTCCTGAAGCTTGACGTATATCTTCAAATATTTGCAATAAGTCATCAGGGAGGGAATTTCAAATTGGTAGAATGATGTCATGAGAGGTTCAGAGGTGTTTGTGGTAGAGACTAGGTGGGTAGAAGAGAGAAGCCTTAACTGAGTGTAACCAAAAATGATTCTGGAAAGATATAGAGTTGGAAGTTGGTGTCCTTCAAGTAAACATGAAAGTTGGCATTAGAAATTTTGATTTTTATCAGGTAGATGTATGAACCAGAACAAAAGTAGAATGCAAATAATTACTGGGGAAGATTATCCTGGGAGTTCTGTAGAATGACCAGTACAATGAGAATGGAGCTCAAGGACCAGCTATGAGATTTTTAATTTCTTTGGACTTTGGCTTGATGAAAGTCTGGAACATGGAAATGCAGAGGATTCTGAAATAAAATCAATCTGTCCATCTTGTCATATTATCAAAGATCCATAAATATTAGTTTTAGTTAGAAGAGAGGATGAGAGCCAAATTATAGGGAGTGTCTGGGAAGTCTCAGTAAAAAGATCAAATTTGTTATCTGAAAAGTTCAACTAAGGAGGGAAAAATTCAGATAGTAAATTTTAATAGTGAATATGATTAGTGGTAGGGTCAAGTTGGAAATTGTGGCAAGAGCAATATAGGTGCCATAAAAAATTTTGTGTAGGTGCAAAGCCATTCTTGAACCGGGGAAAGGCAGGATCCAGTAAAAGCTGTAAAAAGCACTGTAGAAACTAATTCTAGAGAAAGAAATTTCTTCATCTGAGGCCATGATTATTTTATTCAACCACTTTGTAGCACTGGGCAGAAATGAGAAAACAGTTAGTAGGCTAAAATGGCAAGGAGCCAAAGATGCTGATGAAGATGACATTCGAAGAATTGTTCATGGATTTGAACTGGACTGCTCAAATCATGTGTTTTGAACAGAATGAAGGGAAGCACATGGAGTGGCTTAAAGAAACAGGAGGAAGGAAGAAGCAAATCTGCTCTCTGCTTTCTCTGGTGCTTGGGCAATGATTTTTGTCTTTCTGGGGCCCAGTTGATTTGAGAATCTGATTAAGAGTAAGGAAACTGTCCTAGAAAGATGCACCTATATGAGTTTCTGATATTTTGCACATAATTTGAGGGATTCTCATTGTGCTATGAAGTCTCTCCACTAATCCTGGGTTAAGGAGGCTCTAAGATGTCTGGTATTCCATTTAACAGTGGCTGTTTCATCAGTGCTATGTTTAAAACCCTTATTGTTTCTCTGGAGTTCACGATCATATTTATTTTTTTATAGTATATATTTATATATATTTTATCTTTATTCAGTATAATTTATATACCATAACCCTCACACATTCAGTATACAATTCAGTATTTTCACAGAGTTGAACAACTACCACCACAATCAATTTCTGAATATTTTTAGGACCTTGAAAAGAAATCTTATATGCTTTTGGAGTCACCCTCATTCCTCCCCAATCTCCCCAGTTCTAGGCTTCACTAACCTATCTTCCATCTTTATAAGTTTGCTATTCTGGACATTTCATGTTAATGGAATTATACAATATGTGTCTTTTGTGTCTAGCTTCTTTCACTTAATGCTTTCAGGGTTCATTGATAATGTAGCATACATCAGTACTTCATTCCTTTAAATGATTAAATGGCATTTCAGTGTGGATATACCACATTTTGCATATCTGTTTGTTGGTTGATGGACATTTTGGTTCCTTCTATTTTGTTTTTTTTTTTTGAGTTTGTGGACATTTATGTACAACTTTTATGTATGTGTGCATTTGTTAAGTTGCTTCAGTCATGTCCAACTCTTTGCGTCCCTATGGACTGTAGCCTGTCAGCTCCTCTGTCCATGGGATTCTCCAGGCTAGAATACTGGAGTTGGTTGCCATGGCCTGCTCCAGGGGATCTTCCCAAGCCAGGAACTGAACCCATATCTTTTACCCCTGCTGTAATGGCAGGCAGACTCTTTACTACTAGCACCACCTGGGAAGCCCCACAAGTTTTGTATACACATATATTTTAATTTCTCTTGGATATATACCTAGTGATAGAATTGTTGGTGG
Organism: Bubalus bubalis; assembly: GCF_019923935.1. Taxonomy (NCBI): domain Eukaryota; kingdom Metazoa; phylum Chordata; class Mammalia; order Artiodactyla; family Bovidae; genus Bubalus; species Bubalus bubalis. The sequence continues at coordinate 16,233,548 of NC_059179.1, forward strand.
GCTTCCCAGGTCACACAGTGGCAAAGAATCCCCCTGCCAGTGCGAGAGACACAGGAGATGGGAGTTCAATCCCTGGGTCAGGAAGATCCCCTGGAATAGGAAATGACAATCCACTCCTGTATTCTTGCTTGGGAAGTCCCAAGGACAGAGGAGCCTGGTGGGCTGGAGTCCATGGAGTCACAAAGAGTTGAACACAACTGAGCACAGCACAGACAGATGATAACTTTATATTTAACCTTCAAAGGAAGTGTGGCAGATCAAAGTCTTAATGTAAGAACTGAAGCTATAAATCTCCTAGAAGAAAACTTACACATAAAATTGGCTGCACCATTTTATATACTCACCAGCAGTGTATGAAGCTTACAATTTATTCACATATTTGACAGTGCTTCGAATTATCTGTCTTTTTGATTCTAGCCATCCTAGTAGAATCTGATCCATTTTCACATGGATCATGTTGCATTTGTAGGTCAGTTTGGGAGTAATGCCATCTTAACTTTTAAGTCTTTCAGTAGATGAACATGGGATGTATTTCCATTTATTTAGGTCTTCTTTAATTTCCTTCAGCAAAGTTTTGTATAGGCTAGTTTAGTTTTGATAGGCTATGTGTACATAACCATTGATTCTTCAAATTCACATGAACAGATAGAAATAGCAATAATGATTTATAAGAACTCTACTCTCCTTCTTGGTCTCAGAGTAATTTTGAGTTGACAAACTTAGAAACTGTATGAAGTTGATGTTACCAATGGGGATAACTACTTTTATCTATCAGGTACAACTGTGATAGGGTTAAGTCTATCTTAATGGTGTTGGGTTCTATAATATTGGGCGTGCCACAGGTCACTTGGGGATTATAAGAGCCTTATTAAATTAATGCTAGTCTAGAGGACTGGATAGGAAGAAATGATTATTTTTGGTATGTTCATGACCTCTGTAGTCAGTATTTCAGATTGTCCCATTCTTATAATCAATTTTATGTCACATATATCCCTTCTCTAAACCCACCTTAGTTGTCCTTGTGAAGGGCTTTTACTCTCCCAACTTCCAATTTGTGAGAGCTTTATTCAGTCAATTCCTTATTCTGAGCATCTGCATTCATTTCCTCGCCCAAGCTGCCTATTGCCTCACATCTTGGAATACAGTAGGGGCCGGCCCCATTTTGTCTTTGTATGTGGGATAAATAAACTCACTATTTCTTTAAACCACTGTTAACTTTTTTTTTTATTGGTAGGCAAACACAACTTTAATTGATAGAAACGAGCAAATTAGAGCCATATCTTGAAAAATGTTATAAACCAGAATCAAGAGTTTGAAATTCACTTTTCCTTTTAAACCATTTTATCTGGACTCTGCCTAAAGACACATGAAGAAGTTGAAAATGTGCAAAAGCTAACATAGCAGCACATCCTAGAATATATGACAAAGAAAAAGAATGGATTCACAGAGACTCTTATGTTGGGAAGTCCAGGGCTAGCCATGAAGTACATTGAACTCAAGTGCCTTCCATTTTTCTTCAGCATATTTAAGTATGTAGGTTTCATCTTTATGTTCAGATACTCATGTTTCAAAATGATGACTGCACCACTTCTACGTCTGTATCTGTGTTTGACTATGAAGAAAGAAAGAGAGAAACTGGCATCAGCAAGCCCTTTGGCAAGAAGTAGGTTGCTTCACCAGTGTGCCTGCAAAAGAGGCTTGGAATGAAGTTTTTAGGCAAGCTAGGGAAGAGGAGTAGGAAATCAAGACTGCATCAGCCCAGTCCACACACTTTGCCGGTTGTTGTAGTACTGCACTCGAGTGTCTAGGTTTGTTTAGCTTTGTAACAGTGTGTTATTTTGGATTGATTTTAATTATTTATACTGGCAAACTACCAGATAATTACATCAAATAACTTATAGGAAAAACACAATCAAGAGATGGAGTTTACTTTTGAAAACTTGATAGCATCTGTGTCTGATTTGTTTGGAGCTGGGACAGAGACAACAAGCACCACGCTGAGATATGGGCTCCTCATGCTGCTGAAACACCCAGAGGTCACAGGTATGATAACATGGTGGGCAGGGTGAGTTTTGGGGAAGATATTAGGTCTTCTGTCTTATAATTTCTCTTAGAGAAGCTTTAGTTTTGAAATTTCTTTGCCACCCACTATAAGCTGCCCAAATATTAAAAAAAAAAAAAAAAGATGAAAGTAAGACAAATTTGTATAGTAGGGAGGATTGCTGAGAAAAGTGAAGACAGTATGAGCAGTATCAAAGGCAATAAAGCTATGGATTTCATCAATAAAAAATTCTGGTTAAGTATCTGGACTTCATGGGAAGGGATTTGCAGCAGGCACAACCAGCATAAATTGGCCTACAATGGACTATTAGTTTTCTTAAGAAGTGGCCACTTTGAATGGTAGATATATTTTTACTTAAATCTTTCCCTGTTCTAAATATGCAGCATTATAATGCTAGGGTAGGGAAGATGGGAGCTATATTGTTGAAGTATAGCAGAAATTCTAGAAATCTGGTGAGAAAGCCTGAGAAAATTTTTGGTCTGAGAAGTACTTTAAAAGGTTAGATTTAGAAAAAGATATATGCTATTTAGACAGAAGATGTACCTAAAAGGCCACCTGATGTGAAGAGCTGACTCATTGGAAAAGACCCTGATGCTGGGAAAGATTGGGGGCAGGAGGAGAAGGGGATGACAGAGGATGAGATGGCTGGATGGCATCACCGACTCAATGGGCATGGGTTTGGGTGGACTCCGGGAGTTGGTGATGGACAGGGAGGCCTGGCGTGCTGCGGTTCATAGGATCGCAAAGAGTTGGACACGACTGAGCGACTGAATTGAACTGAACTGTACCTAAAAGAATTTTTTCCCTTTTTAAACATTAAATAAGATAGCATTTCACGTTGCAAATAAACACACACACAATACATATACAACTGCAAACCATACATACATCAGTTATAGAATTTGATTTTTAAAACATCGTACATTATTTTGATATGAAAATAATACTTGATACCTGTTTTTCTTTCTGTGATTGTCGAGACCAGCTCAACAAGCAGGGTTTCCGAAAGTGTGATACGGTGAGAGAACGAGAAATGAGACACAAGAATTCATAGAAAAGCGAGGATCAGGGGACCAACACCACTCCAAGGCGAAGGTGCTGAAACTGAATCCAACCCAGTTTTATTATACTTTCAGCCATGAAGGAAAGAATATGTGGGGAGTTAAACTATAACTCGTGTGGCCTTCAGGGCCAAAGAACAAAATGATCATTAACCATTTAGTAATTAAGAAACAGTAATCAATAACAAATCAGTAACTAAGACTAATATTCTTATCTATAGATTTTTCACCAGATATATAAAACATGTGACTCTCTGAGATGCCAGTCGAGAAACAGTCTGGGGTCGGTTTTCCGACCCCAAGATCATATCTTGTTTTTAAGATTATGAACTGTTCCCTCTGGACTTGTTCCAAGAGTCTCATGCCTTATAGCATCCAGTTTATCAATAAACTTCTTTTGTGGCCCTTGCTGGTGCCTGCTTTTGTTTTATTCTTCCTGTCTCCTACATGTGATGACAGAAATTTCTTGAGTTAATAATATACTGTTTGTGTTTAAAGTGTTTCATGATGCTAATATATGTGCTTCCCAGGTGGCGCTAGTGATAAAGAACCTGCCTGCCAATACAGAAGATGTAAGAGAGGCGGGTTCGATCCCTGTGTCCAGAAGAGCCCCTGAAGGAGGGCATTGCAACCCACCCCAGTATTCTTGCCAGGAGAATTCCATGAACAGAGGAACCTGGCAAACTACAGTTCATAGGGTTGCAAAGAGTTGGACATGACTGAAACGACTTAGCACGCATGCATGCTAATATATAGGCTTCCCTGGTGGCTCAGATGGTAAAGAATCTGCCTGCGATGCAGGAGGCAAGAGTCGGGAAGATTCCCCTGGAGGAGGGCATGGCAAGCCACTCCAGTATTCTTGCCTGGAGAATCTATGGACAGAGGAGCCTGGTGGGCTACTAGTCCATAGGGTCAGGAAGAGTCAGACATGACTGAGGGACTAACACTTTTTTCACTTTTCATGCTAATATATAGGTGTGCACAGATTTATCCCTGGAGAAGGCAATGGCACCCCACTCCAGTACTCTTGCCTGGAAAATCCCATGGCTGGAGGAGCCTGGTAGGCTGCAGTCCATGGGGTCGCTAAGAGTCAGACATGACTGAGTGACTTCACTTTCACTTTTCACTTTCATGCATTGGAGAAGGCAATGGCAACCCACTCCAGTGTTCTTGCCTGGAGAATCCCAGGGACGGGGGAGCCTGATAGGCTGCTGTCCATGGGGTCACACAGAGTTGGACACGACTGAAGTGACTTAGCAGCAGCAGCAGCACAGATTTATCCCAAAGCCTAGCTTGTATGAGTGTCATTTGTACTTGTATTATGAAAACTCTCTAAGTCTAGGTGTATTTCTGGACATATAATTGATGTTTATAACGATGTTGGAATACCTTTACAGAGTTTTATGTCACCCTGATTTGGTATGAAAATGTGGCATGTGTTTTCCTCTTTTTTCTGGTAGTCTTACTTGTGTCTTATTAGCTAAAGTCCAGGAAGAGATTGACCATGTGATCGGCAGACATCGGAGCCCCTGCATGCAGGACAGAAGCCACATGCCCTACATGGATGCTGTGGTGCACGAGATCCAGAGATATATTGACCTCGTCCCCACCAATCTGCCCCATGCGGTGACCCGTGACATTAAATTCAGAAACTACCTTATCCCCAAGGTAAATTTGTTTCTCTTACAGTGACCTCAACACTCTGAAGTTCCCATATTCACTGTATGATTTCAGTCCTCAAGATGAGAAAATTGGAAAAATCATACATGTGGCAGCTTAATAGGTTTTGTGTTGTTTCCAATTTGTGGCTATAAATCTTCATGATGGCTTTCCATATCTGGCTAAGTCTCCCAAATTGTTCTGCTTCTTTAATATTGTTTTGGCTACTCTTAGCTGTTTATCTTTCCAGGTAAATTTTAGTATTAATTTGTCAATTACCCAAAACATTCAGATGTGATTTTTTTCATGGTAGTATCAAATCAATTTGGAAATTGACATCTTGACATGCTGATGCTTTCAATTCACTGATACAGTTAATTTGGACTTTCTTTAATTTTTTTGATACTGTTTTGTTTTTAGTACAGTGACTTGCACATCTGTTATGTTTTTCTCAGATAAGAAATATTCTTGATTTTATTATATATTTCATAATTTTAAAATTGCTTTTTCCATTTTTTTGGTATATAGAAATATAATTGATTTTATTACCTTGATGACCTTATATCTAGCAACCTTTCCAAATTCATATATCATTGTTAATAATTTGTAGATTTATTTGTAATATCTATATTCACCACAATTCTGCCATCTGGTTTAATATTTGTTTTATTCTTTATTTTCCAATTCTCATGACTTTGATTTACTTTATTGCATTATCACACTAGCAGGATTTCAAGGATAATATTGAACAAGGTGGGGATAGTGGCTGTTGTTTCATTTATGATATCCTGGAAGAGGTGAGGGTTATATATCCCATCATTGAGAATGATATTTTATGTACATTTTTGTAAATATTAAAAAAGAAAGCAGTCTTATGGACTCTGTGAGAGAGGGAGAGGGTGGGAAGATTTGGGAGAATGGCATTGAAACATGTAAAATATCATGTATGAAACGAGTTGCCAGTCCAGGTTCGATGCACGATACTGGATGCTTGGGGCTGGTGCACTGGGACAACCCAGAGGGATGGAATGGGGAGGGAGGAGGGAGGAGGGTTCAGGATGGGGAACACATGTATACCTGTGGCAGATTCATTTTGATATTTGGCAAAACTAATACAGTTATGTAAAGTTTAAAAATAAAATAAAATTAAAATTAAAAAAAAAAAAGGAGATTAGGGAAATACTTCCTAATCCTATTTTTGTATGATTTGGGGGATAAACTTTATTTTTTATAGCAGTTTTAGGTTCACAGCAATTTTAAGCTGAAGATACAGTGATTTCCCATATACTTCCTGCCTCACCTATTATCAATATCCTCTACCACACTGGTACACTTTTTTACAATTGATGAGCCTATACTGACCATCATTAGCCTCCAAAGTTCATCATTTGCATTAGGGTTCACTCTTGTTGTTGTACATTTTGTGAGTTTGAGCAAGAGTCTAAAGATATGTATCCATCATTGTAGTATTATATAGAGTAGTTTCACAGCTCTAAAAATCCTCTGTGCTCTGTCTATTCATCCCTCTCTCTCCCAAACCCTTGGCAACCATTTTATGCCCATTGATTAGGAACTCCCTATTTTCCCCTCTCCCTTGCTGTTCACAATCTGTCTAATTTTTTCCACAAATGTGTGTATAATTTGATCAAATGGATTCTCTGCATTTGTTTATATGGTATATATTTTGTTCCCTCTATCTCTGTCTCTCTCATATATAAAAAGCTTAATTTGGTTTGCTACATTTTATTGAGGACATTTGTATTTTAATTTGTAAGAGGCTGGTCTACAATTATCCTCTCTCAAAATTTGTCAGACTTCTGATATCAAGGTAATGCTGGCTTAATAAAATAGGTGGGAAATTTTCCATACTGTGGGTATGTTTTTATTATGTATATATATTTCTTTTGGGTGTTCAGTTAGTACTGCCTTTTCTGTGCCTAATAAGTATGGCTTAATCTCAGATATTATATAAGAAAAAACCGCAGTCTTAGGTGATGTTTGTCTTCTCCCAGAAAGTGTTCATCTTTCCTCCACTAGACAGAATTATATAACACCTCCTATTTCAGAATTGTATATGTACACAGTCAAAAATTGACTGCAGATGCCAATTTGCCTTCCCAAGTTTCTTCCATCTGGAATCTGGGGACCGATTTTAGTCAGCAGTTTTCCAGTGCTTTCTAACACATGGTTTCTGTTTTTATTCAGACTTTCCAGTTGGCATCCTACAAGCTATTCTATTTTGAGGACTGCATATGTTACTATTATATATAAAAATAAAATAACTAAAAATTCTACTTTGAGGAGAAAAGGGTTGTGAATTTCTTAAGGTTGAAATTATTACTGCTATCTTCTGGGAAAGATGGGATTCTGAACATCTGTGTGCCCTTATGACAACCACTAGCCACATGTGCCCAGTGAATGCCTGAAATGTGATTAATGCAACTGAGGAACTGAATTTTAAATTTTATTTACTTTTGACTTGCTTTAAGTATAAGTAGCCATAGATCACGCAAGTCTACCATGTTAGAGCTGCTCTAAGTTTTTTTTTTTTTCCCTCTCACATGGGTTTAGAACTCCCTCATCCTTAATTCTGCAACACTAAAAACCTGAAAAATTAAAAACAAATATACATTTAGTGCAATTTCATTTGGTGGTCAAAACGTTACTGGAACTGAAGTGAATCTATTTTTATTCCTATTTATGTCACTTTGTGTGATTATTCATGTCCTACTGAAGACATTTGTATACTGTCGATAATACTAATCGTGTTTACTTCAAAATGTTGCCAGAATTAAACCATGTAACATATATTTTAAAATATGAGCTAAAACTATGAGACATTTTCGTCTATCAGAATGATGAAGTTAAAGGCTGAAAAAAATCTTTTACTAGTGAGGATATACGTAAACAAGTACTTTCAGGTGCCACTGGTAAGACTGTAAATTAGTATATCTTTTTTTTTCTTTTTTTGAAGGACACTTTGGCCATAATTATTAAAAAATAAAATACATCTTATAATGCAAGAGTTATAATTCTTGGTATCTACTACAAATGCTTGTGAAGGAATATCAAAATGCATCCTTGCATCATTACTTGTAATAAAAATATTTTTAGCTACTAAATGTTCATTGTAAGTGTAATGGCACATTTATATTGTGTAGTATGAATAAGGCAGATGTGTATGTGTTGACGGGCTTCCCAGGCGGAGCTAGTGCTAAAGAGCCCGCCTGCCAGTACAGGAGTCATCAGAGACACAGGTTTGATCCTGTGTCTGGAGGAGGAGAGCATGGCAATCCACTCCAGTATTCTTTTCTGGAGAATCACATGGGCAGAAAAGCCTGGTGGGCTACTGTCCATAGGGTCACAGAGAGTCTGACATGACTGAAGAGACTTAGCAGCAGTAGAAGCATATGTGTTGACATAGGGCAATATCTAAATTATTTCATTATAGAAAAAAATCAGAATCTAGTGGATGTTTGTCATTGGGTAAAAAGAGAAGAAAATGATAAGTAGTGTAAATGTATATAGGATTATCTGCTGATATGCATAATATCTCTGAAAGCACATGTAACTAGTTGGTGGGAATGATTATTTTCGAAAAGTCTAAATGAGTTGGTGCAGCTAGATAGAAGAAGACTCACTTTTTACCATGTATGCTTTTTGTGACAATATCTTCTATTTTTCACTTGAGGTATAAGTTATGTAAAAGAAAAATTACCCTTTTAAGTACAGAGTCTAAAGAGTTTTGACCAATATGTGAAGTTATGTCACTACCACCACAAGTAAGATATAAACACATTTTCATCATCTTGAAAATTTCCCTTATTCTCCTTTTGCAACCAATCCATTTCCCCCAATTTTAGCCCCTGATAACTACTAATCTGTTTTTATTTTATTTTTAAACTTTACAATATTGTATTGGTTTTGCCAAATATCAAAATGAATCTGCCACAGGTATACATGTGTTCCCCATCCTGAACCCTCCTCCCTCCTCCCTCCCCATACCATCCCTCTGGGTCGTCCCAGTGCACCAGCCCCAAGCATCCAGTATCATGCATCGAACCTGGACTGGCGACTCGTTTCATATATGATATTATACATATTTAAATGCCATTCTCCCAAATCAACTCACCCTCTCCCTCTCCCACAGAGTCCAAAAGACTGTTCTATACATCAGTGTCTCTTTTGCTGTCTCGTATACAGCGTTATTGTTACCATCTTTCTAAATTCCATATATATGCATTAGTATACTGTATTGGTGTTTTTCTTTCTGGCTTACTTCACTCTGTATAATAGGCTACAGTTTCATCCACCTCATTAGAACTGATTCAAATGTATTCTTTTTAATGGCTGAGTAATACTCCATTGTGTATATGTACCACTGCTTTCTTATCCATTTATCTGCTGATGGACATCTAGGTTGCTTCCATGTCCTGGCTATGATAAACAGTGCTGCGATGAACACTGGGGTCCACGTGTCTCTTTCCCTTCTGGTTTCCTCAGTGTGTATGCCCAGCAGTGGGATTGCTGGATCATAAGGCAGTTCTATTTCCAGTTTTTTAAGGAGTCTCCACACTGTTCTCCATAGTGGCTGTACTAGTTTGCATTCCCACCAATAGTGTAAGAGGGTTCCCTTTTCTCCACACCCTCTCCAGCATTTATTGCTAATAGACTTTTGGATCGCAGCCATTCTGACTGGCGTGAAATGGTACCTCATAGTGGTTTTGATTTGCATTTCTCTGATAATGAGTGATGTTGAGCATCTTTTCATGTGTTTGTTAGCAATCTGTATGTCTTCTTTGGAGAAATGTCTATTTAGTTCTTTGGCCCATTTTTTGATTGGGTCGTTTATTTTTCTGGAATTGAGCTACAGGAACTGCTTGTATATTTTTGAGATTAATTCTGTGTCAGTTGTTTCATTTGCTATTATTTTCTCCCATTCTGAAGGTTGTCTTTTCACCTTGCTTATAGTTTCCTTTGTTGTGCAGAAGCTTTTAAATTTAATTAGGTCCCATTTGTTTATTTTTTGCTTTTATTTCCAATATTCTGGGAGGTGGGTCATAGAGGATCCTGCTGTGATGTATGTCAGAGAGTGTTTTGCCTATGTTCTCCTCTAGGAGTTTTATAGTTTCTGGTCTTACGTTGAGATCTTTAATCCATTTTGAGTTTATTTTTGTGTACGGTGTTAGAAAGTGCTCTAGTTTCATTCTTTTACAAGTGGTTGACCAGAGTTCCCAGCACCACTTGTTAAAGAGATTGTCTTTAATCCATTGTATATTCTTGCCTCCTTTGTCAAAGATAAGGTGTCCATATGTGCGTGGATTTATCTCTGGGCTTTCTATTTTGTTCCATTGATCTATATTTCTGTCTTTGTGCCAGTACCATACTGTCTTGACAACTGTGGCTTTGTAGTACAGCCTGAAGTCAGGTAGGTTGATTCCTCCAGTTCCATTCTTCTTTCTCAAGATCACTTTGGCTATTCGAGGTTTTTTGTTTTTCCATACAAATTGTGAAATTATTTGTTCTAGCTCTGTGAAGAATGCTGTTGGTAGCTTGATAGGGATTGCATTGAATCTATAAATTGCTTTGGGTAGTATACTCATTTTCACTATATTGATTCTTCCAATCCATGAACATGGTATATTTCTCCATCTGTTAGTGTCCTCTTTGATTTCTTTCACCAGTGTTTTATAGTTTTCTATATATAGGTCTTTAGTTTCTTTAGGTAGATATATTCCTAAGTATTTTATTCTTTCCATTGCAATGGTGAATGGAATTGTTTCCTTAATTTCTCTTTCTGTTTTCTCATTATTAGTGTATAGGAATGCAAGGGATTTCTGTGTGTTGATTTTATATCCTGCAACTTTACTATAGTCATTGATTAGTTCTAGTAATTTTCTGGTGGAGTCTTAGGGTTTTCTATGTAGAGGATCATGTCATCTGCAAGCAGTGAGAGTTTTACTTCTTCTTTTCCAATTTGGATTCCTTTTATTTCTTTTTCTGCTCTGACTGCTGTGGCCAAAACTTCCAAAACTATGTTGAATAGTAATGGTGAAAGTGGGCACCCTTGTCTTGTTCCTGACTTTAGAGGAAGTGCTTTCAATTTTTCACCATTGAGGATAATGTTTGCTGTGCGTTTGTCATATATAGCTTTTATTATGTTGAGGTATGTTCCTTCTATTCCTGCTTTCTGGAGAGTTTTTATCATAAATGGATGTTGAATTTTGTCGAAGGCTTTCTCTGCATCTATTGAGATAATCATATGGTTTTTATTTTTCAATTTGTTAATGTGGTGTATTCCATTGATTGATTTGCGGATATTGAAGAATCCTTGCATCCCTGGGATAAAGCCCACTTGGTCATGGTGTATGATCTTTTTAATGTGTTGTTGGATTCTGATTGCTAGAATTTTGTTAAGGATTTTTGCATCTATGTTCATCAGTGATATTGGCCTGTAATTTTCTTTTTTGTGGCATCTTTGTCAGGTTTTGGTATTAGGGTGATGGTCGCCTCATAGAATGAGTTTGGAAGTTTACCTTCCTCTGCAATTTTCTGGAAGAGTTTGAGTAGGATAGGTGTTAGCTCTTCTCTAAATTTTTGGTAGAATTCAGCTGTGAAGCCATCTGGACCTGGGCTTTTGTTTGCTGGAAGATTTTTGATTACAGTTTCAATTTCTGTGCTTGTGATGGGTCTGTTAAGATTTTCTATTTCTTCCTGGTCCAGTTTTGGAAAGTTGTACTTTTCTAAGAATTTGTCCATTTCTTCCACGTTGTCCATTTTATTGGCATATAATTGTTGATAGTAGTCTCTTATGATCCTTTGTATTTCTGTGTTGTCTGTTGTGATCTCTCCATTTTCACTTCTAATTTTATTGATTTGATTTTTCTCCCTTTGTTTCTTGATGAGTCTGGCTAATGATTTGTCAATTTTATTTATCCTTTCAAAGAACCAGCTTTTGGCTTTGTTGATTTTTGTTATGGTCTCTTTTGTTTCTTTTGCATTTATTTCTGCCCTAATTTTTAAGATTTCTTTCCTTCTACTAACCCTGGGGTTCTTCATTTCTTCCTTTTCTAGTTGCTTTAGGTGTAGAGTTAGGTTATTTATTTGACTTTTTTCTTGTTTCTTGAGGTATGCCTGTGTTGCTATGAACTTTCCCTTTATCACTGCTTTTACCGTGTCCCACAGGTTTTTGGGTTGTTGTGTTTTCATTTTCATTCGTTTCTATGCAAATTTTGGTTTCTTTTTTGATTTCTTCTGTGATTTGTTGGTTATTCAGCAGCGTGTTGTTCAGCCTCCATATGTTGGAATTTTTAATAGTTTTCCTCCTGTAATTGAGATCTAACCTTACTGCATTGTGGTCAGAAAAGATGCTTGGAGTGATTTCAATTTTTTTGAATTTACCAATGCTAGATTTATGGCCTAGGATGTGATCTATCCTGGAGAAGGTTCCATGTGTGCTTGAGAAAAAGGTGAAATTCATTGTTTTGGGATGAAGTGTCCTATAGATATCAATTAGGTCTAACTGGTTTATTGTATCATTTAAAGTTTGTGTTTCCTTGTTAATTTTCTGTTTAGTTGATCTATCCATAGGTGTGAATGGGGTATTAAAGTCTCCCACTATTATTGTGTTATTGTTAATTTCCCCTTTCATACTTGTTAGCATTTGTCTTACATATTGCGGTGCTCCGTGTTGGGTGCATATATATTTATAATTGTTATATCTTCTTCTTGGATTGATCCTTTGATCATTATGTAGTGACCATCTTTGTCTCTTTTCACAGCCTTTGTTTTAAAGTCTATTTTATCTGATATGAGTATTGCTACTCCTGCTTTCTTTTGGTCCCTATTTGCATGGAAAATGTTTTCCAGCCCTTCACTTTCAGTCTGTATGTGTCCCCTGTTTTGAGGTGGGTCTCTTGTAGACAGCATATATAAGGGTCTTGTTTTTGTATCCATTCAGCCAGTCTTTGTCTTTTGGTTGGGGCATTCAACCCATTTACGTTTAAGCTAATTATTGATAAGTATGATCCCATTGCCATTTACTTTATTGTTTTGGGTTCGAATTTATACACCATTTTTGTGTTTCCTGTCTAGAGAATATCCTTTAGTATTTGTTGGAGAGCTGGTTTGGTGGTGCTGAAATTCTCTCAGCTTTTGCTTGTCTGTAAGGCTTTTGATTTCTCCTTCATATTTGAATGAGATCCTTGCTGGGTACAATAATCTGGCTGTAGGTTATTTTCTTTCATCACTTTAAGTATGTCTTGCCATTCCCTCCTGGCTTGAAGAGTTTCTATTGAAAGATCAGCTGTTATCCTTATGGGTATTCCCTTGTGTGTTATTTGTTGTTTTTCCCTTGCTGCTTTTAATATTTGTTCTTTGTGTTTGATCTTTGTTAATTTGATTAATATGTGTCTTGGGGTGTTTCGCCTTGGGTTTATCCTGTTTGGGACTCTCTGGGTTTCTTGGACTTGAGTGATTATTTCCTTCCCCATTTTAGGGAAGTTTTCAACTATTATCTCCTCAACTATTTTCTCATGGTTTTTCTTTTTGTCTTCTTCTTCTGGGACCCCTATGATTCGAATGTTGTAGCGTTTAATATTGTCCTGGAGGTCTCTGAGATTGTCCTCATTTCTTTTAATTCGTTTTTCTTTTTTCATCTTTGATTCATTTATTTCTACCATTCTATCTTCTAATTCACTAATCCTATCCTCTGCCTCTGTTATTCTACTATTTGTTGCCTCCAGAGTGTTTTTAATTTCATTTATTGCATTATTCATTATATATTGACTCTTTTTTATTTCTTCTAGGTTCTTGTTAAACCTTTCTTACATCTTCTCAATCCTTGTCTCCAGGCTATTTATCTGTGATTCCATTTTGATTTCAAGATTTTGGATCAATTTCACTATCATTATTCGGAATTCTTTATCAGGTAGATTCACTATCTCTTCCTCTTTTGTTTGCTTTGGTGGGCATTTATCCTGTTCCTTTACCTGCTGGGTATTCCTCTGTCTCTTCATCTTGTTTAAATTGCTGAGTTTGGGGTGTCCTTTCTGTATTCTGGCAGTTTGTGGAGTTCTCTTTATTGTGGCATTTCCTCGCTGTGTGTGGGTTTGTACAGGTGGCGTGTCAAGGTTTCTTGGTTAGGGAAGCTTGTGTCAGTGTTCTGGTGGGTGGAGCTGGATTTCTTCTCTATGGAGTGCAATGAAGTGTCCAGTAATGAGTTATGAGATGTCTATGGTTTTGGGGTGACTTTGGGCAGCCTGTATCTTGGAGCTCAGGGCTGTGTTCCTGTGTTGCTGGAGAATTTGCTTGGTATGTCTTTCCCTGGAACTTGTTGGCCCTTGTGTGGTGCTTGATTTCAGTGTAGGTATGGAGGCGTTTGATGAGCTCCTGTCAATTAATGTTCCCTGGAGTCAGGGTTTGGACTTAAGCCTCCTGCTTCCAGTTATCAGTCTTATTTTTACAGTAGTTTCAAAACTTCTCCTTCTATACAGTACCATTGATAAAACATCTACGTTAAAGATGAAAAGTTTCTCCACCATGAGGGTCACCCAGAGAGGTTCACAGCGTTACATGGAGAAGAAAAGAGGGAGGAGGGAGTTAGAGGCGACCCGAATGAGATGAGGTGGAATCAATAGAGGAGAGAGTGGGCTAGCCAGTAATCACTTCCTTATGTGCACTCCACAACTGGACCGCTCAGAGATGTTCACGGAGTTATACAGAGAAGAGAAGAAGGATGAAGAAGACAGAGGTGGCCAGGAGGATAAAAGGGGGGAATGAAAAGGACGGAGACAGATCCAGCCAGTAATCAGTTCCCTAAGTGTTCTCCATGGTCTGGAACACACAGAAATTCACAGAGTTGGGTAGAGTAGAAAGGGATTAGGGAGGAGACACAGGCGACCTGGTGGAGAAAAAGGAGAGTCCAAAGGGAGAGAGAGCAGTCAAGCCAGTAATCTCACTCCCTAGTGAAAAATGGGTACTGAAGATTGGGTTCTTAAAGGTATAAAATTGGTAACAAATACCTAAAAGCAAAAATTAAAAATCTAGAGTTTGGAATTTCAAAAATACAATGTTAAGGAAAAGAAGGAAAAGAAAGAGAGGAAAAAAAACAAACAAAAACAAAGTCGCAAAAATTATAAAGAAAATATAGGTACAAAATTGATAACAAATACCAAAAAGCAAAAGTTAAAAATCTAGAGTAGAATTTGGAATTTCAAAAATACAATGTTAAAAAAAGGAAGAAGAAAAAGAGAGAGAGAGAGAAAAACAAACAAAAACCAAATAAAGTCGAAAAAATTATAAAGAAAATATAGGTACAAAATTGATAACAAACACCAAAAAGCATAAATTAAAAATCTAGAGTAGAGTTTGGAATTTCAGATATACAATGTTATATAAAAGAAGAAGAGAAAGAGAGAGAGAGAGGAAAAAAAAGTCGGAAAAATTATAAAAAAAAAATAGGTACAAAATTGATAACAAATACCAAAAAGCTAAAATTAAAAATCTAGAGTAGAGTTTGGAATTTCAAAAATACAATGTTAAAGAAAAGAAGAAGAAAAATAAAAACAAGGTCACAAAAATTATAAAAACTGTATATATGAAGTTTGTTTTAAAAAAAAATAGGGTCTTTTTTTTTTGCAAAGTAATAGTAGGTTATAAAAGTGAAAATTAAAGGAATAATAGAGGACTTAAAAATTTTTTTAAAAATTAAAAAAAAAAGAAAGAATGATCGTAACAATAGTAAAAATATATCTAGGATTTTCTCTGGTTTTGTTTGGGTATTGTGGGTTCAGTTCATTTTTGGCTAGTTCCTTGGTCCAACTTATATTTCTCAAGATCTATAGGCCCCTTTCTATGTAGTTGGTACTAACCACAGGGTTTTAATCTATTGCCTGTAGCTTCCAAGGCGGTTCCCTCTGTTATAGCTTCTTCTGTTTGCTGGTCTCTTCAGTGTCTGTTTTCCACCCTGACACAAAGGGGACGGTGGTGGACACTTTTTTTTTTTTTTTTAAGGCTCACTTGTTCAGTCACACTGTGGGGAGGGAGGGACGCTGCAAACAAATAACACTGGCGTGTGCTCGCAGTGCCTCAGCCACACTGGGTCTGCCCCCGCTCACGGAGCATCTAGCCTCCCTGCCCACAATGCTCAGGCTCTAGGTTGCTCAGCCGGGAACCATCCGTGGCTGGCCCTGGGCTGCTTGCACCTCCCAGGTCCAAGCCGCTCAGGTTCAGGCACTCGGGTAGTCCTCAGAGGTGCAGACTCAGTTGGGCCTGCATTTTGTTCCCTTCCCAGATCCGAGCAGGTCAGGTGATGAGCTGTTTGGTGAGCGCGATTGCTGCGACTTATCACCTCCCTGCCACTCGGTTATCTAGGTGTACAACTGGCACACCTTCTCAGGCGGATGTTGACCGTCCAGACCCCTAAGAAGTTTTAGTTAGCAAAGAAGCCTGCTTACAGTTTTATAGATAATGTCTCTCTGCGGCTGCAATTGCCCCCTTCCTGCTCTGGCTGCCTGTCACTGGAGGGGGATGGTCTGCAGCCAGCTATCTCTGTTCAGTCCTTTGTTCCGTGCGCTGGCCTGGCGGTATCTTAGGTTAGGGCTGGCTTTTTGCGTGGTAGATATCCCACAGTCTGGTTTGCTAGCCCAAATTATTTTGCTCAGATAGCGCTCCGGGTATTCAGGCCAGATCCGTACTCTAAGCGATGCAGCCCGCGCCGCGCCTCCCTGCCCAGCCCCCACTTGCTAGTGGCATGTGCAGGCATCTGCGCTGGTTCTCTGCTAGGGGAGTTACCATAGGGCTCGTAATCTGCGGGTTTTAATTGTTTATTTATTTTTCCTCCCTGTTATGTTGCCCTCTGTGCTTCCAAGGCTTGGCACAGATTCAGCAGTGAGATGGTTTCCTGGTGTTTGGAAACTTCTCCCTTTTTAAGACTCCCTTCCCGGGATGGAACTCCGTCCCTCCCTCTTTTGTCTCTTTTTTTGTGTTTTATATTTTTTCCTACCTCCTTTTGAAGACTTGCATTGCTTTTCTGGGTGCCTGATGTCCTCTGCCGGCATTCAGAAGTTGTTTTGTGGAATTTACTCGGCGTTTAAATGTTCTTTTGATGAATTTGTGGGGGAGAAAGTATTCTCCCTGTCCTACTCCTCCGCCATCTTAGCTCCTCCTCTACTAATCTGTTTTTAGTCCTACAGTTTTGCCTTTTCAAGACTGTAATATAATGGAATGTGATGTAAGTGAAATAACTTATAATCAATATATGCCTTTATCTTTTTTATGTGGCAGAATGTTTGAGATTCATCTTTTATTGCATATATTAGTTTATTCCTTTTCTATTGATGAGTAATCCATCATATGGAGTACCACAAATTGTCTATGCATTAACTGATTGATGAATATGTGGGTTGTTTCCAACTTGGGGCCATTTGAATAAAGGTACTATCAACATTTGCATACAGGTTTTTGTGTGGACCTAAGTTTTCATTTCTTTTAGGTAATACCAAAGGGTGAGAGTGTTGTTTAAATGTTTAACTTCATTTTTAAAAACCCATCAAACGGTTTTCTAATATGGCTGTGACATTTTACATTCCAAGTAGCAATATATGAGAGTTCCAGTTGCTGGGGGTACCCTTCACCACTTGCCTTTGTTAGTGTTCTTAAATTTTTTTTTAAATTAATTCATTATCTTGTATTAATGGCTTCTGACCGTTTGTTTTGTTTGTGGTATTTATTAGTATTCCTCCAGCCAGATCACCTGCTTTCTACCCCAAACAAAGCAATATGTTTTGAAAATGGTTTTATGGGGCTGTTCTTGGGTGGCGGTGGGAAAGGGAATTTTGGCAAGATTGCCATTGATTAGTAGGGGAAAAAATTAGAAAAATATGAAACCAAGTACATGTCTCTCCCCATATATACACCTGTATATATGTCCACTCACATGGCCGGCCAAGCCAGCCCTTGGGGGCTTTGAACAATTATCTCAATGCCTCTTTACGTTTCCCTTGTCCTGAGAATGGAAAGGGGCGAAAGCGAGAGAGTTCAGATCTGTAAGTATTTTTAAACAAACAAACAAACAAAAAAAACATTTAAAGCATCGTTAGAAACTTTGGTGGAATTGATTGTCTGGCATGCTAAAGCAGTCCCACTTTTCCGTAGAAGGCCTTGTAGGCTTGCATCAAAAGAGGGCTGACCCCAAGAGGAAGGTGGGGCGGAGGCAGAGGTTAAAGGTCTTTACCTCGGGGACGCACGGTGGAGCCTCACGGCCTTCCTCTCGTTGGTACCTGTAGTCCCCGCGAGGAGAGTGACAGGCGAGGGGTGGAAGCCGCCTCACGGCTGACACGGTGTGCTCTCCAACGCACTTCTTTCCTGCACAGGGAACTCCTTGGGGTTGTTGGCCGGGCGGTGCCGTGGGACGTAGTCCAACCTGTGGCAAGAGTCTCCTCTCCGAGGGCTCAGGGCACGTGGGGCGGCGCCGCCTGGACCAGGTGGAGAACTCGATTTTCTCTTCCCAGAGTGTGACAGGCTGGCAGCGCTCACAGAACCCTAGCCGGTGGCACAGTTGTGCATCCCGCAGGGCTCGGGGCCTGGGCGCGGAAAGGCTGCACTTGGGATGAGGAGGGATGAGGTCGGAGACTAAGCAAAGGCTCATTCCCACACTGTTTTGTTGTTGTTGTTTATGGCTTGCATTGTGTGTGGCTAAGTGGGTGGGTCATGGGCAAGTACCGGCCGCTGGCACTAAAAGGAAGGGACCTTGGTGCGCGTCTGCGTGGCCCCTGACTTCCGCGCCCTAACACTTGCTGATGCGCCCTCTAAATTTTAGACACTGTAATAGTTGTGTGGTGATACAACATTTTGTTTTACTTTTGTTTTTTCGGTGAATAGTGATTTTTTTTTTTCATATGTTGATTGGCCATTCATATATGTTGATTGATATTGTTTGCTCAAGTTATAGTTCTATTTTTTATTGGATTGTTTGCCCACTCCAGTACTCTTGTCTGGAAAATCCCATGGACGGAGGAGCCTGGAGGGATGCAGTCCATGGGGTCGCTGAGGGTCGGACACGATTGAGTGACTTCACTTTCACTTTTCACTTTCATGCATTGGAGAAGGAAATGGCAATCCACTCCAGTGTTCTTGCCTGGAGAATCCCAGGGACTGCGGAGCCTGGTGGGCTGCCATCTATAGGGTCACACAGAGTTGGACACGACTGAAGTGACTTAACAGCAGTTGCCTTCAGTTCAGTCGCTGCGTCGTGTCCAACTCTGTGTGACCCCATGGACTGCAGCACGCCAGGCTTCCCTGTCCATTGGAAACTCTGGGAGTCCACCCATACCCATGTCCATTGAGTTGGTGATGCCATCCAACCATCTCATCCTCTGTCATCCCCTTCTCCTCCTGCCTTCAGTCTTTCCCAGCATCAGGGTCTTTTCCAATGCCAGCTCTTCACATCAGGTGGCCAAAGTATTGGAGTTTCAGCTTCAGCATTAGTCCTTCCAATGAATTTCAGGACTGATTTCCTTTAGGATGGACTGGTTGGATCTCCTGGCAGTCTTGTTTGCCTTATTACTTATCGCAGTTCTTTATATATTTTGCATGCAATCCCTTTATCATGTCTAAGTGCTGCAAATATTTTACTCCCAATATGTGTCTTTTTCTTTCTTTTTTTTTTGGTTTCTAACAATGTTTTTGAAAGAGCAGAAATTTTTTTAGAAAAAAGTGGAAGTTTAAAATTTTGATGGTGTCCAATTTATCAGTTATTTCCCTTATGACCCGTGTTTTTGTGTCATACTTATTTTCCAGCATGTTATCAAATATTTATGCTCATCTTTTCTTTTTCAAGTTTTATACTTTTAGCTTTTATATTTAAGTCTATGATCCATTTAAAGTTTATTTTTACTTATGGTGTGAAATAATGATCACACTTTTTTCTTTATGGATATCTACCTGTCCCAATACCATTTGCTAAAAATACACCTGCTTTTAAAACTTAAGGTAACATTTCCTTGTGGTATTTGTTTTGAGATTATACAAGGCAATAATTAAAAAAATAAAATTATAAACCTTAAATGTGATAAACTTAAGGGGTAGAATTACTCCTAACTTTAAATTTAAAAAAATCTTAAATTTAAATAGGATTTAAACACACAGTGGATATATATATATATATATGTGAAATATATGTGAAAATGTGTATATATTTACATTTTAACTACATATTTAGCATCTATCACACTTAAACCTAAATAATACTTCAGTATGCATATCTTCTAAACAAGTGAACAAGAACTTTATCTGCATAACAGTAAAAGCATTCACACTAAAGGAATTATCATCTATATAATAATTTTATCTAGTATATATACTATAATTACATTTTCTCAGTTATCCTAATATATCTTGTATAGTTCCTCTTGAAGGGGCATCTAGTGTCCAGTCAAGGAACAAGTATTTAATTTGTCTGTCCCTTTACTCCCCTGTTACCAAGAACAGTTCCTGTTCCTATGTTTATTTCAATACATTGACAACTTTGAAGAGTCTAAGACAATTGTCATGTTAAACCTTTGGCAGTCTGGCTTTGGTAATTGTTTTCTTGAGATTAGATACCAATTCTGTGTATTTGGAAAGAAAATTACATAGGAGATGTTGTGTATGTCCCACTGCATTGGATTTTGGCTGAAGACATGTATTGTCAGTTTATCCCATTATTGGTAATGCTAAAATGATCACTTATTAAGGAGGAATCTTCCATATCTCTCTATTGATGAGTGTCTGTTTTCATAGGTAATTAATTAAAAATCTATGGCATGTACTTTAAGACTTAGTGTATACTGTTTCCTAAAACATTCATCCAACAGTTTCAGTATTAATTGATAATCTTTATCTGCTTTGTTGAAAAATGAGAATTTTTCTAATGTTATCATCTCTGTTTTTTTTAAATCTAGAATTCATCCCTAATGTGTTTCTCCACATTTTAAAATTAAGAGAAACAGATTTCATCCCAAAGATAAATGCTCAGTAGTTGTTAGTGTACTTGTCTAAGAAATCATTTTTTCCTCTTGGGAAGATTTTCTTTTTTATTGTGGTAAAATCCTTGGAAGGAATGTTATGACCAACCTATACAGCATATTAAAAAGCAGAGACATTACTTTGTCAACAAAGGTCTGTCTAGTCAAGGCTATGGTTTTTCCAGTGGTCGTGTATGGATGTGAGAATTAGACTATAAAGAAAGCTGAGTGCTAAAGAACTGATGCTTTTGAACTGTGGTGTTGGAGAAGACTCTTGAGAGTCCCTTGTACTGCAAGGAGATCCAGCCAGTCCATCCTAAAGGAGATCAGTCCTGGGTGTTCATTGGAAGGACTGATGTTGAAGCTGAAACTCCAATACTTTGGCCACCTGATGCGAAGAGCTGACTCATTGGACAAGACCCTGATGCTGGGAAAGATTGAGGGCAGGAGAAGAAGGGGACGACAGAGGATGAGATGGTTGGATGGCATTACCAACTCAATGGACATGGGTTTGGGTGGACTCTGGGAGTTGGTGATGGACAGGGAGGCCTGGCGTGCTGCGGTTCATGGGGTCGCAAAGGGTCAGACACGACTGAGCAACTGAACTCAACTGAAAATAAGTTATAATGTAAAAATTACCATTTTAACTACTTTAAAGTGAGCAATTCAGTGAAATTTAGTACATTCACAATGTTGTGCAACCATAGCTGCTATCTAGTTCAGAACATTTTCATCACTCCAAAAAGAAACCCAACCCATCCATTAAGCAGTGATTGCCCATTCCTCCCTCCCTCCAGCCCCTGACAACCACTAACCTGTTTCCATCTGTATAGATTTGCCAGATGTCATTTTTAATCGTATCAGACCTCTATTTTTGAAAAGCCCTATAAACAGGTTCTAAATACATCTGACTTTTCAAGAGTGATCAGAGGCTTCCATTTTAAAACATAATCCACATATTAGATGTATGAAAACGAAATGATGAAATTGAGCAAAACAAACAGCAGTGTCTAAATACTGTGATAAGCAAAGGGGATTCAGAAACCAAGTAACCAAGTACTCAGTACTTCAGATGCTATTGGAGGCTACTTTAGTAACATCACTGCCATTGATCTTAAACCCATCCGTGTTTATTGCTTGGTCTGTCTCTCTGGAATTGCCACTGCCCTTCTTTGGCCCTGGGGCTCCTCATCTATAGATAAAAGACTGGACTAAATGATTTGCAACATTTCTTTTGCTCCATGATTTCTTATAACTCAGTTGATCTTCATCTTTCATTCCAGGGCATGACTGTAATAACATCACTGAGTTCTGTGCTACATGATGAGAAAGAATTCCCCAACCCAAAGGTATTTGACCCTGCCCACTTCCTGGATGAGAGCGGCAACTTTAAGAAGAGTGACTACTTCATGGCTTTCTCAGCAGGTAATAAAAGTTAATTTCCTTAAGTACTTAGGCAACAAGGTACCTTTCTGGAGTTGGTTGGAACTTAATGATGCCCTCTCTGGGGCTGGTAGAAATGCTTTTTGTCCATGATCACAAGCACCACTTTTAATGCCCTTGTGTTTCCTCCCCTCACCACACATCCCCAATATTGGAACTTCAGGGAGGTGACCCAGTTCTTCCAAAGTAAGAAAGCTAGAAAACAAGTTAATTGAATTATGCCTCTAGCATAATTCAATAATAATCTTAGGTAGCACTGAGTTACCTGTGAGCTCCTCTTAGCAGGTGAAACTTTTAGACTTTCCTTGCCTGCCATGAGAAAGGTACATACATCCAAAAGTTTGAGTATTTTCCATGTGATATCCCTCACTCCCTAGGCTGAGTTCTGGGGTTAAAAGTACAGAATGGGCACCAAAGTGGGCTCACAATCTAGTTAGGGAAGCAAATTACTAAAGAGAACATTGAATAGTGTTGTGAGAGAGGAAAGCACAGGCTGTTCATGAGACCAGAAGGAGAAACCCTGTTTTCTGGTCACTCATACACCACAGTGAGGCATAAAATGGAATAAGGAACATTCTTACAGAAGAAAGCGAATTTGAACTGCCTCACAGGAACAAAGTGAGAAGAGAAAGCAGGGCAATTTTACAGGAGCAGGACGTTCTTTTAGATTGAGAAAGTCAGAACCTGCCGACTAACTGCAGTGTCAGTGAGTCCTTGGAAATGTGGCAGGATACCCTGCAGTGGTTCCAGAGCACTGTGGTCATCTTCCACTGCTGATCATAGATCTTGAAACTGGGTCTCCACAACTACAGTGTGTGCTGAGTCTCTGGCCACAGACTCACCTCCTTGTATTTGGCAGCTTTTGATGCCTGCTTTGTGTCTTGCTCTGTATATACCAAGATGTTAAGGACTGAGCCTTCCCTTCAAAATCACACATTTTAGCATAGCAGAAGAACCAGAATTATGATCAAGGTGATTTATGCTTCAACTGAAACAATGAATGTGATATTGAGGAAACTCAGAGAGGGCAAGATTCTACTGTCTGTGAATATCGCAAAGACCATAAAGAGGAAATGACATGGGACACAGGTCCTGAAGGAAGTGTCAAAGAAATGCATCTTGACCGAATGAAACATCATGAGACAAAACTAGAGGTTTCATGGTGTTTTGGAGGTTGATGAAGAGCGGGTATGGCTAGAGCTGAGAGTAGAGGGTGTGAAGAATGGAAAGAATGATATCGAACATCATACTGGGAACAAAATATGAAGGGCCAGCTCAACTCATTTGGACCTCATAACAGATGGGAGAGACATTTAATGTTTTCAAGTGAGAGACTGACACATTTAGACATGTACTTTTGAAAGCACATGGAGGAAAAATATCTTTAGCTGAATTTTGTGCCAGAAGTAGAAAGGAAGCACATATATACAAGTTCCCTCCTCTCAGGGCTTCCGATAGAAACTGGAAGTGGAAAAGAGCAGTTAAAATGTGGGAATACACAATGAAGTGCTTGACACAGAGTTGACATTCAATCAATATTTACTGAATGAAAAATTCTTATGAAGATATTAGGTGAATAGCGAGTGTGTCTCTCCTTCTGTTTATCTGTCTCTAAACATCTTTCCAGGCCTCTATCTGTTCAATCATTCATACATTTTGTGACAATTCAAAATGTAATGCTCAAGGAACAAATCACCTCTGTGTGTATTTTCAGGAAAACGAAGTTGTGTGGGAGAAGGCCTGGCCCGCATGGAGCTGGTTTTATTTTTGACCTCCATTTTACAGAAATTTACCCTGAAATCTGTGGTTGACCCAAAGGACCTCGACACCACCCCAGTTTCTAGTGGGTTTGGCCATGTACCGCCCCCATACCAGCTCTGCTTCACTCCTCTGTGATGAAGGGCAGTCCATCGGCTGCTGCTGTGCTGTTGTCTGTAATTAACTCTCATCTGGGCTATCACTCACCTCCTTCTTACTACCAGGGATACTCTTTCTGACCGCCCATCTCATACTGCCACAATTTTCTCAGTATCCAGTGAATATCCAACTTCCATGAAAGGAAAGTCTCCTGAGTTTTACTGCACAAATGTATTTGCTGTCCTCATGTTCTGTAACACTTATATTGACTACCACATATGCTAATACTTCTTAGTACCATGTTATCTCTGTAAAACAGAGTGGAATTGTTGGTATAAGCCAACACACAGCCATTTGCTCTCCAGATGTTCTAAATAAAAAGCAGCAGTATTTGCTGAGCCAGTCTCAGACTTTCCTTCTTTTGTACGTAACGCAGGTAAGGAATGAATGAAAGTAAGAGTCTGAAGAGGCCGTGCTTGTGCTCGTAATGATACACAGAGAGGGACAAAGGGTAAGAGGGCAGGAAAACTCTTTGCTGAGTATCACCTGGGCTTACTTGAAGATTGGATTTGGAAATGAGAGAAATTGTGTCCAAGAGCAGGTCCAGCCTGTAGGGAAATAGTGAGAAAATCAGCATTTGGGAGGACTGAATAATAAGTGTTGGAATTCATTCCTCTGGTTGGTGTTACTGTGAACACTAAAAGAAGATATGAAATGTTCACATTACTTTGTGTTTCAAACTTATAGTCAAATATTAACCTATGTTTCTCTATTTCTAATCATGTACTCTAAGTGTTATTCTTTTCTCTCTGAGCAAGAACAAAATCCCTAGAAGGTGTCACCAGATTCTATTTTTTTCTACTTTCCATCACATTGTTTTATATGTAACATCAGTGGTGGTCATATGATGCTATGATCCTGAACTTTTTAGTCTCAAGACATCTCTGAAATACAGACAGCGGAGAGATAAAGAATATCTTTGGGACTTATCCCTGAAACACTAATGGAAATGAGAATTAGAAATTCCTGTTGAAGGTTTTATTAATATTATAGTATAGAAGATTTGACTTATTTTAAGGAAACATAGAGTTGGACTGTGAAGAAAGCTGAGCGCCAAAGAATTGATGCTTTTAAACTGTGGTGTTGGAGAAGACTCTTGAGAATCCCTTGGACTGCAAGGAGATCCAACCAGTCCATTCTGAAGGAGATCAGCCCTGGGCTTTCTTTGGAAGGAATGATGCTGAAGCTGAAACTCCAGTACTTTGGCCACCTCATGCGAAGAGTTGATTCATTGGAAAAGACTCTGATGCTGGGAGGGATTGAGGGCAAGAGGAGAAGAGGATGACAGAGGATGAGATGGCTGGATGGCATCACTGACTCAATGGACGTGAGTCTGGGTGAACTCCGGGAGTTGGTGATGGACAGGGAGGCCTGGCGTGCTGCAATTCATGAGGTCACAAAGAGTTGGACATGACTGAGTGACAGAACTGAACTGAACAGAAAGCCTTTGACTGTGTGGATCACAACAAACTATGGAAACTTCTTAAAGAAATGGTAATACCAGACCACCTTACTCATCTCCTGTGAGTCCTGTTTACAGGTCAAGAAGCAATGATTAGAAGCAGACATGGAACACGTACTGTTAAAAATTGGGAAAGGAGTATAACAAAGCTGTATATTGTCACCCTGCTTATTTAACTTCTATGCAGAGTTCGGGATTCCCTGGTGTGAATTCCAGGCTGGATGAATCACAATCTGGAATCAAGATTGCCAGGAGAAATAACAACCTCATATATGCAGATGATACCACGCTAATGGCAGAAAGTGAATTTTTGTGTAGTTATTTGAATATTGAAGATGGAAGAAAATGCAACTTTTTTGCCCTGTGATACTTTATTATTTCAAGAAAGGTAAAAACATAACTGAAGCACAAAAAGGATTTGTGTAGTGTTTGGAGAAGGTGCTATAATGGATCGAACATGTGAAAAGTGGTTTGCAGTTTCATGTTGGAGATTTCTTGCTGGATGATAATTCCTGATCAGGTAGATCAACTGAAGTTGATAGTGATCAATTATTGACAGCAATCCAGGTGGAAGACAGCCAACATACTCAAAATATCCAAATTAAGCATTGAAAATCATTTGCACCAGCTTGGTTATGTTAATCACATAGATTATTTGGTTCCACATAAGGTATTGGAAAAAAACCTTGACTGTATTTCCACATCCAACTCTCTACTTAAACGTAATAAAAACATTCATTTTTAAAACAAATTATGATGAATGATGAAAAGTGGATACTGAAAAATAATGTGGAATGGAAGAGATCATGAAGCAAGCAAAATGAATCACCATCAACCACACCAAAGGCCGGTCTTCATGCAAAGAAGGTAATGTTATGTTTATGGTGAAACTCTATTATGAGCTCCTTCTGGAAAACCAAACTATTAATTCCCATAAGTACTGCTTTCAGTTAGCACTTGGTGAACAATGTCTGGAATTAACCAACTGAAAATGCATAAATCTCCATGTGGATAATGCAAAACCACATGTTTCTTTGATGACCAGGAAGAAACTTTTAAAGTTTGGCTGGGAAGTTCTGATTCAGCTGCCATACTCACTGGACATTGCACCTTCGGATATCAATTTATTTTGGTTTTTACAAAATTCTCTTAATGGAAAAATTTTCGGTTCCTTGGAAGACTGTAAAAGACACCTGGGACATTTCTTTGCTCAAAACCAAGAAGTTTTAGGAAGATGGAAGTATGAAGTTGCATGAAAAATTGCAGAAGGTAGGGGAACAAACGGTGAATATGTTGTTCAATAAAGTTCTTGGTGAAAATGAAAGATGTCTTTTCTTTTTACTTCAACAAAGGAAGTTTTTGGCCAAATGGATACTTTTTGTTTCTGTAAGTTTGACTCATGTAGATACTTCGTAAAAGGGAAATCATGAATCCTTTGTCCTACTGTGATTGGCTTTTTTCACTTAGTACAGTTGGCTCAAGGTTCATCTATGTTGTATCATGTGGGAAGATTTGTTTCATTTTTATGGCTGAATACTATTCAAGTATTTATATTTATATGTTTTCTTTATTCATTAATCATTGGGGGATATTTAGATTGTTTTACCTCAACTTTTAAGGTCATGGAAGTACAAATATCACTTTGAAAGTTTAGGTCAGTTCTTTTGAATAGAAACTCAGAAAGGGGATTGCTGGGTAATACGGTAATTCTAGTTTTAATTATTTGGGAAACCATACTAGTGTTTTCCATAGGAGCTTCTGGTAGTAGTATTCTACCTCCCCACCCTCACCAACAGTTGTTATTTTCTTCTCCGCTCCCTCCCTCTCCTTCCTTCTATCCCTTCATCCTTCTTTTTTTTTTGGATAGTGCCTATTGGTACCGTACTCCAGTACTCTTGCCTGGAAAATCCCACAGACGGAGGAGCCTGGTGGGCTGCAGTCCATGGGGTTGCGAAGAGTCGGACATGACTGAGCGACTTCCCCTATTCTAACAGATAGAATAGGTGATATTTCTTGCTTCTGATTTGCATTTTCTAATTTGGAGTATATATGATGCTGCTAAGTCGCTTCAGTCGTGTCCGACTCTGTGCGACCCCATAGACGGCAGCCCACCAGGCTACCCCGTCCCTGGGATTCTCCAGGCAAGAACACTGGAGTGGGTTTGGAGTATATATAAATCTTGACAATTTTCCCACTATTTTGTAATGCAAGTGTCTAATTTGATCCTTGATGGCTGAGGCATCCATTTCAAAGGGGCATCCAAACCTGACTGTCTCAGATAAACAGCCACAGGGCTAGATAAAGAGCTGGTTGCCTCCCACAACTGAGTCTCTTTTGTTTTAGAGCTCTTGCTTGATTTCAGTGACTGACTTTTTGAGCTACGTTTTTTCCTTTTTTCTTCCTGTGCTTTAAATTCCCACTGATATATATTAAGTTCACCAATAAAGAGTATTGAATTGCATTTTCAGTTGTACACTTAAATTAATATATTGTAACTCAGATAAAAAAAAAAACAGTGAGCCCTTCATTGGAAATATGATTAACTTGATTTAAATGATGGGGAAAAAATGAGAATTTATTAAAACTGTGAAATGAAATATTTCTTGCCATATTGGAAGGCAAGAAATGTCACAGCCTTCAGCGATTTTGGACCTCCAAAAGTGAGGGCTCTCAAAAGGGGCCACCAATGCCTGTGATCCAACAGATGCCACCACCCCCCACGGTGATTGCTGAGGAGCTGGGAGTGTGGTGGTGGTGGTGGTGGGGGCGGGGGTGGTGGATGCAGGAAGCAGCCATTTGCCACATCTGCCACCTCTGACTGTAAACCAGGAATTAAGGATGTAAACAATCAAGAAACAGGATTTGGCTCTAGATAGCTAAAGGTGCATATGAAAGGAATGAATTTAGTGAGCCCAGAGGCTTGAACCTTATGAACCACAACTCTCTCATGTTAGCTTCTCTTCTGATTCTACATGTGATTCTTTCAGCCGTTCATTAAGCAAAAAATATTTTGAGGTCCCTAATTATTCTCCTTTGTATATAAGTGCTTAATTTCCTACAGGCTTTCCAGACAGATAATAGTCAGCACTCATAATTTTAGTTACTAAATGGTATTTTTAAATGACCTCTTTAATTTTCACCATTTTCTCTTCAAATTAACAGGCATCTTGGGTGAAAAGGGTACAAGAAAATGCAGCAGAAGGGAATTGAATAATAAAAAAACCAACCCATTATTTAATTACCTGTGCTGAAATCTACTCATTTTAAGTTAAAAGTGAAGTATTGATTTTATGCTTGTTGAATATTTGTTAAGGGAATTCGTAGATATGATATTGTTTAAAGTTTCTAAAACAACTTTCATATGTTATCACACACACCAAATGTTTCATCTGTATACTTCAGTGGTGTCTTAAAATTGTTTCTGATTTTTTAGCCTCACCCTGCAATCCCACTTTCATTCTGTGCTGTGCTCCCTGCAATGTGATCTGCTCCATTATTTTCCAGAACCGTTTTGATTATAAAGATCAGACTTTTCTAAATCTAATGGAAAAATTGAATGAAAACTTCAGGATTCTGAGCTCTCCATAGGTTCAGGTGAGGCCAAGGTCCTTTCTTCCTGAGGAATTGTTGCAGGAAGGGGGACCCCTTCCACAGCCTGAAACTGGGCTCTTGTCTAACACTCGGAAATGAATTGTCCAAGGAGACACACGTGCTGACAAAGCAAGAGATTTTATTGGGAAAGGGCACCCAGGTGGAGAGCAGTAGAGTAAGAGAACCCAGGAGAACAGCTCTGCCTCGTGGCTCACAGTCTCGGGTTTTATGGTGATGGGATTAGTTTCTGGGTGGTCTTTGGCCAATCATTCTAATTCAGAGTCTTTCCTGGTGGCGCACGCATAGCTCAGCC
The DNA here is from genome assembly GCF_019923935.1 of Bubalus bubalis. Lineage (NCBI taxonomy): Eukaryota > Metazoa > Chordata > Mammalia > Artiodactyla > Bovidae > Bubalus > Bubalus bubalis. The sequence continues at coordinate 16,263,060 of NC_059179.1, forward strand.
AAGATGGATGATAGCGAGAAGGATTCTGGGAAGTGGACAGACACGCAGTGTCTCCTTTTCGACCTTTCCCAAACTTACTAGTTCCATATTCCTTATCAAGATCTCTTGTCATAAAACAACTCATGCAAATGGTTACTATGGTGCCTGGCCAGGGTGGGCGGTTTCAGTGTGCTTCCCCTAACAAAATGGCTTGCAGTCTTGGATTTTATGTTAATGGGGTTAGTTTCCTGGTTGTCCTTAGCCAATCATTCTGACTGAGTCCTTCCTGGTGGTGCATGCCTTGTTCAGCCAAGATGGATGCCAGAGAGAAGGATTCTGGGAGGTGGTTGGACAGGTAGTGTCTCCTTTTGACCTTTCCAGAACTCTTCTGGTTGGCGGAGGTTTATTAGTTCCCTGTTCCTTACCAGGAACCTCGTGTCATAAAACAACTCATGCAAATGATTACTATGGTGCCTGGCCAGGGTGGGCTGTTTCAATCAGTGTGCTTCCCCTAACAGAATCATTTCTGCTGTTTTCTCCATGAGGTCCAGATCTCTATACACCAAACTGTGAGGTGAAATTGTGAAGAGTGCAGTCCTGCCTAGAGCTTAGCATCATGGAGTGCTCATCTGGGGCTGATGGTTGAGCCCTTTGATGATAGACAAGAAAATGCTTGCCCAGAAAACAGAACTGCAGTTCAGTCCTGTTGACACTGTTCAGTGGTTTTTCACACCAATTTCCGGAAACTACTTTGGTAACTTCTCCAAAGGGATGCCCACAGCAATTGAAGGACTTCTAGGTCCTTCTGGAAAGGCTCCCATTACTCACAAGTCTTGTCATTCAATCTCCACTGTTGACTAAAAAAAATATAGTCACATCCTGAAAGTAGAGAGTTATTTTATTTGGTGGGAATGGTTAGGACTCTGAGTGCGGGTGACCACATCTGAGAAAATTGCTCCAAGGAGGCAGGAGGGGGAGTCAGACTATATATGTTTGCAACAAAGGGAGCAAGCAGCCTGAACATCAAAGATCAGATATCAAGTTAAGGAATTTAGCATTCTGTGTATGAGAAGATGCAAGCCTCTTGGCTCACTGTATTCATTCCTTTCACATGCACGTCAGGTCTCTGGGGCCAAATCCAGTTTCCTTGTTCACCTAGAGGAATGCAGCCTCTTTAAGTTTCTTCTTGCCTTCCCCCAGCTCCTCAGCAGTCATCTTGGGGGGTGGCAGCATCTGTCAGATCTCAATTTTGGGAGCCCTCATTTACATTTGGAGGCCAGAAATCACTAATGGCTATGACATTTCTTGTTTATTGATATAGAAGGAGATACTTTAATTTCATACCACTTAGTTGCTGTTTAGGGCTTTCCCAGTAGCTCATGGGTAAAGAATCCATCTGCAGTGCAGGAGATGTGAGATGCAGGTTCCATCCCTAGGTCAGGAAGATGGGAATGGCAACCCACTCCAGTATTCTCACCTGGAGAATCCCATGGACAGAGGCAACTGTCAGGCTACAGTTCATGGGGTCACAAAGTGTCAAACACAACTGAAGTAACTTAGCACACACACACACACACACACACACACTTGCTACTTAAGCACATGAGTTGACAGAAATATCTGCATTTAGTAAGGAGGAGAATATCTCCTTCAAAGGGGAGAGTGCTGCCAGGGGACAACTAGGATAGGAGGGAGATCTTGATGCTTCATTTGGCATCTTAACCTACAAGGTAATTGCTTTGGGAATGACAAAATGATTGTTTTTCTGTGTGTAAGAAACATAAGCAAACATTACAGGCGTACCCTGTGCTAAGCTATGTTCTACCCTCTGCCTAAGAGACATCACAGAAATCACTTAATTCTTCTGGTGCCCAGTTACTTTATCCATAAAATATTGTTGTGTTTCCTGGTTCTTTAGGATCCTATCAGCCCTAAAATATTGATTTTATGTTTGAGTGTATGAGGCAGAAGTAGAAACATCAAAGACCAGCTCTGTGTTCTTTTCAGGTTATTTAAATTCTCTTGTCATCTACAAATGTAAATCATAGTATTTCATGTCATCCTATATATCATGATGGTAAGGAAGAATTGAGGTAAAATATGAGACAATTGAGATAAAAATGCATTTATGCGATAAACATGATATATGTGTAGAGGAAAAAATTATCATATTTGATCCATGGTCATAATTTTCTCCCTCAAATGCATCTGTCAACATATGTGTGTGTGGTTAGTCACTCAGTCATGCCCGACTCTATGTCACCCCATGGACTGTAGCCCACCAGGCTCCTCTGTTCATGGGATTCTTCAAGCAAGAATACTGGAGTGGATTGCCATGTCCTCCTCCAGGGGATCCTCCTGACCCAGAGATCGAATCCAGGTCTCCTGCATTGCAAGCAGACTCCTTACCATCTGAGCCACAAGAGAAGCCTATACTCATATAAACATGATATATGAATATAGGAAGAAATCATCATATTTGATCCAGGGTCATAATTTTCTCCCTCAAATACATCTGTCAACATAGAAAATTATGTATTTGTGAAGTGAAAATTTCTCTCAATACAGAGACCATATTATATTAATATTTATACCACAGTTGTTAACCAGGGCTTGACATATTAAATAAGTCTTCACTAAGCGTTTTTTATTTAAGAAACTACTGCTTTCTCTTCTAGATCTGTAATACTTGCCCTGATCTCCTAGATTGTTTCCCAGGGAGTCATAACAGAGTACTTAAAAATTCTGCTTATTCACAAAATTATTTTTTGGAGCAAACAAGGAAACACCAAGCATCCCTGGACATTAACAATCCTCGAGACTTTATTGATTGTTTTCTGATCAAAATGGAGCAGGTAAAATGTTTATGACAGCTCAGTTCTTTGATTGCTTGTGCATTTTGCAATTCATTGAATAATTTTGAATTTACTAGGAAAGTTTCAGTGGTCAAGTAAGTAATGCCAATAAGCATTTTAAGTGTCTATTGTGTGCATATATTGTATGCACTAAGCATTATGAAAGATACAGTATTTAACTTTTAAATAAATGGAAAAATTGATCTTGCTTTTTGGGTACTAGTTGGACTGTGAAGAAAGCTGAGCGCTGAAGAATTCATGCTTTTGAACTGTGGTATTGGAGAAGACTCTTGAGAGTCCCTTGGACTGCAAGGAGGTCCAACCAGTCCTAAAGGGGATCAGTCCTGGGTGTTCATTGGAAGGACTGATGCTAAAGCTGCAACTCCAATACTTTGGCCACCTCATGTGAAGAGTTGACTCATTGGAAAATACTCTGATGCTGGGAGGGATTGGGGGCAGGAGGAGAAGGGGACGACAGAGGATGAGATGGCTGGATGGCATCACCAACTTGATGGACATGAGTTTGAGTGAACTATGGGAGTTGGTGACAGACAGGGAGGCCTGGCATGCTGTGATTCATGGGGTCCCAAAGAGTAGGACACGACTGAGTGACTGAACTGAACTGAACTGAGTATACCCAAGAAGAGTCAGAATGACTCCTCAGGTGAAAAATAAATAATTACAAACAAGGTATAAAATACAAATATCATAGTATAATATGAAGATGGGCATGATCTCTGTACACACTGTTTGAGGGAATGGAAGAGAATGGCTTAATCTAGCTGGACTTCTGCATGTCAGGTGGTTGAAAATAAATTTAATATGTTTGCATGAAGGAGAAGGAAAGGAATTTCAGATGGGTGAATAGTGTATATAGAGGTGCAAAGGTGTATGATGGGAAAGAGTAGGTGAATGAAAGAGAGAAGCCTTGAGTGTAAAGTAAAATGAATTGTCATAGATATGGAGTTTGAGGCTGGTATCCAAGACTCTGAACCCTGCACCATTAGTTGAAAAGACTGTTTTCCTCACACAAACCATCATGGCACCCTTGTCAAAAATCAGTGGAAGGGTTTATTTGTGTAATCTCAAATCTTTTCCAATAGTCTATATGAAAACCTTATACCATAACACATTATCTGTTATTTGTAATTACTAGCATTGTATTATAGTTAGTTTTGAAATTGAGAAGTGTGAGTCCTCTAACTTTGTTGTTAATTTTTAAGAATATTTTGGCTATTCTGAGTGCCCTGAATTTTCAGACTAATTATAGGATAAACTCATCAATTTTTGCCAGGAATACAGTAATGATTTTGGTAGGGATTGTAGGAAATCTGTAGATTAGTTTGTGGAGTAATGTCATTTTAAAAAATAAGATGAAATTCACATACCATACAGTTATCCATTTAAAGTGTACAATTTAGTGGTATTTATTGCACTCACAATATTGTGTGATTACTTGCTCTAATTTCAAAACTTTTCCATCACTCTGCAGGAACATACCCTTCCAGTAAATGATCACTAACACATCTTGTGTTAACCTGTTATCTGCTTTATATCTCTATGAATTTGCCTATTATGTATATATCATATGAAAAGTCTCACAGCATTGTCCCTTTTGTTTCTAGCTCTTTCACCTAGTATAGTATTTAGGAGGTTCATCTAAGTTGCATGTATCAGTACTTTGTTATTTTCTTTTATGGATGAATAATATTGAATTTTTGCACATATTATAATTTTTAATCTATTCATCTATTGATGAACATCTGTTTTGTTTCTGTCTTTGAGTTTTATGAATAGTGTTACTGTAAACATTTGTGTCGGAGAAGGCAATGGCACCCCACTCCAGTACTCTTGCCTGGAAAATCCCATGGATAGAGGACCCTGGTAGGCTACAGTCCATGGGGTCGGTAAGAGTCGGACAGAACTGAGCGACTTCACTTTCACTTCTCACTTTCATGCATTGGAGAAGAAAATGGCAACTCACTCCAGTGTTCTTGCCTGGAGAATCCCAGGGACGGGGGAGTCTGGTGGGCTGCCATCTCTGGGGTCGCACAGAGTCAGACACGACTGATGCAACTTAGCAGCAGCAGCAGCAAACATTTGTGTACAAGTTTTTGATGGATATTTTTTCATTTTTGTGGGATGTATTTATAGGAGTAGAATTGATGAGCTATGTGGCAATTTTATGCCTAATTTTGAGGAACTGGTGATGCCGGGAGCCAGCATGAGGAACTCCGCCCGTGGCAAAGGTCATAAGCAAGGAGGCTCGGCATACACAAAGGCAGGATTGAGCCTCAGGAGTCCCCCTGGAAATTCTCGAGCATCTACCCCCAAAACCAGAGTCTGCCTACTTTAGTGCTTTATGCTCTCGCCTACACTTCTGACTTTATGGGGGGCTGTCCCCCACCACCTCTCTCTGAAAAAGAGTTAACTTACAGCTCCAGTTAATAAAGTTCCTGGGCGTGACAAGAGTGTTTCAACCTAAAAACTCCTTTGGAAGTCCTCTAGCCTGCCTGAATAGGTTCTTCCAGCCACGTGTGATTGTTCAGAGTCTCCTAACCTTGAGAGGCATGAGATGTTCTAAACTGTCTAAATACAGATTCCTTTGAGCAGTTAAAAGATTAATTAGAAATTGTATTGGTGAAGGGTTTTTCACTTGTTGGGCCAATGTTTGCTGCTAAGTTTCCATATCCCTTACCTACGGTGTCCCTGAGAGTGTATTTATTAATATAATTGGTGTATAGGAATGTAAATAATAGCTTTAATGTTTGTAACCTTGGACCCTTGAGTTAATTCTTTTCTTATTATAGCCTACCACACCTTTGCCCTATAGGAATGCAACTTTATCTAATGCTTTCGGAGGGTGGCGCCTGACTTGAGAATAATCACCTTTAGAGAAAAATAAGTTTTCTGAAGAAAGGATCATAAAATGTTAACAGGCCTCTTGGCCAGAAGATGATATAATTCACCTAAACTTTTGCATATGATGTTTGCAGGAAGAAAGCCTGGCTTACTGCTGACTCTACCCCTTCCCCCATTATCCTCTATGCACAACTTAAGGTATAAAAACTACTTTGGAAAATAAAGTGCGGGCCTTGTTCACCGAAACTTGGTCTCCCCATGTTGTTCTTTCTCTCACCTTCTGGCTGAATTCCAATCTGGAGCGTGGAGGCTCGTCAAGCCTACTAATTATGCCTGGGCTTCTAAGATCTGACCGGGGAGGCCTTAGTGTCTCCTCTCCTTCAGGAGAACGGGAGGACGCCTGCGGCCTACATAGGTGATGCAAATTCCTTATTTTGGAATTTTGTTAGCTTTCCACGTAAACCAAGTTATTCAGCCTCTTTTCTCCACTGAATTTTCTCACTGAGCTATCCTTATTTGATCACTCTTTATATCTTTAATTCTATCGTATCCTGATCGCTGAAGCTGTCTCCCCTTCGAAACCCCTGGATCCTGCTGGGTCTGGACCCCAGTATGGCAGCCTTTTCCACAGTGACTACAGCAGTCATGTTCCCACGAGCAATGTACAGGGGTCCTGTTTGCCCACATAGTGGCCAATATGTATTTTATAATTTTTTGTAATTATTAAAGCTAGCCTAATTAATGTGAATACTGGCCAGAATACAGGAGTGGGTAGTCGTTCCCTTTTCCGGGAATCTTCCCAACCTAAGGATTGAACCTAGGTCTCCCTCATTGCAGGCAGATTCTTTACCAGCTGAGTATATCAGAGAAGCCTAGTTGGTCTGGATAGTTCTTCTATTTCAATTCAATAACTTTTTACCTGTCAGTTATACCTCAGTAAAACTTGGAAATTTTTTATGTATATAATGTGTGTGTGCGTGCATGCTCAATCGCTTTAGTTGTGTACAGCTCTTTGGGACCCTATGGACTGTAGCCCACCAGGCTTCTCTCTCCATGGGATTCTCCAGGCAAGAATACTGGAGTGGTTTGCCATGCACTCCTCAAGGAGATCTTCCACACCCAGGGATTGAACCTGTCTCCTGCGTTGTATGCAGATTCTTTACCACTGAGCCACTGGAGAAGCCCTTTAACGTGTACAATATGCTGTTTTGATACACGCATGCTGGAGGCTATGCTTAGGATTTGAATGGGATTTTGAACTTGCTTCTCTTCCAGACTGGGCCTGAATGGGATTTTGAACTTGCTTCTCTGCCAGACTGGGCCATAAGATGTACTCTGCACTTCCTGGGTACTTGTGGCTAGGATTACTGGTAGGAAAAAATATTGTAATTTTGCTTGTTTTTCCTATGCTGTTGGTATCATATTGAACAAATCATTGCCCAGACCAATATAAAGAAGCTTTCCCTTTTTGCTTTCTTCTAGGTGTTTCATGGCTTTAGGTCTTATGTTTATGTCTTCAGTCCATTTAGAGGTGATGTTTTGTATGTTGTAAAATAATGATTCAAATTCTTTTTTTTTTTTTTGCAGGTGGTGATCTAGTTTTCCCAGCACTCTATTTTTGAGAAATTGTGCTTTCCACATTATGTATCTTGAGATAAGTTGATCATAAATTTGTCCATTAATTTCTGGGTTCTTTATTCTTTTACATTGGTCTGTGTAGCTGTTTTTATACTGTTTTGATTATTATAGCTTTGTAATATAGTTTGAAATCAGAAAGTGCAATTCCTCCACCCTTGTTCTTTTTTAGTATGGCAGTGGCTACGCAGGGTCCTTGGTTGTTCCATATGAATTAAAATATTTTTTTAAATTATTGACTTTTGACTGCGCTGGGTCTTCATTCCTCTGCAGGCTTTCTCTAGCTGTGGCAAGTAGGAGCTATTCTCTAGTTGTGGTGCATGGACTTCTCACTGCAGTGGCTTCTTTTGTTGTGGAGCATAGGCTCTAGGGTGCCTGGGCTCAGTAGTTGTGGTGCATGGGCTTAGTTGCCTCATGGCACGTGGGATCTTCCTGGACTAGAGACTGAACTCATGTCCGCCGCATTGGTAGGCAGATTCTTAACCACTGGACCACCAGAGAAATCCTTGCATATGAATTTTAATTTTTTTATATGTCTGTGAAAAGTTCTATTTTGATACGTATTTCATTGAATCTGTAGATTGCTTTTGGTAATATAGACATTTTAACAATATTAATTCTTCTTATTCATATACATGGGATATCTTTCATTAATTGATCCTCTTCGTTTTCTTTTTTATAGTTTCCAGTGTACAGATCTTTTGCTTCCTTGATTAAATTTATTTTAAGTATTAGGAGATCCAATCAGTCCATCCTAAAGGAAATCAATCCTGGGCGTTCATTGGAAGGACTAATGTTGAAGCTCAAACTCCAATACTTTGGCCACCTGATGCAAAGAGCTGACTCATTTGAAAAGACCCTAATGTTGGGAAAGATTGAAGGCAGGAGGAGAAGGGGACGACAGAGGATGAGATGGTTAGATGGCATCACAGACTCAATGGACATGAGTTTGGGTAAACTCCAGCAGTTGGTGATGGACAGGGAGGCCTGGCATGCTGCAGTTCATGGGGTCACAAAGAGTCAGACACAACTGAGTGACTGAACTGAACTGATCTGAACTGAAGTAGTTTATTCATTTTGTTTCTATTTCTTGAAGTTCTGTCAGTTTTGCCTCACATATTTAAATGCTCTGATGCACTTGCAAATAACACCATTCCACTTTATAAGTTAATGCCTTATAAGTTAATGTCTCTTATAATGTCTTATAAATTCATGTTTCCATTATAAGTTAATGTCTCTTATAATAAAAAATAATTCTACTTCTTCCTTTCCATCCTTTATATCATTGTTGTGGTTCATTCCACTTATCTATAAGCATAAGGTAAGAGTAAGTGAAGTCACAGTCATGTCCGACTCTTTGCGACCCCATGGACAGTAGCCTGCACCAGGCTCCTCTGTCCATCGGATTTTCTTGGCAAGAGTACTGGAGTGGGCTGTCATTTCCTTCTCCAGGGGATCTTCCCGACCCAGGGATCGAACCCAGGTCTCCCGCATTGTTGACAGACACTTTACTGTCTGAGCCACCAGGGAAGTCCATATATAAGTCTATGTATATTTGTATATATGTCCATAACCATTACATAATCAAATATACTGTTACTATTTTCTGCAAATTTTTATCTGTTAGAGCAATAAAGTAAATAAGCAAAACTTTTTATTTTACTGTCACTCATTCTTTCTTTATAACCCTTTTTTATGTAGATGTGTTTCTGACCTATATGATTTTCCTTCTCTCTAAAGATTTTTAAAACATTCTTTGCAAGCCAGTTCAACTGGTAACAAATTCCCTCAATTTTGTTTGCTCGTTTGCTCAGAAAGTCTTCATTTCTCCTTCACTTTTTAAGGAAATTTTGAAGGATACAGAATTTAGATTGTTGGTTTGACCATCTGTATGTATTCTTTGGAGAAATGTCTGGTTAGGTCTTCTGCCTATTTTTCAATTGGGTTGTTTATATTTGTGTTGTTGAGTTGTATGAGCTGTATATTTTGAAAATTAAGCACTGGCTGATCCCATCATTTGCAAATACTTTTCTTCCATTCTGTAGGTTGTCTTTTCGTTTTGTTTATGGTTTCCTTTGTTGTGCAAAAGCTTACTAGTTTGATTAGGTCCTGTTTGTTTATTTTTGTTTGGGAGACTGACCTAAGAAAACATTGGTTCGATTTATGTACCAGACACATTTATCTAAGCATACCCCTGGATGCTGCAAGTGTTTAATTTCCAGGGAACAAAAATAATTGCTCAGACCCTTTGTGCATGGCCAGTAGCTATTTCAGTGGACGGACTGATTCCTAGAACTTCCTCTCTGCCTTTTGTGTGACATTACTCTAGCAATGCCATCCTCACAATACTGAGTGTCCAGATCTATGACAAGGTAAGTTATTTGTTTATTTAGGTTTTCTTTAATTGTTTTGTGTAATAATGATAGGCTGTGTACACATAACCATTGTATCTGCAAATCAAATTCAAGAAATGGAAACACTAATATTGTTTTATGAGAGCACTGCTTTTCTTACAGACTTGAATCATTTTGAACTGAGAAGCCAAAAGCTTGTGTGATGCCACTGTTACTGAGGGAAATTAACAAGAGCACACATTCAGTGAATTTAGTTTGTCTTAATTGTGTTTCTTATATAATAATAGACATGGCACTGGGGCCCTGGAGATAATAAATGCATCATAAAATTAACGCTAGTCTAGGGACATGTTTACAAAATATGCTTTTTTTTTGCATGTTAACGATCCCTTCTACTCAGTATTTAAAACTGCCTGCTTGTTATGTATTCTGTGTCACATCATCGCATCAATCCTAAAACAGCATTACTTGTCCTTTTCGATTGCTGTCTGTCTCCTTATTTGTGAGAGATATTCACTTAGTTTGTCAGCTTTGGCATTGCATTACTCCTTCCCATCCCTTTTTCCCCTTGGGCAGAGAAAGCCTCAACTTTCTGTTTTTATGATTGTAGTGTAACTTCAAGCTGTATATTCTTTTTATTCCTACATTTGTTTCTTAGGTCAAGCTGCTAATTGCATTGCATGTGGAATACAACCATGATGGTCCTGTATTGTCTTTGTGAATCCATCCTCTTTATTATAATTTACATATAGTTCATTTTAAGTTGTGCTGCAGTATTAGCTTTTGTACAATTTCAGCTTCATCGTGAATATACAGACAGTATTGAGTTCATGTACATTTTTAACAAAGAAGAGAATAATGAAATCTTGATTCAGGCTTATAACGTCTTTCATGTTATGGCCCTAATTTATCTATTTCTACTAATTAAGATTTTGTTCATCTATGAATAAGAGAAAACCTGTTAATGAATGCTTTAACGAATAGTGGCTATATTTATCTCATGTACAAAGAATCTTCTGTCAATGGAGGAATAGTACAGTAGTCCTGAAATATCAGGGATTCAGATACCTTCCATTTTTATTTACTTATGCTGAGTATATAGAGCTCATGGGCGTGTAAGCTAAGTTGCCTCAGTTGTGTTTGACTCTTTGCGACCCTTTGGAATGTAGCCTGCCAGGCTCACTCATTATTAAAACTTCTTGTCCCAAAATGATGTTGGTGTATTCTAATAACTCCTTCAAATATTTGTTTTGGGTAGGAAGGAGGGCATAGAGGAAACAATTCCAATAGTCTTCTGCTTGTATCTCACTGGCAAAAACTGTGTTGCTTCTTGTTGTTGTTTAGTCGCTAAGTTGTGTCTGACTCTTTTGTGACCTCATGGGCTGTAGTCCACCAGGCTCCTCTGTCCATGAAATTTCCCAGGCAAGAATCCTGGAGCGGGTTGCCATTTCCTACACCAGGGGATCGTCCCAACCCAGGGGTCGAACTCATGTCTCCTGCATTGGCAAGTGGATTCCTTACCACTGAGCCACCAGGGACGCCCACTGCTTGGCTCACCTAAATGCAAAATAGGCTGATGAATGGGACTTTTAGGCAAATGAGGAATAAGTTATGAGAAACTGATGTTTGAGTCAGCTGATCTATAATCTCTTGCTATATTCTACAGTAGTTCTTTTCTAAAATTGCACCTTGCAGTGTGTGTGTGTGTGTGTGGGTGGCTTCCCAGGTGGCACTAGTGGTAAAGAACCCATCTGCCAATACAGGAGATATAAGAAACGTAGGTTCGATCCCTGGGTTGGGAAGATCCCCTGAAGCAGGTCACAGCAATCCACTCCAGTATTCTTGCCTGGAAAATCCCTTGGACAGAGGAGCCTGGCGGGCTACAGTCCCTAGGGTCACAAAGAGTCAGACACGACTGAAGTGACTTAGCATGCACACACACACATATATAAAATAGGCTTAACTTTAAAATAATGTGAGTTATTTTGGATTACCTGTAATTCTGAAAAGTTAACCTGTCAAATAATTGTATCAAATCATTCCTAGGAAAAGCACAATGAACAATTGGACTTTACATTTGGAAGCTTGACAGCTACTATATTTGATTCATTTGGAGCTGGGACGGAGACAACAAGCACTACCCTGGGATATGGGCTCCTCCTCCTGCTGAAGCACCCAGAGGTCATAGGTATGATAACATGGTGGTCAGGGTGATTTCAGAAGAGATACTGGAAAGAAACTGAGAGTGCTTTCCGTCTTGTTACTCTTAGAGAATTACTTAAATCTCTGTTTGAGCAGCTTAATGTTTTCAGATTTAATGAAGGGATCCTTCATTAAATAATAAGAGAACATCTTTGCATAACCTGAGAGGTTGAAGACACGGTGGACAGCAGCAAAATCAATACAGCAGCATCTGGATTTCATGAGAGGTCATTTCATTTCATGCCCTGGGACTGCATATTGGTTTTATTATGTAAGGGCCACTTACACGTCTGCTCATTCTGAAAATGCTGTGTTCTAAAGCCAGAGTAGGGAAAATGGAACTTCTCCTTATTGAAGTCTGAGTGGAAATTCTAAAACTTAATGAGGTAGCTTGAGATAGCATCCACATTCTGGGAGTGATGAGTGAGTGAAAGTCACTTAGTTGTGTCTGATACTGCCGGGAGCTAGCACGGGAGTCCCCACCCCCATGACAAGGACATGTGGGACAGATCTGGTGGGCAAGGTGAGCCAGAACTCTAGGGGTGCCCCTCTGGGCCTGCCTGAGGGCCTACCCCAAAACCTGAGCCTGTCTGTTTTACTGCTTCATGACTTTCACCAACTCCTCTGACAGTCACAAGGGGCTATCCCCAACCACTCTTATCTGTAAGAACAGCAACTTAGAGCTCTAGTTAATAAGTCTCCAGGGTATAATAAGGTGTGTTCCAATTGTGTTTCCCTCAGAAAGCTTTCTAACCTGCCTAACAGGTTTCTGGACTCCTACAGCTGTGCATGTGATTATTTACGGCCTCCCAGCCATATGAGGCACAAGGAGACTTAGTTATTCTAACAATGCAGAGCCTCTCAGGGAGTTAGAAAATTGTTAAAATAGAACTGATAGAAGGTTTCTTTGTTGAGTTAATGCCTGCTGCCAAGTTTCTATATTTCTTATCCACTGTGTTCCTGGGAGTGTATTGATTAATATAGTTGATATATAAGAAATATAAGTAGAAGCTTTAATGTTAATAATAACCTTGGACCCCTAAGCTAATAAATTCTTTCTTTAATTACCCCCATGACACTCTTGCCCTTTAAGAATGCAACTCTGTTTAGTGCTTTCGGGGAGTGGTATTAAACTCTAAGAAAAATCACCTCTGGAGAAAATAAGTTTTTCTGGTTGACTAATTCTTATCAGAAGAAAAATGTTAGCAGGTCTCCTGACCAGAAGATGATGTAAATCACCCAAAGCCTTTGTATTTGCGATCATAATTAAGGTCTGCTGACCTTACATGACTTTGCATCCCCTATTATCTTCTATGTACAACTTGAGGTATAAAAGTCCCTGCTAAAAATAAAGCTACAGGCCTTGCTCACCAAAGCTTGGTCTCCCCGTGTCGTTCTTTCTCGTCTCCTTTTCTTTTCTTTTGTCTCTACTCTTTCTTCAGGCCAAAGTAATTGGAGCGTGGGGGTATATTGATTTCCCACGTAAACCAATTATAATTAGGCCTCTGATTCTCTCCACTGACGCTATCCCTTTAAATCGCCGAAGCCGTCATCCTGAGGGAATCCCTGGATCCAACCGGGGCTGGACACCGGTATGATACTTTGTGACCCTATGTACTGTAGCCCTCTAGGCTCTTCTGTCCATGGAATTCTCCAGGCATGAATTCTGGTGTGGGTTGCCATTCCATTCTCCAAGGGATCTTCCTGACCCAGGAATTGAACCTGGGTCTCCTGCATTGCAGGCAAATTCATTACCATCTGAGACACCAGGGAGGTCCACATTCTGGGAAGTGCTCTAAGCATTTAGAGTCACAAGAAATTGTACCTTTTAGGCATAAGATGCCTATAAAGGGTTTTTTTTTTTTTTTTTTTTTGTCCAGAAGTCTGTTTCTATAAAAATGATGCTCAACAAAATAAGAATTTTGAGGGTCAACAATTTTATATTTTACAAAGTACTTTTTTTTTTTTTAATTTACCTTGTAAGAGTTTATGATTGTGCATGGTGGGTTAGAAAAGACATTATCTTGTCCTGTTTCACCATCCCATTAAAAACTTATTACAAACAAGACTAAGAGTTTTAAAGTTGAACAAGAGGAGGTCAGGAAATACCAAATCTTCAGTGCATTTCTGAAGCACAGAGAACATACTGAGAAGTAATAATGAACTCTTTAGGGAAGATGAAGTTGCATCCTAAATGTAGAAAGGAAAAGTACCTAATCAAAGTTAATATGTATACCTATAACCCCATAAAGTTGAGTATTTAGAAGTACCAAATGTCAAAGAGGGTAGAAGGAAAAAGAGACTGAAAAAAGTAGCAGTCTCTGCCTCGTCCCCTTGACAAATCCTTTTATCACATAACATTTTCTCCAGTGTGATGAGAGAGGCTTATTCTTCAGAGAAACTGAAACCAACAGGCTCTACACTCAGGGACACTGGGCAGAAAAAGAGGAAAAGAGTGAGGTGCACAGCCGAGAGGCAAGGTTAGGAAAGAATCCACTTCTTGAATTCAGAGACTTTCAGTTCCTTTCTCCATTGTAGTTCCCCGAATGCAGGGAGTTTCTGTTTGTCTTATTATATATACTAATAAAGAAGTATATATAGATGTATCTTAAGCCTAGTTCCAAATAGGAAAAGGAGTATGTCAAGGCTGTATATTGTCACCCTGCTTATTTAACTTATATGCAGAGTACATCATGAGAAATGCTGGACTGGAAGAAACACAAGCTGGAATCAAGATGCTGGGAGAAATATCAATAACCTCAGATATGCAGATGACACCACCCTTATGGCAGAAAGTGAAGAAGAACTAAAAAGCCTCTTGATGAAAGTGAAAGTGGAGAGTGAAAAAGTTGGCTTAAAGCTCAACATTCAGAAAACGAAGATCATGGCATCTGGTCCCATCACTTCATGGCAAATAGATGGGGAAACAGTGGAAACACTGTCAGACTTTATTTTTTTGGGCTCCAAAATCACTGCAGATGGTGACTACAGCCATGAAATTAAAAGATGCTTACTCCTTGGAAGGAAAGTTATGACCAAACTAGATAGCATATTCAAAAGCAGAGACATTACTTTGCCAACAAAGGTCCGTCTAGTCAAGGCTATGGTTTTTCCTGTGGTCATGTATGGATGTGAGAGTTGGACTGTGAAGAAGGCTGAGTGCTGAAGAATTGATGCTTTTGAAGTGTGGTGTTGGAGAAGACTCTTGAGAGTCCCTTGGACTGCAAGGAGATCCAACCAGTCCATTCTGAAGGAGATCAGCCCTGGGGTTTCTTTGGAAGGAATGATGCTAAAGCTGAAACTCCAGTACTTTGGCCACCTCATGTGAAGAGTTGACTCATTGGAAAAGACTGTGATGCTGGGAGGGATTGGGGGCAGGAGGAGAAGGGGATGACAGAGGATGAGATGGCTGGATGGCATCACTGACTCGATGGACGTGAGTCTGGGTGAACTCCGGGAGTTGGTGATGGACAGGGAGGCCTGGCCTGCTGCGATTCATGGGGTTGCACAGAGTCAGACAGGACTGAGCGACTGAACTGAACTGAACTGAACTAAGCCTAGTTCACAGGAGAGTTAAATGTATCTATATTATATCAGTTATCTCTTTATGTTTAGGTGAATTTCTGAACTATAACTCATGTTTATGATGTTGTTGGGACACCTTCATAATGCCTCATGTGTCCTTCAATTTGTATGCAAATGTGGTGTGCACTTTTATTTCTCCATCCTTCTTACTTATCTGTTACCAGCTAAGGCCCAGGAAGAGATTGACCATGAGCTTGGCAGACACCGGAGCCCCTGCATGGAGGACAGGAGCCACATGCCCCACATGGATGTTGTGGTCCATGCCATCCAGAGATACATTGATCTGGTCCCCACCAGTCTGCCCCATGTGGTGACCTGTGACATTAAATTCAGAAATTACCTCATCCCCAAGGTAGGATTGCTTGAGTGCTAGGTTGCTTCAGTCATGTCTGACTCTGTGTGACTCCACTGGACTGTAGCTTGTCAGGCTCCTCTCTCCATGCGATTCTCCAGGCAAGAATGCTGGGATGGGTTGCCATTCCCTTCTCCAGGGGATCTTCCTGACCCAGGGATCGAACCCGCGTCTCCTATGTCTCCTGCATTTGCAGCCGAGTTCTTTACATTAGTGCCACCTGATAAGATTGGGTCCTCTTATACTGACCTCAGTAGTCTTGAAGTTCCCATTTACACAGTATGAGTGCGGTTCTCGATGAACACAAAAATCCTGTGTGTGGTGGCTTGATGGAAGGTGTGCTGTTTCTAGTTTAGTCTGTAAGGCTTTATAACAGGCTTTGGTAGCTGACAGTGCAAGTGTTTCAAGTTTGTTCTGCCTCTTTTGTATTGTTTGTCTGATCTTAGATGTTTATTTTTCCAAATGTTATCAGTTTTTATTTGATATTTGTTTGTATGAGTGTCAGTCAATTCACCAAAACACTCTGCTGGGATTTTTATCTGGGTGACATTAGATCAATCTGAAAAGACTTAACATCATGACACATCGAGTCTTTCAATTAATGGGCATGGTATATAGTCCTTGGTTTGGGGAGCTTTCTTTAATTTTCTCAATTATGTCTTTTTCAGTAAATTGGCTTGCAAAACTTTTTTGCAAGATGCTTAATACTGTTATAAGTTTTAAATAATGACTATCATTTTATTATCTGGAATACAGAAGTATAATTAATTTTATCATTTGGATAACCTTATATAAAGCAGCATTGCTAAATTAAAAAAATTACTAATAATTAATTGCAGTTTCTATATACATTGTCATACTATCTGGGTAAATATCTTTGTTTCATCCTTCATCATTTCTGGTCTCTTGCAGGGTGAAGATTAACATAAAATATTAAGCATGATGTTTTATATACATTTTGTTAGATTTTTAGTCAGTTTCAGTTCAGTTCAGTTCAGTCACTAAGTCGTGTCTGACTCCAGGGACTGTAGCACACCAGGCCTCCCTGTCCCTCATCATCTCCCAGAGTTTGCTCAAACTCATGTCCGTTGAGTTGGTGATGCCATCCGACCATCTC
Organism: Bubalus bubalis; assembly: GCF_019923935.1. Classification (NCBI taxonomy): domain Eukaryota; kingdom Metazoa; phylum Chordata; class Mammalia; order Artiodactyla; family Bovidae; genus Bubalus; species Bubalus bubalis. Next base: position 16,280,001 of record NC_059179.1, read on the forward strand.
ATCCTCTGTTGTCCCCTTCTCCTCCTGCCCTCAATCTTTCCCAGTATAAGGTCTTTTCCAGTGAGTTGGCTCTTTGCAACAGGTGGCCAAAGTATTGGAGCTTCAGCTTCAGCATTAGTCCTTCTAATGAATGTTCAGAATTCATTTCCTTTAGGATCGACTGGTTTGATCTTGCATCCCAAGGGACCCTCAAGAGTCTTCTCCAACACCACAGTTCAAAAGCATCAATTCTTTGGCATTCAGCTCTCACATCCATATATGACTATTGGAAAAACCATAGCTTTAACTAGATGGATTTTTGTTGGCAAAGTACTGTCTCTGCTTTTTAATATGCTGTCTAGGTTGGACATAGCTTTTCTTCCAAGAAGCAAGGGTCTTTTAATTTTGTGGCTGCAGTCAATATCTGCAGTGATTTTGGAGCCCAAGAAAATAAAGTCTCTCACTGTTTCCATTGTTTCCCCATCTGTTTGCCATGAAGTAATGGGACAAGATGCCATTCATGATCTCCATGTTTTGAATGTTCAGTTTTAAACCAGCTTCTTCACTCTCCTCTTTCACTTTCATCAAGAGGCTCTTTAGTTCCTCTTTGCTTTCTGCCATAAGGGTGGTGTCATCTGCATATCTGAGGTTATTGATATTTCTACCAGCAATCTTGATTCCAGCTTGTGCTTCCATCCAGCCCACCATTTCACATGATGTACTCTGCAAATAAGTAGGGTGACAATATAAATATACAGCCTTGACATACTCCTTTCCCAATTTGGAACCAGTCCATTGTTCCATGCCCAGTTTTAAATGTTGCTTCTTGACCTGCATACAGAGTTCTCAGGAGTCTGGTAAGGTGGCCTGATATTCCCATCTCTTTAATAAATTTCCATAGTTTGTTGTGATCCACAAAGTCAAAGGCTTTTAGGGTAGTCAATGAAGCAGAAGTAGATGTTTTTCTGAAATTCTCTTGCTTTTTATATGATCCAATGGATGTTGGCAATTTGATCTCTGGTTCCTCTGCCTTTTCTAAATCCAACTTGAGTATCTGGAAGTTCTTGATTCACATACTGTTGAAACCTGGCTTTGAGAATTTTGAGCATTACTTCGCTAGCATGTGAAATGAGTGCAATTGTGCCATAGTTTGAGCATTCTTTGGCATTGCCCTTCTTTGGGACTGGAATGAAAACTGACTTTTTCCAGTCCTGTGGACAACAACCATCAACATGAGAATGTTGGATTCCACCAAAAAAGATACCCCACATCCACGGGTAAAGGAGAAGCCTCAACAAGATGATAGGAGGGGATCAACTGCATTTAAAATTAAATCTTAGACCCATCAGAGAAGCTCAGAGGGCACAAACAAAACCCTGTGCACGCAGGATTGAAGGCAAGGAGCAGTGACCCCCCCACAGGAGACTGAGCCACACCTGCCTTTAAGTGCTTGAGTGTCTCCTCCAGAGGCATGGATCAGCAGTAACCTGCTGTGGGGACAAGGGCTCTGGCGGCAGCAGACCTGGGAGGCAAGGCATGTGGCATTAGTCCTCTTGGAAGAGGTCGCCACTGGCCCACCATAGAGCCACTGAGCAGACGACACACAAACTGCAGAACAATTATAGCAAAGAAGTTCTTACACTGTTGCAAAGGTTCCAGGGCCCACAACAGATTTCCTAACCTGGGCATCTGGCAGAAGGACTGAGAACCCCCAGGGAAACAACAAAACCTTCTTTGCACCAGGACCTGGGAGAAAGGAGCAATGACCCCACAAGAGACTGAGCCAGACTTGCCTGCGATTGTCCTGGAGTCTCTGGTGGAGGCTTGGGTTGACAGGGGCCTGCCATGGGGTCAGGGCCACTGACTACCACAGTCCTGGGAGCTGCAATATGTTGGCATAAATAAGTCTTTTTGAAGGCCAAACTATAGGGAGGGAACATAGCCCTACCCATCAGCAGAAAATAGGATTAAAGATTTACTGAGCATTTACTGAGATTTACTTGCCCACCAGAGCAAGACCCAGTTTTACAAAGCCATCCTTTCCATTAGGAAACTTCCACAAGCCTCTTATCCTCATCCATCAGACAGAATGAAACCACAATCACAGAAAACTAACCATACTGACCACATGGATCACAACCTTGTCTGACTCAATGAAACCTTGAGCCATATTAGGAATAAAAGAATTTTATTTGAGCCAAATTTAGGACTAAGCCTGTGAGACAGCCTCTCAGATCACTCTGAAGAGCTGCTGTGGAGAAGCATGGTTTTCAGCACAGTTTTATACTTTGTCAGAACAAAGTACATCAAGCAAATCAGGGAAACATTCCTTCAAGGTTTCTTTTTTTTTCTCCAAAGATCAGCATGTTTACAAAGTCAGTATGGCCTTGAGACCTGGGAAGGGAGTCTTTTCAGCTTTGCTGTCCTAAGAACATTTAATCTGTATTTTAAACATTTTTTATTTCTATTCAGTCAACCCTTTTAAAAAATGATTAAACAGATGGGTAATGTATGTCTGATAGGCCACAAAGAGGCTGCTTTACTTAATGTAAAATTCAAGTTAAATGAAGTATAAGCAAGAATGACTTCCCCATTCCTCAGTATGTAAAAATTTCTTCCATTAATATCAGTTTATCTATCTATCCACCTATCCATCAACACCTCACTACTTTAGTGAGTATGTCTCATTAACAATGATTTTTATAAAGAGAACAATAATATTTACACTCAAGAGTTACCAAGAGTACACTCATATTATCTTATGTACAGCTTATACTTAAAAATTCCCAATTTGCCTAGAATATACTTTATAGCTTTCTTTTTTCTTTGCAATTTAATATGTAGCCTAGGGATAAGTATATAATTTGGTTACCTTTTCTCTTTAGTTTCCTGTTATCAGTTCCCTTTGCTTTGTATTTCTTTTAACATTTAACTTTGTGAGGAATTCAATTTAGTAGTCTTGTAAAATATTCTGCAGGCAATTGTTTTCTAGAGATTAGATTTCAGTTACTATTTGGTTAGACAGCTATGTAGGTGCATTTGTGTTCCACTGAAATTCTTCTGGGAGGTGGGGACACATAATGTCACCCCATTATTGGTATGGGGGGTTCTTCATATAATAAGGTAGTATCTGCCAGATTTCTCTATGGGAGAGTTTCATTTTTTTTTTAACATTTAATTAATAAAAATCTATGGTGTAGTACTTCAGGGCTTTGTAAATATCAAACTTCTTAACCATTCACTCTACAGTTTTAGCATTTATGGATGACACTTGCTTGAATTAATGATCCTATGCTGAATTGTTATAAAATGATTTTTCTAATTTTATCTTTGCTTCTGTTTCTATGCTGAGATTAATCTGTAATGAAATCTACCCTATACTTACAAATAAGACAATCTGCATGAAAATGATTAACACTAATAGTTGCTCTAGTACTTATTATTATCATAGAAGAGGTTATTTTTGACTAGATCAGATATCTGTTTACAAAAGTACTATGGACAGATAACTCCAAACACTTCAAGTTCCAATAGTGATTTCCATTTCAAACCATTGTCCACATATGAGAAGAGTGGAAATCGAAGCGACAAAGCAGCTGTGATGGATGGACACCAGTGTCCAAATGTGGTGATAAGCAGAATGGATTCACCCTGGGACCCATGTACTCACTGTTTCAAATGCTTTTGAGGTTTACTTGCAACAATTCTGCCACTCATCTTTAATTTATTTTTGTTTATTACTTGCTCTGTCTGCTGCTGTCTTGCTCAAAATGCCACAGCCCTTCTTTAGGCCTAGGATCCCTCATCTATAAATCATAAAATTGGACTAAATGGTTTGCAATATTTGTGCAGCTCCAGGACTTCTGTGTAGTTCAGTTTATCTTCATCTGTTCTTTCCAGGGCACAGATGTATTAACATTGCTGACTTCTGTGCTACATGATGACAAAGAATTCCCCAACCCAGAGGTATTTTGATCCAGGCCAGTTCCTGGATGAGAGTGTCAACTTTAAGAAGAGCGAGTACTTCATGGCTTTCTCAGTGGATAGCACAAGTTTATTTTCTTCATCACTTCTTTCTGGGCATCAGCTGGAACTTTCATCCCCACACTAGGGATGGTAAAAATGCTTTTTTGTCCATGATGAGGGGCAGCAATCACAGTGCCTATATACTTTCCCTCCCCTCAATACATCCTCATTATTGGGCTCGATTACTGAAGCTTGGAGAGGTGACCCAGATCTTTCAAATTCAGAAATAAAGTTTAGCTACATTCTGAAAATGTAATAAAAGTGCATCTTAGACAAAAGAAACTCTGTTATAAATCTTTGAAACTTCAAGGTTGATGAAGAGTAAATACACTTAGAGCAGAGAACAGAGGCTGTGGAGAATGGAAAGAAACATGTTGGACCATCAGATTAGGAACAGAAAATAGAATGAATATATGTGTGTTTCTAGAAAAAGATTGAACTTGAAAATATCAGGTTGCAGGTATAGTATTAGAATACTTAATGAAGTATGTGGTATAGTGCTGATGCTCAGTAAATGTTTGTTGAGAGAAGGATACCTGTTAAGATAAGATTTAAGTGGATAGCATGTGTGCCTACCCTTTGCCCATCTGTCTATCCAGCCATTCTTCTTCCTTTCCATTCATTGAAACATTCATCAAATGCATAGTCTCTTTCTGACAGCCAGAAACACAATGTTCTGTACATAAACAAGGAGTATATGTACTCTCTGTGTTTCTTGTTTGCAGGGAAACGGATTTGTGTGGGAGAGGGCCTGGCATGCATAGAACTGTTTTTATTCCTGACTACAATTTTACAAAAATTTGCCTTGAAATCTGTGGTTGACCCAAAGGGCATTGACACCACCCAAGTTGCCAGTGGGTTAGTTTCTGTGCCGCCTTCTTACGAGCTCTGCTTCAATCCTGTGTGAGGAATGTTATATCTGGCTTCAACTGCTCTCATCGGGGCATCACTCACCTCTTTCCCTTTAGTTTTCCTGAAAATTCCTTCTCTGACCTCTTATCTCATTGTGCTGTTTCACTGCAGAAATGTATCTGCTATTCTCCATATTCTGTAACATTTGTATTGGCCATCACATATGCTAATACTTGTCTAATATTGAGTATTATTATGTAATCAGTACAAAATATAACAAGATGGTTAGTGTATACCAATGGAGAGCCTTCTCCTGTGCATGTTTGAAATAAAAGGCATAATTTGATGAGTCAGTTCTCAGACTCTCCCTGTTTTGTGCTAGTGCATGTACGAAATGGAAGAAAAGGTGCAAAAAGGTCATGATGTTTCTCCTAATTATAAGCCTTTACATCTGGCTTCCACAGGACTGGAAAAGGTCAGTTTTCATTCCAATCCCAAAGAAAGGCAATGCCAAAGAATACTCAAACTACCACACAATTGCACTCATCTCACACGCTAATAAAGTAACGCTCAAAATTCTCCAAGCCAGGCTTCAGCTATACGTGAACTGTGAACTTTCAGATGTTCAAGCTGGTTTTAGAAAAGGCAGAGGAACCAGAGATCAAATTGCCAACATCCGCTGGATCATCGAAAAAGCAAGAGAGTTCCAGAAAAACATCTACTTCTGCTTTATTGACTATGCCAAAGCCTTTGACAGTGTGGATCACAATAAACTGTGGAAAATTCTGAAAGAGATGGGAATACCAGACCACCTGACTTGCCTCTTGAGAAACCTATATGCAGGTCAGGAAGCAACAGTTAGAACTGAACATGGAACAACGGACTGGTTCCAAATAGGAAAAGGAGTACGTCAAGGCTGTATATTGTCACCCTGCTTATTTAACTTCTATGCAGAGTACATCATGAGAAACGCTGGGCTGGAAGAAGCACAAGCTGGAATAAAGATTGCTAGGAGAAATATCAGTAACCTCAGATATGCAGATGACATCACTCTTATGGCAGAAAGTGAAGAAGAAACTAAAAAGCCTCTTGATGAAAGTGAAAGAGGAGAGTGAAAAAGTTGGCTTAAAGCTTAACATTCAGAAAACTAAAATCATGGCATCTGGTCCCATCACTTCATGGGAAATAGATGGGGAAACAGTATCAGACTTTTATCTTTGGGGGCTCCAAAATCACTGCAGATGGTGATTGCAGCTATGAAATTAAAAGATGATTACTCCTTGGAAGGAAAGTTATGACCAACCTAGACAGCATATTCAAAAGCAGAGACATTACTTTGCCAACAAAGGTCCGTCTAGTCAATGTTATGGTTTTTCCAGGGGTCATGTATGGATGTGAGAGTTGGACTGTGAAGAAGGCTGAGCACCGAAGAATTGATGCTTTTGAAGTGTGGTGTTGGAGAAGACTCTTGAGAGTCCCTTGGACTGCAAGGAGATCCAACCAGTCCATTCTGAAGGAGATCAGCCCTGGAATTTCTTTGGAAGGACTGATGCTAAAGCTGAAACTCCAATACTTTGGCCATCTCATGCGAAGAGTTGACTCATTGGAAAAGACTCTGATGCTGGGAGGGATTGGGGGCAGGAGGAGAAGGGGACGACAGAGGATGAGATGGCTGGATGGCATCACTGACTTGATGGATGTGAGTCGGAGTGAAGTCTGGGTGTTGGTGAAGGACAGGGAGGCCTGGCATGCTGCGATTCATGGGGTCGCAAAGAGTCGGACATGACTGAGCGACTGAACTGAACGTCTGGCATTCCAAAGGATAACAGCTTTTTGGGAGACTTGAGTGAGGAACTCGCTTTATCTTACTTGTCTTGGAACATTGATAGGACGCAGTATACTCTTGAAACCTGGTGACAGCTAGAACAGAAAAGCAGGCTGCACCAGCATGCACGTTTGAGACCTTCAGAATCTTTGTCTGAACTGGCTGGTGAGGTTCTTCACCTACATGAGACTAGTTACTGTAGACTGGAAAAAGTGACTGTTGTCGTAATGTGCAAACACCAATGCAGTGTCAAGAAAAATGAAGAAGCAGAAGATACATGATTTAACAAAAATATAATTCAGAATAATAGCCACAAAGATCATTACTGGGTTGAGGAGAACGATAAAGAAATGAAGCAGAAATTTCAACAAAAGACAATTTAAAGGTACCAAACATAAGTCAGATAATTAAAGAATATAATAATTGAACCTAAGACATCATTAGAGGGTTCACAGCAGACTGGATCAAGGAGAAGTGATCAGTGAACTCAAACATATATCATTGTGTCGCGAGCTGCGTTAGGCTTTACTGACAAAATGGAGCCACGGCCCACAGACATGGTCCCGGAATGAAGGAGTTAGGTTTTGTGGTTCTGAGTTGCTCTTTCCTTTCTTCAGTTGAGTTGGCTGGAAAGAATGTTAAGGTGCTTATTGTTCTTTAGAGAAGCATGAGAAAGCACAAAGCCTTCTGCAGTTGTGCCCAGAAAATAATCTATAAAGTAACCATTGACATTTGTTCAAGGATTTTTACAAAGAATGTCCCAGAATGAACACAGAGGCCGCAGCTTGAGGCCATGGGAAGGATTGTTATCTGAGACCTGTTTTTTGAGGGAAATGTTTATGGCAAAGGAAGTTTGCTGAGTTTAGGGTTTAGGAATAATTAAGAATAGTTAGAAGCCTTTTTAGGAGATAGTGAGCTTAGGATACTAGGGGCAAGCAGGATTTAGAAAGATGAGAAATAAACTGAGGAATGTGGTATGCAGCCCAGACGTAAGCATGAGTTACAAGTAGTCACAAGTAAACAGGATTCTGAGAGAATCACTGAAGCAGGAACTCTGTTTGAAGGGCAACAATGAGACAATAAGTCTGGGTGAGGGGGAACTGAAAATGTCAAACCTCTGACCTAATGCTTTTGTCAAAGTATAAAAGAAGACCTGATGCTTGAAATAAACATGTAGTCCGGTACCTCACGTTAGAGGCTACATCATTCTTCGCTGACACCGCTCATCCCTTCAGGCTAATTCCCTGGCTGCTGGAGCTGGACTCTGGCGTCATTGGAGATTATTCAGTCAATTGGGAGAGTGAAAGAAAGAATAGGAAAAAGAAAAGAAAGCTTAAGAGGTTTATGGAACACCATGAAATGGACCAATATAACAATATAGGCGTCTAGAAGGAGAAGAGAGAAAGAGAAAGGACTAAAAAGCTTATTCAAAGTAACAATGTCAGAAAATCTTCCAAGTCTGGAAGAAGTGGACATAAAAATCCTGGGTGTATAAAGAACCTCAGATTTAAAAATTCAAAGAAATCCATGCTGAGACACACAATAATTAAGTTGTCAAAAATCAATGACCATGACAGTGAGAGCAGCCATAGATAATAGCTTGTAATATACAAGGGACCCCACAAAACTGTAAATTTTAGAGCAGAAACTGACAGGAGAGAAAATGGAACATATCTTCAGAGTTCTGAAAGAAAAAATAAAACCTTAGATTTGAGGACACTCATAGGCTAAAAGTAAATGGATAGAAATGACTTTCCTGATGGTTCAGCAGTAAAGAAACCACCTGCAGAGCAGGAGATGTGGATTCAATTCCTGGATTGGGACGATCCCTTGGAAGAAGAAATAGAAACCAATCCAATATTCTTGCCTGGAAAATCTGATGGACAGAGGAGCCTGGTGGACTGCAGTTCACAGGGTTGCAAAGGGTTGGACACAACTTAGAGACTACACCACCACGACCACATAGTTGAATTTGCAGCATTGTGTTACTTTCTGCTGTAAAGCAAAGTGATTCAATTATGCATATATATAGGTTCTTTTTCATATTCTTTTCCATTATGGTTTATCACAGGATACTGCATATAGTCCCCTGTGCTATACAGTAAGACCTTGTTGTTTATCCATCCTATGTTTAATAGTTTGCATCTGCTAGTCTCAAACTCCCAATCCATCCCTCTCTTACCTTTCTTCCCCTTGGCAACCACAAGTCTGTTTTCTATGTCTGTGAGTCTGTTTTGTAAATAAGTTCATTTGTGTAATATTTTAAATTCCACATATAAGTGATATCATGCAGTATTTGTCCTTCTCTTTCTGACTTACTTCTCTTAGTATGATCATTTCTAGGCCCATCTATGTAGCTGCAAATGTCAACTATTGCTGAGAAGAGGCAAAGAGGGAAATAGATCGCGTGCAATGCTTATATTAGAAAAGAAAAAAAAAATAATGGACGCATCTTTACCTAGACTAAGAAAAAAGTAAGACTCAAATAAATAAAATCATAAAGAGAAACCTGTACAACATTACCACAGAATAAAAGGATCATAAGAGACTATTATGACCAATTATATGCCATTGAAGAAAGTCAGAAAAGACATACAGTGAGTGAAGAGGTTGAATCAGTAATCAATAGCCTCTCAACAAAGAAAAGCTTGGGACCACTTAGTTTCATTGCTGAATTTTAAATACTTAAATGTAGAATAATTAATGTTAATCCTTTTCAAACTCTTTCAAAATATGAGAGGAGGGAACACTTCAAAATTCATCTTTTTTTGAGGCCAGAAATTCTGTGGTACCCAAGTCTGGCAAGGATGCTACCCATAAAAGTAAACTACAGGTTAGTTAGTATTCCTTATGATGATGGATGTGAATATCTTCAATATAATTCTAGCAGAAAAAATTCAACTGTCCATTAGGAGTATCCTTTCAATATAAAAACACTCAACAAACTAGGAATGACAAAGGCCATATGAAAAGTGATAGCTAAGATCTTAATGGTGAAAAGCAGAAAGCTCTCTGTAGAAGAAGCTCTTTCTCTTGAAGATCTGGATGGAGTAAATATACTCAGTCTCATTACTGATGTCCAAGGTACTAAAGGACTGACTAGAGAAATTAGGCTGGAGAAGGTGATGGCATCTCACTCCAGTACTCTTGCCTGCAAAATCCCACGGACGGAGGAGCCTGGAAGGCTGCAGTCCATGCAGTAGCGAAGAGTTGGACACAACTGAGCGATTTCACTTTCACTTTTCACTTTCATGCATTGGAGAAGGAAATGGCAACCCACTCCAATGTTCTTGCCTTGAGAATCTCAGGGACGGGGGAGCCTGGTGGGCTGCCGTCTATGAGATCACACAGAGTCGGATCTAACTGAAGCGACTTAGCAGCAGCAGCAGCAGAGAAATTAGGCAAGAAAAAGAAGTAAAAGTCATTCACATCAGATGGAAGAAATAAAGTGATATTTATTCACAGATCACATGATGTTATATGAAAAAATCATAAGGATTCCATACAAAAAGCTCTGTTAGATCTAATAAATGAATTCAATTTCAATGCAGAAATCATTTCCATTTCTACCCATTAATAACAAACTGTAAATTAAAAAGTAATATCATTTATAGCAGCATAAAAAATAAAAAACTTATGAATAACTCAACTAGGGAAATGAAAAACTTGTACACTAAAAAATATAAAAATTGCTGAAAGAAATTTACAAAGATGAGCAAATGAAAAAACATCTGTGTTCATAGATTGGAAGAATTAATGTTGTTAAAATGTCCATAGTACCAAAGCCAACTATGTTTTTAATGCAGTATCTATCAAAACCCTAACAATAATTTTTATAGAAACAGAAATAATCCTAAGATTCATATGAAACCACAGCGCTTCAAGTAGCAATGCAGTCTTGAAAAAGAACAACAATGGGACCTAATCAAACTTACAAGCTAATGCACAGCAAAGGAAACCATAAACACAGCAAAAAGGCAAACTATAGATTGGGAGAAAATATTTGCAAACAATGCAACTGACAAGAGCTTACTTTTGAAAATATACAAGCTCATACAACTCAGCAGTAAAAAACAAATGACCTAATTGAAAAATGGAAAAATGACCTAATGACCTAAATAGACATTTTTCCAAAGAAGACATACAAATGTCTTCTAGACAAATGAAACGTGTTCCATGTTGCTAATTATTTTAGTAATGCAAATTGAATAAGGTAGCATCTCACACAGGTCAGAATAGCTAGCATTAGGAAGTCTACAAATAATAAATGCTGGAGAGGGTTGTGGAGAAAAGGGAACCATCTTACACTGGTGATGAAAATGTAAATTGGTACAGCCACAATGGAGAATAGTATGAAAGTTTCTCAAAAAACTAAAAATAGAATAACCATGTGATCCAGCAATTCCACTTATGGACATATATCCAGACAAAGCTCTAATCTAAAAAGAAACATGCACCCCTATGTTCATAGCAGCACTGGTCACAATAGCTAAGACATGGAAACAACAAAAATGTCCATCAACAGAGGAATGGATCAAGAAGATGAGGTACATATATGCAATGGAATACTGCTCATCCATAAAAAGGAACCAAATGAAATGCAATTTACAGCAATATGGATTGCAACTAGAGATTATCATACTAAGTGAAGTCAGAAAGAGAAAGACAAATACCATACAATGTCACTTACCTGTGGAATCTAAAAGAAAACACAAATGAAGTTATCTATGAAATAAACCCACAGATACAGAGAACAGACTTAAGGTTGCCAAGGGAGAGGGTGGGTAGGGGAGGGAAGGATTGGGAGTTTGGGATTAGCAGGTGCAAACTATTATATTTAGGATGGATAAACAGTAGGTTCCTACTGTATAGCACAGGGGACTATATTCAATATCCTGTGATAAACCATAATAGAAAAGAATATATATTAATATATATATATATATATATATATATAACTGAGTCATTTTGCTGTGCAGCAAAAATTAAACACAACATTATACATCAACTATAATGCAATAAATTTATTTAAATAAAAACAGAGCTGGAGGCATCACAGTTCCTAATTTCAAAATACTAATATATTATATTATGGAGCTATAGCAATTAATCAGTATTGCACTGATGTAAAGATAGACATAAACAGTGCAATGACACTGTATAAAGTCCAGAAATAAATCTGAGCTAATAGAGTCACTTGAAGCTTAATTAGTATGCCAAGACTACACAGAAGAGCAGTCTTTTCTACAAATAATGCTGGGGAAATAGATATGCCTGTTGAAAAGAATGAAATTGGACCCTTACGTTACACTAGATATAAAAATCAACTAAGAATGGGTTAAAGATTAAATGTAAGAGCTGAACCTATAAAACTTTCAGAAGAAAACATAGGGTGTAAACTTCATGATCTGGGTTTTGGCAACAATTTCATGGATAAGGCACTAAAAACACAGGCAGAAAAAGAAAAATTAGACTAGTGGAACTATATAAAAATGAAAAGCTACAAATCAAAGGGAATAATCAATAAGGTGAAAAGGCAATATATAGAATGGAGAAAATATCTGCAAGTCGTATCTGATGAGAGGTTAATATCCAAAACATGTAGGAACTCTTACAACTCAATAGTAAAAATCCAAGAACCCAATTTCAAAATGGGCAAAGAGCTAGAAAATCCATCTCTCTTAAATAAACATAACATTGGCCAACAAGTATATAAAAAGGTGTTCAACATCACTACACATCAGGGCAAGGTAAATCAAAACCACAGTGAGATATATCCTTACACCCGTTGGGCTGGATATTGTAAAAAAGAAAGAAAGGGGGTGTTGGCAGGAGTGTGAAGCAATTGAAACCCTTGTGTACTAGAAATACAAAATGATGCAGCTTCTATGGAAAACAGAATAGTGGTTGATCAGAAATTAAAAATAGAATTACCATATAACCAGCAATGTCACTTCTGACATTGCTATTTACCTAAAGAACTGAAATTAGGATATTGAAGAGATACTACACTTCTGTGTTAGTTTTGGCATTATTTATAGCAGTCAATATATGAAGAATCCTAAATGTCAATCAGTAGATGAATGGAAACAATGGAATATACATACAATGGAATATTATTCAACCTTAAGAAATAGAATATGCTGGAGTACTTGATAACTTGAATGAACCTTGATCAATTAGGCTGAATGAACTTAGACAACTACGGAGTACAATCACTGTGTGATTCCACTTATATGAAGTATCTAAAATAATGATAGTCATAGAGTCAAAGAACTGAATGATGTTTGCTAAATCCTAGAGAGTAAGACAAAGGGGGCAGTTGTTAATCAACAGATACAAGATTTCAGTAACACAAGGTGAGGCTTCCTTGCTGGCTGAGCTGGTAAAGAATTGCCTGTCAATGCAAGAGATGCAAGAAGCACGGGTTTGATCCTGGGTTGGGAAGATCTCCTGGAGAAGGAAATGGTAACCTTCTCCAGTACTCTTGCCTGGAAAATTCTATGGACAGAGAAGCCTGGCAGGCTATAGTCCATGGAGTCTCAAAGAGTCAGACATGACTGAGCACACATGCACACAATGCAAGATGAGTATGTTCTATATATTTACTGTACAGCAGTGTGTCTATAGTTACCAGTACTGCATTGTACATTTAAAAATGAGCTATAAGGTTATATCTCATGTTAAGTGTTCTTACCACAATAAAACAATTTTAAAAGTGCATGCAAGAAGAAATATAGTCCAAATAGGTATTTATCTATTAAATAAACTGAATCAATAATTATTATATTTCAAATGAGAAAATCCAAGACTTTGGTTTACAGGTGAATTCTCTGAAATATTCAAGGAAGATTTTATGCCAATTGTCTATAATCTCTTCCATAATATAGTAGTAAAGGAAATTCTTACTAAATCATTTTATGAGGTTAGCATTACTCTAATTCCAAAATCAGACAAAGACATTACAGAAGAGGAAAAGTACAGACCAATATTCCTCATAAACTTAGATGCAAGGGGTCTCAGCATAATATTAGCAAATCAAATCCAATAGTGTAGAAAAGGAATTGTATGCTGGGTCCAAGTAAGATATATTCAAGCTATGGAAGATATGAAATCGATTAATGTACAGGAGACAGGGATCAAGACCATCCCCATGGAAAAGAAATGCAAAAAAGAAAAATGGCTGTCTGGGGAGGCCTTACAAATAGCTGTGAAAAGAAGAGAAGCAAAAAGCAAAGGAGAAAAGGAAAGATATAAGCATCTGAATGCAGAGTTCCAAAGAATAGCAAGAAGAGATAAGAAAGCCTTCTTCAGCGATCAGTGCAAAGAAATAGAGGAAAACAACAGAATGGGAAAGACTAGAGAGCTTTTCAAGAAAATTAGAGATACCAAGGGAACATTTCATGCAAAGATGGGCTCGATAAAGGACAGAAATGGTATGGACCTAACAGAAGCAGAAGATATTAAGAAGAGGTGGCAAGAATACACAGAAGAACTGTACAAAAAAGATCTTCACGACCAGATAATCATGATGGTGTGATCACTGACCTAGAGCCAGACATCCTGGAATGTGAAGTCAAGTGGGCCTTAGAAAGCATCACTATGAACAAAGCTAGTGGAGGTGATGGAATTCCAGTAGAGCTATTTCAAATCCTGAAAGATGACACTGTGCAAGTGCTGCACTCAATATACCAGCAAATTTGGAAAACTCAGCAGTGGCCACAGGACTGGAAAAGGTCCGTTTTCATTCCAATCCCAAAGAAAGGCAATGCCAAAGAATGCTCAAACTACTGCACAATTGCACTCATCTCACACGCTCGTAAAGTACTGCTCAAAATTCTCCAAGCCAGGCTTCAGCAATATGTGAACCGTGAACTTCCTGATGTTCAAGCTGGTTTTAGAAAAGGCAGAGGAACCAGAGATCAAATTGCCAACATCTGCTGGATCATCGAAAAAGCAAGAGAGTTCGAGAAAAACATCTACTTCTGCTTTATTGACTATGCCAAAGCCTTTGACTGTGTGGATCACAAGAAACTGTGGAAAACTCTGAAAGAGATGGGAATACCAGACCACCTGGCCTGCCTCTTGAGAAATTTGTATACAGGTCAGGAAGCAACAGTTAGAACTGGACATAGAACAACAGACTGGTTCCAAATAGGAAAAGGAGTACGTCAAGGCTGTATATTGTCACCCTGCTTATTCAACTTCTATGCAGAGTATATCATGAGAAACACTGGGCTGGAAGAAACACAAGCTGGAACCAAGATTGCCGGGAGAAATATCAATAACCTCAGATATGCAGATGACACCACCCTTATGGCAGAAAGTGAAAAGGAACTAAAAAGCCTCTTGATGAAAGTGAAAGTGGAGAGTGAAAAAGTTGGCTTAAAGCTCAACATTCAGAAAATGAAGATCATGGCATCCGGTCCCATCACTTCATGGGAAATAGATGGGGAAACAGTGGAAACAGTGTCAGACTTTGTTTTTTGGGGGCTCCCAAATCACTGCAGATGGTGACTGCCACCATGAAATTAAAAGACGTTTACTCCTTGGAAGGAAAGTTATGACCAACCTACATAGCATATTGAAGAGCAGAGACATTACTTGCCAACAAAGGTCCGTCTAGTCAAAGCTATGGTTTTTCCTGTGGTCATGTATGCATGTGAGAGTTGGACTGTGAAGAAGGCTGAGCGCCGAAGAATTGATGCTTTTGAACTGTGGTGTTGGAGAAGACTCTTGAGAGTCCCTTGGACTTCAAGGAGATCCAACCAGTCCATTCTGAAGGAGATCAGCCCTGGGATTTCTTTGGAAGGAATGATGCTAAAGCTGAAACTCCAGTACTTTGGCCACCTCATGTGAAGAGTTGACTCATTGGAAAAGACTCTGATGCTGGGAGGGATTGGGGGCAGGAGGAGAAGGGGACGACAAAGGAGGAGATGGCTGGATAGCATCACTGACTCGATGGATGTGAGTCTGAGTGAACTCCGGGAACTGGTGATGGACATGGAGGCCTGGCGTGCTGCAATTCATGGGGTCGCAAAGAGTCGGACACAACTGAGCGACTGAACTGAACTGATATGAAAATCAATATACCCCATCACATCAACAGTTTAAGGAGAAGTCCAATGATTGTATATTGATAGATGTATAAAAATCATCTGAGAACATCTAAAACCCACTTGTGATTTAAAAACTCTAAGCAGACCAAGAATGGAGGAGCAGCTTCCTCAACTTGATAAAGAAAATTTACAGAAATACACAACTAACATAATTGTTAATGGTGAGAAACTGGAAGCTTTCCTGCTAAGATAGATATGAGGCATGATGACCCCTCTAATTATTCCCATTTAGTATTGAACTGGAAGACCTAGGTAAATGCAATAAGAAAAGAAAGAAGAAATAACAGTTACACAGATTGGGAAGGAAGAAATGAAACTATCTTTGTTTGACAATAGTGTACTAACTATGTAGAAAATTCCAAAGAATGAAAAAACAACTAAGAAGCAATTTTAGCATGTTCTCATGTATGACAGGGAACAAGCGATAGTCAGTTGCTTTCCTATATACTAGCAATGGACATGAAGTTGGGCAAACTCTGGGAGATAGTGAGGGACATGGAGGCCTGGCATGTGGCAGTTCATCGGGTTGCATAGTCAGACGTGACTTAGTGACTCAACAACAACAATATTAGCGATGAACAATTGGAATTTGACATTAAAAACTCAATATTATCTACATTAAAACAAAACTTAAGTACTTAGAAATCTGACAAAATTTGCATAAGTTCTATTTGAGGAGAACTCCAAAACTCTGATGAAAAAAACTAAAAAGATTTTTTTTTAATGGAAATACATTACACGTCTATCAATAGGAAGTTTCAATAGTGTTTAGATTTCAGTTGTCCCCAGTTTAGTCTATAGATTCAATGTAATCCCAATCAAAATCTCAGCATGATTTTTTTTTAGATATTGACAGTAAGATTCTTAAGTGTATATGAAGAGGTTAAAGACCCAGAATAGTCAACACGATATTGAAATAGGAGAACAAAGTCAGAGCACTGACTCTCTCTGATTTCAAGACTCATTGCAAAGCTACCATGATCAAGACAGAGTGGTACTGATGAAAACAAAGACAAATGATTTAATGGAAAAAAGAGTGTAGGAATATTAATGGGTAGACAGATATAGTCAATTGATCATTGACAAAGGAGCAAAGCAATTCAATGGAGAAGGCTAGTCTTTTCAACAAATGCTTCTGCAATTACTAGTCTCTCTTTCACTCACACATGTGCACACACACAAGTTATCTTATAACCTTCACAAATGTTAATTCAAATGAATCATGGACCTATGTGTAAAATGCAAAACTATAAAACTTACAGAAGATAATATAAGAAAAAATACTAGATGTTCTTGATTTTGACAATGATTTTTATGTGTATCCCTACAGGTAGAATCCATGGAAAGAAAAGAATAATTTGAATTGCATTAAAATTAGCCACTTCTGCTCTACTGAATGTTCTGTCAATAGAAACCATTGAGTGGGAAAATTATTTGCAAAAGATGTATCTGATGAAGGATCATAATCCACAATGCACAAAGAACTCTCAAAACTCAACAATCAGAAATATAACAACCTGATTTTAAAATCGGCAAATCAGAAACAGACTCATAGAAAACAAACCGAATGGGAAAGGGTGTGGTGGAGCGGTAAATCAGTAGTTTGAGACTAGCAGCTCCAAACTAATATATCTGTATAAAACAGATAAATAACAAAGTCCTACTGTATAGCACAGGGAATTATTTTCAATACCCTGTAACCATAATGGAAAAGTGTATGAAAAAGATATATGTCTCTATCTGAATCATTTTTTTGTACATCAGAAACTAACACAACATTGTTTATCAACTACAATTCAAAAAAAAAATAATAGGACCCACCCTAAAAATGGCAAGAATATATAGACATGGCAAATAAGCATGTGAAAAATGCTCAACATCATATATCATTAGATACTTGTAGAGGAAAACAGCAATTAGATACCACTACAGAATGGCCAAAGTCCAGACCATTGACAAAACCAAATATTGGCAAGGATGTGGAGCAACAGGAACTCTCAATCATTGTTGGTGGGAAGGCAAAACGGTACAGCCACTTTGGAAGACAGTTGACAGATTTCTTAGAAAACTAAACACATGTTTACCATATGATTCAGCAATCACATTCCTTGGTATACCAATGAGTTGAAAACTTATGTTTACATAAAAACCTGCACATGAATTTTTTTTATTATTTTATTTTTTAACTTTACAATATTGTATTTGTTTTGCCATATATCAACATGAATCTGCCACAGGTATACACGTGTTCCCCATCCTGAACCCTCCTCCCTCCTCCCTCCCCGTACCATCCCTCTGGGTCGTCCCAGTGCACCAGCCCCAAGCTTCCTGTGTCCTTCATTGAACCTGGACTGGCAACTCGTTTCATATATGGTATTATACATGTTTCAATGCCATTCTCCCAAATCATCCCACCCGCTCCCTCTCCCTCTCCCACAGAGTCCAAAAGACTGTTCTATACATCAGTGTCTCTTTTGCTGTCTCGTATACAGGGTTATTGTTACCATCTTTCTAAATTCCATATATATGCGTTAGTATACTGTATTGGTGTTTTTCTTTCTGGTTTACTTCACTCTGTATAATAGGCTCCAGTTTCATCCACCTCATTAGAACTGATTCAAATGTATTCTTTTTAATGGCTGAGTAATACTCCATTGTGTATATGTACCACAGCTTTCTTATCCATTCATCTGCTGATGGACATCTAGGTTGCTTCCATGTCCTGGCTATTATAAATAGTGCTGCAATGAACACTGGGGTACACGTGTCTCTTTCAATTCATGAATGTTTATAGTTGTTTTATTTATAATTACCATAAAATAAATTCTATTAATTAAAAAGAAAGATGTGCATCCACAATTATAGCTGAAATCAGGTTTGTATTGCTGTATGACAATGAAGATCTTAATGCTAATCATTTGGACAGCAGCAGGAATGTTACTTAATGTGAGATGTCACTCAACGGGGAGCTGCAAGAATGGGATTCTAATGCAAGGCCTTGTACTGATGCAACGAGGACACTTTGTCTCCCTGTAATCAATTACTCATCAGAAAAGTGAATTAGACTAACTGATCTCAGAAATCCCTTCAGTATTTAAATTATCTTTGACTCTTTCATTCTATGAAAAGCAACGAGCTTCATCAGAAGGCAAGTGGAGCAGAGCAGGCACTTTGTTGTTCAGTTGCTAAGTTGTGTCTCACTCTGTGACTCTGTGAACTTCAGTCACACACTCATTTCTCAAAAAATAAAAACAGCTGCCCTAAAACAAGTGATTGAACTTATTTCATTCGATATGAGCTGGCTTGTCTTTTAGAGCATAGGGCTGTGTGAGGTAGGTAACAAATTACTAGTTCTTTTTGTAGGAAATAAAGGTTACATTGAGTCTTGTTGTACAGTTGCTAAGTTGTGTCCTACTCTTTCTGATGCCGTGGACTGCAGCGTGCCAGGCTTTCCTGTCCTCCATCTCCAGGAGTTTGCTCAAACTCAGGTCCATTGAGTCAGTGATGCCATCCAATCATCCAATGACTTGCTCGAGTATGAAGGTTACAAAATTAAACTTGTATGACCCTGATTTTAATGAACTGGTGCAGTAATCATTAACTCACTTGATATATCTGGAAAGTCATTGACTAGGATGAGTCACAGAATACTGAATCATGGTACATATGCAGTATGTGTGGTGACCCTGGTGAACTGAGTGTTTGCTTACAAGGAGGCACGCCTGACTCAGGAGATGTGAATTCCAGGCTTATCTCTACAACCTGCAGGTGCTGTTTTATCTTTGGAAAAGGTAATTGAGAGAATCATAAGAGATAAAATGGTGTAAATTCTCTGTTACATGAACTGATGTAAACCTGAGGAATAAAGTATTTTGTAATCAGGTCTTGACAAACACTTATTGTTTTCTTACTAAAAGAGTTTAGGAATAACTTCACTAATCAGTTTTGAACAAATATCATATGTTGTAGAACTCCTATTTGTGAAGCATTGTCATTAGTGTTCTGGAGAAGGTAATGGCGACCCACTCCAGTACTCTTGCCTGGAAAATCCCATGGACAGAGGAGCCTGGTAGGCTGCAGTCCATGGGGTCGCTGAGTCGGACACGACTGAGTGACTTCACTTTCACTTTTCACTTTCATGCACTGGACAAGGAATGGCAACCCACTCCAGTGTTCTTGCTTGGAGAATCCCAGGGATGGGGGAGCCTGGTGGGCTGCCGCCTATGGGGTCGGGCAGAGTTGGATACGACTGAAGCGACTTAGCAGCAGCAGCAGCAGTCATTAGTGTTCTAGTTCTAGTTAACCTTTACAGTGATATTTAGATCTTCATGACCACTAACTGTCATCTCCTGTTCGGGTCTACATGTACTGGTACTGTGGGTCTGTTTAATGAAGTCTCTGCCTCCCATTCCCCACCAAATCCATACCTGTTGTTCTGTGTACAATCTCCCTTCCCTGCTCTTGATGACAGATTGAAATTATAATGGAGTAATCAGAGTTCAGATATACAAAAATGGAGTCAGGCAGCCATTGAGAATCTGGTCTCGGACGTGTCTTTACACCACTGAGAACCTGACAGTTCTTTAACCTGTCCTAGATCCAAGGACAGGTCTAGCCCTATTCAGAGCAACACTTGGCAGCTGCACTCCTGTAGTCTCAAGGTCTCCCCTTTCAACTGTGCAGCCATTTTGGACCCCAGTTTATCCATACTTAATTGGAACCCTTACTTGCCAGATCCAATTATACTTGTAAAAACACTCACATAATTTTGACTTCCCTGGTGGCTCAGATGGTAAAGCGTCTGCTTACAATGTGGGAGACCCGGGTTCGATCCCTGGGTCAGGAAGATCCCCTGGAGAAGAAAATGGCAATCCACTCCAGTACTATTGCCTGGAAAATCCCATGGACAGAGGGTAGGCTACAGTCCATGGGGTCTCCAAGAGTCAGACATGACTAAGCGACTTCACTTCACTTCATGTAATTTTGAAGGTTTTGCCCTTATAAGCCTCAACCATTTTGTAGTCCAGTGGGGCACCATTCAACTGCTTCTTGAGTCTGTCTCATTCCACAGTCTTACCAAACCCCCAATAAACATCATTTTATTTCAGTCAGGTCTTTTCTAAAATTTTGGTTAACACTGTGCATACTCCATTTTATTTTTTTCTTATTCTGATAAAAACAGACTTCAAAAGTCAACAGAAGCAGTTGTATCTCGAGGCAACTGGGAGGCTTGAGCCATAATTTCTCAAGCCTTCCCCACTAAATTCTTAGAGATTGGTTCTTCCCTCAGTTGCCTGAGTAAGTTTTACCTCTTTGGTGAGGGACAGGGGAGAATCCCTATTTTTGATTTATTCTCTTGAGAATTTGTGACTCTTTGCCCTTGGAGTTCAGGGACATCTGTTTATTGTGAAGCCTGTTATTTTGTGAAAAATCAGGTGTATATTCAGAGTAACATTTGGGAAGTTTGATTTTGTTTTTCTGAAATTATTCTTGAGGCAGCTGTGGTATATATGAGAGAGCATCACAGTGGGCATCAGAAGATCTCAGTTTAAATCCTAGTCTTATTAATTATTAGGTTGGTGCAAAAGTAACTTTTTCACCTGATACTGGAATAAATTCTTAAATGTGGGGAATCAAACCTGGGTCTCCTGCATTGCAGGCAGTTTCTTTACATCTGAGCCACCAGGGAAGCCCCTGTTATGTTATACATCATTTTAATGCACATTTCTCTCTTTGTGTTTTTTGCCAATGACTTATCACTTGTGTTTATTTTATTTTTATTTTAGACTAGGGAAATGATGTTAGAGAAAAAGCAAATTCGAATGATTTTCTCATTTGAGTTCAAAATAGGTAGCAAAGTAGCAGAGATGACTTGTAACATCAACAACGCATTTGGCCTAGGAACTGCTAATGAACATAGAGTGCAGTCGTGGTTTGAGAAGTTTTGCAAAGGAGCCAAGAGCCTTAAAGATGAAGAGCACAGTGGCCAGCCATCAGAAGTTGACAATGACCAACTGAGAGGATGATCAAAGCTGATCCTCTTAAAACTACACGAGAGGTTGCTGAAGAACCCAACATTGACCATACTACGGTCATTTGGCATTTGAAGCAAATTGGAAAGGTGAAAAAGCTCTATAATTGGGTGCCTCATGAGCTGACTGAAAAAAAAAATGTTGTTTTGAAGTGTCATCTTCTCTTATTCTGTTCTGTTCCATTCTATTTGTATTCACTCAGTCATGACCAACTCTTTGCAACCCCATGGACTTTATGTATCCCACCAGACTCACATGTCCATGGAATTCTCTAGGCAAGAATACTGGAGTGAGTTGCCATTTCCTTTTCTAGGGGTTCTTCCTGACCCAGGGATCGAACCTGGCTCTCCTGCACTGCAGGTGAATTCTTTACCATTTTAGCCATCAGAACTACACAACAGCAGTGAAACATTCCTTGATCAGATTGTGACATGCAATGAGAAGTGGATTTTATATGGGAATTGGCAATGACCAGCTCAGTGGCTGGACCATGTAGAAGCTCCGAAACACTTCCTAAAGCCAAACTTACACCAAAAAAAGATCATGGTGACTGTTTGGTGGTCTGCTGATCAACTACAGCTTTCTGAATCCCAGAAAAACCGTTACATCTGAGAAGTATGCTAAGCAAATCAATGCAATGCACTCAAAACTGCAACTCCCTCGGCCAGCACTGGTCGACAGAAAGGGCCCAGTTCTCAACGACAATGCCTGACCACATGTTGCACAACGAACACTTCAAAAGTTAAACAAATTGGGCTGTGAAGTTTTACCTCATCCGCCATATTCATCTGACCTGTTGCCAACTGACTTCTGCTTCTTCAAGTGTTTGGACAGCTTTTTTCAAGGAAAATGCTTCCACAGCCAGCAGGATGCAGAAAATGCTTTCCAAGAGTTTGATGAACCTCAAAGCATGGATTTTTATGCTACAGGAATAAACAAACTTATTTCTCATTGGCAAAAAATATGTTGATCATAATGTTTTCTAAATAAAGATGTATTTGAGGTTAGTTATAAGGATTTAAAATTCATGGTCCAAATCCACAATTCTGTTTGCACCAACTCCTTGGAAGGAAAGTTATGACCAACCTAGATAGCATATTAAAAAGCAGAGACATTACTTTGCCAACAAAGGTCCGTCTAGTCAAGGCTATAGTTTTTCCAGTAGTCATGTATGGATGTGAGAGTTGGACTGTGAAGAAACCTGAGCGCCAAAGAATTGATGCTTTTGAACTGTGGTGTTGGAGAAGACTCTTGAGAGTCCCTTGGACTGCAAGGAGATCCAACCAGTCCATTTTAAAGATCAGTCCTGGGATTTCTTTGGAAGGAATGAAGCTAAAGCTGAAACTCCAGTACTTTGGCCACCTCATGCGAAGAGTTGACTCATTGGAAAAGACTCTGATGCTGGGAGGGATTGGGGGCAGGAGGAGAAGAGGACGACAGAGGATGAGATGGCTGGATGGCATCACTGACTCAATGGACTTGGGTTTGGGTGAACTCTGGGAGTTGGTGATGGACAGGGAGGCCTGGCGTGCTGCAATTCATGGGTTCGCAGAGTCAGACATGACTGAGCGACTGAACTGAACTGAACTGAATATGACCTTTATTGCACTTGCTGTTTCTAATCACCCAGAATCTTCCTTTCCCACATTGAAAATTATAAAATTACCATCTCTACCTCCCAATGTTTAATTTTTGGTGGAGTAGACTTGAGATTTCAAGGTAAAAGTCATGTACATTTATTTATATAATTACTTGATATATCTTTGGTCTTTCGAGATGTTTGAATTATATTAGTATTAATGACAAATTCCAAGAATGGCGATCTGGTTGCAATCCAAGAGGTATTTGTTTGGGGTTTGTTATGACTTCAGCCCAGGAGACACAGATCCAAGAAGCATTTAAATTGTCTTCTACCTGACTACAACATGGGGAAATTTATAAACGCAAAAAACTGCAAAGGTACATAAATTTATTGTGAAGAATTAGAATTGTTTGTATACTTATGGCTGATGCATGTTGATGTATGGCAGTAACCAACACAATATTGAAAAGCAGTTATCTTTCAATTAAGAATAAATTTAAAAAAGAATTAGAATTGTAGATGACAAGATGTAAGGATACTTGTCAGCAAGAATTTTTTTTGGGGGGGGGGTTCAAAATGGTTGCCTAGTTGTGAAGGGGGTGGGGAACTTTGAAAATACAAAATTGTAGCAAGCACCTGGTAGCAGATGCTGTTTTGAAATGGTTGGTGGAGTCCTTGAGTTTGACACAGTTGGCAATTCAAGTTCTCAGTAATGCAGAAACTTATCTAAACACAACCCTAATGCCTGAACCACAGTTACTGCATTTTGATTTTTAAATGATCTTAAATATGGCATCATTACCTGTTTTATGTATGCTGCTAAGTCACTTCATTCGTGTCCGACTCTGTGCGACCCCATAGACAGCAGCCCATCAGGCTCCCCCATCCCTGGGATTCTCCAGGCAAGAACACTGGAGTGGGTTGTCATTTCCTCCTCCAATGCATGAAAGTGAAAAGTGAAAGTGAAGCCGCTCAGTCGTGTCTGACTCTTAGCGTCCCCATGGACTGCAGCCCACCAGGCTCCTCCGTCCATGGGATTTTCCAGGCAAGAGTACTGGAGTGGGGTGCCATTGCCTTCTCCATAGGCAAATGAAATATCAGTAAGTACATTAAAATATTTTAAAATCTTTCAAATTCAAGGACAGAGTATTCCAGTGTTGGATATAGTATTACAAGATAAACATTAAAAAATAAAATTAAAAAGGCAGAAGAAGAGACATTACTTTGCCAACAAAGGTCCATCTAGTCCAAGCTATGGTTTTTCCAGTAGTCATGTATGGATGTGAGAGTTAGACTATAAAGAAAGCTGAGTGCAAAAGAATTGATGCTTTTGAACTGTGGTACTGGAGAAGACTCTTGAGAGTTCCTTGGACTACAAGGAGATCAACCCAGTCAATCCTAAAGGAAATCAGTCCTGAATATTCATTGGAAGGACTGATGCTGAAGCTGAAACTCCAGTACTTTGGCCACTTGATGGAGTCAAGTGAAGAATTGACTCATTGGAGAAGACCCTGATGCTGGGAAAGACTGAAGGCAGGAGGAGAAGGGGAGGACAGAGGATGAGATGGTTGGGTGGCATCACTGACTTGATGGACTTGAGTGTGAGCAAGGTCCAGGAGCTGGTGATGGACAGGGAAGCCTGGAGTGCTGCAGTCCGTGGGGTTGCAGAGTCAGACATGACTGTGCGACTGAATGAACTGAACTGAAGATAAACTGATTGTCCTCAGTGTGAGATATCTCCAACTGGTCATTGATTTGCATCCACAGTTAGGAGCCTGCCGGGAGCCACCACGGGAGATCCCACCCATGACAAGGTCATGTGGAAGAGCCATGACAAGCAAGGCGGATCATTGCTCGAGGGATCCCCTGAATCTGCTCGAGCATCTACCCTAAAACCAGAATCTGTCTGTCTTACTATTTTGTGCCTTTCACCAACTCTTCTGACATTAACAGGGGGCTATCCCCGACCACCTTTCCCTGGAAAAAGTCAACTTAGGGCTTTAGTTAATAAGTCTCCTGGGCATGAAAGGAATATTTCTATTTTAATCCCTCTGCTGGCATTCTAGCTTGCCTGACAGGTTTATCCATTCTCTTTTAATTAACACACATGATTTTTCACACCTCCCCAACCTTGAAAGGCATGGGAAGCCAAAACATTCTAAAAGTCCTAATGAGCATAGAGTCCTTTAAGGGATTAAAAATTATTAGAATAGATAGTACTGGTAAAGGGCTTCATTATTGGGCCAATGCTTGCTGCCAAGTTCCCATATCCCTTATCCATTGTGCACTTGGGATTGCATTGGTTAACATAGTTGGAATGTAAGAAAAACAAGTAGCAGCCTTGGAATTAACCACATCAGACCTTTGAGCTAATTGGTTCTTTCTTTGTTGTGACCCACTGCACCTTTGTTCCGTGAGAATGTAACTCTGTTTAGCACTTTCTGAGGCTGACATAGATTAGAAATATAAAGAAAAAACACTTCAAGGAAAAATAAGTTTTCTGGTTGAGCAGCCTTTATCAAAAAAGGGTCATAAAATGTCCACAGGCCTCCAAGGCCAGAAGATAGTGTACACAACATTGTTTATGGGAAAGGTATGCAGAAAAAATCCTGGTTTTGATAAAGACAAAACAGATGTAATGTTTGGGCTGACTCTGTATGATTTTGCATCTTGCATTTCTCTCTATGTACAAGTTAAGGTATAAAAGTTCCTTTTGAAAATAAAGTTATGGGCCTCGCTCACCAAAGCTTGGTATCCCCGTGTCGTTCTTTTTTTTCCTTTTCCCTCCTTTTCTCTCTCTGTTCTTCTTTCAGGATGACTCCTTGGAACACAGGAGCTTTATTGGCTTTCTGTGTTAATCAAGGAAGATCAAGCTCTGCTCTTTGCTTTGCTATCCTTTCGCCTAGACCATCATCCTGAGGGTACCCCTGGATCCTGCTGGGGCTAGACCCCGGCAGGAGCCATTTGTTTGTTTGTTTGTTTTTAAATTAGCCATACCTGGACCCAATCCCAGGGCATCCCAAGTGGTGCTAGTGGTAAAGAACTGCTCTGCCCATGCAGGAGACATAAGAGACATGGATTTGATCCCTGGGTTGGGAAGATCCCCTGGAGGAGGGCCTGGCAACCCACTCCAGTATTCTTTCCTGGAGAATTCCCTGAACAGAGGAGCCTGATGGGTTACAGTCCATAAGTCACAAAAAGTCAGATATGAGTGAACCGACTTGGCATGCACACAAGGGCCCAATCCCAGTACAGCTAAACCAGCTAGACTGGAATTTCCAGAGTGATCATAGGACATAGAGAAAACAAGATTAAAGCACAATTTATTTTTATCATTGGGGCAAAGTCTACTCAGAATAGAGTGCAAAGTGGATGTAACTGGTCTTTTTATATCAGAGAGGCCCAAGTTGAATTAGCAGGGACTGTTATAAAAGCTTTAGATTTCAGGCTCACAGTTGTCTGAGTAAGAAGAGAAGGCGTCAATGGATCTGGCTGTGGTCCTCGTGCTGTGTCTCTCCTGTCTGCTTCTCCTCTCACTCTGGAAACAGAGCTCTGGGAAAGGGAAGCTCCCGCCAGGCCCCACTCCTCTCCCAATTCTTGGAAATATCTTTCAGTTAGATGTTAAGAATATCAGCAAATCTTTAACCAGTGTAAGTAGATTTTATGTTTCTCCAGGGTCTTGCAAATGGTAAGTAAGTTAAGCCTAATTATGACGCTAATACATATATTTCTATGGGCACACTGTCAAAATATGTAAATGTGAAGCAAATTACTTCCTGTAAATTTTGACACTTTTCTTGCCTAAATAGAGGAAAAAGGAATGTGTTTTGCGAGTAGAGAAACACTTAGCTCTTTGTATGGTAAAATGAAAATAATAAAGTATTAAAAGCTGGGAGTATTGCCTCCCTCCTTTGTTTCACAGCCATTTGCTATGATTTGGGGCTGATTTTTGGTGTTTTGTGATTCAAGATTTTCTTCCAGAAGTCATATACTACGTAAGCCGTGTGTTTTGTTCAGAGTCAGGAAAATATAACTTTTTTGCAAAAGGGGATTGTGCCTGATGTAGAGGAATTGACTTGGGATCAAGACAAGCATGAGTGATTGAAAGAAAGAAGTCATCACTCAGGATTCTGCAGGAAGCTGCCGTCTGTACCCTGTGAATGCTGCAGGGTGTCAGATGCTGTTCTTCCATGAGATGCAGTCTCTCCAAGCACTGCCTCTACGATGTTTCCTCTCTTTCTGTATTAGTCATACCAGTGGATCTCAAACGAGGCTGGGAATTTATTTTTTGAAATGATAAATTTCTAGTATTCATCATAGGGCTATACAATCAGAATTCTAAGTGCTGCTGTGTGAGTGATTCTGAAACAGTCAGCTGGCTGATGGTTTAAAGCTGGGCCTTGAGGACTGCTACATTCTTCTCATGGATCAGAGGGTGATTATGAAGATCTTCAAACTGGAATTCTTTATATATTAGCCTTGGGATGCTGGAAATACACCAGAATTCCTCTACTTTAGTTTCCTTATTTATAGTGGGGCAAATAAATATGCTGAAAGTGCTGATTTGAGGATTAATTATAATCTGTGTACCAGTTATTTGGACCGTTATCCAGGATCTCAGGTCATCCATAAGTGGAAACTGTAACAATCACCATCATACTTATGAATTGAATTGAGAAATATTTTAAGCTATGTGGCAGAATAAAAACATAATAGTAGGATGATAACACATTCTGTATCAGGCACAATATATATCAAGTATTGACTTCTTTTGCTATTACATGCATTTCCATTCCCAGCTCTCAAAAGTCTATGGCCCTGTGTTCACTGTGTATTTTGGAATGAAGCCCACAGTAGTTTTGCATGGATATGAAGCAGTGAAGGAAGCTCTGATTGATTTGGGAGAGGAGTTTTCTAGAAGAGGCAGTTTCCCAGTGATTGAAAGAAATGTTAAGGGACATGGTAGGTGTGTATTTGTACATGTTCAGCTTTGATAATGGGTAGGGGTGGTCAGGGTGAAAAACAGGAATTTCAGAGCCCCCCAGCAGAGCTTGTTCGTCTCAGTCTCCCAAGTGTCAGTTCACGCCTCCTTCCCTAGGACCTCCCTCCTATTCTGTTTCTCCTCCCATCAGGAATCGTATTCAGCAACGGGAAAACGTGGAAGGAGACCCGGCGCTTCTCCCTCATGACGCTGCGGAATTTCGGGATGGGCAAGAGGAGCATCGAGGACCGTGTTCAAGAGGAAGCATGCTGCATGGTGGAGGAGCTGCGAAAAACCAATGGTGGGTGATTCTGTGCTCTGTAACTCTGACCTTAGCAGTCTTCTCTCTCTCTCCGGTGATGCTCTTGGCAACATTTCCAGGCAGCCACATCTTTCCTATGGGTGGTGGTTGTCAGTCTTTAGATGAAGGGGAGGAGGGTGTGAAGCACAGACAGCCAGGGGAGCTTTTGTGTATCTGTGATTGTCATGTGTGTCATAAGATTGTCCCATGATGGTACACACCATGTAGGTATAAATGTGTTTTAATAATACTCTATCCTGCACTTTGTGTTCAATTTAGAAATCACAGAGGATAGTTTTGAGTCTTTTCCTGAAAAAGAGAACAATGTCTTTCCTGTAGCATTAAAGTGGGTTTTCTATTCCAGAGCTTTTTACCAGGAAATACTTGTTAATTGGACAGGGTGAGAAGGACACTTATGGGGGTGTCACACTTATGATGAAAATGACACTCATGAAACAGTGACATTTATGTTCATTTAATTGAACAATTTTTATACATACAGCCTCACAGAAGTGTCTGAGAGTCACTTCAGGGCCCAAGGCTACAATTCTGGCAAATAGTAATGACATTTAGGGATTTTAATAGTTTCAGTTCAGTTCAGTTCAGTCGCTCAGTCGTGTCCGACTCTTTGCGACCCCATGAATCGCAGCAC
The DNA here is from genome assembly GCF_019923935.1 of Bubalus bubalis. NCBI lineage: Eukaryota > Metazoa > Chordata > Mammalia > Artiodactyla > Bovidae > Bubalus > Bubalus bubalis. The sequence goes on from NC_059179.1 coordinate 16,309,350, forward strand.
GCCAGGCCTTCCTGTCCATCACCAATTCGCGGAGTTCACCCAGACTCACGTCCATCGAGTCAGTGATGCCATCCAGCCATCTCATCCTCTGTCGTCCCCTTCTCCTCTTGCCCTCAATCCCTCCCAGCATCAGAGTCTTTTCCAATGAGTCAACTCTTCACATGAGGTGGCCAAAGTACTGGAGTTTCAGCTTTAGCATCATTCCTTCCAAAAAAATCCCAGGGCTGATCTCCTTCAGAATGGACTGGTTGGATCTCCTTGAAGTCCAAGGGACTCTCAAGAGTCTTCTCCAACACCACAGTTCAAAAGCATCAATTCTTTGGCGCTCAGCCTTCTTCACAGTCCAACTCTTACATCCATACATGACCACAGGAAAAACCATAGCCTTGACTAGACGAACCTTTGTTGGCAAAGTAATGTCTCTGCTTTTTAATATGCTATCTAGTTTGGTCATAACTTTCCTTCCAAGGAGTAGGCGTCTTTTAATTTCATGGCTGCAGTCACCATCTGCAGTGATTTTGGAGCCCAGAAAAATAAAGTCTGACACTGTTTCCACTGTTTCCCCATCTATTTCCCATGACGTGATGGGACCAGATGCCATGCTCTTCATTTTCTGAATGTTGAGCTTTAAGCCAACTTTTTCACTCTCCACTTTCACTTTCATCAAGAGGCTTTTTAGTTCCTCTTCACTTTCTGCCATAAGGGTGGTGTCATCTGCATATCTGAGGTTATTGATATCTCTCCCGGCAATCTTGATTCCAGCTTGTGTTTCTTCCAGTCCAGCGTTTCTCATGATGTACTCTGCATATAAGTTAAATAAGCAAGGTGACAATATACAGCCTTGACATACTCCTTTTCCTATTTGGAACTAGTCTGTTGTTCCATGTCCAGTTCTAACTGTTGCTTCCTGACCTGCATACAGATTTCTCAAGAGGCAGGTCAGGTGGTCTGGTATTCCCATCTCTTTCAGAATTTTCCACAGTTTATTGTGATCCACACAGTCAAAGGCTTTGGCATAGTCAATAAAGCAGAAATAGATGTTTTTCTGGAACTCTCTTGCTTTTTCCATGATCGTTTAGGTATGTCTTAAAGCAGTTCTCAATTATGACTTCATTAAAATGTAGCATTAAAAAAAATAACTTTACTGTGTATTTGCCTTTACCGTGTATTTGAGCTTTCTCCATTGTAATTTTCCCATTTCTAGTTGTGGCTTTTTCTTTTCTCTTAGAGAAGTCTCTTTACTATTTCCTGTAAAGCTGATTTGGTGGTGCTGAAGTCTTTTAGCTTTTGCTTGTCTGTAAAATTTGATTGAGAATCTGATTGAGAAACTTGTGAGTACAGCATTCTTGTTTGTCTATTTTTTCTTTCAATCACTTAAAAAAAATTTTTTTAAGTATGTCATGCCACTTTCTTCTGGCCTGCAGAATTTCTGTTGAAAAGTCAGCTGATTGTGTAATGGGAGTTTCCTTACGTTTAACTTGTTAATTTTCCCTTGCAGCTTTTAATCTCTCTTTAATTGTTTGACATTTTAATTACAATGCATCTTGATTTATTGCTTTTTGGATAAACCTGTTCAGGACTCTGTGTTTCCTGGACTTGTTTGTCTGTTACTGATCCCAGGTTAGGGAAGTTTTTACCTATTTTGTCTTCAGATGTGTTCTCTGACCCTTTATCTTTCTCTTCTCCTGGAACCTCTATAATGTGAGTGTATGATTGCTGGTGTCAGAGTCTCCTAAACAGCCCTCATTTCTTTTCATTATTTTTTCTCTTCCTTGTCAGTGATTTCTGCTACTGTCTTTCACCTCAGTGATCCATTCCTCCATTTCATTTAGTCTGTTCTTGATTCCTTCTAGTGTATTTTTCATGTCAGTTATTATATTCTTCATCTCTGGTTGGTTGTTCGTTATATTTTTCAATTCTTTCTTAAAAACTACTAACTTCTTGCATAGTGTATCCATTCTTCTCCAAAGTTCTTTGATCATCTTTTTTTTTTTTTTTTTTTTCCATTTGAGTCATGTGGCATGTGGGATCTTAGTTCCCTGACCAGGGATGAAACCTATACCTTCTACAGTGGAAACACAGTTTCTTAACCACTGGATCACCAGAGAATCCCTGATCATCTTATTGATCATTACCCTGAACTCTTTCTTGAGTAGATTATATATCTCCACTTCACTTTGAAACATGTTCTTCTGTTACCCCATTTTTTCTCCCTAACTTGCTATTTTTATTTCTGTATATCTGGTAGGTTGGTTATAATTCCTGACCTTGGAGAAATAATGTTTTTTAGGAGACGGCCAATGTATCCCAACAACACACTGCCCACTCATCATTAGAGCTGTATTGATCAGGATTTCCCCCATGTGGACTGTGTTTGTCTTTCTGTTGTGGGCTGACTACTGTAGGCAGCCTGGTAGTCTTGGTTGACCTCGGTCAGATTGGCTGATTGTTCCTGCCTTGTACAGAGGTTGCCAGTTGCTGCTTGGTCGTGCTGTCCCAAGAAGTGGCTGATTGTGGAACCCTGGGGCATTCCAGAGGTAGTGCTGGTTCACTAGTGGGTGAGTCAGGGTTCACGAGATCCAAGGATTGGTGCCTGACCACTGGAAGGTAAAGCCAGGTGCTGGATCACATGCTGGCCCAGGGGAGCAGAGCCAGATCCTGGAATCTGCCTAAGGGGCCCAAGGATCCCAGAGTTGGTATGGGACCGCTGGTTGGTGAGACTGGCTCCTGACACAGCAGGTTGTGGGTTCTGGGATATTCAGAAGCTTGTGTTGGCCTGCTGGTTGTTGAGGCTGGGGCAACAGGAAAGGTGCTGGCCTTTTAGAATTGGGTGGGTTGGGTCCACAATCTGCAGTGCTCTGGGGCTGGTGTCTGTCCACCAGTGGGTGAGGCTGGTGCTGAGCCTAGGCAGGTCTGAAGTCCAGCAGGTTGGCGCTGGCCTGATGATAACTGAGCTGGTCCACGACTGTAGGCCTGTGGTAGTCCTGTGACTGGTGTCCACTCATGTTGCAAAAGGCTGGTCACAAGGCTAGGGCAGGCCTACTGGTTGGCAGAGCCAGGGCCTAGGTGGTGCTATTGTATGTATGTGCAGTCAGTTGTGTCCAACTCTTTGCAACCCCATAGACTGTAGCCCGCCAGGCTCCTCCATCCATGGAATTTTCTAGGCAAGAATACTGAAGTGGGTTGCCATTTCCTTCTGCAGGGAATCTTCCTGACCCAAGGATCAAACCTGTGTCTCTTGCATCACCTGCATTGGTGGGTTCTTTACCAGCTAAGCCACCATTTACCTACTGGTATGTGGACTGGGTCTGCATGCTGTTGGGCTGTCATTGTCCTGGGGTTCTTATCCACATGCTAATGGTGAGGCTTGTCTGACGAGAGCAGGCTTGCTGGTGGGTAGGCTGGGGATTCTGGCACTGGTGCCTGACCAGTGGTGTTTGAGCTGAGTCCTTTGCTTTCTGATTGTAGGGCCCTGGAATTCCTGGGTCTAGTGCCTGTGCAGTGCTGTTTGGAGCTGAGTCCTGGTCCTCTGGTGGACAGGGCTGTGTACAGGGGTGGTTGTGAGGTCAGAGAATCTTAAGGCAGCCTCTCTGCTGGTGGGTAGGGCTATGTCTCCCTTCAGTTAGCTGCTTGGCCTTGGGCAGGTCCTGGTGCCTACAGGCTCTTGGGAGGTAGGAGGGGGCTGGTCATGATACTAAGCCAGAGGGAAGATTCCAAAATGGCACTTGCCAGCACCAGTGTCCAGGGGGCAGAGCAAGCTCCCCAAAATGGCTCCTGCCAGTATTTATGGCCCCAGGGTGAGCCCCAGGTGCCTCCAACCTCTCTGGGAGGCTCTTCGAGATCAGCAGGTGGGTCTGACCCAGGCTTTTTTCAAATGAATGCTTCTATGCTGGGTACAAAGCCTGTGAAATTTTGTATGTCCTCTTCATGAGTGGAGTTTCTATTTCCTCAGCCCCCTGGGACAGCTGAAAGTAAGCCCCGCTGGCCTTCAAAGCCAAACATTCTGGGGATTCATCTTCCTGTTGCAAGACCATCAGGCTAGGGAGCCCAGTGTGGGGCTCAGAAAACTCACTTCTTGAGGCAGTCTCTGCAATTGTAATTTTTCTTGCCTTTGTGCTTTGCTTATGTGGGGGTGTGGTACTTCACTGCTCCTTCTCATCTCCTTGTGGTTTCTTCTTTATATCTTTATTTGTTGAAGATCTTTTCTGGTGGCTTCTGGTTTTTTTTCATCAATGAAACCAGAAAAAACCTTTCTTCTGTATATTGTTATAGTTTGGGGATGCCCATGAGAGGAGATGAGCTCAGGATCTTCCTGCTCTGCCATCTTTGTCAGTCTCCTCCCACATTACTTTATCTGTAATTGTTGATGGACCTTTAGAATGTTTCAGGGGAGTGCAGCCATCTCTTTGAGATCCTGATTCAGCTATTTTGCATGAAAACTCAAAAGTGGGATTGCTGGGTAATATGGTAAATTTCTTTTTATTGTTTGAGAAATGGCCATACTGCTTTTCATAGTAAATCATCTGACATTCTATCAAGTATACATAAGGGTTCAATTTCTCAACTCCCTCATCAACACTTGTTATTTTCTTCTTCTCTCTCTCCTTCCCTCCCTCTTTCCTCCCTTTCTTTCTTTCTTTTCTGATAATGACCATACTAACAGGTGTGAGGTGCTACCTCTTGCTTTTGATTTTCATTTTCTAATGCGTAGTTTAAATTCAGACAGTTCTGGGTTTTTTTCTTTTTTGTAATGCAAATTCCTGATGTTGGCTGTGATTGCCAAGGCATCTGCTTCCAAACAGCATCCGTTTCAAAGGTGGTTATCTGCAATAAACACAAGCTAGCCAGGAGACTAAAGAGCTCTTCCCACTGAGCCTCCTTTGTTCTTGGATGCTTTCAATTACAAGCATTTTGGCTACTTGTTTTTTCTCTTTCAGTGCTTTGTATTTCCACTTTCTATGTTCTAAATTCACCCATAATGAGCCCTTGAAACACTGTGCCCTGAACTTTACCGCAGTGAGAGCAGAACTCCGGGCCACTGTGTGAGTTGTCACTCTCTGTCACTCTCCACTCACAACCTCACAGTGTGTTCCCAGGTGTGTTGGCAATATTCAGGTCTTGTTGGTGATAAAGTTCTATGTTTCAAAGTTTCCTGATGACTTTTGCTGAAGGACTTCTTGCAGTCATAAAAAGCACCACAAGGTCTAGTTCTTCTATAGCTTTGGTTATTGATAGGCTGAGACCAGCACAAAACATGATGATTAACTTAATACTTTCATGTGATTTTCTGTTGCTTCTCAGTGTTCTGTTGTTTTAACTTTATGAACCCTTTTTAGCATTTCTTCTAAGACATGTCTTTGTTGTTGTTGTTATTTAGTTGCTAAGTCATGTCCAGCTCTTTTGAGACCCCATGGACTGTAGCCCACCAGGCTCCTCTGTCCATGGGATTTCCCAGGCAAGAATACTGGAGTGGGTCGCCATTTCCTTCTCCAGGGGATCTTCCCAACCCAGGGATTGAACATGCATCTCATGCATTGGCAGGCGGGTTCTTTACCCCTGAGACACCAGGGAAATCCTAAGTCATGTCTAGTGTGGATTAACTCCCTCAGCTTTTGTTTATTTGAGAAAGTGATTATTTGTCTTTTATTTTTGAAAAATTGTCTTGTCAGATAGGGTATTCTTGGTTGATAGCTTTTTTCTTTCCGCATTTTGAGTATATCATCCCATTGTTTTCTGGCCTGCAATGTTTTTGCTTAGAAATGAGTTGTTAGTATTATGATGGTTCTACTGGATCTGACATATCACTTGTCCTGCTGCTGTCAAAATTCTCTCCTTGTCTCTGATTTTGACAGTTTGAGTATAATGTATCTCACTGTGAGTTTCTTTTGTTCATCCTAGTTAGAGTGTACTGGCCTTCTAGAATCTGTGTCAGTTTTTCACTCAGATGTAGGAAGTTTTTGCCATTATTTCTTCAAATAAGCTTTCTCTCTCTCTTTTCCCATAATGTGTATATAGATCCCCTTGTTGATGTCCTGTAAGTCCCTTGTATTTTCTTCACTCTTTAAATTTTTTTTTTCCTTTTGTTCTTCTGAGTAATAGCAAATGACCCACCTTTGAGCAAAAATTTTATGTGACTTATTGTATTCTTCAACTTGACAGATTTCAGCTGTTTTTAAGAAATGTATTCTGTTTCTTGATATTCTCATTTGTTCATGCATCATTTCCTTGAGTTTGTGGAACATTATGTCACTTTTTTTTTTGGCTTCACTGTGAGGCATGTGAGATCTTAGCTCCCAGACCAGGGATCGAACCAGTGACTTTGCATTGGAAGTACACCATCTTAACTACTGGACCACTAGGAAAGTCCCTGCATCACTTTCTGATAAAAACTTTGTTTAGATAAGTGATATTACTCCATTCCTTTAGGATCAGTTTCTGGGATTTATTTTGTACATTGTTTGAGCCATTTTTCCTGCTTCTTTGTGTGTTTCATGACTTTATGTTTAGATTCATTAACTTGAAAAAATAGCTACTTCTTCCAGATTTTATGGACCAGCTTTATATAGAGCAAAAGCACTTAGCAAGCATCTTGGCTGGAGATTCTGGGGCCCTCCGAAACCTGTTTCTTTTGGTGGCCGCAATTACTGTGGGCTTGTGTGTAGAATTTCATGACTAGGAAAGCTTGCCAAGCTCATTCTCAGGAGCTAGTCCTCTCTTGCTGTCTTTGTTATCTGTTTGCACACTGAAAGTTCTGTAGTTCAACAGAAGCGAGCTCTTCCACCTTCCCCTTTTCAGTGGCATCCAAAATCTGTAGGCTCCCCTTCAATGCCCTGAATCAGGTTAGACAGTTACCAGTCCTTTGAGTTGCCTTCCAAAAAAACCAGGGCACTGGATGAAACTCCACTCCTCTCCCCCCATTAGAGGATGAGCCTCAAGTTGTGCACCTCAAGTCAGGCCATGCTGGTCACAGCAAATCACTTCTCTCACCCTCTATTCTCAGTGATTCCAGACATCCAGACTATGCCAGTTCTGTCAGCACTCCAAGCGAGGCAGGACAGAAGCCACTTCCTCAAGCAGCCCACTGCAGCATTGAATGCATGCCTCATCCATTTCTTTCCTGGGTTAATCACAACCTGGGGCATTCTTTTCGAAGAAGGCAATGGCACCCCACTCCAGGCCTCTTGCCTGGAGAATCCCGTGGACGGAGGAGCCTGGTAGGCTACAGTCCATGGGGTCGCTAAGAGTCAGACACGACTGAGCGACTTCACTTTCACTTTTCACTTTCATGCATTGGAGAAGGAAATGGTAGCCCACTCCAGTGTTCTTGCCTGGAGAATCCCAGGGACGGCGGAGCCTGGTGGGCTGCCGTCTCTGGGGTCGCACAGAGTCGGACACGACTGACGCGACTTAGCAGCAGCAGCAGCAGCAGCAGGGGCATTCTTTTGCCTCAGCATTGAGGTTTTGCGGGGGAGGTGTTGATGCAGGCGAAGTGATATTGCACTTCTTATCAGTTTTATTGTATCTGTTTTCAGCTTCGTAGTGGCCTATGGTATTGTGACTTCTTAAAAGTTTCTGAAAGTCTCATAAAGAAATTTTAATCCACATATCATTGCTAAACAGGTGTTTCTGTGGGGGAAGGAAGGCTGGGACTTCCTCTTACACCATCATTCTGATGTTACTCCTTACTGTATTTTGATTCAAGTAATCTTTAATCACATCTATATATGTGAATATTGTATCTCTCTTTCTATCGTGATTTTTTTTTTAAAGTTGATTTATCTCAGCCTCAACAAATTCAAATCAGTCGTCCTTTTTAGCTCCCGTGGAACTGTTTTGTACCTGCTTCTTTACTAGTCTACCCTAGTGCCATCCACCAGCTTTACTCACACACACACACAAACACAATTTTAACTTGGTTTTTCTTTTTTTTTTTTTTGTAAATAATGTACATACTGTCAATTTTTTATTAAAGGAAATATGCTTTGATGTGCTAGCATAACTGCTCTAGCTTCTTGTGTACCATAGTTCTATGTGGCTTCAGGTTTAGTACCTGTGAACAGGTGTACAAGACATTTATTACACTTTTTACCAAAGGGAGTTACCATTGTAGTACTTTTGTGTAAAATTTGTCTTCCTTCTTGCCCCAACTTTTTTTTTTGTAAATAAATAAAGCTTGGTTCTTAAGGAAAAAAAAAAAAATAAAGTTGATTTATTTATTTGACTGCTTCAGGCCTTAGCTGTGGCACGTGGAATCTTCACTGTGTCATGTGAAATCTTTCGCTGAAGCACAAGGGCTGCCCCAGGGCCTATGGGATCTTAGCTCCCCAACTAGGGATCGAACCTGTATTCCTTGCATTACAAAGCAGATTCTTAACCACTGGACCACAAGGGAAGTCCCAGAATTTTCTTTGATTATTTGATTGCACCAATTTTATTTTATAGATCTCCTACCAAAAAAGAAAACTTTTCTTCTAGTGTAATTTCTTCATTGGAAATATAATAAACTTGATATAAGTGATGAAAAATTTAAATTTATCAAAGTTTAATATTCTGTTGATGGGTAAACAGAAGACTAACCCAGAGGTCCACATAATGCAGCCTTGCTTAAATTAATTAATTTTTATGGTTTTTGTAAATGAAGGTCATTTAATTCTTAAGCAAAGAAATTTTTTTAACATTGAAATGACACATAAACTCCATTTACCAATTAACCTTTTCTGGTTTCACTTACCTGGAATTTATGTTTGATATAAAAATTATATTTTATATTTACTTTGGACAAAAAAATCCAGTTCATAATAATTGTTCACTCATATTAGTTTTTCTTCTCATACAGCATGGATTCTTCCTGCTTTTATACATTTATTTTTTCACATACACGAAGTCTACAATCTCTCTCTCTTTAGCTTCCTCATTGCTGATTCTACACATGACTCTTTCAACTATTCATTATATAAAAAACATTTCAAGGTCCCTAACTGTTGTCATTTTCCTATGTCAGTGTTTATGATACTGATAATGTTAGTAATTAAATGATACAAAAAATGGTCTCTTCAGTGTTTTCATCATTCACCCTTCAAATTAAGATCCCTTAGGTGAAAAAGATATAAGAAAAGGCAGTCAATATGAATTGAATTTATTTTAAATTTTTTGGCTGTGCCATATGGTGTGTGAGATCTTAGTTCCCTGACAAAGGATCCCACCTGCACCCCCTGAAGTGGAAGTGTGGAGTCTTAACCACTGGATGGCCAGGGAAGTCCCTGGATTGATTTAAAAAAAAAATTATTTAAACACCATTTGCAGCAACATGGATGGACTTAGAGATTATCATACTAAATGAAGTAAGTCAGAATGACAAAGACAAATATCATATGATATCAGTTGTGTGTGGAATCTGAAATGTGACACAAATGAGTATATCTGTGAAAAACACAGACTCACAGACATAAAGAATAGACTTGTAGTTTCCAGCAGTGAGAGAGGGAAGGATTGGAAGTTTGGATTAGCAGAGGTAAACTATTATAAATGTAATGGATAAACAACAGGGTACTACTGTCTTCAACAGGGAACTATATTAAACAACCTATGATAAACCATAATGGAAAAAAATTTGAAAAACTATATATATATGTATGTATAACTGAAACACTTTGCTGTACAGTAGAAATTAACAATGTAAATAAGCTATACATCAATACAATTTAAAGATAAATAAATAGATAAACCTTCTTTAAATAGGTTAACATGGTCTTTTAGATTAAGGTAAAAGTTATGTGTCAATTTTTGCATTTTGAATATTTTGCTGTTAAGGGAAACAACAAATATTGATTTAAAGTTTCTAACAGTCTACCTGTTGTTTCAAAGATAAAAGTGTTTCATGTGTATGTTTTAATGGTGTTTAAATGTTTGTTATTCTTCAGGGTTGCCCTGTGACCCCACTTTCATCCTGGGCTGTGCTCCCTGCAATGTGATCTGCTCCATTATTTTCCAGAACCGTTTTGATTATAAAGATCAAACTTTCCTAAATCTAATGAAAACAATAAATGAAAATATCAAGATTTTGGGCTCTCCGTGGATTCAGGTGAGGCCAAGGGCCTTTCTTCTGGAGGAATCACTTATTCTCTTTTTTCTATGAGGTCCAGATCTCTATACACCAAGCTGTGAGGTGAAAGTGTGAAGAGCACAGCCCTGCCCAGAGCTTAGCATCATGGAGTGCTCATCTGGAGCTGCTGGCTGAGCCCTTTAATGTTAGACAGGAAAATACATGCCCACAATTCAGTCCTGTTGACACTGTTCAGTGGTTTTTATACCAATTTTCAAAGCCCAGTTTCCATAAACTACTTTGGTAACATCCCCAAAGCATGCCCACACCAATAGAAGGACTTCCAGGCCCTTCTGTAAAGGCTTCCATTACTCACAAGTCTTATCATTCAGTCTCCACCTAGTTACTACTTCACCACCTTAGTTGGCAGAAATACCTGCATTTAGGAAGGAGAATATCTCCTTTGAGTGAAAGAGTGCTGCCAGGGAACACTGACTAGGTTAGGACTGTTTGATGCTTAAGTTGTCATCCTAACTGACATAGTAATTGCTTTGTGGATGACAAAAAATGGGATTTTTTTTTTTTTGGTGTAGGAACCACAAACCAACATCACAGGTGTACCCTATACTGAGCTGACATGTTCTGCCTTCTGCCTAAAAGACGGTGGTGTGACCTTACAGAGGTCACTTAAGTGCTCTGGTGCTCAGTTACTTTAGCCATAAAATGTTGAGTTTCATGGTGTCTTTAGGACACTTTCTGGAGAAGGAAATGGCAACCCACTCCAGTCCTCTTGCCTGGAAAATCCCATGGACAGAGGAGCCTGGTTGGCTACAGTCCATGGGGTCGTAAAGAGTCAGACATGACTGAGCGACTTCACTTGCACTTTCTTCACTTAGGACCCTTTCAGTCCTATTAATAAAATACTTATTTTATGTTTGAGTCTATGAGACAGAGGCAGAAACATCAGGGACCGGCTCTGTGCTCTGTATCAGGATGTGCAAACTCTCTTAACCTCTGTTGTCATCTACAAAATGTGAGTCATTGTCCTTTGTGCAGACCCTTATTTCATGGTTGTAGAGAAGAACTGATGTAAAAAACAGGGAGAATTGATATAAAGATGTTTTCATACTGGAAACATGATATGTACATATAGGAAATGATTATTATTTTTGATCCCTGACCAGAATTTTCTCCTTGAAATACTTCTATCAGCATAGAAAATTATGTATTTGTATAATAAAAATACTCCTCAACATTTAGAGACCATATTTATTTTAATATTTATACTACAGTTTCCAACCAGGACTTGGCATGTGAGTTTTAACTATTTATTTAATAAACTGTAGTTTTCTCTTCTAGGTCCTCAATATTTTCCCTGTGCTCCTTGATTTTTTTCCCATGGAGTTATAGTTATAAAAAACTTTCTACAAATACTGCTTATGTAAGAAATTATGTTTTGGAGAAATCAAGGGAACACCAAGCATCCCTGGATATTAACAATCCTCGAGACTTTATTGATTGCTTCCTGATCAAGATGGAGCAGGTAATAGGTTAAAGACAGCTCAATTATTTGATTACTTGTGCATTTTATAGATCATTGAATCTTCTGTATTTACCAAGGATGTTTCAGTGGTCTGGCAAGCAATGCTGACAAGCATTTTAAGTACTTGTGTGCATGAATCTATGCTAACCATTAAGAAGATGTAATATTTAGTCATTAAATAAGTGAAATACCTTGATTTTGCTCTTTGGGTGCTAATAATCTACCCAAGGAAAAACAGAATGATGTCATAGGTGAATTGGAAACTGATAACAATGAGTTAAAAGTAACAAAATATCATAGTATAATATGATGATGAACATGATCATAGCACACACAGTGTAGAGGGAATAAAGAATGACTAGGTCTAACTGGGCTTCCTGCTTGGCTGGTAGTTGCAAATAGATCAACATATTTGCATCGAAGGACAAGGGAGGGAATATGAGATATATGAATGAAGTATGTATGCTGCTGTTTACATAGGCATGTGATGGCAAAGAGTAGGTGTGTGGACAGAAGAAGCCTTAACTGAGTGTAAAGTAAATGGATTAGCAAAGATACGGAGTTATATTATATGATGTGAGCATGAACCCTGCACTCCATGTTGGAAAGACCATTTTCCCACATGAATTATCTTGGCAACCTTGTCAGAAATCAACTGACTCATAATTTGAGCATTTTTGCAACCTGGCATCTGTTTCAGTAAGCTAAATGTCAGTTTTTACATCAGTGGCACATCATCTGGACATCTTAATTACTAGTTTTGTAATTAGTTTTGAAGTTGAGTAGTGTGAGACCTCTAATTTTTTGTCATTTTATAAGATTGTTTTTGTTTTTCTGTGCCACTTAAATTTAGGAAAAACTTGTCAATTTATGCAAAGAAATCAGTGGTGATTTTTATAGAGATTGTGTGAAATCTGTCGATTTATGGAGTAATGTTATTTAAAAAATTAAGGTGAAATTCACATCAATTCAGTTCAGTCGCTTAGGCATGTATGATTCTTTGTGTCCCCATGGACTGTAGCATGCCAGGCAGCCCTGTCCATCACCTACTCCCAGAGCCTACTCAAATTCATGTCCACTGAGTTGGTGATGCCATTCAACCATCTCATCCTCTGTCGTCCCCTTCTCCTCCTGCCTTCAATTTTTCCCAGCATCAGGCTCTTTTCCAATGAGTCATTTCTTCGAATCAGGTGGCCCAAGTATTGGAGCTTCAGCTTCAGCATCAGTCCTTCCAATGAATATTCAGGACTGATTTCCTTTAGGATTGACTGGTTGGATCTCCTTGCAGTCCAAGGGACTCTCAAGAGTCTTCTCCAACACCACAGTTCAAAAGCATCAATTCTTTAGCATTCAGGTTTCTTTATGGTCCAACTCTCACATCTATACATGACTCCTGGAAAAACCATAGCTTTGACTAGATGGACCTTTGCTGGCAAAGGAATGTCTCTGCTTTTTAGTATGGTGTCTAGGTTGGTCATAGCTTTTGTTCCAAGGAGCAAGCATCTTTTAATTTCATGGCTGCAGTCACCATCTGCAGTGATTTTGGAACCCAAGAAAATAAAGTTTCTCACTGTTTCCATTGTTTCCCTATCTAATTTCCAAGAAGTGATGGGACCGGATGCCATCATCTTTGTTTTTTGAGTGTTGAGTTTTAAGCCAACTTTTTCACTCTTCTCTTTCACTTTCATCATGAGGCTCTTTAGTTCCTCTACATTTTCTGCCATAAGGGTGGTGTCATCTGTGTATCTGAGGTATTGGTATTTTTCTGGCAGTCTTGATTGCAGCTTGTGCTTCATCCAGTCTGGCATTACATGTGATGTACTCTGCATATAAGTTAAATAAGCAGGGTGACAATATACAGCCTTGACGTACTCCTTTCCCAATTTGGAACCAGTCTGTTGTTCCATGTCTGGTTCTAACTGTTGCTTCTTGACCTGTATACAGATTTCTCAGGAGGCAGGTCAGGTGGTCTGGTATTCTTATTTCTTTCAAAATTTTCCACAGTTTTCTGTGATCCACACAGTCAAAGGATTTAGTGTAATCAATAAAGCAGAAGTAGATGTTTTTCTGGAACACTCTTGCTTTTCTGTGATCCAGCGGATTTTGGCAATTTGTTCTCTAGTTCCTCTGCCTTTTCTAAATCCACTTGAACATCTGGAAGATCTTGCTTCAGGTACTGTTGAAGCCTAGCTTGGAGAATTTTGAACATTACTTTGGTAGTGTTTAAGATGAGTGCAAATGTGTGGTAGTTTGAACATTCTTTGGCATTGCCTTTCTTTGGGATTGGAATGAAAACTGACCTTTTCTAGTCCTATGGCCACTGCTGAGTTTCTCAAATTTGCTGGCGTATTGAGTGCAGCACTGTAAAAGCATCATCTTCTAAAACATGAAATAGATCAGCTGGAATTCCACCACCTCCACTAGCTTTGTTCGTAGTGATGCTCTCTGAGGCTTGCCTCACTTTGGACTCCATGATGTCTGGCTCGAGGTGAGTGATCACACCATCATGGTTGTCTGGGTCATTAAGATCTTTTCTGTATAGTTCTTGCCACCCTTTCTTAATATCTTCTGCATGCCATACAATTAATAGTGTACATTTTGGTTGTATTTAGTGCATTCACAATGTTGTGTGATCACTAGTTCTTGTTTCCAAACTTTCTCATCACTGTACAGAAGCATATGATGTCTATTAAATGATTGCTGTCCATTCTCTCCACCCCATCATGTGTCAACTTAATCTGCTTTATGTCTCTATGATTTGCCTTTTATGGATTCATTGTATAAAAGGACTCATAGCATCAACCCTTTTGTTTCTGGCTTCTTTCACCCTCTATAATGTTTTGGAGTATTTTCTAAGTTGTGATATGTATGAGCACTTTGCTTTTTTCATTTATGGATGAATAATATTCAATTGTATGTGTGTACTATAATTTTTTATGCATCCACGTAATGGTCAACATTTGTGTTGTTTTTCTTTGGGTGTTCTGAAAGATACTGCTACTAATATTTGTGTACAAATTTCTTCATGGGCACATTTTCCTTTTTGTTTGATATTTTCCTTGGAGTGGAATTGAGAAGACATATGATATTAATAATTTTATGTCTAACATTTGAGGAATAGTCAGACTTTCCAACAGTGACTGCAGCATTTATATTCCCGCCAGCAATGTATAGAGTTCCTGTTTTCACACATAATTGCCAATACTTACTTTCTAATTTTTAACACTATTAAACCTTGCTTAGGTAATGTGAAATTGCATCTGATTGTGACTATATTTTGTGTTTCCTTAATGAACAATGACATTGAATGTATTTCCTTGTTTGGAGAAATATCATCTAAGTCCTTCACCTTTTTAAAACTGGGTTCCTTGTCATTGTTGTTGAGCTGTTTTTCCAACATACTGGTTGTCATTTCACATCTTTCATTATGCTTATGATACATAAACATTTTAATTTTATTGAAATATGATACATATTAGATACATATGTACACACGTATGTATATTTGTTACTTTGGTGTCAAATTTAAGGATCAGTTGCCATTTCTGAGTTTCTAAAGCTATACTACAATGTTTTCTTCTAAGTGTTTTATAGATTTAACTCCTGTAAAATATTTTTCTGTTTTTTTTTAGAATTTATTTTTAATTGGAGGATAATTGCTTTACAATATTGTGCTAGTTTCTGCCATACATAATGGCAGAAAACATAAATCAGCCATAAAAATACATATGTCTCTGCCCTCTTGAACTTCCTTCCCACCTCCCACCTCCAACCCCATCCCACCCCTCCAGGTTGTCAGAGAGCGCTGGCCAGTGTGTTAATTTGATACATGTACATATTATAGAGTGATTACCACACTAAGTGAAGTTGCTCAGTTGTGTCTGACTCTTTGTGACCTGTGGACTGTAGCCCACCACATTCCTCCATCCATGGGATTTTCCAGGCAAGAACACTGGAGTGGATTGCCATTTCCTTCTCCAGGGGATCTTCCCAACCCAGGGATTGAACCTGGGTCTCCCGCATTGTAGGCAGACGCTTTACCATCTGAGCCACCAGGGTTACCACACTAGCATTGGGTTAAGTCCTCTATCTACTCACATAATTACTATTTCCTTTTTTTATAGTGAGGACATTCAACACGTTACTCTGTTAGTAACTGTCAAGTGTATAGTACAGTATTATTAGCTATAATCACCATTATGTACATTAGATCCCCCAAACATATTCATCATACACCTGGAGATTTTTATCCTTTGACCAATTATCTCCCTATTTCTCCTGCTACCCCCACTCCAACTCCTGATTGTTGCTATTCTGCTCTCTCTTTCTGTGAGTTTTTTTGAGTTGGGCATTAAATATATATGTGTGTGTATCATATTTAAATTTTTCATCTATTTTGAGTTAAATTTTTTATATGGAGTGAGACAGGGTCCATTCAATGTCACTGTTCATTAAGGAAACAAACACAAACACAGGGTCATGTCCTGTGTTTTTCCTGCACGATTTCACTGTCAGTGTAACTATCTCATAGTAACAAAATAATTCTAATTCTTCCCTTCCATCCCTTGTAGCATGCTGTCATTCATTCCACCTGTATATAAGCATATATATATTTATATATGAAGTATTCATAGGCATTACTCCATCAAATATATTGCTGTTATTTTGAACTTTTAGCTGTTAAACAAGTTATGAATGAGGAAAAGAAAACTTTTTTATGTTTATGCATTCTTTTCTTTGTAATTCTTTATTTCTTTATGTAGATGTGGTTTTGATTGATATAATTTTCCTTCTCTTGAAAGAATTTCTTTTAACACTTCTAGCAAGGTAGTCATACTGGTAACAGATTACTTCTATTTTTTTTTTTTTTTTATTTTTTTGGTCTGAACAGTTCTTCATTTTTGTACCCAGCAGTTTTGCAGGGTACACAGTCTTGGTTTGTGGTTTCTTTTTCTCAACACTTTAAATATTTCACTCCACTCTCTTCTTACTTGCAAGGTATGTGAAGTAAAGTCAGAATAATTCTTATCCTTTTTCCTCTTAAGCAAGGCACTTTTTACTTTCGGCTTTTTAAGAATTTTAAATTTACCTTTGACTTTTTGTAGTTTGAATATGTATGCCTAGAGTAGGATTTGTTTTTGTTTTTTGGCAATATTTTAATCAGTGTTCTTTGAGTTTCTTAGATCTGTAGTTTGGTGTATGATACTAATTTGGGGGAAATTCTGATTCATTATTATCTCAAATTTTTTTCTATTTCTTTTCCTCTTACTTTTCCTTCTGGCATTTCCAATATGAGTATGTTACACATTTTGAACTTGTCCCATAGTCCTTAGATTTGCTTTTTCTTTTGTCTGTCTCTCTTTTTAAAGTCTCTTTCTCTTTGTTTTAGAGGTTTCTACTGTGATATCCTCAAGTTCATAGATTATTTCTTCACTGTGTCTAGTGTAATACTAAGCCTGTCTCCTACTATTATTATAGAACTCTTCATTTATCCTTTCAATTATTTCAGTGTTTGCTTCATATATTTTGTGGCTCTGTTGTTTGGTGCACATAGGTGATGTTGTTATTGTTGTTGCTTAGTAGCTAAGTCCTGTCCGACTCTTTTGTGACCCTATGGGCTGTAGCCCATTATGCTTCTTTGTTTATGAGATGTTCCAAGTGAGAATACTGGGTGGATTGACATTTTCTTCTGCATGGGATCTTCCCAACCCAAGGATCGAACCTGGAGGCAGATTCTTTACTGCTGAGCCACTGGAGAAGCCCACAGATAGATGTATAATGTTATAGCTTCATGAAGAATTCACCTTTGTTGATCCAGTAAAAAAACACTCCATTCTCATTTGTTCCATTTAATTTCTTTGTGATTAAAATCTAACTTTTTTTTTCTAACATTCCTGCTGTATTTGGTTACTCACTGCTTGCAAAATCTTTTTCTCTCTTTTTCATTCAACATATTTTTATCTTTCAGTCTTAAGTGGGTCTCTTGTAGACAATATGCAGTTTTTAATTGAAAAGAATTGACATAAAATATATTAATTATAGATATACAACATAGTGATTCAATATATGTATATATTACAAGATGATTAGTGTAATAAATGTAGTTACCATCCATTCACACATGTTTATAGGTTTTCTTTCTTGTAATGAGAACTTTTAATATTTCCTTTCTTAGAAACTTTCAGAGATACAATACAGTATTAGCTATAGTCATCATGCTGTGTAGTAGTTACCCATGACTTATTTATTTTATAACTGGAATTTTGTACCTTTTGAGTTCCGTTATTCATCTTGACCACTCCCCATCTCTGGCAGCCAGTGTGTTCTCTGTATTTATGAGATCAGATTTGTAAAATATTTCACATGTAAGTTTGATCATATGGTAGTTATCTTTCTGTATCTGATGTTTCATTTACTGTGATAACTTCAAGGGCCATCCTTCATGATATCACAAGTGTTAGGATTTTCTTTTCTTTTGCATGCCTGAATTATATTCTATATATGTATGGATATATATATATATATATATTAAAATTTTGTTCTTTAAATATCTGTCTTAAATTGTGAGTTTTAGCCAGAGTGACTAATCACTTTAATTAATTTTGAAGAATTATTTTAATATTAATGGCTTTATTTCTGTTCTGCTGCTTTTTGCTGTAATGCATTTTATGATTGCTGTTTCTCAATTTTTTCATTATAGTCATATTTTTTGCTTGATCAATTTCGCAGGCACTTTTTTAATGCCTTCTTCAAATTTTTTGTGTTATTTTTAATTGATTTCTTAGTACTTATAATTGGGATTACTCTTAACATCCTAAATATATAGCAGTCCAGTATAAATTGCTTCCACAGTAGCTTCAAATTGCATATGTTAACTCTGCTCCCAACCAATGTCATCTCCCTTTATTTTGTTGATGTTATAAATTTCATCTTTGTATCTTTTGTGCCTAGAACAGGTATTTCTAATGATTTTTATTCAATTTTATGTTAAATAATATATAAAAGAAGAGCTTTTATACTAGGATACAATAATATTAGCTTTAGTACTTACCTACATTATTATTTTCAACAAAAATATTTATTTGTCAATCTGGGTTTGAATGATCATGTAATACATTTTCGTTTTAAGCTGAAAGGTGATTCCCTTTAGCATTTCTTATAGGGCCAGTCTTTTAAAAAGGAACCCCTTAGGTTTTATTTTGGAAATGTCTTCTATCACCTATTTTGTGGAGAGATAGTTATACCAGATATAGAATTTTTGGTTGACATTTTTACACTGAGGGCTTAATATCTTTCCATTGATTTATGGTTCCCACAGTTTCTGGAGAAAAATGATATATTATGCTATTGTGGGTCCTTTGTACATGATGAGTCACTTCTCCCTTGATGCTTCAAACATTCTCTAGTTTTGGCTTTTGACAGTTTGATTAAAATACACCCTTGCTCTGGGTCTTTTTGGCTTCAATATTCTTGAAGTTTGTTTAGCTTCTTTTATTCATACATTCATGTATTTCACCAAAATTTGGAAGTTTTTAGCCATTCTTTTTTCAAATATTTATTTTTTATTTCTTCTTTCTTTCTTTTCTGGGGCTCCTATTAAGTGGATGTTGGTGTACTTGTTTGAGTTCCAGTTGTGTCTCAGGCTCTGTTCATTTTTCTTTCTTCCTTTTTCTTCCTGATATTCACAGAAAATTTCTGTTCTCCTGGCTTCATGTTTGGTGTATTTTTTGGTGGGGGAGGCGGGGGCTTCCTCCAAGTCTGCTGTTGAAAAATTCTGGTAATTTTTTTTTTTTAATTTCAGGTATTGTACTTTTCAGCTCCAAAGTTTCTCTTTGGTTCCTTTTCTCATTATTCCCCACTTATTTATATATTTTCCTGATTTGCTTTAGTTCTTGTATGTAGTTTTCTTCAGCTCTTTGAGCCAGTTTCAGACATGAATTTTAAAGTTTTTATCGAGTAAATCCAATATATCTGGGGTTCATCAGGAATGATTTGTGTCGATTTGTTTTTTACTTGTTAATGGGCAATGTTTACCTGCTTTTGGTATGCTTTCTAATTTTTTTTTTAATATATGCACACGGTTTTATATATAATGCAGCATCACACCATGTAGGGCATTTACTCTTATTTTATACATTCAGATATGTTTGAAACACTTCTTAAGGCTACAAAACAGAACATAGAAAAATAAACAGGAATATATTCAACACTTACAAAAAGTGATATGATAAAGAATATAAAGTACTATTTTCCTTTCAACACTTCAAAAGATGTATATATACTTTTTTTTTTTACAAGTAACATCACAAATAATCACATCTTCACATGCTTTAAGTATTATTTGTACTCAGTGTAAGGCTATTATCATTTTTCATACATAAATTTTTTTCTAGCTCTGTAACAATGCAATTTTTTATCCATTCAAGTAAATTCAACCCCCAAATTGCTGTTTCCCAGCATTAAGACATGCACCCACCCCTCTTGTAGGATTTTCTAAAATTTTTATTTCAGGGGAGAAAAAACCTAAATTAGTGGGAATTCCCAGTTAGTGGGAGAGTAAGTGGCTTACACTAACAGCAAAACCTTAGTTCTTTGAAACTGACATACTGGAACTGAGCCATTATTAAGATTTGAAACAACACAATAGCATTTAGACATTAAATAGGAAGCAAAATACAGTAAACAGAAATAGTGTAGCCAAATATGCATTCTTTTCAGCTACACTAAAATGGACCTTGCTTAGTATCATAAGTGAAAGACTAAGGTAAAATAAATGAGGCATGAATAAATATTGCTAGTTCTAGGATGGCTGAAAGTTTTCTAAACCAGAAATGGTTAGAAAGGAACTTTATTGCACCAAGTCAATTATAAGCAAGTTTGCAGTTCACAGGCATTATTCAACCTTGAGTCACAAAGGAAACACACTGAAAGAATATAGAGTTGGCATCAAATATGATGACTATCAGTAGGGAAAATCTACTCCAGCCAGGCCCCAGCAGGGTCTGAGCTTAGGTCAGCCGTGAAAACGCACACACAGGTTAACAGGGAACAACAGGATGAGGACTACACAGATGCTAGCATCCTGCCGCCAGTGGGTATGTGGAACAAGAACTGAATCTATATGAGAGGAAATGAAATATACACAATACTAAAAGGAAAGGGGCTGGAATCAAATTCAGCAAAAGCCAACAAAAATGAGAAAAAGTGAGCTTTGGTCATGCTAAACGTTTGTTCTTCAAAATGTATATGATCATTAAGAGAGTAAGTTTCATAATTTCCAACTCAAAATACAAATGATTCTCACTTCTAAGCTTTTGCTTTTCTCTGAAACATTTTTATCTCATGTCAAATCATTCCTAGGAAAAACACAATCATCAGTCAGAATATACATTTGAAAACCTGACAATCACTGTATCTGATTTGTTTGGAGCTGGGACAGAGACAACGAGCACCACGCTGAGATACGGACTCCTCCTCCTGCTGAAGCACCCCGAGGTCACAGGTATGATAACATGGTGGGCAGGGTGATTTCAGGAACGATATTAGAAAGAGACTAGGAGTGTTTTACACTTTATTTCTCTTATGGTGGTAATTTAGTCTCTAAGTCGTGTCCAACTCTTGAGACCCCATGGACTATAGCGCGCTGGGCTCCTCTGTCCATGGGATTTCCCAGACTAGAATACTGGAGTGGTTTGCCATTTTCTTCTCCAGGGGATCTTCCTGACCCAGGGATCGAGCCCAGGTCTCCTGCATTGCAGGCAATCTCTTGTATTGCAGGCAGATTCTTTAAGGACCAAGCCACCAGGGAAGCCCCTTAAATCTCTGTTTGAGCACCTTAATGCTTTTCAGATTTAGTGAAGGAAAAGTAATGGGACATCTTAACATAATATAGCAGGATGACAGGAGTGAAGACACTGTGAAAGGTAGGAAAATCAACACAGCAGCATCTGGATTTCATGGGAGGTCATGTGCAGCAGGCATAGCCAGCATGAATTGACCTGCAGTTGCATAATGGCTTTCTTATGGAAAGATCACTCTGGAGTTTCCCCATTCTGAAAATGCAGTGTTCTAAAGCCAGGGCACAGAAAATGGAAATTCTGCTTATTGAAATATAAATGGAAATCCTGGAAATTTTGTGAGATTGCCTGATGAAATTTTCAGTGTTATGAGGGCTTAAAAAAGTTATATTGACAGGGAATTGGTTTAAGATGTGCATATAAAGGAATTTTATTAGTCAAGAGGTTTATTTCCAGGAAAATATTTCTTACCAAAATAAGAATTTGGTAGTGGTGGGGGTTGGGGTCAATAATTTTATCCTTTGCAAATAACTTTTTGTTAGAAATTAACCTTTAAAGAGTTAAGAGTTGTGAACAGCAGTTTAGAAATACATATGATCTTCTGTCATGTTAGGGTTTCAGTAAAATGACCATAGCCTCTTAACAGGCCAGAGTTAGCTTTTTAAAACTGGAGAGGCAGCTAACACATCTTCAACAAATTTTTGAAACACAGAGCATATTGAGAGGTGACAGTGAAATCAGACAGAGAATGAAGTTATGGCCTACATGTCAGAAGAGAAAGTTGTATAATGAGGAGAGTCATTTGTATCCTTACCATCCTGTAAGTTTCAGTATTTAGAAGTACCAAGAATCAAAGAGGATAGAGGGAGAAATAGGCTGATAAAGGTAGCTGTCCCAGCCATGACCCTTTCAGTTCAGTTCAGTTCAGTCACTCAGTCGTGTCCGACTCTTTGTGACCCCATGAATTGCAGCATGTCAGGCCTCCCTGTCCATCACCAACTCCCAGAGTCTACCCAAACCCATGTCTATTGAATCAGTGATGCCATCCAGCCGTCTCATCCTCTGTTGTTCCCTTCTCCTCCTGCCCTCAATCTCTCCCAGCATCAGAGTCTTTTCAAATGAGTCAGCTCTTTGCATGAGGTGGCCAAAGTACTGGAGTTTAAGCTTCAGCATCAGTCCTTCCAATGAACACCCAGGACTTATCTCCTTTAGGATGGACTGGTTGGATCTCCTTGCAGTCCAAGGGACTCTCAAGAGCCTTCTCCAACACCACAGTTCAAAAGCATCAATTCTTCAGCGCTCAGCTTTCTTCATAGTCCAACTCTCACATCCATACATGACCACTGGAAAAACCATAGCCTTGACTAGACAGACCTTTGTTGACAAAGTCATATCTCTGCTTTTTAATATGCTGTCTAGGTTGGTCATAACATTCCTTCCAAGGAGCAAATGTCTTTTAATTTTATGGCTGCAGTCACCATCTGCAGTGATTTTGGAGCCCCCCAAAATAAAGTCTGCCACTGTTTTCACTGTTTCCCCATCTATTTGCCAGGAAGTGATGGGACCAGATGCCATGATCTTCATTTTCTGAATGTTGAGCTTTAAGCCAACTTTTTCACTCTCCTCTTTCACTTTCATCAAGAGGCTTTTGAGTTCGTCTTCACTTTCTGCCATAAGGGTGGTGTCATCTGCGTATCTGAGGTTATTGATATTTCTCCTGGCAATCTTGATTCCAGCTTGTGCTTCTTCCAGCCCAGCTTTTCTCATGATGTACTCTGCATAGAAGTTAGATAATCAGGGTGACAATATACAGCCTTGATGTATTCCTTTTCCTCTTTGGAACCAGTCTGTTGTTCCATGTCTGGTTCTAACTGTTGCTTCCTGACCTACATACAGGTTTCTCAAGAGGCAGGTCAAGTGGTCTGGTATTCCCATCTCTTTCAGAATTTTCCACAGTTTATTGTGATCCATACAGTCAAAGGCTTTGGCATAGTCAGTAAAGCAGAAATAGATGTTTTTCTGGAACTCTCTTCCTTTTTCGATGATCCAGCAGATGTTGGCAACTTGATCTCTGGTTCCTTTGCCTTTTCTAAACCAGCTTGAACATCTGGAATTTCACAGTTCACGTATTGCTGAAGCCTGGCTTGGAGAATTTTGAACATTACTTTACTAGCGTGTGACATGAGTGCAATTGTGTGATAGTTCGAGCATTCTTTAGCCTTACCTTTCTTTGGGATTGGAATGAAAACTGACCCTTTCTAGTCCTGTGACCACTGCTGAGTTTCCCAAAATTTCTGACATATTGAGTGCAGCACTTTCACAGCATCATCTTTCAAGATTTGAAATAGCATGACCCTTTGACAGCTCCTTTTATCAGGTCATTCTTTCCCCAATAGGATGGGAGAAGCTTATTGCCTAGAGAAACTGAAACTAAGAGGCTTTACACTCAGGACACTGGGCAGAGACAGGGACAAAGAGTGAGGTCACAACTTGGAGCAAAGTTTAGGGAAAAATTCTCTTCTTGAGTTCAGGGACTCTTAGCTCCTTTCTCCATCCTGCTTTCTGAATTTGAGCATGCCAGAGAAAAACTCCAGAGAGTGAGGACACTGGAGAAAAGGCCTCCAAACTTTACCATGTACATAGAAAATTCTCTCAACATGTCTAGCAGAGTGAATGAAATAAAACTTTCCATCCCATGACACAGGTCATGAAATTTCAGAACACCAGAATAAAAGAGAAAATCACAAAAACTTTCAGAGAGATGTAGCATGTCATAGATAAAGGATTAGAGTTCAGTAAGGCATCAGAATTCAAGTCAAGTATCAAACTTTCATATTCAAATGCCTGAAGTCATGTCAGAGGAAGTCATGGGCTTTGGGAATCTTGAGAACTTGTGAAGCAGAAAAAGTGTCAGGGCTGTTGCTAGATAGCAGGTTTGGCAAATGTCCACTTCTAAATGGATCAGGTGGATAAAGCAAGTATGAAAGGAGATGCCAAGAACAAAAGACAAAAGGTGATGGATTATTTGTGACTTCTGAATAATAGGGAAATTATTATTAGGAGTTTGAAACATCTACCTCAGTATTTGGAAAGACTCATAAATCAGG
The DNA here is from genome assembly GCF_019923935.1 of Bubalus bubalis. Lineage (NCBI taxonomy): Eukaryota > Metazoa > Chordata > Mammalia > Artiodactyla > Bovidae > Bubalus > Bubalus bubalis. The sequence continues at coordinate 16,333,839 of NC_059179.1, forward strand.
GTACGGAGTTTTATGAATTGGACTAAAGAAACATAGTAAGCTCCAAGAAAGTACCAAAAGGAAGCATAATCATAGTTTTCTTAAGAGTGAGCATGTTTATTTAGTCAGAATGATGTTAAAATGAATGTTTTGAGAGCTAAAAATTATGGTGTAAATATATTGAAAGTGGAGTAAGGGGATTTGTGTGTGTATTTTGTATGAGGTGGGGATAGAGATGTAAATTCTCAACTCTCAAAGCAGGAAATCAGATATTGTTTAAAAATCTATAAAAAATAGAAACAGAGTCATTGATTAGAAATAGGGCAAACATTTCAGAAGAAACGACTAGAATGTTGAGTGACAGCATTTGGCAATTGGAGGAAGAGAGTAGCACTGCATATTGCACACATACAATACACAAATACACTAAAACACATATAACTTACCTTTTCAATCCACATATTATTTTGATATAAAATTAATAGATTCCCATTTTTCTCCCTCCAATGACTTTAGTTTCTTGACCCTGTGTTGTGTTTTTATTTTCAAACATTTTATCATTTCTGCTTGTATTATTGCGTATGCTAACATAGAAGTCTGTTTAGCTGTATCTTAAGTCTAGCTTGTCAGAGACTTACATGTATTTGTGTTATGGCAATTCTCTCTCCATGTCGAGGTCCATTTCTGAGCATATAACTTAAGTGTATAATGCTGTTGAGATAACTCATGAAGCATCATATATCCCTGAATTGCTCTGCATATGTGGTGTGCATTTTTTTCTTCTTCAGTCTTACTTATCTCTTATCAGCTAAGATCCAGGAAGAGATTGACCGTGTGATTGGCAGACACCGGAGCCCCTGCATGCAGGACAGGACCCACATGCCCTACATGGATGCTGTGCTGCATGAGATCCAGAGATACATTGACCTGGCTCCTACGAGCGTACCTCATGCTGTGAACTGTGACGTGAAATTCAGAAACTACCTCATCCCCAAGGTAACATTGGTTTCTCTTATACTGACCTCAGTGGTACTGAAGTTCCCATTTTAGACAGTTTGTGTGCCATCCTCTATGAAAGCAAGACAAAAGAAGTATAAGTAATCATTTGTGTGCAAGCTTGATGAATTGTGTGCTTTTTCAAGTTTAGTCTGTAAGCTTTATAACAGATTTTGACAGCTAGCAGTGCAAGACTTCCAAATTTTCTGTTTCTTTTATTTGGTTTGATGAAAGTTAACTGTTTACATTTCCAAATAAATCCTTTTTTTCCCCTTAGGTGCTTATTGTTGTTTTAAATGTTTTAAAATGCCTTTTCCATTCTGCTATCTGGATTGAAAATATAACTGATTTTATCATTTTAATAACTTTATATGAAGCAATCTTGCCAAATTTAAAATCATTGTTTAAAATTTCCCTCTAGATTAATTGCAGTTTCTCTATACATTGTCATGCTGTCTGGGCTAATAACTTTCTTTTAGCCTTGTTTTTATTTCTGATCTCAGAAGAATGGCGGTTAACATTTCACTATTGATAATGATATTTTCATGCAAAGATGGGCTCGATAAAGGACAGAAATGGTATGGACCTAACAGAAGCAGAAGATATTAAGAAGAGGTGGCAAGAATACACAAAAGAACTGTACAAAAAAGATCTTCATGACCAAGATAATCATGATGGTGTGATCACTCACCTAGAGCCAGACATCCTGGAATGTGAAGTCAAGTGGGCCTTAGAAAGCATCACTACAAAGCTAGTGGAGATGATGGAATTCCAGTTGAGCTATTTCAAATCCTGGAAGATGTTGCTGTGAAAGTGCTGCACTCAATATGCCAGCAAATTTGGAAAATTCAGCAGTGGCCACAGGACTGGAAAAAGTCAGTTTTCATTCCAATCCCAAAGAAAGGCAATGCCAAAGAATGCTCAAACTACCTCACAATTGACTCATCTCACATACTAGTAAAATAATGCTCAAAATTCTCCAAGCCAGGCTTCAGCAATATGTAAACTGTGAACTCCCAGATGTTCAAGCTGTTTTTAGAAAAGCCAGAAGAACCAGAGATCAAATTAATTGCCAACATCCACTGGATCATGGAAAAAGGAAGAGAGTTCCAGAAAAACATCTGTTTCTGCTTTATTGACTATGCCAAAGCCTTTGACTGTGTGGATCACAATAAACTGTAGAAAATTCTTCAAAAGATGGGAATACCAGACCACCTGACCTGCCTCTTGAGAAACCTATATGCAGGTCAGGAAGCAACAGTTAGAACTGGACGTGGAACAATGGACTGGTTCCAAATAGGAAAAGGAGTACGTCAAGGCTGTATATTGGCCACTTACTTGTGTCTTTGAAATGCCTAGTTACTTTTGGTTAAATACCAATTTTTATAAATGAAAAAATGCAGAGTTCAGATGTTATTTATTTTCTTCCAGAAAGGGTCCATCCCTCTCCTCCTTGGCAGATGGAATGATGTAACCTCTCCCATTTTGGGTATTTTGAGTAAAATTTGAACATTGACAGAGACTAATATTAACTTTATGTGTCAGCTTTCCTCTTTGAGGTTCTCCAAACTTTGGAATATTGAGACAGATTTTTGTCTTAGCAGATTTCTCATGCTCTCTAACACAGAATATCTGTATATATTCAGACTTTCTAGTTGGTGTGCTGAAAACTTCTCTTATCTACTTAAAGCCAAGTCATGGTGTTATTAAAATTATAAAATAATATAACTAAAATTTATATTTTGTTGGGGAAAGAAAGGAATGAGATTCTTAAGATACAAGTACTAGTGCCAATCCTTGGAGAAGACAGAATTGATGATTTTACTAGATTGTGAGACTTGTCTCAGTGATTGCAGTTTTGATACAAGGGTTAGAACTTCAAGTCTACTATTTTTTTTAACCAAAGGACATACTGAGAGAAGACTTTTCTTTTGTGACATTGGGGTCTAAGGTAATAATTGATCGAGCTTGTTTCTCCTTTTATTTCTAAGTATGTGGGAAACACTGTACTAAAATGGAGTGGCCCATCTCTCACATCCACGGTATTGGCAAATGACCATTATATTGTCATATGTCTATTACCAAATACTGGGGATGACCATCCCCTTCTGCATAGTCCCCCCAGTGTAGAAACATAAATATTGAGTTTTATTCTTGTTTAGTCACTAAGTCATGTCCAACTCTTTGTGACCCCATGGACTGTAGCACAGCAAGCTCTGCGGTCCTCCACTGTCTTCCAGTTTCCTTAATTTCATGTCCATTAAGTAGGTGATGCTGTCTAACCATCTCATCCTCTGCTGCCCTCTTCTGCTTTTGCCTTCAATCTTTCCCAGCATCAGGGTCTTTTTCAATAAGATTATTAGGAGGCTGATTCTGTTATACCTTTTTACCAATCATGTAAGTGATTAGCTTTATCCAAGGCTGGAGCCACCGGGCTAACTGGAGAATGCTCTAAGACAGGAGTATTACAGTATTTATGTAATACTTCAAAGTGTAAGTATTTCAGAATTTGAAGCTTTGAAGTGTCTGATGCCTTTTGTATCCTTTTGTATACTTCTGCTGTTGTAGCATGGAAGTAGTCAAGGACACATTAAACAAACAAGAATGGCTATATCCCTGTCTTTTTGGAAGCAAAAATTTAGATTGCATATAATTCCCATGTGTCACAAAGTGTCTTCCTTGATTATTTTCCATTTAAAATACTTAGGTCATTGTTTGTACTAAGGCCATATTTGCACATAGGTTGATATTTGTTAGTATATAAGTCTGTCTAAAAGAACATTTTGCAATGCTGTAAGATTGATGTGTGGGATTGTTTTGTTTGTTTATCTAAAGAAAGTTTTCCAGCACAGGGTCTGAAAGATTTACCCTTATAAACTTCATAATTTTAGTGCTTACATTTAGATGATGGTTTATGCAGGGCTTCCCTGGTGGCTCAGAGGTTAAAGCGTCTGCCTGGAATGCGGGAGACCCAGGTTCGATCCCTGGGTCAGGAAGATCCCCTGGAGAAGGAAATGGCAACCCACTCCAGTACTCTTGCCTGGAGAATCCCATGGAGGGAGGAGCCTGGTAGGGTACAGTCCATGGGGTCGCAAAGAGTCGGACGCGACTGAGCGACTTCACTTTCACTTTCATGCAGGTAATTTTTACTTATGACTAAGAGTAATGATTATGCTTCTTTTATTTCTCTATGAAATATGCATTTGTTTGGGCGGCATTTGCTGAAAGTATTGCCTTTTGTACCTTTTTTTGTTATCTTAGATGTTTTATTTCTTATATAAACACAAACAAGGGAATAATAAAGAGTTGTATACCTTTTATATGATAACCTTAGGGGATGGAAGATTCCCCAAGTTTGCATTAATTATTTTTTAAACATAGAACCTTAAAAACATGTTTATATGTATGTTATACATGAATTTGTATATTTACCTGCTTTTGCAATGTTGAGAGATAATCAATAAAAAATCTGTAATAGGAATAGAAAAGAATTTTATTTGAGCTAAACTGAGGACTATAGCCCAAAAGACAACCTCTCAGATAACTCTGAGGAACTGCTCTGGAGAGGTATGGTTTATCCACACAATTGTATATCTTGTCAGAGCAAAGAACATCAGGAAGCCAGAGATACATTCTTACAAGGTTTCAAAAACAGATTATTAACATATGCACAGCAAGTTGGTATGGCCTTGGCACTTGAGAGAGGAGTCTTCTCGTTGCAAGAGTTTCAACATTGGTGTCCAAGAAAGGAGGCATTTAATCTTTATTTTTAACATGGACATTCTTTATTTCTGTTCAATATACATTTTCTTAATAATTAGTGCGTATGTTTGATAGGCCACAAACAGGATGTTCTAGTTAGCATTTAAGTTAAATTCAAGTTTATAAATTAGACTGACTTCTCCATACCTCAATATGTAAAAACTTCTTCCACAAATATTCATTTAACAATCTATCATCTACTTTTCTACACTTCTCTATTTCAGTATGTATAGCTCAAAATAGCAATTTTTGTATACAGAGCAATAATAGCAATTATACTCAAGAGTTATCATTGATAGAATAATATTATCTAGTGTACAGCCTATATTGAAAATTTCCGAGTTTTTCTGTAATAAACTTTATGGCTTTTTTCTTTGAAAATCAGTGTCCAGCCTGGAAACAAGATTATAATTTGGATATCTTTTCCTGGTTCTCCCTGTTCTCTCCTGTTACTAGTTTTGTTTGCCCTCTTTGTTTTCTTTTAGTACATTTTAACTCTGTGAAGAGTTCAATTTAGTAGTCATGTGAAATATTCCTCAGGCTGGTTTTGTGTGATTGTTTTCTGGACATAGATTCCAGTTACGATTTCAACTATATAGGTGCTTTGTGTTTCCCACTGAAATTTATTAGGTAGGTGAAGGCACATATGTGAGTTATCCCATTATTGGTTATGTAGTATTGTTCATAACCTCCCCCACAATGTAATTGTGGTCTGATATGGACTAAAAATGGCACCCCACTCCAGTACTTCTGCCTGGAAAATCCCATGGACAGAGAAGCTTGGTAGGCTGCAGTCCATGGGGTCACTGAGGGTCGGACACGACTGAGCGACTTCACTTTCACTTTTCACTTTCATGCATTGGAGAAGGAAATGGCAACCCCCTCCAGTGTTCTTGCCTGGAGAATCCCAGGGACTGGGGAGCCTGGTGGGCTGTCGTCTATGAGGTCACACAGAGTCGGACACGACTGAAGTGACTTAGCAGCAGTAGCAGCAGTATTGTTCACATGATAAAGTGGTATCTGCCTGATTACTCCATGAAACAGGTCCTTTTTTTCCACATTTAATTAATAAAAGATTACCTGGTACTTTATAGATTTGTATCTTTCTTCTCAATCATTTACCCAATAGTTTTAGTGTTAATGGATAAAACTTGCTTAAATTAATGATCGTAAGCTGAATTACTGTGAAATGATTTTGTGAATTTTACAGTCCTTTCTGTGTTTCAAATCTAGGATTAATCTGTGATGAAGTCTGCCCTATATTTTAAAATAAAGACATACAATCTGCATGTCAATGGTAAACAATAATATTTGTTACTGTACTTACCTTGTTATTATAGAAGAGGTTATTTTGTATTAGATCAAATGCCTGTTTACAAAAGCCATACAAACAGATAATTTGAGACATTTCAAGCACAATAGAGACTTCCACATTAAACCATAATCCACATATGAGATGAGTAAAAATTGAAATGATAAAGCAGCTGGTGGGGGCAGATACCATGTCCTAATGTGGTGATTAGCAGAATGGATTCATAAGTTCTAGGACCCATGTACTGAGTATTTCAGATGCTGCCAGTGTTCATTTTGGCAGCATCACCACCACTAGTCTTAAACTTATCCTTATTACTTGTTCTGTCTGACTCAAAATGCCACTGACCTTCTTTTGAACCAAAATTAATCATCTATCCTAAGATTGGACTAAATGATTTTCAGCAGTTCTTCTAGGTCTGTGACTTCTTCATAGTTTAGTTTATCTTCATCTGTTCTTTCCAGGGCACAGATATACTAACATCACTGACTTCTGTGCTGCATGATGACAAAGAATTCCCCAACCCAGAGGTATTTGACCCTGGCCACTTCCTGGATGAGAATGGCAACTTTAGGAAGAGCGACTATTTCATGGCTTTCTCAGCAGGTAACACACATTTATTTTTTTCATTGCTTCAGTGGACAATTTTCCCTTGTGGCTCAGTGGTTAAATAATCCACCTGGAATGAGGGAGACCAGTGTTCAATCCCTGGTTTGGAAAGATCCCCTGGAGAAGGGAAAGGCTACCTACTCCAGTATTCTGGCCTAGAGAATTCCATGGACAGCACATGGGTTGCAAAGAGTCGGACACTACTGAGTGACTTTCACTTTCAGTGGACAAGGTGCCTTTGGGCATCCTTTGGAACTTCCATAGTGCCCACTCTGCTCCTGGTCAAAATGCTCTTTTTCCATGATGAGAGACAGCAGTACCAATGCCCGCACACTTTCCCTCCCTATGAGACATCCTCATTTTTGGAGTAGATTATTGGAGCTTTGGAGAGGTGACACAGTTCTTTCTAATTCAGAAATAAAATTTAAGCTACATTCTGAAAATACAAGAGAAGTGCATTGTAGACAAAAGTAACTCTGTGTTATAAAACTTTAAAACTTCAAGGTCAATGTAGATTTGATATATTTCCAACAGAGAATAGAGGCTGTGAAGAATGGAAAGAAAGACATTGGACCATCACTAGGAACAAAATACAACCAATATATGAGTATTTCTAGAAAAAAAATTGATGGAACCTTGAAAATGTCAAAATGGAGTTACAATACACTTAATGAAGTATATGATATAGTGCTGATAACTCAATAAATATCTGCTGAGAGGATACCTGTTAAGATTAGATGTTAGATGGATAGCATGAGTGTCTACCCTTTGTCCTTCTGTCTATCTAACCATTTGTGTTCCATCCATCCATTCAAACATTCATCAAAAAGTTACTGCATAGTCTGTTTCTGGCAGCCAGAAACACAGTGTTCAAGGAGTATGTACTCTCTGTGTTTGTTATTTTCAGGAAAACGGGTTTGTGTGGGAGAGGCCCTGGCCCGCATGGAGCTGTTTTTATTCCTGACCACAATTTTACAAAAATTTACCTTGAAATCTGTGGTTGACCCAAAGGACCTCGACACCACCCCAGCTGTTACTGGAATAGCTAATGTGCCACCTCCTTACCAGCTCTGCTTTATTCCTGTGTGAAGAATGCTAAATTATACAGCTTTCTCAGTGGTGTTGTCTTTAACTCCCTTTCATGGGGGGCATTGTTCACCAGTGTCATGTTAATCTTTCCTGAGAACACATCTCTGGCCTCTTCTCATTCCCTGTGCAATTTCACTACAGAAATATATCTGCTATTCTCCCTATCCTGTAACATTTGTATTGGCCATCACATATGCTAATACATATCTAATATTAAGTAGTAGTGTGTGCCTAGTACCATGTACTCAGTACAAAGTAATGCATGATGATTAATGTGTGCCAATGAGACCTATTTCTCCAGTGCATGTTTTTTCTAATAAAAAGCAGAATCTGATGAGCCACTTCTCAGTCTTTCCTTCTTTTGTGCATATTGCAAGTAAGAAAGGAAAAAAAAAAACAAGACAAAGATGTCATGCTGGTCATTATAGTGATACACACAGAGGACAGAGGGAATGAGAGCAGAAAATCTCCCTTGAATGCTTGTATGTACTTATTTGAGATTTGGTTTAAAAACTGAGAGAAATTGTTTTCAAGAGCAGCTTCATCCTGTAGGGAATATTGAGATCCGTGATAGTGAGCAATTAAAAGTCAGACACAGAAAACCACAATTAAAAATCAGAACAGAAATCAATGAGATTGTGTATAAGAAATCACCTATAGGCAGTCTCTTTCCAAAATAAGAGAGAACATTTCACAAGTTGTAATTAAAAGAGGGGCCATCTCTTTGATGCCATGGATTTTGAAAGCATAATGGAGTATTATGAACAGCAGAAATAGAGAAGCCATGCTAAAATTTGTATGTAACCAAAAAGACCCTGAAAAGCCAAAGCAATCCTGAGAAAGAAGAACAAGGCCAGAGGCATTATACTTTCTGATCTCAAACTATACAATGAAGCTACTGGACTGGCAAAAACTGTTGTGAAAATATTTATACTACCCAAAGCAATCTATGTATTTAATGTAATCCTTATCAAAATACCCTTGAAATTTTCCACAGCACTGTAACAATTTTAAGCTTCATGTAGAACTACAAAAGACCATGAATTGCCAAAGCACTCTTGAGAAAAAAGAATGAAGCTCCCAGACTTCAAACTATACTACAAGGCTACAGTAATCAAAATAGCATGGTATGGCGTAAGCACAGACAGAGCAATGGAAAAGAACAGACAGCTCAGATATAAACTCAAGCACATGTGGTCAATTAATCTATGACAAAGGAGGCAAGTATGTACAATAGTGAAAAGACAGTATCTTCCATAAGTGGTACTGGGAAAACGTGGCACTACATGTAAAATAATGAAATTAGAACTACTTACACCATACACAAAAGAAACTTTAAAATTGGTGAGACACCTAAATGTAAGATGAGAAACCATGAAACTCAAAGAAGAAAACATAGAACACTCTTTGACATAAATTATAGCAATATTTTTTTTGGATTGGTCTCTTAAGGCAAAATAAATAAAAGCAAAAATAAACAAATGAACTTAATTAAACATAAAAACGTCATACAACAAAGGATGTCATCAGCAAAAAGACAACCTTCAGAATTAGAGAAAATATTTACAAATAATATGACCAATAGGGGTTAATATCCAAAAAACATAAACAACTCATACAACTCAATATCAAACAAGCGATTCTGTTAAAAATGGTAGAAGATATGAATAGACTTTTTAAAGAAAGACATACTGATGGCTACCAGGCACATGAAAAGATGTTCAACATTGCTAATCATCAGTTCAGTTCAGTGCAGTCATTCAGTCGTGTCTGACTCTTTGCGACCCCATGAATTGCAGCATGCCAGGCCTCCCTGACCATCACCAACTCCTAGAGTTTACCCAAATTCATGTCCATCGAGTCAGTGATGCCATCCAGCCATCTTATCCTCTGTTGTCCCCTTCTCCTCCTTCCCCCAACCCCTGCCAGCATCAGGGTCATTCCAATGAGTCAACTCTTCGCATGAGGTGGCCAAAGTACTGGAGTTTCAGCTTCAGCATCAGTCCTTCCAATGAACACCCAAGACTGATCTCCTTTAGGATGGACTAGTTGGATCTCCTTGCAGTCCAAGGGACTCTCAAGAGCCTTCTCCAACACCACAGTTCAAAAGCATCAATTCTTTGGTGTTCAGCTTTCTTCACAGTCCAGCTCTCACATCCATACATGACTACTGGAAAAACCATAGCCTTGACTAGATGGACTTTTGTTGACAAAATAATGTCTCTGCTTTTGAATATGCTGTCTAGGTTGGTCATAACTTTCCTTCCAAGGAGTAAGCATCTTTTAATTTCATGGCTGCAATCACCATCTGCAGTTATTTTGGAGCCCCCCAAAATAGTCAACCACTGTTTCCACTGTTTCCCCATTTATTTCCCAGGAAGTGATGGGACGAGATGGCATGATCTTAGTTTTCTGAATGTTGAGCTTTAAGCCAACTTTTTCACTCTCCTCCTTCACTTTCATCAAGAGGCTTTTTAATTCCTCTTCACTTTCTGCCATAAGGGTGGTGTCATCTGCGTATCTGAGGTTATTGATATTTCTCCCGGCAACCTTGATTCCAGCTTGTGCTTCTTCCAGCCCAGCATTTCTGATGATGTACTCTGCATAGAAGTTAAATAAGCAGGGTGACAATATACAGACTTGACGTACTCCTTTTCCTATTTGGAACCAGTCTGTTGTTCCATGTCCAGTTCTAACTGTTGCTTCCTGTCTTGCTAATCATCAGAAAAATTCAAATCAGAAAGACAATGAGAAATCACCTCACACCTGTCAAAATGGCTATCATCAAAAAGACCACAAATAACAAATGTTGGAGAGGGTGAAGAGAAAAGAGAACTCTTGTACACTGTTGGTGGGAACATAAAGTGGTGCAGGCACTATGGAAAACAGTAAGGAGTGTGCTTAAAAACTAATAATAGGACTACCATACGATCCAGCAATTCCACCCCTGGGTATAGCCAAGGAAAATGAAAACAGTAATTCAAAGAGATATATGCAGCCCAGTGTTCATAGAAGCACTGCCTATAAGTCAAGTCATAGAAGCAACCCAGGATCCATCAACAGACAGATGGAAAAAGAAGATGCAGTATAAACATACAATGGAATATTACTCAGGCATAAAAAGAATGAAATTCTGCCAATTATAGGAAGGTGAATGTTCCTAAAGAATATTATGCTTACTGAAATAAGTTAGAGAAAGAAAAATACTATATGATAACACTTATATGTGAAATCTAAAAAAATTATTCAAATTTAGACTTGAGATTTCAAGGTAAAAGTCATGTACATTTACTTACATAGTTGCTTTATATGTCTTTGGTTGTTTAAGAGGTTTAAATTTTATTATTGTTAACTATGAATTCCCAGAATGGAGATCTGGTTGAAATCACGAAGTGTTTATTTGGGATTTGTTAGGACTGCTGCCCAGGACACACAGATCCAAAAAATGCTTAAACTTTATTCTTCCAGACTACAAAATGTGAAAGTTTATAAAGGCAAAAATGGAAAATTGTTTCAAGAATTAGGATTGGATATTTTGTAATAACTGTTAAGGGAAAATAACCTTTAAAAATTGTACAGAAAATTAAGAATTTTAAAGAGTAAGTATTTTGAGACTAGAAAAATACTCTTAGATTACCTGCCACACCCAGTGGAATCACAAGAGTCTCTGAAGGAGGAGGTCAAGGGGATCAAAGAACATTGAAGATGCTGTGCTGCTGACCTTGACAAAGGAGGAGGTGGTCGTGAGTTAAGGAATGCGGGTAGCCTGTAGAAACTGCAAAAGATAAGGAAATGGGTTCTCCTGAGAGCCTCCAGGCAGCCCTGTCAACACCTTAATTTTCAGACTTGTGACCTCTAGAATTGTAATATAATAAATTAGTGTTATTTTAAGCCAGAAAAAATATGAGGATTGGAGATGGCAAGATGTAAAGATTCTTGTTAAGCGAGGTTTGGTTGTGTTTGAAATGATTGAACAGTTGTGAAGCAGGCAGTTTTGAAACTACAAACTTGCAGTTAACAGCTACTAGTCTATGTCATTTTGAAAATGGCTGGTGGAGTACTTGAGTTTGACACAGTTCAGAATTGAAGTAGTCAGTGATGCATGAACATGTCTGAAATCACATCCACAATGACTGCCCACAGTTACTCCATTTTTATTTCCTTAAATATGTCATCATTTTGAAGGCAAAAGAAGAGAGCAGAAGAGGGTTAGATGTTTAGATAGCATTACCGACTTAATGGACATGAACTTAAGCAAACTCCTAGAGATAATGGAGGACAGGGAGTCCTGGCGTGCTATGGTCCATGGAGTTGAAAGAGTCAGATATGACTTAGTGACTGAACAACAACAACTGTAACGTTGGATTTCTGTGGTAACTCAGTGGTAAAGAATCCACCTGCTAATGCAGGAGAGGTGGGTTCGATCCCTGGGTCAGGAAGATTCCTTGGAGAAGGAAATGGCAACCCACTTTAGTATTCTTGCCTGGAGAATCCCATGGACACAGAAGCCTGGCAGGCTACAGTCCATGGGGTTCCAAGAATCGGACATGACTTAGTGACTAAACCATTACCACCAGTGGCTTGGAAACAGTAAGTAAATTAAGCTCAACTAAAATAATAAATATTTCTGTGGGCAAACTGTTAACATAAGTCACATTACTTCTATAAACTTTGATGTTTCTCTTGCTTTTTAACTCTGTCACTGTCATAAATAGAGAAGCAATGTGCTTTTTGAGTAGAGGAACACTTAGCTTTTTGTATGACAGAATCAAAATAATAAAGTGTCTAAAGCATGAGTGTTGCTTCCCTTCTTTGTTTCACAGCAATTTGCTATGATTTGGGGCTGAAGGTAATTGGTAAATGAAATGGTTGGTGATAAAAAATTTCCTTGCGAAAGATGTGCACTGTATAAGCTGTGTGTTTTGTTCAGACAGCCGTGAAAATAGAACTTTTCTGAAGAATCACATTGTGCTTGGCATTAAGGAAATAGCTCTGCATGCATCAGTGAAAGAAGTCATTAGTTAGAGTCCAACTGGCAGCAGCAGCATTCATTGGGATTCTGGAGGAAGCTGCCATCTGTATCTTGTGAATGGTGCAGGATGCAAAATGTTGTTCTTCTATGGGATGCAGCATGTCCTGGCACTGTCTCTATGATGCTTCCTTTCTTTCTGTGTTAGTGATACAAGTGTATCTCAAAGTAGTCTGGGCACTAGAATTATTTGAACTTATTTTTTAAAATACAGAATTATAGTATATTCAGTATTTTGTAATGGCCTATAATGAAACAGAATTTGAAAAAATAATATATGTCATATATATATAATTTAGTCAATTTGCAGTACTCTTGAGACTAGTTATTGTAGTTTTATAACACAGTATTATAAATCAACCATACTTCAAAATATAATCATAGTATTCATCATGCATGCATGCATGCTAGGTCAGTTCAGGCATGTCCAACACTTTGCAACCCTGTGGACTAGGGAATCAGAATTCTCATGGAAAGAATTCTATATGTAACTCTGAAGCAGTCAGCTGGTTATTGGTTTAAAGGTGGGCTTTGATGATTGATATATTGCTCAAGAATCAAAAGTTGAACAAGACGAGTTTCAAATATGAATCCTCTGTCTAGTAGCCATTGGGATTGGAAATTAATTGCTATTTCTTGACCTCAGTTTCCTTATTTATAAGTGGAGCAAATAAACCTGCTGAAGGTGCTGATATGAGGATTAATTGTAATCTCTGTACCAGTTACTTGGGCCTTTTCCTGGCATTGCAGTTAATTCATTAGTGGAAGCTGTAGCAATCGCCATCATATTTATATATTATATTCAGGAACATTTTATGCTGTATGTGGCAGAATCAAAGCATAATTGTAGGATGATAATACATTTTGCATCAGGCACAATATAATATCACATATAGACTTCTTTTGCTATTACATGCATCTCCATTCCCAGCTCTCAAAAGTCTGTGGCCCTGTGTTCACTGTGTATTTTGGCATGAAGCCCACGGTGGTTTTGCATGGCTACAAAGCCCTGCAGGAAGCACTGATTGATCTGGGAGAGGAGTTTTCTGGAAGATACAGTTTCCCAGTGAATGAGAAAACTAGAAAAGGACATAGTAGGTGTGCATGTGTGCATGCTCTGCATTGGCAATAGGGGTGAAACTGAAAGTCGCTCGGTCGTGTCCAACTCTTTGTGACTCCATGGACTGCAGAGTTCATGGAATTCTTCAGGCTAGAATATCGGAGTGGGTAGCCTTTCCCTTCTCCAGGGGATCTTCCCAACTCAGGGATCGAACCCAGGTCTTCTGCACTGCAGATGGATTCTTTACCAGCTGAGCCACAAGGGAAGCCCAAGAATACTGGAGTGGGTAACCTATCACTTCTACAGTGGATCTTCCCAACCCAGGGATTGAACCCTGGTCTCACGCATTGCAGGTGGATTCTTTACCAACTGAGCTATCAGGGAAGCCCCAGGCAATAGGGGTTGGGAGGATGGAAAAGAGGGATTTGAGGAGCATTCCATCAGAGCTGGATCCACCAGAAAGGCTGCCAACAGTCAGCTCACTCCTCTTTCCCTACTGGTTTCTGTTTATTCTCCTAGTGTAGGAATCCTTTTCAGCAATGGGAAGAATTGGAAAGGGACCCAGTACTTCTCCCTCATGATCCTGCAGAATTTGGGAATGGGGAAGAGGAACATTGAGAACCATGTTCAAGAGGAAGTGTGCTTGCTGCCTTGTGGAGGAGTTGAGAAAAACCAATGGTGGGTGATGCTGTATTCTGTAACTATGACCTTAACACACTGCTCTCTTCTCCAATGACTCCCTTGGAAACATTTCAGGAGTGGCCACATCTTTCCTATGGATCATGATTGCAGCCTTTCTTTGGAAGGGAGGGGTGTGAAGAAGAGGAAGCCAAGGGAGCTTTTGTGTAGCCATGCTGATTGTCGTATGTACACCCATGATTGTGCACACAATGTGGGTTTAAAGGTAATTTAATTATACTTTCTCCTGAACTTTGTTCACAAAGAATAGTTTCAAGTCATTTCCTGGAAAACTTAGAGAACAATATTTTTCATTGCATAAATATAGGTTGTCTATTTCAGGGGCTTTCAACAGGGAATATTTGTTAACTTGACAGGGTGGGAATGACCTCCACATACCCTTATGGAGCATGAAACAAATGTCATGTGCATTCACTTAATTGAATTAGATTTATATGTTCAGCCTCACAGAAATGGCTGACAGTATGTGCAGGGCCCAAAGCTATCCTTCTGACTGATAGAATTGTTCTGGTCACACTTGCTAGAAAATATCAGCATTCTTATTGAAAGGTTGCTACTGCAAACTGTGTGTTAGGCCAGGATTCATGACCTCCAGAGGAGAATTTTGACCCGAGGTCAGAGGAGAATTTTGACCCGAGGTCAGACAAGGCTTGACTACTTGGAGCTTTTGCATAGCAGACTTTTAGAGATAGGGAAAGTATAATAGAGATAGGGAAAGCTTCTGACATAGACATCAGAAGGGGACAGAAAGAGTGCCCCCTTGCAAGTTTTTAGCAAGGTGTTTTATGCAGGAGGAGAAGGAGACAACAGAGGATGAGATGGTTGGATGGCATCATTGACTCAATGGACATGAGTTTGAGTAAACTGCAGGAGTTAGTGATGGACAGGGAGGCCTGGCATGCTGCAGTCCATGGGGTCGCAAAGAGTTGGACATGACTGAGCAACTGAACTGAACTGAACTGAACTGACTTTATGCCTGTTAGAAAGCTATTAATCAGATAAGAGAGACACCTCAAGGCTGAGGGAGTTTCACCAGGCCCCTCTTCCACAGTATGCATTTTTGACATAAGATGGCATGATGTCTGTCATCCCTTGGCCATAAAACAATTGACTAGGAATACTAGCTTGTTGAGCCATTATCAGCCCAAGGTTTGAGAAAAGAAAAAAATTTAGTCTTAGGCAGAACCATTTTGAAGAAAGGCAGATTCCAAAACATAGTTTCTCTAACATAGCTTAAGAAAATCATTTCCATAAGAAAAAAGCATCAGTTAGCTCAAGGCAGAACCAGGTGTGCCAACACAGAATTAAAAGAAGCCTCTTTTAATTTTGTGTCAGTCAGTCAGTTCAGTCGCTTAGTCGTGTCTGACTCTTTGCGACCCCATGAACCGCAGCACACCAGGCCTCCCTGTCCAACTCCTGGAGTTTACTCAGACACACCTCCATTGAGTTGGTGATGTCATCCAAACATCTCATCCTCCATTGTCCCCTTCTCTTCCTGCTTTCAATCTTTCCCAGCATCAGGATCTTTTGAAATGACTCAGTTCTTCGCATCAGGCAGCCAAAGTATTGGAGTTTCAGCTTTAGTATCAGTCCTTTCAGTGAACATTCAGGACTGATTTCCTTTAGAATGGACTGGTTGGATCTCCTTGCAGTCCAAGGGACTCTCAAGAGACTTCTCCAACACCACAGTTCAAAAGCATCAATTCTTCTGTGCTCGGCTTTCTTTATAGTCCAACTCTCACATCCATACATGACTATTGGAAAAACCATAACTTTAACTAGGTGGACTTTTGTTGGCAAAGTAATGTCTCTGCTTTTTAAAATGCTGTCTAGGTTGGTCATAACTTTTCTTCCAAGGAGCAAGCGTCTTTTAATTTTATGGCTGCAATCACCATCTGCAGTGATTTTGGAGCTCCCCCCAAAAAAGTCTGTCACTGTTTCCACATCTATTTGCCATGAAGTGATGGGACCAGATGCCATGATCTTAGTTTTCTGGATGTTGTGTAGAAAGGGAAAAAAACGTTTGCCACTTGCAGTTTATTTCTTCCTGCCGCTTGGGGTCCTCTGGTCTTCCTACCTGTTGTGAAAGTGAAAGTCACTCAGTCGTGTCCAACTCTTGGCTATCCCATGGACTATGCAGTCCATGGCATTCTCCAGCCCAGAATACTAAAGTGGGTAGCCTTTCCCCTCTCCAGGGGATCTTCTCAACCCAGGGATAGAACCCAGGTCTCCCACATTGCAGGTGGATTCTTTACCAGCTGAACCACAAGGGAAGCCCAAGAATACTGGAGTGGGTAGCCTGTCCCTTCTCCAGAGGATCTTCCCAACCCAGGAATTGAACTGGGGTCTCCTGTATTGCAGGTGGATTCTTTACCAACTGAGCTATGAGGGAAGTTACCCTCTCATTTCCTGTTTTCAGTACTCACTGTATTGATTTATATGTTTTGAATAAATATTTGCTATGTTATAATTCTCCAAAAATACCATTATAAAATATTTTAATAGATTTCAACATTATCAACACCCACTTACCTGTCTTCTCTAAATCCAATTTGATTCTCTTTTCAACTTGCAAACTTTGCCCCATCTTTACTGAATTTTGGTAACAAATATGTGGTAATTATTTACTTCCCACAACCAGATGTAATAACCTGTAAAGTGTTTGTCACATTGAGTCTAATTTTAAGCTTATATTACAAATTCCACTGTTTGAAAATTCTTTATTCTGTATTAAGTGAAACAAAAGACACCAAATCAGATTTTACCTGTGACTCACATATAGATAAAGAAATACCCATGGCTTTTCCAAGTTACCTCTTCTAGTCTAGCTAAAATAAATGTTGTTTTAAGACTTAGAGCCCTGGGATGTCTAAAGGAGCCTGGCATAGAAGATACAAGCTGCATATTTCTTTAATCTATGTCCTACCATTTCTTCCCAACACCTTTCAAAAATTTATAGTAAAAAACACCTGAGATCTGCCATCTTAACAAGTTATTAAGTGAATACTACAGTACTGAGTATTGTTAACTATAATCATACTGTTATACAGCTGGTCTCTAGAACTTTTCATCTTTTCATGCAATAAGAAAAGAAAAAGAAATAACAGTTATACAGATTTGGAAGGAAGAAATAAAACTATTTTTGTTTGACAATACTGTGATTATATAAGTATAAAATCTCAAAGAATTAAAAAACATCTAAGAAGCAATTTTAGCGTGGTTTCAGTATTTGTTAGAGAACAGGCAATAATCAATTGCTTTCCTATTATGCTAGCAATGGACATGGACTTGGGCAAACTCTGGGAGATGGTGAGGGACAGGGAGCCCTGGCGTGCTGCAGTCCATGGGGTCAGGCGTGCTGCAGTCCATGGGGTCACAAAGAGTCGGACACGACTGAGCGACTGAACAACAACAGGAATCACACTTCAGGTGTACAAAAATGGGAGTCAGGAGGCCATTGAGAATCTGGCCAAAGAACTGTCTCTGCACCATTTAGAACTTGACGTTTCTTTTACCTGTATCAGACCCAGGGAGAGGATCAGCCCTCTTCAGAGCAACACCTGCCAGTTGCACTCAGTCTCAAGGTCTCCACTTTCAACTCTGCAACCATTTTGGACCCCAGTTGATCCATACTTAATGGGAACCCTTACTTGCCAGGTCCAATTATACTTCTTAACAGACAACTTATGGAATTTTATAGGTTTTGCCCTTATAAGCCTCCCTCATTTTGTAGTCTGATGGAAGCACCATTCAACTGCTTCTTGAATCTATGTCTCTCATGCTGCAGTCCTAAGAAACCCCTCAGAAACATGTTTTATTTCAGTCAGGTCTTTTCTCAAATTTTGATTAACACTGTGCATATTTCATTCCATTATATCTGATAAAGACAGACTTCAAAAGGCAACAGAAAGGTTGTATCTCATGGCAACTGGGAGGTTTAAGCCATAATTTCTCAAGCCTTCCACCTAAATTCTTGAGATTGGCTCTTCCCTCAGTTACTTGAGCAAGTTTTACCTGTTTGGTGATGGAGAGGGGGAGAATCCCTAATTTTGGTTTATTCCCTTGAGAATCCGTGACCTTTTTTTCCTTGGAGTCCAGGGACTTCTATTTATTGTGAAGCCTGTTACTTTGTGAACCATCAGTTGGGTGCATATTCAGAGTAATATTTTAGGGGTTTGGTTTTGTTTTTCTGAAATTATTCTTGAGGCAGCTGTGGTATATATGAGAGAGCATCACAGTGGGCATCAGAAGGTCTCAGTTTGAATCCTAGTCTTATTAATTATAAGCTATATGACATTGGACATTTCTGTTCACCCAGAATCTTCCTTTCTCTCATTTGAAAGATATAAAATTACAATCTCTACCTTCCAATGTTTATTTTGGTTGGGTAGACATGGGATTTCAAGGTAAAAGTCATGTACATTTAATTATATACTTATGTCTTTGGTCATTGAAGATGTTTGAATTAGGTTAGTGTTAACCAAGAATTCCAAGAATGTAGATCTGGTTGAAATCAAGAGGTGTTTGTTTGGGGTTTGTTAGGACTGTTGCCCAGGAGACAGAGATCCAAGAAGCACTTAAATTGTGTTCTTCCAGACTACAAAATGGGGAAATTTATAAAGGCAAAAAAACACAGGGATAGATAAATGTTTTGACAGGAATTAGAACTGTAGATGACAAGATGTAAGAAAGCTTGTAAGCAAGAATTTGATGGGTTCAAAACAGTTATATTGTTGTGAAGGGGGTGGGAAACTTTGAAAATACAAAACTGCAGCAAGCACCTGCTAGCAGATATTGTTTTGAAATGGTTGGTGGAGTCCTTGGTTTGCCACGGTTGGGAATTCAAGCTCTCAGTAATGCAGGAACATGTCTGAACACACCCGTGATGACTGTGCGGCTTCATTTTGGAGGCCTTGTTATAGCCACGCGTTCTGGGAAACAAGCTCACTCAGAAGGACAATGCAGATAGTGGAGTGCTGTTTATTACACCGGCGGGCCCAAGGCAGAGTCTCCTCTTAGCCAAGGACCCCGACCAGCATTTGTGAAAATCTTTTATACCCCATGTGTATGTGTCTGAACCCACCACCCCAATTTCCTTAAGACTTACATAAAACAAAGGAAGGGTAAACACAATCACAATAACCCCATCATCCATGTGTTAGGTGTTTAAACAGTTAATAATCAATAAGCCTGCAGTTGCAACCCGATAGATACAGCAAGAATTTATGACCTGTCTGGAGGCAGGGGTGATTAGAGTATGTTTTCTCTTAGGCGATGAGTAACCTGGATATGATCTTCAAGATTCCCCTGTCCAGAGGGGGTCTTATCCTTCTATTGTAGTTTCCATAGGCACTAAGCACGGAGTTCAGAGTCCATTGGAGAGGTGGCCGAGCATGATCAGCACAAACAGGCCTAAGATGGAGTCCAGCTCTGTCTGTTTCCTCCTTCATTCCCCCGTCTTGATGCTCTTAACTCATGTTATAAGCATCATTCATAGGGATATATTGTACTCTGGCTCTCTGACCGCCAATTTGGGAGAATGACATCAACCTTTGGGTTACGAAGTTCATAATACATTGTAAAATTCAGGGTCCACAAAGCAGAACTATCGAGGCAACTATAACATTGGTAAATATAGTTTTCCACCAATTGCCTTTCACCCAAGATAGGACCGAAGTCCAGAAAGGAATGTTTTAATTTGACATTGCTTTTACCTGGTTTTTCATGTCCTCTAAAGCAGTCGATACATTGCCAGATAAGTCAGGAATGTATACACAACATTCAACCTTAATTATAGCACAGGTCCTTCCTTGAGCAGCTGTGAGTATGTCCAAAGCCATTCTATTATGAATTACTGCTTTTCTCATTTGGTTTTGCTCTTCATTTAAGGCTTGGATGAATTTTGTTCTATCTAGGAGGGCCTGTTTTGTGAAATTACTCAAGGCCTCTACTTTAATCATGGTATCTGTTGTCCCTATAGAGGGTACAAATAAGGCAGCAATATACTCATACCATTGAAACACGGATCTTGTCCACCTAGAATGTAAATAAGGTAGATTTACTGGGGCTTGTTGTAGGTTAGGCTTTTATTACATTGGCATTTATATCAAATGTAACCCCATGACCTGACTCTATTGACTGTAGGTCTTACACCAAGAGAGCAAGGAGAGGTTATGATTGACAAGAGAGAGGAAAAGTCTCTTTTTGTCATCCCAGAGAAGAGCAGAGTGGTTTAAAATCTCCTTGGCAGAGCAGTGACACCCACCAAGAAAGTCCATCCATCACTGACAGAGGCATAGCCCTACATCCCCAGCAGTTGGAAGTGTTGTGGAAGTCTGCGTAGGAATGTGCCCATGAGACGAAAACGTTGTCCTGAGTTGAAATGGAAGTTAAATTCAAAATCACGTTGATGAGGCCAAGCAGCAGGAGTTGATTGCGTGGCTTCATCCTGAAGGGGCTCGTCCATGATCTTCTTTTCCTTCTTCTTAAAGATGGTCTTAGTCTTTTGAGGGTCAGCAGGGTCCCCCTGTGCAGTCCACTCAGCGTTTTTTGGGTCTGCATGGTATGTTCTCTTCACCCTTGTATGATGGATCCAAGGGACAATACCTGCAACTTTAACTGCAGTAGGGGTAGTTAGAATAACATAAGGGCCTTTCACCAAGGGGCTAGCAAATCATGTTTCCAATCTTTGACCCATACTTGGTCACCAACGTAAACTCATGAATCTGTTCCCCAAGGGGGAACAGCACTCTTTCTTGTACAAACTTAGTTACCCGATTTATTACCTTCAGTTCAGTTCAGTTCAGTTCAGTCGCTCAGTCGTGTCCGACTTTTTGTGACCCTATTACCTTACCCAGTTCCATCTGCTGTGAAATCCTATCCCCCCTTACCTGAGGCAAATTTGTTGACACCTGTTTTATTATGGGAGGGGGCCTCCCATACACAATATCATATGGAGAATAGCCTTGGGACTGTGGGGTCATCCTGTGTCTGAGCAGAGCCGTCAGAAGCAAGTCCACCCAGGAGCAGTCAGTCTCTATGATCCACTTGGAGAGTCTCTTTAATGTCCGGTTGGTTCATTCCACCATCTCAAAACTCTGGGCCTATATGCAGTGTGCAGTTTCCATTTGATGTTTAAAGTTTTGCTTACTTGTTGTACTAAATCAGCAACAAAAGCCAGGCCATTGTCTGATCCAATGTAGTAGGAAATCCAAATCTGGGAACTATTTCCCTAAGCAGGCACCGGGCTACTTCTGATGCTCTTTTAGTCCAGGTAGGAAAAGCTTCTACCCATCCCGAGACCGTACATACCATGACCAGCAGGTAACGGTAGTGTTAGTGAGGTTTCATTTCAGTGAAGTCCAATCCCAGGTGTTCAAAGGGCAGTGTGCTTTTCAGCCAAAAACCCAGAGGTTTTTGTCTGAATACCCGAGAGGCAGCATTAACCTGTGAGCAGGCAGCATGGCCTCGGTAGGTCCCTTGGTGTGTTTGGCTTACCAGATTGTGTGCCAGCTCCTCTGGTACCAATAATTTGCCACTTGGCAATTCCCACCATCCCTTTTCAGTCTTGATGGCCCCTTCCACTTTGGCTAACCTGACAGCTGTTGTCCTTGTTTTATCAGGCTAGTGCCATCGGTATATAGGACCCAACTAGGGTCTGGAACCTTGTGTCCTTCTTTAAAACAAACCCCAGATACCTTACCTTACCTTGCAGATCTGTGCCTTCTTCTTTGACACCTGGTAACGTGCTTCCATCAGCAGCTGGAGCAGTGCTTTTGTCCCTTTCCAGCATTTTTCCTTGGTCTCAGCAGCCAGCAACAGGTCATCCCCGTATTGTAGGAGCCAACATCCATACTCTTCCGGATGGAATGAGTTCAGGTCAGAAGCCAAGGCTTCCCCAAAGGTGGCTGGGGAGTTCTTAAACCCTTGTGGGGGAGTCCAGATGAAGTGTTGTTTGGTGCCCCTGACTGGATCTTCCCATTTAAAGGCAAAGATGGGCTGTGATGCTGGGGCAAAATGTACGCAGAAGAAGGCATCCTTGAGATCTAGGCGAGTATAAACTTTAGTCCTCAGCGGGAGGAGGCTAAGTAAAGTATAGGAGTTTGGAACAGTGGGGTGTAAAGTCACAGTAGCCTGGTTGACTAGCCTGAGATCCTGTACAGTCCTATAGTCCTGTCCTCCTTACTTTTTGACTGGCATGATTGGCGTATTCCAAGCCGACTGGCACTCTACTAGAATGCCCACTTGTTTTAATCTATTGATGTGGGGCAGTATGCCGGCCCAGGCCTCTATTGGTAGCGGGTACTGGTGCTTTCTAACCGGAATGGTGCCTGGTTTGAGTTCTATTATCACTGGGGCTTGATGTTTAGCCAGCCTGGAGGGAGAGGGGGGTTGTCTTCCGTCCAGACCTCAGGGAATAATTGAGTTAGCTCTCTCTCATGCTCTTCCAGCCCACCCGGTTCTTCCTTCGGAGGATCATGCAACCTCCACTCATCTTGGGGTGGTATTGAGACAGAGAGCAAATAAGTCATACTGTCCATCTGGAAGGTGGGCCTCTCCTCAGGGGAGAAAGTCACTTGTGCTCCTAGTTGGGAGAGCAAGTCTCTTCCCAACAGGGGTACTGAGCACTCAGGAATGTAGAGGAATTCATGAATCACTTGGTGCCCCCACATCTGACATTTTCTGGGCTGGCAAAACGATTTAATCATCGCTTCTCCCGATACCCCAGTTACAGCGGTAGTCTTTTTGGACAGTGGTGCCACAGGCTTTGTTACTACCGACAGTTCTGCTCCTGTATCCACCATGAAGTCAATGTTTTGGTCCCCCACTTTTAAGGTTACCATGGGCTCTTGGGGACCTTATATCTCTGAGCCCTAGCAGCCCTATTTAATTTCCAAGTCAGCAAGCCCCACAACTCGGGGAACTTCCTCTTCCTTCCTTGTCTTAGGGCATTAATTCTTCCAGTGGCCAAAAGCTTGGCACCAGGCACACTGGTTTGGCTGTTACGGGGCCTGGGGCCTCCATTGGGACTGGTTGAAGGACTGTCCTGTCCCTGGGGCAGAGGAGGTTTTCTGAAGGGCCCGAGATAGACTTTCCCAGAGCAGCAGCTAGCATTGTAAATTTCTTGTCTGTTCTCTTTCATTCCCTCCAGCTCTCTGGCAGAGCGCAGTCTCTGCTTACTTCCAACGTCTCCCTCCCCTTCTTGTCAGTACTCACCAGGAGAGGCGGGTATAGCTTGGGCGGTTCGGCTGGAGCCGGATCCTGGAAGTGTTGGGCAGAGGCTTCTGTCACCGGGATCTGAGCCTGCCGAGGTGGTGGCTCTACGACCTCAGGGAGAGCTGGTGGAGGAGCAGCGGCTGCTGCAGGTTTTCACCTGGCCCTGGATTGGGCAGTAAGGCAGCCTCGGTCCTGGTGGAGCACTGAGGCAGGAGCGTCATTATCCAGTGTGGGGGAGGGGTCAGGTCATCTCCGTCCAAATCCTGTAGAATTTCCTTTTTTATCATCAGTCACTTTTTGTCATATTTTTCCCTTTCCCTTCTGGATATAGAACCTTGTCCAAGTAGGAGAGTCTTGAGCTAACCCTAGCCATGAGTCTATATATGGATATTGATCCAGGTGTCCTGGCTCTCCTGTGACTACTGTATAGACTGCTTCCACTATTTTTAAGTTCATGGTGTTCTCTGGTGGCCATCCTACTCCCATAGGGGGCCATTCGACCTCACAGAGTATTTGGAGGCGGTTAGGCTTCATCTTCACCCCATAGTCTCCTCCTAATCCCTTCTTAAAATTTTTAATCATGCACTCCAATACAGTTGCCTTAGATTCACTTCCTCCCATCTTGCTTACTTTCTCGGGCCTTCTTCTACTTTTCCTTTTTGTTCTGTCTACGAAGTTCTCAGTACCCTATGTACTTCTGATATTTCCACTCAATGACACTTAAATTGCCATTCTGCCTCCTTCCTAACTGGGGTGAGAAGAGCCTTACCTGCCAGATCCCAGAGGGAGAAGGGGGATTGGCTTGCCTTCACCTGCCGGTCAGCGCAGCCGAACCAGAACACCACATGGTCCAAGACTGTTTCTCCCTTAAAGTCCATTCTGCCTTGGTGGGCTTGATCAGGTGCAGATGAAAACACAGATGGGTTAAATATCCCATGTCCCAGGCCATCTCCGGAAAAGCCAATTCATACTCACTTATGTATCCCCCTCCTTCTAGCCTAATAATTCCAAGGGGGTCAAGAATTTCACAGCAAATGGGACACCTCCTGGGGGAGGGCAGAATATGAGCATACAAGGATCAGTTTTCTATCCTAAAAATCCCCTGGCGATCGCTGGTAATAACTTTCCCTGAGATGGCGTGGACACACCTCCTAAATGACCTTCACAAATTTCCTTCCTAAACCCTAGCACACTTGTCGACCTGTGTACCAAGCAATCGCTGCTGCCTGCCTACTGCAGGCCCCTGTGGGTCCGTGCCCCTTCTAGTCCCTCCCAGGGAGGTGATCAGGTCCCCTCTTCCACCCTGCCGGGTGGATTCCTCCTCACCTGAGTGCTCAGTTCCCTTGCTGCAGTTCACTACCTGCCAAAGTGAAGAAACTGGGGGTTGAAAGGCTGAATTCTTCCAGAGGGGTGAGATGCCTTCCCCTCTCTAGGAGATTCAAGCCACAAAGCCTCAGGGTAGCCTCAAATGAGACCTGTCTCCTCAAAGTGAGGAGGTTTCCAGCCAATGCAGCAAATGTTATAGCCACACATTCCGGGAAACAAAGTCACTCAGAAGGGCAATGCAGATAGTGGAGTGCAGTTTATTACACCAGCGGGCCCAAGGTAGAGTCTCCTCTTAGCCAAGGACCCCGACCAGCATTTGTGAATATCTTCTATACCCCATGTGTACGTGTCCGAACCCACCACCCCAATTTCCTTGAGACTTACATAAAACAAAGGAAGGATAAACACAATCACAATAACCCCATCATTCATGTGTTAGGTGTTCAAACAGTTAATAATCAATAAGTCTGCGGTTATACTCTGATAGCTACAGAAAGAATTTATGACCTGTCTGGAGCAGGGGTGATTAGAGTATGTTTTCTCTTAGGTGATGAGTAACCTGGATGTGATCTTCAAGATTCCCCTGTCCAGAGGGGGTCTTATCCTTCCATTGTAGTTTCCATAGGCACTAAGCATAGAGTTCCGAGTCCATTGGAGAGGTGGCTGAGCATCATCAGCATGAACAGGCCTAAGATGGAATCCGCCTCTGTCTGTTTCCTCCTTCAGCCTGAACCATAGTTACTGTATTTTGATTTTTAATATGATCTTAAATATATCACTGTTAACTATTTTATACATAGGCAAATGTAATATGAGTACAGTACATTGAAATATTTTAAAATCTTTCATTTTTAAGGACAGAGTATCCTAGTGTTGGATATAATATTACAAGATAAGCATTCAAAAAGCAAAAAAGGCATATTGGTTGTCCTCAGAGTCAAATATTCCCAACTGGTCACTGATTTGAATTCAGAGTTATGAGCCCTTTATGGCATCAAATTATTTCTTCCTATAGTTCTCAATCCCAGCTGCACAGTGGGACTTCTCCCACCCACTAGACCCAATCCCAGCACAGCTAAACCAGCCTAACTGCAATTTCCAGAGTGATCATCGGACAAAGAGAAAACAAAGCTAAAGCACAGTTTATTTTTATCATTGGAGCAGTCTGCTCAGAATAGAGAGCAAAGTGCATATATCTGCATGGTCTCTTTATATCAGAGACACACAGGTTGAATTAGCAGGGACTGTTATAAAAGCTTTCGATTTCAGGCTCACAATCATCTGAGTAAGAAGAGAAGGCATCAATGGATCTGGCTGTGGTCCTGGTGCTCTGTCTCTCCTGTCTGCTTCTCCTCTCACTCTGGAAACAGCTCTGGGAAAGGGAAGCTTCCCCAGGACCCACTCCTCTCTCAATTTTTGGAAACGTCCTACAATTAGATATTATAAACATCAGCAAATCCTTAAACAATATAAGTAGGGTTTCTGCTTCTCCAGTGTCTTGCACACAGTAAGTTAAGCCCGATTATAAAACTAATGGGCCTTCCCTGGTGGCTCAGTGATAAAGAATCTGCCTGCCAAGTAGGAGATCCAGGTTTGATGCCTGGGTTGGGAAGATCCCCTGGAGAAAGAAACAATAACCCACTCCAGTATTCTTGCCAGGAAATCCTACATTTCGCTAGGGGCACACTGTCAAAATAGGTCTGCTGCTGCTGCTGCTAAGTCGCTTCAGTCGTGTCCGACTCTGTGCGACCCCATAGACGGCAGCCCACCGGGCTCCCCCGTCCCTGGGTTTCTCCAGGCAAGAACACTGGAGTGGGTTGCCATTTCCTTCTCCAATGCATGAAAGTGAAAATTGAAAGTGAAGTCGCTCAGTCGTGCCTGACTCTAAGTGACCCCATGGACTAGCCCTCCAGACTCCTCCATCCATGGGATTTTCCAGGCAAGAGTACTGGACTGGAGTGCCATTGCCTTCTCTGCAAAATAGGTCAGTGTGAAGCAAATTACTTCCTGTGATTTTGACACTTTTCTTGCCTTTCAGCTATGTCATTATCGTAAGTAGAGGAAAACAATAATATGTTTTGTGTGTGTTTAGCTCTTTGTATGGTAGAATCAAAGTAATGAAGTATTAAAAGTTGAGAGTGTTGCTTCCCTTCTTTGTTACACAAGCATTTGCTGTGATTTGGGGCTGAAGATAAATGAACTGAAATGTTTTGTGATTTGAGATTTTCTTCCTGAAGTCATATTCTATATAAGCCAGGTGTTTTGTTCAGATGATCAGGAAAACAGAACTTTTCTGAAAAAGGCCATTGTGCTTGATATAAGGAGTTGACTTGGGATCAGGACAAGCATGAGTGATTGAAAGAAAGAAGTCATCCATCAGGATTTTGCAGGCAGATGCCATCTATACCCTGTGAATGTTGCAAGATGAAAGATGTTGTTCTTCCATGAGATGCTGTATGTCCAGACACTGCCTCTATGATGTTATCTCTCTATAATAGTAATACCAGTGGATCTCAAACTGGGCTGGAAATTACCTGAATTTATTTTTTAAAATTACAGATTTCTAGTATTCATCACGGGGCTACAGAATCAGAATTCTAATGACTGCTGTCATTAGCTGATTCGGAAGCAGTCAGTTGGGTGTTGGTCCAAAGGTGGGGCTTCATTATTGCTATGTTTCTCCTCAAGGATCAGAATGTGAATAAGAAGAGATTCAGATTTGAATCCTGTATATATTGTAGCCCTGGGACACTGGACATGAAATAGAATTCCCTGACCTCAGTTTCCTTGTTTATAAGTGGGACAAATAAACCTGTTGAAAGTGCTGATATGAGGATTAATCATAATCTGTGTACTAGTTACTTGGGCTGTGGCCCAGCATCTCAGGTCATCCATCAGTGGGAAGTATAACAATCTCTATCATACTTATGTATTAAATTCAGAAATATTTTAGGCTATATGGCAGAATAAAAACGTAATAATCAGATGATAATACATTCTACATCAGGCACAATGTATTATCAAATATTGAGTTCTGCTATTATATGTATCTCCATTCCCAGCTCTCAGAGGTGTACAGCCCTGTGTTCACTGTGTACTTTGGCATGAAGCCCGTGGTGGTCTTACATGGATATGAAGCAGTGAAGGAAGCTCTGATTGATGTGGGAGAGGAATTTTCTGGAAGAGGCAGTTTCCCAGTGCTTGAAAGAGCTACTAAGGTTGATGGTAGGTGTGTATTTGCACATGTTCAGCATTGGTAATGGGTAGGGGTGGTCCATCTGTGAGCCTCCCAAGTTTTGGCTCACTCCTCCTTCCCTAGAACTTCCTTCCTAGTTTCTGCTTCCCTTCCTGGTAGGAATCATTTTCAGCACTGGAAGGAGATAGAAGGAGACCCGGTGCTTCACCCTCACAACCCTGCAGAATTTTGGGATGGGAAGAGGAGCACTGAGGACCATGTTCAAGAGGAAGCGCACTGCCTGGTGGAGGAGTTGAGAAAAACCAACGGTGGGTGATTCTGTGCTCTGTAACTCTGATCTTAGCAGTCTTCTCTCTCACTGGTGATGCCCTTGGCAACATTTCGGGGCAGCCACATCTTTCCTATGGGTGGTGGTTGCCAGTCTTCAGATGAAAGGGGAGAGGGTGTGAAGCACAGACAGCCAGGGGAGCTTTTGTGTATCTGTGATTGTCATGTGTGTCATAGGATTGTCCCATGATGGTACACACAGTGTGGGTATAAATGTGTTTTAATAATACTCTATCTTGCACTTTGTGTTCGATTCAGAAATCACAAAGGATAGTTCTGAGTCATTTCCTAAAAGATTTAGAGAACAATGTCTTTTCTATAGCAACTGGACAGGGTGGGAATGACCCTTATGGGTCATGAAACAGTGATATTTGTTTTCCCTTAATTGAACAGTTTTTATATGTACAGCCTCACAGACATGTCTGAGAGTCACTTCAGGGCCTAGGCCTATAATTCTGGCAAATAGTAACGACATCTAGGGGTTTTAATCATTTAGGTATATCTTATTGCAGTTCTCAATTATGACTTCTTTGTAAATGCAGCACTTTAAAAAATAACTTTACTGTATGTTTGCCTTTGGCAGTGAGCTTTTTCCATTGTAAGTTTTCTGTTTCTAGTTGTAGCCTTTCCCTTTTCCTTAGAAAAGTCTCTAGTATTTCTTGTAAAGCTGATTTGGTGGTGCTGAAATTGTTTTGCCTTTGCTTATCTGTGAAATTTTTGAGTCTTTATAAATCTGGTAGAGTATTCTTGGATGTAGGTTCTTTCTTTTCATCACATTAAAAAAAATTGAGTGTATCATGCCACTTTCTTCTAGCCTGCAGAATTTCTGTTGAAAAGTCAGCTGATAGTGCAATGAGGTTGGTGTAAGGTACAAATACTAATACCAATCTTTGGAGAAGACAGAATTGATGATTTTATGAAGAGATTATGGGACTTGTCTCAGTAATCACAAATTTGATACAAGAGTTAGTACTTCAAGTCCACTTTTTTTTTTTTTTAACCAAAGAACATGCTGAGAGAAGACTTTTCTTTTGTAACATTGGAGTCTAAGGTAGTCATTAATCAAACTGGTTTCTCCTCTTATTTATAAGTACATGAGAAACAATGTACTAAAAATCAAAATGGAATGGCCCATCTCACACATCCACTATATTTGGAAATAACCATTATATTGTCATGCGTCTATTCCCAAGTATATTCTGGGGGTGACCATTCCCTTCTGCATGACCCTTCCAGTGTAGAAACATAAATGTTGGGCTTTGTTGTTCAGTTGCTAAGACATGCCTGACTCTGCAATCCCATGGACTATAGCATGCCAAGCTCCTGTGTCTTCCAATGTCTTCCAATTTCCTTGAATTCCTGTCCATTAAGTTGGTGTTGCTATCCAACCATCTCATCCTCTGACACTCATTCTCTTTTGCCTTCAGTCTTTTCCATCATCGGGGTCTTTTCCAATGAGAATATTGGGAGGCTGATTCTGTTATATCTTTTTATGAATTAGATGAGTGATTAGTTTTATCCAAGGCTGGAGCTACTGAGCTAACTGGAGAGAATGGTCTAAGACAGGAGCTGGTAAACTTTCTCTGTATTATTCCAGAGTGTAAGTATTTCAGAATTTGAAGCCCTGAAGTGTCTGATGCTTTTTGTACACTTTTGTACACTTCTGCTATTATAGCTTGGAAGCAGTCAAGGACATATTAAACAAACAAAAAGGGCTATATACAAGTCTTTATGGAAGCAAAAACTTAGATTGCATAGAATTCCCATGTATCACAAAATATTATTCTTCCTTGATTACATTCCATTTAAAATGCTTAGTCATTGTCTGTACAAAGGCTATATTTGTATATGGGTTGGTATTTGTTAGTATGTAAGACTGTCTAAAAGAATGTTTTGCAATGCTGTGAGATTGATTTGTGGGATTTTTTTTTCTTTTTAGTTTATATAAAGAACACTTTCCAGCACAAAGTCTGAAAGATTTACCCTTATCTATTTCGAAAACTTCAAAATTTAGTGCTTGCATTTAGATGATGGTCCATGCAGGTAATTTTTACTTATGATGCTGAGTAATGTTTATGCTTCCTTTATTTATCTATGAAATATGCAATTATTTGAGCAACATTTGATGAAAATACTGGATTTGTATCTTTTGTTGGCATTTTAAAGGAAGATTTTATGTATTTCTTATATAAATATATACAAGAGAATAATAAAGGGTTGTAGACATTTTATATGATAACCTTAGGGGATAGAAGATTTCCCCAAGTTTGCATTAATTATTTTTTAAAGATAAAACATTAAAAACATGTTCATATGTATGTTATATGTGAATTTGGATATTTACTTGCTTTTGCAATGTTGAGAAATAATCAATAAACAATCTGTAAGAGGAACAGAAAAGAGTTTTATTTGAGCCAAACTGAGGACTATAGCCCAGAAGACAACCTCTCAGATAACTCTGAGGAACTGCTCTGGAGAGGTATGGTTTATCCACACAGTTGTATACCTTGTCAGAACAAAGAACATCAGGAAGCCAGAGATACATTCTTATAAGGTTTCAAAAAACCATTATCAACATATGCACAGCGAGTTGATATGGCCTTGGCACCTAAGAGAGGAGTCTTCTTGTTGCAAGAGTTTCAACATTGGCATCCCAGAAAGGAGGCATTTAATCTTTATTTTTAACATGGACATTCTTTATTTCTGTTCGATTCACATTTTCTTTAATAATTAATTAGTGTGTATGTTTGATAGGCCACACAGACAGTTTATTTAACCTAAAATTCAAGTTAAATCATGTTTAAGCTAAAATGACTTCCCCATACCTTAATGTGTAAAAATTTTCCACAAATATTCATTTATCAATCTATCCATCTACTCATTCACACTTCCCTACTTCAGTATGTATAGCTCAAAACAGTGATTTTTGTATACAGAGGAATAATAGCAGTTATACTTAAGAGTTATCAATGATAATGGACGGCCTATATTAAAAATTTCCCAGTTTTCATGGAATAAGCTTTGTACTTTTTTTTTTTTTTTTTTTTGCAAATCAATGTCCAGCCCAGAAACAAGCCTATAGTTTGGTTATATTTTCCCTGTTCTCCATTTCTCTCCTGTTATCAGTCCTCTTTGTCCTATTTGCTTTCTTTTAGTACCTTTAACTTTGTAGAGTTCAGTTTAGTACTCACGTAAGATATTCCTCAGGCTGGTTTTATGTGATTGTTTTCTGGACATAGATTCCAATTACAACTTTAAGTATATGGGTGCTTTGTGTTTCTCACTGAAATTCACTGGGGAGGTGCAGGCACATATGTCAGTTATCCCATTATTGGTTATGCAGTGCTTTTACATTATAAAGTAGTATCTGCCAGATTACTCCATGACACAGGTCCTTTTTTGCACATTTAATTAATAAAAAATTGCATGGTACTGTGTGGTTTTGTATCATGCTTCTCAGTTGTTTAACCAATAGCTTTAGCATTAATAGATAAAACTTGGTTAAATTAATGATCCTATGTTGACATGATTATTCTAATTTTACCATTATTCCTGTGTTTCAAATCTGGGATTAATCTGTAATGAAGTCTAACACTGTATTTTTAAATAAAGACAAACAATCTTCTTGGCAATGGTAAACAATAATATTTGTTATTGTATTTACTTTATTATCATTGAATAGGTTGTTTTATGTTAGATCAAATGCCTATTTACAAAAGCCATACAAATAGATAATTTGAGACATTTCAAACATAGTAGAGACATAATCCACATATGAAATGAGTGAAAATTGAAATGATAAAAAAATAAGCTAATGGGGTCAGACACCAGTGTCCAAATGTGCTAAAAGCAGATTGGATTCATAAGTTCTAGGACCCATGTACTGAGTATTTCAGATGCCTTTGAAGTCCACTTTAGCAGCATCACTGCCATTAGTCTTAAACTTATCCTTGTTTATTACTTGTTCTGTCTGATTGAAAATGCCACTGCCCTTCTTTCAACCCAAGATTAGTCATCTATTGATTCTAAGATTGGACCACATGATTTTCAGCAGTTCTTCTAGCTCTGTGACTTCTTCATAGGTTAGTTTATCTTCATCTGTTCTTTCCAGGGCACAGATACATTAATATCACTGACTTCTGTGCTGCATGATGGCAAAGAATTCCCCAACCCAGAGGTATTTGACCCTGGCCACTTCCTGGATGAGAATGGCAACTTTAGGAAGAGCAACTATTTCATGGCTTTCTCAGCAGGTAACACAAATTAATTTTCTTCATTACTTTAGGGATTCCTTGGTGGCTCAGAGGATAAAGTGTCTACCTGCAATTTGGGAAACCCAGGTTTGATCCCTGGGTCGGGAAGATCCCCTGGAGAAGAAAATGGCAACCCACTCCAGTACTCTTGCCTAGAAAATTCCATGGATTGTGGAGCCTGGTGGGCTACAGTCCATGGGGTCACCGAGAGTCGGACACAACTGAGTGACTTCACTTCACTTCACTTCACTTCACTTCAGAGGACAAGGTGCCTTTGGGCATCCTTTGGAACTTCCATAGTACCCACTCTGGGCCTGGTCAAAATGTTCTTTGTCCATGTTGAGGTACAGCAATCCCAGTGCCCCTAAACCTTCCCTTTCCATGATACATCCTTATCGTTGGGTTAGATTACTGGAGCTTTGAAACAGTGACCCAGTTCTTTCAAATTCAGAAATAAAGTTTAAACTACATTCTGAAAATATAAGAGAAGTGCATCTTAGACTAAAGAAACTCTGTGTTATAAAACTTTAAATCTTCAAGGTTAACGTAAATTTGATATACTTACAGCAGAGAACAGAGGCTTTGAAGAATGAAAAGAAAGATATTGGACCATCACACTAGGAACAAAAATACAACCAATGTATGCATATTTCTAGAAAAAGTTGATGGAAACTTGAACATGTCAAATTGGAGTTATAATATACTTAATGAAGTATGCGATATAGTGCTGATACTCAGTAAATATCTGCTTAAAGAAGGATATCTGTTAAGATTAGGTGTTAGATGGATAGCATGTGTATCTATCCTTTGTCTACCTATGTCTCTAGCGATCTGCCTTCCATCCATCCATTCAAACATTCATCAAAAAGTTACTGCATGGTCTCTTTCTGACAGCCAGAAACAGAGTGTTCAAGGAATATGTACTCTCTATGTTTCTTATTTTCAGGAAAACGAATTTGTGTGGGAGAGGGCCTGGCCTGCATGGAGCTGTTTTTCTTCCTGACCACAATTTTGCAAAAATTTACCTTGAAATCTGTGGTTGACCCAAAGGACATTGACGCCACACCAGCTGTTACTGGGATAGCTACTATGCCGCCTCCTTACCAGCTTTGCTTCATTCCTGTGTGAAGAATGTTAGATCCTCCAGCTTCCTCAGTGATGTTGTCTTCAACTCCCTCTCCTCGGGGGCATCATTCACCAGTGTCCTGTTAATATTTCCCGAAAATACATTCTCTGACCTCTTCTCATTTGCTGCACAGTTTCACCACAGAAACACACCTGCTATTCTTCATATCCTGTAATATTTGTATTGGTCATCACATATCCTAATATGTATCT
This sequence comes from Bubalus bubalis, assembly GCF_019923935.1. NCBI lineage: Eukaryota > Metazoa > Chordata > Mammalia > Artiodactyla > Bovidae > Bubalus > Bubalus bubalis. Next base: position 16,368,030 of record NC_059179.1, read on the forward strand.
AATATTAACTAGTACTATGTACATAGTATCATGTAGTCAGTGCAAAGTAGAGCAAGATGATTAGTGTATGCCAATGAGACCTCTTTCTCCAGTGTATATTTCTAATAAAAAGCAGAATTTGATGAGCCACTTTTCAGGTTTTTCTTCTTTTGTGCATATTGCAAGTAAGAAAGGAAAAAAAAGGCAAAGATGTCATGCTGTTCCTTATAATGATATGCACAGAGAAGGACAGAGGGAAAGAGACCAGAAAATCTCCCTTGGATGCATGTTGTCTACAGTTATTTGAGGTTTGATTTTAAAAGTGAGAGATATTGTTTTCAAGAGCAGCTTCATATGTAGGGAATATTAAGATCAGTGATAGTGAGAATTCAGTTTAAAATAAGACATGCTGCTTCTGCTAAGTCGCTTCAGTTGTGTCCGACTCTGTGCGACCCCATAGACGGCAGCCCACCAGGCTCTCCCGTCCCTGGGATTCTCCAGGCAAGAACACTGGAGTGGGTTGCCATTTCCTTCTCCAGTGCATGAAAGTGAAAAGTGAAAGTGAAGTCACGCAGTCGTGTACTACTCTTCGCGACCACATGGACTACAGCCTACCAGGCTCCTCCGTCCATGGGATTTTCCAGGTAAGAGTACTGGAGTGGGGTGCCATTGCCTTCTCCGAAAATAAGACATAGTGAACCACAATTGACAATCAAAACAGAAATCATTGAGATTGTGTTCAAGAAATTACCTTAAACCAGTCTCCCTCCAAAGAGAGGACACAAATATCACAAGTTTTTATTTAAAGTAGGGCCGTCTCTTTGATGTCATGGATATTGAAAGCATAATAAAGGAAGTATTATGAGCAGCTCTATGTCAACCAACTTGATAAATTAATTGAAATGGGTCAATTCCTTAAGTATGCAATCTGCTGAAACTCACCCAAGAGGGTATATCATTAGTAACCTGCCATAATAGGAAACTCTGAACTTTCCTTCCCTCAGTGGCCACATTGATTCAGAGCAGCACATGGATCAATTCTCTTTGTAAAAAAATCCAGAACCTAGTTGAAATATTTCTCTACCTTAGTAGATGTGAATTTAGTTACACCAAAGCCAGAAAGAACAGCAGAAATGCACTCTCGCCATAACTATCAAACTCTTCAGTTCAGTTCAGTTGCTCAGTCATGTCCGACTCTTGGCAACCCCATGAACCACAGCATACCAGGCCTCCCTGTCCATCACCAACTCCCGGAGTTTACCCAAACTCATGTCCATTGAGTTGGTGATGCCATCCAACCATCTCATCCTCTATCATCCCCTTCTCCTCTTGCCCTCAATCCTTCCCAGCATCAGGGTCTTTCTTATGAACCTCTGCAAAGTGCTATATAATTGAGCATGAACCCCCACCCCCATCCCCAGCTCCCAGATTCTCTCTGAGGAGCAAAGGAGTTGGCATTCACATCTAGCCTTCCATTCACAAATTTGGGAGCAGTTTCATGAGGAACTGGCTTCTGTGTTGCTTATTTTAGAACACTGACAGGACTCAGCATACTCTTGATAATGGGCAATGAACAGAACAGAAGAAGTAGGCTGGACTAGCCAGCAAATTTTAGAGACCTTCACAATCTTTGAATGAACTGATTGGTGAGGTTCTCCTGCATGAGACTAGGCAATGAAGACAATGAGTGTGACTGTTTGTCTAAAGTCCAGAAAGCAAGTCAAGTCAAGGAAAATGAAATAACAGGAATTACATGATTTAAGTGAAAGATAATTCAAAACAATATTCATAAACATCATTACTCGGTTGATGAGAACAATAAAGAAATGAAGCAGAAATTTCAAGAAAAAAACAGACAATGTAAAGGCACCAAACAGGACATCATTAGAGGGTTCAGAACAGACTAGATCAGGCAGAAAAAATGGTCAGTTAACTCAAATATATGTCACTGGAAATTATTAAACCAGGAGAATGAGAAGAAAGAAGAGGAAAAAGAAAAGAAAGCCTAAAAGATGTATGGAACATTGTGAAATGACCAATATATTAAGAGTAGAAGTCCTAGAAGGGGGAGAGAGAAAGGGAAAGGACTAGAAAGCTTATTCAAAGTAACAATGGCAGAAAACTTCCTACATCTGAAAAGGAAGTGGATGGAAATATACTGGACTTATAAAAGAACCTCAGATAAAAAGAAATCTACACTGAGACACAATATAATCAAATTGTCAAAAGTAAATTATGAAAGAATTTTGAAAGCAGCAAGAGAAAGTGATTTGTCACAGACAAGGGCACCCTTTCAGTACTACTAGAAGATTGCAGAACCCTTCCAGAAGAGAATGAGCAAATAGATTCAAAGAAATGAAAGAAAAAAAAAAACCCACCAACCAGGAATCTATACTCATCAATACTGTCTTTAAAAAAATGAGATCTAAAACTTTACCCCCCAAACAAAGCTAAGAACATTCCTCACCACTCAAACTGCTTTACAAGAAATGCTAGGGGCTGTTATTCAATCTGCAATGAAAGCACCATAAGCAACAACATCACAGTATAAGGAGGGAAAGGACATTTTGTGAAGACCAAATATATAGAAAAATACAGAACAGTGTACTGCTGTGAGGTGGTGGTGTTATTTGCAAGTGATATCATTTTATATATAGAAACCCCCAGACTCAACAAAATACTCTCAGAGCTAATCAATGAATTAAGTAAAGTTGCAGGATATAAAATCAACAGAAGAAATAGTTGCATCTCTTTACACTAACAGTGAAACATCTGACAAAGAAATAGGGAAAATTATGTCATTCACAATGGCATAAAAACAATAACATACATAGGAATAAATTTAATAGTGGAAGTGAAAGATCTGTACAATCAGAAGTAAAAGACTTGGTTAGGAAAAAGTGAGGAAGACACAAACAGATATCTTGTGTTCATAGATCAGAAAGATGAAAATTGTTAAAATATCCATGACTATCTGAAGCTGTCTCATCTCAGTCCCTATCAAAATTCCAATTACATTTTCTACAGAAATAGGGAAGCCATGCTAAAATTTGTATGCAAGCAAAAACAGCCTACATGAAGTATGGGTTTGAGCAAATCCTGGGAGTTGGTGGTGGATGGGGAGGCCCGGTGTGCTGCAGTCCATGGGATTGTAAAGAGTTGGACATGACTGAGTGACTGAACTAACTAAAAAGAGCCTAAATAGCCAAAGCAATCCTGAGAAAGAAGAACAAAGTCAGAGGCATTCTACTTCCTGATCTCAAACTATACTATGAAGCTACTGGACCAGCAGAAAATATTGTTAAAATGTTCATACCACCCAAAGCAATCTCTGGATTTAATGCAATCCCTATCAAAATACCAGGCCTCCCTGGTGGCTCAGATGGTGGTAAAGTGTCTGTCTGCAATGCAGGACACATGGTGGGTTCGATCCCTGGGTTGGGAAGATCCTCTGGAGAAGGAAATGGCAACCCACTCCAGTACTCTTGCCAGAAAATTCCATGGACGGAGGAGCCTGGTAGGCTATAGTCCATGGGGTTGCAGAGTTGGACACAACTGAGTGACTTCACTTATCAAAATACCCTTGACATTTTTCACAAAACTGTAACAATCCTAAGCTTCATGTAGAACTATGAAAGACCATGAATTGCCAAAGTAGTCTTGAGACCTTCCCAGACTTCAAACCGTACTACAAGGCTACACTAATCAAAATAGCATGGTACTGGTGTAAGCACAGACAGAGCAATGGAACAGAATAGAGAGCTCAGAAATAAACTCAAGCACATGTGGTCAGTTAATCTATGACAAAGGAGGCAAGAGTTTACAAAAGTGAAAAGAAGGTCTTTTCAATAAGTGGTGCTGGAAAAACATGGTTCTACACATAAAAAATGAAATTAGAACATTTACTCATACTATAAACAAAAGAAACCTCAAATGGATGAAAGACCTAAATGTAAGATCAGAAACCATGAAACTTCTAGAAGAAAACATAGAACACTCTTTGACATAAATTGTAGCAATAATTTCTTTTTGATTGGTCTCTTAAGGCAAAAGAAATAAAAGCAAAAATAAACAAATGGAACTTAATTAAAATTAAAAACTTTGTACAGCAGAGGAAGTCAATAAAAGGGCAACCTTTAGAATAAGAGAACATATTTACAAATAATACATTTAATGGCATTAATCTCCAAAATACATAAACAACTCATGAAACTCAGTGTCAAGCAAACAACTCTATTAAAAATGGCAGAAGATATGAATAGACTTTTTTAAGAAAGACATATTGATGATTACTCCAGTTCCATTCTTCTTTCTCAAGATTGCTTTGGCTATTCGAGGTTTTTTGTATTTCCATACAAATTGTGAAATTATTTGTTCTAGCTCTGTGAAAAATACTGTTGGTAGCTTGATAGGGATTGCATTGAATCTATAGATTGCTTTAGGTAGTATACTCATTTTCACTATATTGATTCTTCCGATCCATGAACATGGTATATTTCTCCATCTATTAGTGTCCTCTTTGATTTCTTTCACCAGTGTTTTTATAGTTTTCTATATATAGGTCTTTAGTTTCTTTAGGTAGATATATTCCTAAGTATTTTATTCTTTTCGTTGCAATGGTGAATGGAATTGTTTCCTTAATTTCTCTTTCTATTTTCTCATTATTAGTGTATAGGAATGCAGGGAATTTCTGTGTGTTGATATTATATCCTGCAACTTTACTATATTCATTGATTAGCTCTAGTAATTTTCTGGTGGAGTCTTTAGGGTTTTCTATGTAGAGGATGGCTGGTGCACGGGATGACCCAGAGGGATAGTATAGGGAGGGAGGTGGAAGGGAGGTTCAGGATAGGGAACACGTGTACACCTGTGGCGGATGCATGTTGATGTATGGCAAAACCAATACAATATTGTAAAGTAAAAAAATAATAATAATAATTAAAAATAAATAAATAAAATAAAATTAAAACATGAAACTAAAAATAAATAAATAAATATATCATGCCATTAAAAAAAAAAAAAAAGGACATATTGATGACTACCAGGCACATGAAAAGATGTTCAACATTGCTAATCGTGAGAAAAATGCAAATCAAAACCACAGAAATCACTTCACACCTCAGAATGGCTGTCATCAAAAAGGCCACAAATAACAAATGTTGGAGAGGATGAGGAGAAAAGAGAACTCTTGTACACTGTTGGTGGGAATGTAAATTGGTGCAGGCACTGTAGAAAATAAGGAGTTGTCTCAAAAAACTAAAAATAGAACTACCATATGATCCAGCAATTCCACTCTTGGGTGTATAGCCAAGGAAAATGAAAACACTAATTCAAAGAGATACCTCCACTTCAATGTTCATAGCAGCATTACTTGCAAGTCAAGGAATTGAGTCAATTCTTAGGCAGGTTGATAAGAAGTCCAGGGTCCCCAGGGAAAGAGTGATCTGGAATTCTCAAGGAGGAGGAAAGGACAAACTTTTTTCCTCTACATTCCTTAGGATTATATAACAATAATGTATCCTGCTTGTGGACAGTTTCTGGAAAAAAAAACCTTCTGGATAATCCTGTTATCTTAAAATATAAATTATGGGAGTGGGTCTAGTAAGGTCTATACAACCTCCGGACATTCTTTTGATTCACTGTAATAACTAATTAAAAGTATATAATTCCATTGCTAACACTTTCTGCCCCCTTCTGATATCTATGTCAGAAGCTTTCTATATCTCTTTTATACTTTAACAAAACTTTATTATACAAAAGCTCTGAGTGATCAAGCCTCATCTCTGGCCCCGGATTGAATCCTTTTCCTCTGGAGGCCAAGAATCCCAGTGTCTTTTGTGGTTCAGCAAGAGCCTTTCAGTATGGAAGCAAGCCAAGTGTCCATCAACAGACAAATGGATAAAGAAGATGTGGTATAAACACAGTGGAATATTACTCAGCCATGAAAAGAATGCAATTCTGCCAATTGAAGCAAAGTGAATGTTCCTAGAGAATATTATGCCTACTTATATGAGAGAAAAATACTGTAAAATATTACTTATTTGTGAAATCTAAAAAAATTATACAAATGAGTATATATACACAGAAGAAACAGACTCAGAGATATAGAAAGCAAACTACTGGTTACCAAAGAGGAGAAGGAAGAGGAGTGGCAAGTTAAGGATATGATATTGTCACTCCTGCTGCTGCTAAGTCATTTCAGTCGTGTCTGACTCTGTGCGACCCCAGAGATGGCAGCCCACCAGGCTCCCCCGTCCCTGGGATTCTCCAGGTAAGAACACTGGAGTGGGTTGCCATTTCCTTCTCCAGTGCATGAAAGTGAAAAGTGAAAGTGAAGTCGCTCAGTAATGTCCGACTCCTAGCGACCCCATGGACTGCAGCCTACCAGGCTCCTCCATCCATGGGATTTTCCAGGCAAGAGTACTGGAGTGGGCTGCCATTGCCTTCTCCAGGATATGATATTAAATGATACTAACTACTCTGTATAAAATAGGTAAGCAATAAGACTATATTGTAAAGCACAGGCAGTTATGGAAATGATCTTTTAATAACATTCAATGGAATATAATTTGTAAAAATATTGAATCACTATGTTGTACACTTGAAAAATATAATATTGAAATTCACTATATGCTTCAATTAAAAATAAATTCTATTATTAAAAAGAATAATCCAAATCCACAATTCTAGTCAGCCTGAAGTTTGTATTACTTTATGATAGTGGAGAGCTTAATGCTGATGCTCTCCTGATCATTTGGACAGCAACAAGAATGCTACTGATATGTGATGTCACTAAACTGGGAGTTGGGAAACTAGTATTCTAACCCGAGGCCTTGTACTAATGCAGTGAGGACTCCTTATCCACTGTCACTAAATTGCTGATGGGAAGAAAGAAAGATTGGACTAACTGATCTCAGAGATTCCTTCAATCTTCAAATTATCTTTGACTCTTTCACTCTATAAAAAGCAGTGAGCTTTAACAGTAGGAAAATGGATCAAAGCAGACACACTCATCTCTCAAGGAATAAAAGGGCAGCTCTAAAGAAAGTGACCAAATTGATTTCATCCACAATAATCTGTTCAGTTCTTTTAGAATTTTAGAATTTAGAGCTACTTAAGTTAGGCAGTGAATTACTGCTTCTCTTTGTTGTAAATAAGAGCTACTCTGAGTGTTAGACTCAATCAAGTTTATAGGTTACAAAACTAAACTTTTCTGACACCCATTTTAGTCAACCAGTTTAGTAATTATTAACCAAATAAATATATTTGGAAATTTATTGACTGGGATGAGTCACAAAATATTGAATCAAGGTTCATACTCAGTATGTGGTGACCCTGGTGAACTGAATGGTTGCTTGTGGGGAAACAGTGGCTGACTTTATTTTTCTGGGCTCCAAAATCACTGCAGATGGTGATTGCAGCCATGAAATTAAAAGATGCTTGCTCCTTGGAAGGAAAGTTATGACCAACTTAGCATATTAAAAAGCAGAGACATTACTTTGTCAACAAAGGTCCGTCTAGTCAAAGCTATGGTTTTTCTGTCCTTGTCAGGCAAAGGTAATTGAAAGAGTAAAGATATATCATCGGTGTGAAAATCTTCTCTTACATGGTGAATAAAACATGAATCTATGCAAACATGAGGGATAAAACATTTTGTAATTAGTTCTTGACAAAAATTTATTTCTCCCTACTAAAAGATCTTAGAAATAACTGCACTAATCAATTTAAACATATATGATATCTTTGTAGAACATGTGATTGTAAAACACTGCCATTAGTGATCTAGTGATGTTTATCCTTCCAGTGATATTTAGATCTTCATGACCCTAATTCTCATCTCCTGTTTGGGTCTGTGTGTACTGGTGGTTCAGTGCTGCGGGTCTGTTTAATGAAGTCCATGCCTCTGATCCTCCAATGAATCCACACTGTTGTTCTGGGTAAAATCTCTCTTCCTTGCTCTTGATGACAAACTGAAATTATAATGGAGTAATCATAGTTCAGACATACAAAAATGAAGTCAGGAGGCTATTGAGGATCTAGTCTCAAGCTTATCTTTGCACCTCTGAGAACTTGATTTTTCTTTGACCTGTACGAGACCCAAGGACAGGATAAGCCCTACTCAGAGCAACACCTGACAGTTGCAGTGTTATGTTCTCAAGGTCTCCCCTTTTAACAGTGCAACAATTTTGGACCCCAACCATTGCTTACTTAACAGGGACTCTTACTTGCCATCTCCAACTATGATTCTTGACAATTCACAGAATGTTGTGAGTTTTGCCTTTATAAGCCTCTACCTTTTTGTAGTCTAGTGAAAATTGATTCAGTTGCTTAATGAATCTATGTCTCTTGGGCTGCAGTCCAACAACTGCCATGTCTTAATTGCAATGTCCTGATTCTTATATCAATCAGGTCTTCATTTTCTAAAGTTTTGGTTTGCTACTGTACAAACTTTATCACATTGTTGTTGTTTAGTTGCTCAGTTCAGTTCAGTTCAGTCGCTCAGTCATGTCTAATTCTTTGCGACCCAATGAATTGCAGCACGCCAGGCCTCCCTGTCCATCACCAACTCCCAGAGTTCACCCAAACTCATGTCCATCGAGTCGATGATGCCATCCAGCCATCTAATCTTCTGTCGTCCCCTTCTCCTCCTGCCCCCAATCTATCCCAGCATCAAAGTCTTTTCCAATGAGTCAACTCTTCGCATGAGGTGGCCAAAGTATTGGAGTTTCAGCTTCAGCATGAGTCCTTCCAAAGAACACCCAGGACTGAACTCCTTTAGGATGGACTGGTTGGATCTCCTTGCAGTCCAAGGGACTTTCAAGAGCCTTCTCTAACACCACAGTTCAAAAGCATCAATTCTTTGGCGCTCAGCTTTCTTCACAGTCCAAATTTCACACCCATACATGACCACTGGAAAAACCATAGCCTTGACTAGACAGACCTTTTTTTGCAAGGTAATGTTTCTGCTTTTCAATATGCTATCTAGCTTGGTCATAACTTTCCTTCCAAGGAGTAAGCATCTTTTAATTTCATGGCTGCAGTCACCATCTGAAGTGATTTCTGGAGCCCCAGAAAATAACATCTGACACTGTTTCCACCGTTTTCCCATCTATATCCCATGAAGTGATGGGACTGGATGCCATGATCTTAGTTTTCTGAATGTTGAGCTTTAAGCCAACTTTTTCACTCTCCTCTTTCACTGTCATCAAGAGGATTTTTAGTTCCTCTTAACTTTCTGCCATAAGGGTGGTGTCATCTGCATATCTGAGGTTATTTATATTTCTCCCGGCAATCGTGATTCCAGCTTGTGCTTCTCTTACATATATATAAAATGCAAGTATTTTCTCTCAACATATAGATTGTCATTTCAGATCTTTGATTATGTCTTTTTATACACAAATATTTTTACTTTGGTACACAACAACATTTTTTACTTTGATGAAGTCCAGCATATGTATCAGACAAATACATATATAAGACAAATATATACACATATATTTGTAACTTTGGTGTCAAATCTAAGGATATGTTGCCAAATCTGTGTTTGTGAAGATTTACCACTTTTTCTTCTAAGAGTTTTATACATTTAGCTCTTACATTAAAGTTTTCATCTATTCTGGGTTACATTTTGTGTATGAAGTGAGGCAGACTCTAACTTCACTCCTTTCCTTGAGGTTACCTGGTTGTTTCAGCACCATTTCACAGGTAGTAACGAAATAATTCTGATTCTTCCCTTCCATTCCTTGTATCAGGCTATCATTCTTCCCACTTTTATATAAGCGTATATGTTTGCATGACATTTTCATAAGAATTATCCAATTAAATTCATTGTTATTAATTTGAACAAACTTTTAGTTTTGAAATCAATTAAGAATAAAGAAAATAACATTTTTTAATCTTCACTCATTCTTTGTAGCTCCTCATTTATATAGATACGTTTCTCACCTATGTGGTTTTCCTTCTCTCTGAACAATTCTTTTAACAGTTCTTGCAAGGCAATTTTATTGGCAACAAATTCTCTCAATTTTTGCTTCTCAGGCTTTTTTCCCTCCAAGAAAGTCTTCATTTCTCTTTCCCTAATGAAGCGTCATTTTGCAGGGTTCACAGTCTTTTTTTTTTATTTTTTATTTTTTAAACTTTACATAATTGTATTTGTTTTGCCAAATATCAAAATGAATCCGCCACAGGTATACATGTGTTCCCCATCCTGAAGGTTCACAGTCTTGGATGATGATTTCTTTCTCTTTATGCTTTCAATATTTCACCCCATTGTCCTTTTGCTTCTGAGGTATGCAAAGAGAAGTTGGAATGATTCTTCTTATTGTTCTTTAATAAGTAAGATGCTCTTTTCCTCTTTTTCTCAGAATTTTAAATTTATTTATTTATTTCGGTAATTTGAAAACATATGCCTAGGTGCAGGAGCTTTTTGATTATGTTTTGCTTTTTTGATATATATTTTATGTTCCTTAAATTTTCTTAATTGGTGGTTTAGTATGTGATATTAATTTGGGGGAAATTCTCAGTCATTATTGTTTCAAATATTTCTTCTGTTCCTTTATCTCTTTTTTCTCTGTCTCCAATCACGAATATGTTACACATTTTGAACTTGTCTCATAGTCCTTGGATATGCTTTTTTTTCCTCTTTTTAAAAAGTCTTTGGTCTCTTTTTGTTGAGATTTCCTCAAGATGGAGATTCTTTCTTCAGCTGTGTCCAGTTTACTGAGAAGCCCATCAAAGGCTTTCTTTATTTCTGTTACTGTGTGTTGATCTCTAGCATTTCTTTTTGATTTGTTCTTAGGATTTCTATCTCTCTCCTTACAGTCCTCATCTGTTCTTGCATGGTTTCTACTTTATCCATTAATTCCATGAGCAGAGGAATATAATTTTATGTTCTAGTCTGATAATTCCACATCCCTGTCATGTCTGGTTTTGATGCTTGCTCTGTCAAATTCTGGTTTTTGCCTTTTGGTATGCCTTGTAATTTCTTGTGGAATAGTGAACATGATGTGCTTGGTGGAAGGAACTGTTACAAATAGTCATTTAATAATGTGATGATGACATGTGGGAGGAGGGGAAACATTCTATAGTCCTATGAATTGGTCTCATACATTAAACGAAACTTTGCCTCTGGACTGTGAGCTTTACATGTGTTTTTCTCCTTCCTTAGGTGGGAGAGGATAGGTATAGTAGACTAGAGTTGAATATTTTTCTTCCCTCACATGGAATGCTAGAGCTGACTGGATTGAGTATTTCCCTTTCCTTCAGTCAGTTCAGTTCAGTCACTCAGTAATGTCCAACTCTTTGCGACCCCATGAATTGCAGCACGCCAGGCCTCCCTGTCCATCACCAACTCCCGGAGTTCACCCAGACTCACGTCCATCGAGTCAGTGATGCCATCCAGCCATCTCATCCTTTGTCGTCCCCTTCTCCTCCTGCACCCAATCCCTCCCAGCATCAGAGTCTTTTCCAATGAGTCAACTCTTCACATGAGGTGGCCAAAGTACTGGAGTTTCAGCTTTAGCATCATTCTTTGCAAAGAAATCCCAGGGCTGATCTTCAGAATGGACTGGTTGGATCTCCTTGAAGTCCAAGGGACTCTCAAGAGTCTTCTCCAACACCACAGTTCAAAAGCATTAATTCTTCGGCGCTCAGCTTTCTTCACAGTCCAACACTCACATCCATACATTCAGTCAGTTAGGCTCTGATAATACCCCAGCAGGTGAGGCTATTGATTAGCTAGTTTCTGTTGAGGGCAAGGCTTGTTAAGAATAGGGTGCTCTGATGTTTGGGGCTGGTGCACTGGGATGACCCAGAGGGATGGTACGGGGAGGGAGGTGGGAGGAGGGTTCAGGATTGGGAACATGTGTACACCCGTGGCAGATTCATGTTGATGTATGGCAAAACCAATACAATATTGTAAAGTAACTAGCCTCCAATTAAAATAAATAAATTTAAAAAAAAGTTGGCAAATTAGAGATCACATCAGGGGAAAAAAAAAAAAAAACAGAAAGAAAAACACCAATACAGTATACTAACACATATATATGGAATTTAGAAAGATGGTAACGATAACCCTATATGGGAGACAGCAAAAGGACACAGATGTATAGAACAGTCTTTTGGACTCTGTGGGAGAGGGAGAGGGTGGGATGATTTGGGAGAATGGCATTGAAACATGTATAATATCATATATGAAACGAGTCTCCAGTCCAGGTTTGATGCATGATACTGGATGCTCGGGGCTGGTGCACTGGGATGACCCAGAGGGATGGTATGGGGAGGGAGGTGGGAGGGGGGTTCAGGATGGGGAACACGTATATACCTGTGGCAGATTCATGTTGATGTATGGCAAAACCAATACAATATTGTAAAGTAATTAACCTCCAATTAAAATAAATAAATTTATATTTAAAAAAATAAACTACTGCAGACCTTAGTGTCTGAATGCCCAAAATAAATAAATAAATAAATAAATAAAAACACTTCTTTTACCCTTCCCCTGCTGGAAGCATAAAGGATTTTTTTTCTCCAGTTGTACTTTGAGAACTTGTTAAAACTCCTAGAGATAAATCTCAATAAAATTTGATGGCCCCTGGAAGACGGGGTCACCCTGTCTCTCAAAGTTGTTCATGCTAACCCTTGAGTGATTTCTCTATTACAATTCAGATTTTTCCTTCCCTGATACTTGTTCTCATGGTTCTTTTCACTCACTGAAGCTCCTTTTGGTAATACTCCCTGTATTCCCCTGTCAACCTCTCCAATCTAGGGGGCATTGGTGTTCCCTTTGTGCTCAACACTCTTAAGAGTCTTTGAAAAGTTTATTTTTTAGTCTGCTCAGCTTTTTAATTGTTTTTAGGAATGGAGTTGAAGCTTCCAATGTCTTTACATGTAGAACTATCAGATTTCTTTTTCTACATTTATAAATTTGTGAATTTTTCATTTTTCATTCTGCTACTGATGTTTAGGGGATTCTCAGGTGGCTCAGACCATAAAGAGTCTGCCTGCAATGCAGGAGACCCGGGTTCAATTCCTGGGTCAGGAAGATTCCCCTAGAGAAAGAAATGCAACCCACTCCATTATTCTTGCCTGGAGAATCCCACGGGCAGAGGAATTTGGTGGGCCATGGGGTCACAAAGAGTCAGACATGACTTCATTTTCTTTCTTTCTTCTATTAATGTTTAGCCTCATTTTACTGTGGTCAGAGAAGATAAGTTGTATCATTTTTAAAATCTTTTTGAGTTTGTTGAGAATTGTTTATGATCTAACATGTGGAGAATGTTGTATGTACACTGGAGAAGCATGTATATTCTGCTGTTGTTGAGTGAAGTTTTCCTTCAATGTCTGTGAGTATAGTTGATCCTAGTGTTGTTCAAGTTTTTATGTTTGCTCATCAATCTTTTGTCTAGTAGTACTATCCATTATTGAAAGTTGGATTTTGAAGTCTTGCATGATTAGTGTAGAACTCTGCATTTATCCTATTGGGTCTTTCAATGTTTGCTTCATATATTTTGGGGGCTCTGTTGCTTGATGAATACATGTTTATAATTATATAACTTCTTGATTAATTCACCTTTCTTAGTGCAGTATAAAACATCCGATTCTTCTTTTTTCTCTTTAAACTATTTTTGATAATTTTTTTCTAATATTAATATAGCCAGTCTAGCTTTATTTGGCTATTCATAGCTTACAAAATCTCTTTCCTTCTTTCTCATTCAATATATTTGTATTTTAGCATCTCAAGTGAGTTTCTTGTACAACATACAGGGTTTTTTTGTTGAGAATAGTTGACCTGTAACATGTACAGTTATGTAACAGTTAGTTATAGCTGTACCATATAATGATTCCATATATTACAAAATGATTACTAAAATATGTATAATTAACATTTATTACCACAAATAGTTATAGATTTTTTGCTTGTAAATCTTAGGATTTACTCTCAGCAATTCAAATAGGGAATATGTCATTAACTACAGTCATCATGCTGTGTATTACATCACCAGGACTTATTTATTTTATAACTGGACATTTGTACCTTTGATTCCCTTCATTCATTTTGACCTCTTCTCCCTTCGCTGGTAGCCACCAATGTGTTCTCTCTGAGATCAAGTTTTTAGAATATTTCACTTATAAATTTGATCACATGGTATTTGTCTTCCTGTATCTAATTTATTTTACCTAGCATAATAAAGACAAGGCCCATCCATCTTGTCACAGATGTCAAGATTTCCTTCTTTTATGGCTAAATTATATTCTATACTGGTATAGATTTATTGTGGATATGTAGTGGAATATTTCTATACACAGTTTAAAATTTTATTCCTTCAATATCTGTCTTAAATTGTGAGTTTCAATCAAAGAGATCAGTCATATTGAAGGATTTATTTCTGCCCTATAATTTTTTCCTCTAATGTATTTTATAATTTTGCTTCTCAATTCCTTCAGTATAGCCTTATTTTTGTTTGATCAACTTTTTTCTAGTGTACCTTTTTAATTTCCATTCAATTTTTTTCTGTATTTTAAAATTAACTTCTTAGTACTTATAAAAGAGATTATTGTTGCCATTCTAAATTCATAACAATTCAGTATGAACTGATTCCTCAGTAGCTTCAAATCACATACAGTAACTCTGCTCCCATTCAACTTCACCCCCTTATTTCATTGGTGTACAAAATTATATCTCAATATTTTGTGCCTAGAGTCATCTATTTATAATGATTTTTTAATAAACCTTTCTTTTACATAATTTAGAAAATGAAATGAGGCTTTTCTACTAGACTACAATAGAAGCAGTGACAGATTTCCTCTTCTTGGTATCTAAAATCACTGGATGGTGACTGTAGCCATGAAAGCTGTGACAAACCTAGATAGAACATTAAAAAGCTGAGCCATTACTTTGCCGACAAAGGTCCACGTAGTCAAGGCTATGGTTTTTCCAGTAGTCATGTATGGACATGACAGATGGACAATAAAGAAGGCAGAGTGCCAAAGAATTGATGCTTTCTAACTGTGGTGCTGGAGAAGGCTCTTGAGAGTTCTTTGGATAGCAAGGAGATCAAACCAGTCATTCTTAAAGGAAATCAACCCTGAATATTCATTGGAAGGACTGATGATGAACCCAAAGCTCCAGTACTTTGGCCACCACATTGGAAAAGACCCTGATGCTGGGAAATAGTGAGGGCAGAAGGAAAAAAGGGTGACAGAGGATGAGATGATTGGAGGATGAATCATCTCAGAGGATAAATGGTATCACTGATTTAGTACACATGCACTTGTGCAAATTCCAGGAGATGGTGACAGAGAGGGAAGCCTGGCATACTGCAGTCCTTGGAGTTCCAAAGAGTCGGACACGACTTGGTGACTAAACAACAATAGTGGTTTTTACTTTTCTATTTGCCTACATGCTTATTTTTAACAAGGAATTTTATCAATCTGGCTTTGAATTATCATCTTCTATCTTTGTTTGTTTGTTTTTTTTTTAACCAGGAATCCCTTAGCCTTTATTTTGGGGTGTCTTATATCTCCTATTTTATGGAGGGATAGTTTTGCCACATACAAAAGTCTTGGTGGACATAATTACCATCAAGATTTTAAATATATCTTTCCACTGATTTTTGGCCTCTACAGTTTCTGTGGAAAAAATGAAATGTTATCATATTGATGATCCTTTGCATATGACAAGTTACTATTCTCTTGATGCTTTGAACATTCTCTCCTTTGCTTTGGCTTTAGACAGTTTTATTAAAATATGCCTTACTGTGAGTCTGTTTGGTTTTATCCTTCTTGGAGTTTGTTTAGCTTTTTAGATTTATAGATTCATGTACTTTGCAAAATTTTGGAAGTTTTCAGTCATTCTTATTTCAAATACTTATTCCTTCCCAATCTCTCTTCTGGGACTCTATTAAGTGGATGTTAGTACAATTGATTGAGTTCCATGGGTCCTTTAGGATCTATTTATTTTTCTTTATTCTTTTTTATTTATGATAATCACACTGCAAATTTTTATTCTTTCTTGCTGTTTCTTTCTTGAGTTTCCCATTGTCTACTATTCAAATTTTCTGGTAAATTTAAACATTTTCAGGTGCTGTGTTTTTCAGCTCCAAAATTCTGTTTGGTTTATTTTTATAGAAACTTCCTCATTATTCTGTACTTGTTCATATACTTTTCAAATTTTCTTTAGTTCTTGATGATTTTCATTAGTTTTTTTTTTAATTTTATTTTATTTTTAAACTTTACATAACTGTATTAGTTTTGCCAAATATCAAAATGAATCCACCACAGGTATACATGTGTTCCCCATCCTGAACCCTCCTCCCTCCTCCCTCCCCATTCCATCCCTCTGCGTCGTCCCAGTGCACCAGCCCCAAGCATCCAGTATCGTGCATCGAACCTGGACTGGCAACTCGTTTCATACATGATATTTTACATGTTTCAATGCCATTCTCCCAAATCTTCCCACCCTCTCCCTTTAAAGCATATTTAAGGCATGTGTCTCAAAGTTTCTATTTAGTAAGTCCATGTCTGGACTTCTTCAAGAATGATTTGTGTCAGCTTGGTTTTCTAGCTGTTAGTGGTCCATGCTTCTTCCTTTTTTGTATACTTTGTAACTTTTAAATTAAATTATTTCTAGGAAAAGCACAATCAAGAACTGGTGTATACTGCTGAAAACTTGGCAAACACTATATTGGATTTGTTTGCAGCTGGGACAGAGACGACAAGCACCACATTGAGATATGGGCTCCTTCTCCTGCTGAAACACCCTGAGGTCACAGGTATGATAACATGGTGGGCAGGGTGATTTCAGAAGAGATGAGAGAAAGATGCTTGAATGTTTTCCACCTTGTTTCTCTCAGAAGACTATTTAAGTCTCTGAGCAGCTTCATTTTTTTCAAATTTAATGAAGGGATAGTAATGTGACATCTTTACATAATACAAGAAGATGACTAAGAGAAGTGAAGACTCTGAATGGTAAGAACATCAACACAGCAGCATCTGAATTTCATGGGAGGTCATGTGCAGCAGGCATGGCCAGCATGAATTGACCTGGAGCTGCATATTGGTTTTATTATGGAAATGTAACTGTGATGTCCCTTCATTCTGAAAACGCGATGTTCCAAACACCAGTGTCTGAGGACTACTCAGTTCAATCCCAGTTTGGAGAGCCAAGGTCCCACGTGCTGTGGAGAGTGGCCAAAAATAAAAACAAAACAAAAAAAATAAAGCCAGTATTGGGAAAATGGAAATGCTCTTTATTGAAGCATAACTGGAAATCATAGAACTTTAGTGAAGCTGCCTGGTATAATTTCCGCAGTCTAGGAAGTTCTCTAAAGATTTAGATTGACAATAAATTGGTTTAAGATATTTATGTAAAGGAATTGTATTAGCCCATTTTATTGCCAAAAAATGCATTTTGAGGAGTCAAGAATTTTATCTTTCACAAGAACTTTTTGTTAGAAATTAATTTTAAAAGACTTATGGTTATGCATCACAGTTTAGAAACATACATTACCTTGATTAGTGTCAGAATAGCCCTGAAATGATTATATCATAAAATAATTAGCCTTTTAAAGTTGGAGAAGAGGAGGTCAAGAAGCAGCTAACAAATATTCAACAAATTTCTGAAACACAGAGAGCATATTGAGGGGTGACAATGAAGTCAGTAGAGAGGATGAAGTTGTTGTTCAGTCACTGACTTGTGTCCAGCTCTTTGCAACCCTGTGGACTGCAGCATGTCAGGCTACCCTGTCCTTCAGTATCTCCCAGAGTTTGCTCAAATTCATATCCATTGAGTCTGTGATGCTGTCTACCCATCCCATCTTCTGCTGCTCCTCTATCCTTTTGGCCTCAATCTTTCCCAGCATCAGGGTCTTTTCCAATGAGTTGGCTCTTCGCATCAGGTAGCCAGAGTATTGAAGCTTCAGCTTCAGCATCAGTCCTTCCTTTGAATATTCAGAGTTGCTTTTCTTTAGGATTAACTGGTTTTATCTCCTTGTAGAGTCCCTTGGACTCTCAAGAGTCTTCTCCAGCACCACAATTCAAAACCATCAATTCTTTACTGTCCAGCCTTCTTTATGGTCCAACTCTCACATCCATACATGACTACTGGAAAGGCCATACCTTTGACTATATAGAATTTTGTTGGCAACGTGATGTCGTTTGGTTTGTCATAGTTTTCTTTCCAAGAAGCAAGTGTCTTTTAATTTCATGGCTGCAGTCACCATCTGCAGTGATTTTGGAGCCTAAGAAAATAAAATCTGTCACTACTTTCACTTTTTCCCCTTCTATTTGCCATGAAGTGATGGGACTGGATTCCATGATCTTAGTTTTTTGAAGGTTGAGTTTTAAGCCGACTTTATCACTCTCCCCTTTCACCCTCATCAAGAGGTTCTTCAGCTCCTCCTCATTTTCAACCATGAGAGTGGTATCATCAAATGAGAAGTCATTTATGTTCTTTTAGTCCTTAAGTTTCTGAACTGAGAAGTACCTAGTTTCAAAAAGGATGGAGGGAGACAAAGGCTGATAAAAGTAGCTCTCCCAGCCATGAGTCTTTGATAACTCCTTTTATCAGGTAACTTTGATTCTCCAATAGGATGAGAGAGGTTTACTATCTAGAGAAATGGAATCTAAGAGGCCCTACACTCAGAACGCTTGGCAGAGACAGGGGAAAAGAGTGAGGTCACAGCTTAGAGGAAAGATTAAGGAAGAATCCACATCTCGATTTCGAAGATTCTTAGTTGCTTTCTCCATTCTGCTTCTTGAAATTCAGCTGCCAGAGAAAAACTCCAGAGAGTGAGCACTCTGGAGAAAAGACCTCCAAGTTTTGCCACCTAGACAGAAAAGTATTTTGACACGTCTCACAGAGTGAATGAAATAAAAACATCCTTCCCAAGACACAGGGTCATGAAATTTCAGAACACCAGGATGAAAGAGAAAATCACAAAAACTTTCTGAGAGATGTAGCAGATCACAGATAAAAGATTAGAATTCACAACAGCATCAGAATTCAAGAGTAACTATCAAATTGGGTATTAATTTTTAAAGGGTGTTTTCTGTCTTGTATGTTTGCCACAGTTTTTATCCACTCTTTTCCCTTTCTCGTCCAGATGCCTGAAGTCATGTTGAGGAAGTCATGGGCTCCGGGGATTTGAAAAGCTCATGAAGGAGAGTGAAAGTGTCAGGGCTATTGCTACATAGCAAGCCTGGAAAATATCCACATCTAAATGGATTAGGTGGATAAAGCAGGTGTGAGGGGAGACACCAACAGCAAAAGAGAGGTGATGGAGTATCTGTGGTTTCTGAATAATAAGCAAATTATTATTAGGAGTTTGAAACGTCTGCCTCCATGTTAGAAAGTAATCCTAAATAAAGATACAGAATTCTTTGAATTGAACTAAAATAATATGGTTAGGTCCAAGAAAGTACCAAAAAGGTACATAATCGTAATTGTCTTACCAGGAAGCAATGTTTATTTAGTCAGAATGCTGTTAGAGTAAATATTCTAACAGCCAAAAATTGTGATGTAAATATATTTGGGAAATGGACTAAGGGGATTTGTGTATGTATTTGTATGTGTGAGTGTGTGACTTTGTATGAGTTGGGGATGGAGATGTAAATTCTCAACTCTCATGCCAGGACATCAGATTATTGTTTTAAAATTTGCAAGTTAAAAATAGAAACAAAGAGTCATTATTTAGAAATAGGACATGAATTTCAGAAGAAACTGCTAAAATGCTCAAAGTGGTGGCATTTGGCAATAGGAGGATAAAGTGAATACCATTGTAAACTATTCATGCAAAATACACAAATACAATAAAACACATATAAGTTAAATTTTAACCTGTATTATTTTGATGTAAAATTAATATTTTATTCTTGTTTGTTTTTTGAAGGACAATATTTTTAAATTAATTTATTTGTTTTAAATGGAGGCTTATTACTTTACAATTGTGGTGGTTTTTGCCATACATTGACATGAATCAGCCACAGTTGTACATGTGTCCCACATCGTGAACCTTGACCCACCTCCCTCCCCAATCCATCCCTCTGGGTTGTCCCAGTGCATCGGCTTTGAGTGCCCTGTTTCATGCTTCGAACTTGGACTGGTGATCTATTTCACATAAAGTAATATACAAGTTTCAATGCTATTCTCTCAAATCTTCCCATCCTCACCTTCTCCCACAGAGTCCAAAAGTCTTTTCTTTATATCTGTGTCTCTTTTGCTGTCTTGCATATAGGATTGTCGTTACCATCTTTCTAAATTCCATATATATGCGTTAATATACTATACTGGTGTTTTTCTTTCAGACTTACTTCACTCTGTATAATAGGCTCCAGTTTCATCCACCTCATCAGAACTGATTCAAATGTGTTCTTTTTAATAGCTGAGTAATATTCTATTATGTATACGCACCACAACTTTCTTATCCATTAGTCTGCCAATGTAATTTTTTGACTTTATGTTGTTTATATTTGAAACATTCCATCATTTGTCTTTGTTTTATCATGTATGCTAATATAGAGATATGTATAGATGTATCTTAAGCCAGGCTTGTAAGAGACTTATATGTGTCTGTACCCTCTCTATGTTTAGGTTTGTTTCTGGTCTTGTAGTTTATGTGTATAATGATGTTGAAAGTGAAAGAAAGTGTTAGTTGTTCAGTTGTGTCCCTTTGCGACCCCATGGGCTGTAGCCCAACATGCTCCTCTGTCCATAGGATTTTCCAAGAAGGAATGCTAGAGTCAGTAGCCCATTTCCTGCTCCATGGCATTTTCCCAAACCAGGGATAGAACCCAGGTCTCCTACGTTGCAGGCAGATTCTTTAACATCTGAACTACTAGGGAAGTCCATAATACTCCTGGGACACCTTCATAATGCCTCATGTATGCCTGAGTTGGTATGGAATATGGGTGTGCATTTCCCCCTTTCTCCATCCTTCTTACTTATCTCTTATCAGCTAAGATCCAGGAAGAGATTGACCATGTCATTGGCAGACACCAGAGTCCCTGCAGCAGGACAGGAGCCACATGCTCTACACGGATGCTGTGATCCATGAGATCCAGCGATACGTTGATCTGGTCCCCACCAGTCTTACCCATGCAGTGACCTGTGACATTAAATTCAGAAAATCATGATGGTGTGATCACTGACCTAGAGCCAGACATCCTGGAATGTGAAGTCAAGTGGGCCTTAGAAAGCATCACTACGAACAAAGCTAGTGGAGGTGATGGAATTCCAGTTGAGCTATTTCAAATCCTGAAAGATGATGTTGTGAAAGTGCTGCACTCCATATGCCAGCATATTTGGAAAACTCAGCAGTGGCCACAGGACTGTAAAAGGTCAGTTTTCATTCCAATCCCAAAGAAAGGCAATGCCAAAGAATGCTCAAACTATCGCACAATTGTACTCATCTCACACGCTAGTAAGTAATGCTCAAAATTCTCCAAGCCAGGCTTCAGCAATATGTGAACCGTGAACTTCCTGATGTTCAAGCTGGTTTTAGAAAAGGCAGAGGAACCAGAGATCAAATTGCCAACATCCGCTGGATCATCGAAAAAGCAAGAGAGTTCCAGAAAAACATCTATTTCTGCTTTATTGACTATGCCAAAGCCTTTGACTGTGTGGATCACAATAAACTGTGGAAAATTCTGAAAGAGATGGGAATACCAGACCACCTGATCTGCCTCTTGAGAAACCTGTATGTAGGTCAGGAGGCAATAGTTAGAACTGGACATGGAACAACAGACTGGTTCCAAATAGGAAAAGGCGTACGTCAAGGCTGTATATTGTCACCCTGTTTATTTAACTTATATGCAGAGTACATTATGAAAAAAGCTGGGCTGGAAGAAGCACAAGCAGGAATCAAGATTGCCGGGAGAAATATCAATAACCTCAGATATGCAGATGACACCACCCTTATGGCAGAAAGTGAAGAGGAACTAAAAAACCTCTTGATGAAGGTGAAAGAGGAGAGTGAAAAAGTTGGCTTAAAGCTCAACATTCAGAAAATGAAGATCATGGCGTCTGGTCCCATCACTTCCTGGCAAACAGATGGGGAAACAGTGAAAACAGTGGCAGACTTTATTTTTGGGGGCTCCAAAATCACTACAGATGTTGACTGCAGCCATGAAATTAAAAGACGCTTACTCCTTGGAAGGAAAGTTATGACCAACCTAATAGCATATTGAAAAGCAGAGACATTACTTTGCCAACAAAGGTCTGTCTAGTCAAGGCTATGGTTTTTCCAGTGGTCATGTATGGATGTGAGAGTTGGACTGTGAAGAAGGCTGAGCACCGAAGAATTGATGTTTTTGAACTGTGGTGTTGGAGAGGACTCTTGAGAGTCCCTTGGACTGCAAGGAGATCCAACCAGTCCATTCTGAAGGAGATCAGCCCTGGGATTTCTTTGAAAGGAATGATGCTAAAGCTGAAACTCCAGTACTTTGGCCACCTCATACAAAGAGTTGACTCATTGGAAAAGACTCTGATGCTGGGAAGGATTGGGGGCAGGAGGAGAAGGGGATGACAGAGGATGAGATGGCTGGATGGCATCACTGACTCGATGGACGTTAGTCTGAGTGAACTTCGGGTGTTGGTGATAGACAGGGAGGCCTGGCGTGCTGCGATTCATGGGATCACAAAGAGTCAGACACGACTGAGTGACTGAACTGAACTGAACTGAACTGAACCTCATCCCCAAGGTAAGACTGGTTTCTCTTATACTGACCTCGTTGATTTCGTAGTTCCTATTTACAGAGTATGGGCACAACCCTCGATGAACACGAGGTGAGAGAAGTAAAAATAGTCTTGTGCGTGGTGGCTCGATCGGTTGTGTGTTGTTTCCAGTTTAATCTGTAAAGCTTTGTAACAGATTTCGACAGGTAACAGTGCAAGACTTCCACATTTTTTGTTTCTTTTATATTGTTTGTTGAACCATAGCTGTCCACATTTTCAACTGAATGTTAGTATCAATCTGTCCATTTACCAAAATACTCTGCAGGGATTTTCTTTGAGAATGGTGACATTTTAGATCAATTTAGAAAGACTGAATATCATGATATGAACATGATACAGTCTCCCTGTTTTAAAGGCTTTCTGTAGTGTTTTTCATTAATTTATTCCAGGCATTGGCTTGAATATTTTGGGATAATTTTCCCAAGGTGGTTATTGTAGTTATAAATTTTTTAAATGCCTTTTCCATTTTTTTGTATGAAATATCAAAATATAATTTATTTTATCATTTTTATGACCTTATATATAGCAAGCTTGCTAAATTTAAAATCATTTCTGAAAATTTCTCTCTAGTTAATTGCAATTTCTATATACATTATCCTGCTATCTGGGTTAATATCTTTGTATCATCCTTTACTTATTTCTGATCTGAAGGAGAGTTGAGATTAACATCTCACTATTGGGAATGATGTTTTATGTACATTTTGTTAGTTTTTTTTTTTTTTTTTAAATAAAATTAGCAAAGTTCGCCTGGTGGCCTAGTGGTAAAATAATCCTCTTACCAGTACAGGAGATGCAGGAAACACCAGTTCAATCTCTGGGTCAGAAAGCTCCCCTGGAGAAGGAAATGGCAACCCACTCCAGTATTCTTGCCTGGAAAACCCTGTCAGAGGAGCCTGGTGGGCTACAGTCCATGGGGAAAAAAGTGTTGGACGTGACTGAGCCGGAGCACGGACAGCACATATATTTGGTAGACCATACCAGGTTGTTTTAGTTAATGCAGAATTCAGGTTAAATCATTGATAAGCCAGAATGATTTCACTATATTGCAATATGTGAACATTTCTTCCATTAATAACCACTTACGTGTCCATATCCAACCGTCCATCAAAGCCTCCTTACTTCAGTATGCATGCCTCAATAACGGTGTTTATTGTATACAGAGGAATAAGAGCATGTGTACACAGGTGTTATCACTGAAACAATGATATTATCTAATACACTGGCTATACTTAAAGTATCCCAATTTTCTTAGAATAACTTTTCTATTTTTTTTCCTTCATAAATGAGGTGAGGGTCCATACTGTCACTTATTCTATTATTATTTGTTATGCAGTGCTGTTCACACGATAAAGTGGTATTTGCCAGATTGCTCCAGAGCAGAGGTCCTTTTTTTAAATATTTAATACACAAAATCTATTGCATGGTACATTAGGGCTTTGAGAGTATAGTGTTTCTTAATCATTTACCCAAGAGTTTTAGCTTTGCTAGCAAAACTTGTTTAAACTGATGATACTAATCTGATTGATATGGAATGATTTTTCTAGTTGTATCATTCTTCCTGTGTTTCAAATCTAGGATTAATCTGTGATGACATCTACTATATTTTTGTTTTCTTAAATAATTTTATTTATTTATTCATTTATTTTTGGCTGTGCTGGGTCTTTGTTGCTACACACGGGCTTTACTCTAGTTGTGGTGAGTGTGGGTTAATCTTCATTGCAGGGCATGGATTTCCCATTTTGCATGACTTCTATTGTGGAGCATGTGCTCTAGGATACAAGGGCTTCACCAGTTGTGGCGATTTGGCTCAATAATTGTGGTTCCCAGGTTCTAGAGCACAGGTTCAGTAGTTTGGTGCCTTGGCTTATCTGCTCCACGGCCTGTGGGATCTTCTTGAACAGGGATTGAACCTGTGTCTCCTGCATTGGCAAGTGGATTCTTTACCGATGTGCTACCAGGGAAGCCCTACCATATATTTTAAAATAAATACAGACTGTCTGCATGGCAATGATAAACACTAATATTTGTTACTATACTTATTATCACAGAAAATCATACCATTTATAAAAACACTGTGAACAGGTAACTTCAGAACTTTCTAGTTCAATAGAGACTTCAATTTTAAACCATAATCCAAATATGAGATGAGTGAAAATTGAAATGATAAAGCATCTGGTGGGAACAGGCACTAGTATCCAAATATGGTGATTAGCAGATTGGATTCATAAGGTCTGACACTCTTAGGACCCAGATACCAAGGTTTTCAGATGCTGTTGAAGTTCACTTTAGCAGCATCTGTGCCACTAGTCTTAAACTTATCCTTGTTTTTACTTGTTCTGTCTGCTTCAAAATACCACTGCCCTTCTTTGGACTTATGTGGTCCACTGGAGAAGGGAATGGCAAACCACTTCAGTATTCTTGCCTTGAGAACCCCATGAACAGTATGAAAAGGCAAAATGATAGGACACTGAAAGAGAAACTCCTCAGGTCACTAGGTGCCCAATATGCTACTGGAGATCAGTGGAGAAATAACTCCAGAAAGAATGAAGGGATGGAGCCAAAGCAAAAAGAATACCCAGCTGTGGATGTGACTGGTGATAGAAGCAAGGTCCAATGCTGTTAAGAGCAATATTGTATAGGAACCTGGAATGTCAGGTCCATGAATCAAGGCAAATTGGAAGTGGGCAAACAAGAGATGGCAAGAGTGAATGTCGACATTCTAGGAATCAGCGAACTGAAATGGACTGGAATGGGTGAATTTAACTCAAATGACCATTATATCTACTACTGCAGGGAGGAATCCCTCAGAAGAAATGGAGCAGCCATCATGGTCAACAAAAGAGTCCGAAATGCAGTACTTGGATGCAATCTCAAAAACGACAGATGATCTCTGTTCGTTTCCAAGGCAAACCATTCAATATCACAGTAATCCAAGTTTATGCGCCAACCAGTAACGCTGAAGAAGCTGAAGTTGAACGGTTCTATGAAGACCTACAAGACCTTTTAGAACTAACACCCAAAAAAGATGTCCTTTTCATTATAGGGGACTGGAATGCAAAAGTAGGAAGTCAAGAAACACCTGGAGTAACAGGCAAATTTGGCCTTGGAATATGGAATGAAGCAGGGCAAAGACTAATAGAGTTTTGCCAAGACAATGCACTGGTCATAACAAACACCCTCTTCCAACAACACAAGAGAAGACTCTAGACATGGACATCACCAGATGGTCAACACCGAAATCAGATTGATTATATTCTTTGCAGCCAAAGATGGAGAAGCTCTATACAGTCAGCAAAAACAAGACCAGGAGCTGACTGTGGCTCAGACCATGAACTCCTTATTGCCAAATTCAGACTGAAATTTAAGAAAGTGGGGAAAACCACTAGACCATTCAGGTATGACCTAAATCAAATCCCTTATGATTATACAGTGGAAGTGAGAAATAGATTTAAGGGTCTAGATCTGATAGATAGAGTGCCTGATGAACTATGGAATGAGGTTCGTGACATTGTACAGGAGACAGGGATCAAGACCATTCCCATGGAAAAGAAATGCAAAAAAGCAAAATGGCTGTCTGGGGAGGCCTTACAAATAGCTGTGAAAAGAAGAGAAGCAAAAAGCAAAGGAGAAAAGGAAAGATATAAGCATCTGAATGCAGAGTTCCAAAGAATAGCAAGAAGAGATAAGAAAGCCTTCCTCAGCGATCAATGCAAAGAAATAGAGGAAAACAACAGAATGGGAAAGACTAGGGATATCTTCAAGAAAATCAGAGATATCAAAGGAACATTTCATGCAAAGATGAACTCGATAAAGGACAGAAATGGTATGGACCTAACAGAAGTAGAAGATATTAAGAAGAGATGGCAAGAATACACAGAAGAACTGTACAAAAAAGATCTTCATGACCCAGATAATCACGATGGTGTAATCACTGACCTAGAGCCAGACATCCTGGAATGTGAAGTCAAGTGGGCCTTAGAAAGCATCACTACGAACAAAGCTAGTGGAGGTGATGGAATTCCAGTTGAGCTATTCCAAATCCTGAAAGATGATGCTGTGAAAGTGCTGCACTCAATATGCCAGCATATTTGGAAAACTCAGCAGTGGCCACAGGACTGGAAAAGGTCAGTTTTCATTCCAATCCCAAAGAAAGGCAATGCCAAAGAATGCTCAAACTACTGCACAATTGCACTCATCTCACACACTGGTAAAGTAATGCTCAAAATTCTCCAAGCCAGGCTTCAGCAATATGTGAACCATGAACTTCCTGATGTTCAAGCTGGTTTTAGAAAAGGCAGAGGAACCAGAGATCAAATTGCCAACATCCGCTGGATCATCAAAAAAGCAAGAGAGTTCCAGAAAAACATCTATTTCTGCTTTATTGACTATGCCAAAGCCTTTGACTGTGTGGATCACAATAAACGGTGGAAAATTCTGAAAGAGATGGGAATACCAGACCACCTGATCTGCCTCTTGAGAAGTTTGTATGCAGGTCAGGAAGCAACAGTTAGAACTGGACATGGAACAACAGACTGGCTCCAAATAGGAAAAGGAGTACGTCAAGGCTGTATATTGTCACCCTGCTTATTTCACTTATATGCAGAGTACATCATGAGAATCGCTGGACTGGAAGAAGCACAAGCTGGAATCAAGATTGCCGGGAGAAATATCAATAATCTCAGATATGCAGATGACACCACCCTTATGGCAGAAAGTGAAGAGGAACTAAAAAGCCTCTTAATGAAAGTGAAAGTGGAGAATGAAAAAGTTCAACATTCAGAAAACGAAGATCATGGCATCCGGTCCCACCACTTCATGGGAAATAGATGGGGAAACAGTGGAAACAGCACCAGACTTTATTTTTCTGGGCTCCAAAGTCACTGCAGATGGTGACTGCAGCCATGAAATTAAAAGATGCTTACTCCTTGGAAGGAAAGTTATGACCAACCTAGATAGCATATTCAAAAGAAGAGATATTACTTTGCCAACAAAGGTCCGTCTAGTCAAGTCTATGGTTTTTCCTGTGGTCATGTATGCATGTGAGAGTTGGACTGTGAAGAAGGCTGAGCACCGAAGAATTGATGCTTTTGAACTGTGGTGTTGGAGAAGACGCTTGAGAGTCCCTTGGACTGCAAGGAGATCCAACCAGTCCATTCTGAAGGAGATCAGCCCTGGGATTTCTTTGGAAGGAATGATGCTAAAGCTGAAGCTCCAGTACTTTGGTCACCTCATGCGAAGAGTTGACTCATTGGAAAAGACTGTGATGCTGGGAGGGATTGGGGTCAGGAGGAGAAGGGGACGACAGAGGATGAGATGGCTGGATGGCATCACTGACTCGATGGATGTGAGTCTGAGTGAACTCCGGGAGTTGGTGATGGACAGGGAGGCCTGGCGTTCTGCGATTCATGGGGTTGCAAAGAGTTGGACACGACTGAGTGACTGATCTGATCTGATTATTAATCCTTAGAATGGACTAAGCAATTTGCTGCATTTCTTCTAGCTTTGTGACTTCTCCATAGTTTAGTTTATCTTCATCTGTTCTTTCCAGGGCACAGATATATTAACATCACTGACTTCTGTGCTACATGATGACAAAGAATTCCCCAACCCTGAGGTATTTGATCCTGGCCATTTCCTGGATTAGAGTGGCAACTTTAGAAAGAGTGACTATTTCATGGCTTTCTTTACAGGTAATATTTTTTCCCCTCAATCCGTTAGAAGATAAGATACCTTCTAAGGATCAGTTGAGAGTTACATAGTAATCCTATGGGGCTGGTATAAATGCTTTCTCCATGATAAGGGGCAGCAATCCCAATGCCCACGCACTTTCCCTCCGCATGAGACATCGTCATTATTGGGCTAGATTACTGGAGCTTTGGAGAGGTGACCCAGTTATTTCAAATAACTTGAGCTGGAAACTGAAAATGTAAGAGAACCATATCTTAGCCAAAAAGAACCATGTGTTATAAAACCTCGAGGTGTGTTGGAGGTTGATGAAGAGTAGGTATATTTAGTGTAGAGAACAGAGACTGTGTGGAATGAAAAGAAACATATGGGACTACTAGACTAGGATAAGAAAATTTAGTCAGTATATGTGACTTTCTAGAAAAAGATGGATAGAAACTTGAAAATATGAAATTACGGTTATAATATGTGAATAATTTAATGAAGTGTTTGGAATAGTCAGTAAATATTTGTTGAAAGAGTAATATTTGCTATGGTAAGATGTTAGGTGGATAGCATATGTGTCCACCTTTTGTCCATCAGTCTCCCTAGTCATCCTGCTTTCCATCCATCCATTCAAACATTCATCAAATGGCTAGTACATAATCTCTTTCTAACACCCAGAAAGACAGAGTTCAAGGAATATGTACTCTCTGTGTTTGTTATTTTCAGGAAAACATTTGTTTGGGAAAGGGCCTGGCCCACGTGGAGCTATTTTTATTCCTGACCACAATTTTACAAAAATTTACCTTGAAATCTGTGGTTGACCCAAAGGACCTCAACATCATCCCAGTTGTCAAAGGGTTAGTTTCTTTGCTACCTTTTTACCAGCTTTGTTTAATTCCTATGTGAGGAATGTTAGATCATCTGGCTTCTTCAGTGATGTTGTCTTCAACTCCCTCTCATCTGTGGCATCGTTCACCTGCTTCCCCTCAACTTTCCTGAGAGTGCCTGCTCTGACCTCTCTTCATTCATTGTGCAATTTCACTGCAGAAATGTATCTGCTGTTCTTCATACTCTGTAACATCTGTATTGGGTACCAGATAATGCACATAATTATCTGATGTTGAGTAGTTCTACATGCATAGGACTATATACTCCAGCAAAATAAAACAAGATTACTCTCTGTACAATGCAGAGCTATTTCTGCTATGCCTGTTTCTAATAAAACACATATCTTGTTAAGCCATTACGAAGCTTTCCTTCTTTTGTGCATATTGCAGGTAAGGGAGGAAAGAAAAAAGAGGCAAAGATGTCACACGGTCCTCATATGCACAGAGAAAGACAGAGGGAATGAGAGTAGAAAAGCTCCCTTGGCTGCATGTTACCATGAGTTACCTGAGGTTTGGACTCGAAAGTGAAAGAAATTGTTTTCAGGAGCATCTTCATCCTGTAGGGATTATGGAGATCACTGTTGATTGTTGTTTAGTTGCCCAGTAATGTCCGACTCTTTGCAACTCCATGGACTGTGGCCCAGGTGCCTCTGTCCATGAGATATCTCAGCCAGGAATACTGGAGTGAGTTGCCATTTCCTTCTCCAGGGGTTCTTCCCCACCTAGGGATTGAACTCAGATATCCTGCTTTGGCAGGCAAATTCTTTACTGCCATGTCACAAGGGAAGCTCAAAGTCAAAGTAAGCCAGGAAAACTACAATTGAAAATCAGAATAGAAATAAATGAGATTGTGTAAAGGAAATCACTAGATAGAATCAAAGAAACCAATGCTGTTTTTGAAAATTTGAATAGAATTGATATATCTGTAGCTAGATTACCCTCAAAAACACGATGGACATGAGTTTGAGTAGGTTCAGGGAGTTGGTGATGGACAGGGAAGCCTGGTGTGCTGCAGTCCATGGGGTGGCAAAGCGTCGGACCTGAATGAGTGACTGAACTGAACTGAACTGAACCCTCAAAAAAGCTATAAGACAGAAATTACAGAAGTTATCATTGAAATGGGGAGTCATCTCTTTAATGCCATGGACATAAAAAAGATAAGGAAAGAGTATTCTGAATGGCTCTATGTCCACCAATTTGATGACTTAATTGAAACAGGTCAATTTCTTAAGTACACAGTCTGGCAAAATGTACACAAGGAATAACATCTGTAACGTGACATTATAGGAAGTGCTAAACTACACTTTACCCTGTGGCCATATTGATTCAAAGCAACATGAATAAATTCTCTTTGTAAAAAAACAATCTGGAAACTGGTAGAAAGATTTCTGTACTCTTAATGAGTGTGAATTCAGCTACATCAAAGCCAGAAGGAAAGACAAGGACAGAGTCTCACAAATTCAACAGCAAATTAGAAGGACTATACATCATAGCTATTCAGGATTTATCCTTGTCATGCAGGACTGCTTCAACATACAAAATTCAAACAATGTGATATACAACATTGCCACAACAAAGAATAAAAACCACATGATTTTCTCAACAGATGTAGTAAAAGCATTTGACAGCATTCAACAAGCTTTCATTACAAAAAAACTCAACACACTAGGAATAATAAGTCCATATGAAAACCAGCACTTAGAATCATAGATTTCAAAAAGCTGAAAGCTCTTTCTCTAAGCTCTGGAGCAAGGAAGGATGTCCACTCTCACCACTGATACCTGACATCATATTAGAAATCATGGTTAGAGAAATTAGAAACAGAAGTAAAAGGCATTCAAATCAGAAGGAAGAACTAATATCTGTTCACAGATGACATGATCTTTTATGAAGAAAACCATAAAGATTCCATGATTAGATCCTGTTAAGAACTAATAAATGAAATAATTCAGTAAATTTGCAGAACATAAGGTGGTCAACATGCAAAAATCAGTTGCTTTTCTATATACTAATAATAAACTATGTGTTAATTAGAAATACAATACCATCTGTAGTAGCAAGGAAAATATCAAAAAGTTAAGAATAACAACTAAGGAAATGAAAGCCTGTACACCAAGCCATGTAAAACATTTCTGAAAGAAATTTTAAGAGACACAAAGAAATAGAAAGATATTCCATGTTCATAGGTTGGAAGAGTTAATATTGTTAAAGTGTCCATACTACCCCAAATCATCTAATATTCCATGTAGTATGCATCAAAATCCTAATGACATTTTATACAAAAATAGAAATAATCCTAAAATTCATGTGGAACCACAAGGCTCCAAATGGCCAATGCAATCTTGAAAAAGAAGGACAAAGCTGGAGGCATCACACTTTCTGATTTTAAATATATTAAAAAGGTAATTAAACAGTTTTGTACTAACTTAAAAATAGACACAGAGCAATACAATAGTATAGAGAGCTCAGAAATGAATCCAAGTTTACAGAGTCATGTGATCATCATCTACTATGCCAAGACTACCTGGTGCAGAAAAACAGTCTCTTCTACGAATAATGGAGGAAAAATAGATACTCATGTGCAAAAGAATAAAATTGGACCCTTATTTTACACCAGAGAGAAAAGTCAACTAAAAATAGATTAAAGACCAAGTATAAGACCTGAAACTATAAAACTTTTAGAATATAACACAGGGTATGATCTCCATGACATTGATTCTGACAATGATTTCATGCTTATGACACAGGCAGCAAAAGCAATTTTAGACAAGTGGGACAATAAAAACAAAAATCTACACAGAAAGCAAAAACAGTCAAAAAGGTTAAAAGACAACGTACAGAACAGGAGAAAAATATCTGCAAGTCATATCTGATAAAGGGTTAGTCCCCAAAACATATAGAAACTCTTAAAACTCAATAGTAAAAGTTAGAAAACCTATTACCCCAATTTAAATATGGGCAAAGGGCTAGAAGGGCCATCAGTTCAGTTCAGCTCAGCCGCTCAGTCGTGTCTGACTCTTTGTGACCCCATGAATCGCAGCACGCCAGGCCTCCCTGTCCATCACCAACTCCCGGAGTTCACTCAGACTCACGTCCATCGAGTCAGTGATGCCATCCAGCCATCTCATCCTCTGTCGTCCCCTTCTCCTCCTGCCCCCAATCCCTCCCAGCATCAGAGTCTTTTCCAATGAGTCAACTCTTCGCATGAGGCGGCCAAAGTACTGGAGTTTCAGCTTTAGCATCATACCTCTAAAGAAAAACAAGAATGGCAAGCAGGTGTATGAAAAAGTGCTCAACATCTGTAATCTTCAGAGAATGCAAATCAAAACCACAATGAGATAGCTCCTTACATCTGTTAGGCTAAATATTATAAGAAAGAAAAAAAGTGTTGGCAAGGATTTGAAGAAGTTGAAATCATTGTATACCATTGGTGAAAAGACAAAATGGTGCAGCTTCTATGGGAAACAGAAGAGAGGTAAAGCAAAAAACTAAAAATGAAATTACCACATGACCTAGCAATCCCATTTTGGACTATTTAATAAAAGAAGTGAAATCATGATGCTCAGGAGATATTACACACCCATGTTCAAGATGGCATTATTCACTCTAGACAGAAGTGGAAAATCCTCAATGGCCATCAGTGAATGGATGGGAGAAATGTGGTATTTAACAAAATGAACATGTGTGCAAAGCTGAAACAGACTCACAGACATATTAAACAAACTAGTGGTTTTCAAAGGGGACAGGGAAGTGGGCATGGATAAATTGTTGGTTGGGGTTAAAAGATATAAACTAGTATGAATAAAATATGTAAGCAACAAGAATATATTGTGTGGGCTTTCTGGTGGCTCAGTGGTAAAAAGCTGACTGCAATGAAGAAGAAATAGGTTGTATCCTCAGGTGGGGACTATCTGCTGGAGAAGGAAATGGCAACCCACTCCAGAATTCTTGAGTGAAAAATAACATGAACAGAAGAGCCTGGCAACCTACAGTCTCAAGGCTGTAGCCTTGGATGTGACTTAGCAACTAAACAACAACCATAATAGAATGTATGACATAAGGGTTTAAACTTTAGTAAACCATGGACTTTGGTTGATATTGCTGTGTCAGAGTTGGTTCATTGAAACAAATGTACCACACTGGTGAGGGTTATTGATAGGAGAGGCTTTGTGGGTATAGGATGAGATATGTGGGAATTGAATACATGTTGCCCAGTTTTGTGTGAACCTAGAATTTCTTCAAAAATAACTTATTATTTAAAAGAAAAATATACAAAAACAGTTTTAGAATAGCTCCATTCTACAACTCTTGCCAAGACAAGGTGCATTGCTCTTTGGTTGTGGAGGCTTTAATGCTGATGCCCTCCTGGTCATTTGGACATCAATAGGAATTCCATTAGATGTGTGCTATTGCTAAACTGAGAGTCAAAAATGCTTAATTCTCAGATAAGGTCTTGTACTGATGAATTGGTGATAATTAAACTCACTAAGACATACATTGTTCACTTGAAAAAATAAAGATCAGATTAGCTGATCTCAGATTTCCAATTATTTGTCATTCTTTCATTCCATATAAAGAAGAGCTTTCAGAAATCCTAGCAGGAAGACGGAGGTACAGAGCAAGACACTCCTTACTCAAAGAATAAAATAGTTGCTAAAGGAGCATGACTGAGCTTATTTTATTCAGAATAAACTGCTGTGCTTCTATTAGTGTGAGAAGCAAATGAGTTGTTTGTTGTTGTTCAGTTGCTAAGTCTCATATAACTAATTGTGACCCTATGGACTGCAGCATGCCAGGCTTTGCTGTCCTTCACTATCTCCTGGAGTTTGAACAAACTCATGTCCATTGAGTCAATGATGCCATCCAAGCACCTCATCCTCTGTCGCCCACTTCTCCCCCTGACCTCAAGCTTTCCCAGCATCAGGGTTTTTTTTTTTTTCCAATGAGTTGGCTCTTCCCATCTGGTGGCCAAAGTATTGGAGCATCAGTCCTTCTGATAAATATTCAGGGTTGATTTCTTTGGAATTGACTGGTCTGATCTCCTTGCAGTCCAAGGGACTCTTCTCCAGCGTACAGTTTGAAAGCATCAATTCTTTGGCGGTCTAACTCTCAATCCGTACATGACTACAGGAAAAGCCATAGCTTTGACTAGACAGACTTTTTTAGAGAAGTGATGTCTCTGCTTTTTTAGTATGCTGTCTAGGTTTGTCGTAGGTTTCCTTCCAAGGAGAAAGCATCTTTTAAATTTATGACTTGAGTCACCATCCACATTGACTTTGGAGCCCAAGAAAATATTATCTGCCACTGTTTCCACCCCCCCCCCATTTGCCATGAAATGATGGGATCGGATGCTATGATCTTAGTTTTTTGAATGCTGAGTTTTAAGCCAGTCTCTTCACTCTCCTCTTTCACCGTCATCTAGAGACTCTTTAGTTTTTCTTTACTTTCTGCCATTAGAGCAGTATCATCTGTGTATCTGAGGCTATTGATATTTCTACAGCAATCTTGATTCCAGCTTGTGATTTCATCCAATTGGGTATTTCATATGATGTCCTCAGTAGAGATGTTAAATAAGCAGGGTGACAATGCACAGCCTTGACACATTCCTTTCCCAGTTTTCAAATATAGCAGTAATGTACTTTGTGAGTATATTTTATGGAAAGTGAGATACATTACAACAATGCTATTAGTAAGGGGAGAGAGAACTTAGATATACTTTGTTACAAGGTACTTGTACTTCATATGAAATAGTACTGGATTATTTTAAAATGGACTTGAATTAATTGTATATTGAAAACTCTAGGGAAACCATCAAAAAGAAGTAATAAAACAGGTGTAAGTAATAAGAAAATTGAGAAGGTGAGAGGTTTCAGCTGCTTGGTGACTTAAAATGTTCCTCCTTTCTCTTCCCTCTTTAACAACAACCAATTAGAGATCTTTGCCAGCAAAAGTCCATTTGTGCATGTATGTGTGCTAACTCGCTTCAGTCATGTCAGACTCTGTGAGACCCTGTGAACTCTAGCTCGCCAGGCTCCTGTGTCCATGGGATTCTCCAGGCAAGAATACTGGAGTAGATTGCCATGCCCTCCTCCAGGGGATCTTCCTGACCCAGAGATCGAACCTGCATCTTTTATGTCTCCTGCATTGGCAGGTGGGTTCTTTACCACTAGCACCACCTGAGAAGCCCCAAGGTCCCTCTAGTCAAGGCTATGGTTTTTCCAGTAGTCATGTATGGATGTGAGATTGGGCCATAAAGAAGGCTGAGCACTGAAAAATTGATGTTTTCAAACTGTGGTGGTAGAGAAGATGCTTGAGAATCCCTTGGACAGCAAAGAGGTCATACTAGTCAATCCTAAAGGAAATCAACCCTGAATATTCAGGGGAAGGGCTGATGCTGAAGCTGAAGCTCCAATACTTTGGCCACCTGATGTGAAGAGCTGACTCATTGGAAAAGACACTGATACTATGAAAGATTGAGTGCAAAATGAGAAGGTGGCAGCAGAAAAAGAGATGCTTAGATAGTATCACCGACTCAATGGTCATGAATTTTAGCAACTCCAGAGATAGTGGACTGGCATGATGCAGTCCATGGGATCAAAAGAGTTGGACAACACTGAACAGCTGAACGACAACAATTAGAGATTTATCCATGAGTAAAATGATTCAGTGGGAGCAGTGGGGCCACTTGTGCACCTGAAAATGGACAGACAGATCTCAGTAAGGGCTGGAGATGCAAAGGGGTTGGTGAAATTGCCTCATTACCTCTTCCTGCCATCAGGGTAGAAACATGGAGAGTGCTGACCTTGGCAGATATCCACACATGAGAGGGAATTTCTAGAAGTCTAGCATGTCTTATGGACAATTCCAGTGTAGCATCAGAGCAAGAAGGATATGAATTTAGATGCAGTAGAGAGAGAAGAACACCACAGACCCCTCCCCTCACCCCACTACCAGGGACTGAACTGTGTGCTGGCAGCATCCTCTCCTGTGGAGGAGATGGAAAGCGGTGAGTGAGTGCCTGGTCACCTTAATTGTGGGGGTTGCAGCTGGAGAAACTCATTTCTTTCTAGCAGCAACCAGAATACTAAAGCAGGACCCCCATGACTGGGCCAGAGAGGAGAAAGTGAATGCAGTAGATAAGAATTTCAGAGGACGTTATGGGGGATGCAGTACTGCTGACTCTCTTTATGACTCGAGCAGGGAGTCTGTTCACAAGCCTCTGCTATTTTCTGAAAAGCAAAAAAGAGGTTTTCTAGCAACCAGTCTGATTAGTTTTAAAAAGAGAAAACTAAAAAGATTAAGAATTCTGCTGTAAGAGAGAGCAAGAAAGAGTGTGTGTTTTTCAGTAGAAAACCTAAGAAACAGCACCACCAATAGCAGCACCAATGATCTATACCACCATCTGAAGACAACCAGTGAAGATTTAAGATTTTCACTTAAAGTGTGGTTGAGACATAGGCTTGGATTACCTGATATTGAATGGTTTGCACTGGAAATGAACCAAGATCATCCTGTTGTTTTTGAGATTGCACCCAAGTACTGCGTTTTGAACTGTTTCGTTGACTATGAGGGCTACTCTATTCCTTCTAAGGGATTCTTACCTACAGTAGTAGATATATATATATAATGGTAGTCTGCATTAAATTCACCCATTCCTGTCCATTTTAGTTCATGATATCTAAAATGTTGATATTCACTCCTGCCATCTCCTGCTTTACCACATCCAATTTACCTTGATTCATATTCCAGGTTTCTATGCAATATTATTTTTTATAGCATCACACTTTACTTTCACCACCAGACACATCCATAACTGGGTGTCATTTCTGCTTTGGCCCAGCTTCTTCATTTCTTCTGGAGCTGTTTCTCCACTCTTCCCTGTTGGATATTGGAGACCTACTGACATGGGCGGCTCATTTTCTTGTGTCTTTCTTTTGATGAGGGTGAAAGAGAGTAAAAAAGCTGGCTTGAAACTTAAGATTCAAAAAACTAAGATCATGGCATCTGGTCCCATCACTTCATGGCAAATAGATGGGGAAAAATTGAAAACAGTGGCAGATTTTATTTTCTTGGGTTCCAAAATCACTGTGGACAGTGACTGCAGCCACAAAATGAAAAGATGCTTGCTCCTTGGAAGGAAAGCTATGACAAACCTGGACAGTGCATTAAAAAGCAGAGACATCACTTCTCTGCAAAGCTCTGTCTAGTCAAAGCTCTGGTTTTTCCAGCAGTCATGTACAGATGTGAGAGTTGGACCATCAAGAAGGCTGAGTGCCAAAGAATTAATGCTTTCAAACTGTGATGCTGGAGAAGACTCTTGAGAGTCTTTGGACAGTAAAGACATCCAAGTGGTCAATTCTGAAGGAAATCAACCCTAAATATTCATTGGAAGAACTGATGCTGAAAGTGAGGGACTGAACAACAACTATTATTGTAGAACTCTCTGTTTATCGTTTTAGGTCTTTCATTATTTGCCTTATATATTTTGGGGCTCTGTTGCTAAGTATATATATTTGTATAATTATATTGTATCTTGAGGATTTACTTTTTTTATCCAATATAGAGCATTTCCCTGGAGGAGGAAATGGCAACCCAGTCTAATTAATATTCTTGCTTAGATAATCCCATGGACATGAACCTGGTGAGCTACGATCCATAGGTTGCAAAGAGTTGTACACGACTGAAGTGACTTAACATGCAAAGCATTTCATTCTTATTGTTTCTTTTAAATTGTTAATTATTAAAAACCATTACTTCTTAACCTTAGTATGGTCATTCCTGCTTTATTCGGCTATTCATTAATGGCAAAATCTCTTTTTCTCTTTCTCGTTCAACATATTCGTGTTTTTGTGTTTCAAAAAGTGAGTTTTGTATTGACAAAATGTAGGTATTTTAAACTGAGAGTGATTGACATAACTTTAATTTCAGGCATACAACATAATGATTCAGTAAAAGGGGATATTGCAAAATGATTACCACAATAAATATAGTTAACATCCATTGCAACACATAGTTTCAAATTTTTCTTGTCATGGAACTCTTAAGATTTACTTTCCTGGCAACTTTCAAATATATAATACAGTATTATTTGCAGTCATCATGTAGTATAGTGTATCTGCAACACATTTATTTTATAACTGGAAGTTTATATATTGTTATTCCCTTCATTCTTTTTGACTACCCCTCATCTCTGGTGAAGAGTTGGACACGACTGAGCGACTTCACTTTCACTTTTCACTTTCATGCATTGGAGAAGGAAATGGCAACCCACTCCAGTGTTCTTGCCTGGAGAATCCCAGGGATGGGGGAGCCTGGTGGGCTGCCGTCTATGGGGTCGCACAGAGTCGGACACGACTGAAGTGACTTAACATCAGCAGCAGCAGCAGCAGCATCTCTGGCAGGCACCGATACCAAATACCAAATCTGTATTTATGAGATCAGATTTTAAAGTATTTCACATACAAGATTGATCATATGGTATTTGTCTTTCTGTGTCTAATTTATTTCACTTAGCACAATAACTTCAAGGCCCATCCATGTTGTCACAAGTGTCAAGATTTCCTTCTTTTTTTAATAGCATATTATATTCTATGTATGTATGGGTTGTGTAATGGAATATTTATGTACATAATTTAAAAATGTACTCTTTTGGGCATTCCTTGGTAGCCTGATGGTTAGGTTCCTGGTTTTAACTGCCATGGCCTGGGTTCAGTGCCTGAGATCCTACAAGTGAAGTGGCCAAAATATAAATATAAATATAAATATATATATATGTTCCTATAATATATGTTTAAAATTGTGAGTTTCAATCAATTAAAGTGATAATTAATATTAAAGGACTTATTCCTGCTGTTAGTTTTTGTTTTCATGTATGTTTTTTTGTTTCTCAGTTCTTCTGATATAGCCTTATTTTTTGTATGATCGTTTTTTCTAGCGTACCTTTTTACCCCTTTCAAATGTTTGTATATTTTTAAGTTAATCTTTAAAATGGGAATTACTTT
Source organism: Bubalus bubalis (assembly GCF_019923935.1). NCBI lineage: Eukaryota > Metazoa > Chordata > Mammalia > Artiodactyla > Bovidae > Bubalus > Bubalus bubalis. The sequence continues at coordinate 16,407,299 of NC_059179.1, forward strand.
TTTTTTTTTTTTTGCCTATGTAGAACGAAGGTGATTTATTTAGAGAACTATTGATATGTAATACAATAGTTCAGTTCAGTTCAGTTCAGTCGCTCAGTCGTGTCCGACTCTTTGCGACCCCATGAATCGCAGCATGCCAGGCCTCCTTGTCCATCACCAACTCCTGGAGTTCACCCAACTCATGTGCATTGAGTCGGTGATGCCATCCAGCCATCTCATCCTCTGTCGTCCCCTTCTCCTCCTGCCCCCAACCCCTCCCAGCATCAGAGTCTTTTCCAATGAGTCAACTCTTCGCATGAGGTGGCCAAAGTACTGGAGTTTCAGCCTCAGCATGACTGATCTCCTTTAGAACGGACTGGTTGGATCTCCTTGCAGTCCAAGGGACTTGCAAGAGTCTTCTCTGACACCACAGTTCAAAAGCATCAATTCTTCAGCGCTCAGCTTTCTTCACAGTCCAACTCTCACATTCATACATGACCACTGGAAAAACCTAGTTAATTTCCCACAAAAAGCACTAAAGAATGGTCCAGGAAAGGACATGAAGGATAATAGTGTCTTACTCAACTGACAGAGCAGAGTCTTCTGATTTTAAGTTTGCTCATTTAATTTTCTCTATGTAAACTTTATGTCATAAATAGCATTAAATTTCTGCTGCAGAATTGTTCAAGAATATTTAAATGGCTGAAGTCTCTAACTGCCTTAGTGCTAGTTGTTGTGGCTTTTTTCTCTCTCTTAATATAAACTAAATCACTAAGACAACAGAAGGAAAAAAGGCTCAGGCATCCACCAGGAATGACACAGGTAGGAACATTGAAAGGCTATTTTTCTAAATTCCCAAGATAGTAAGAGTATATAAGTTGAGGCTTTTAGGGAAATCAGCAGAGCAATATTGAGGGGAGAGTAAAATATCTGAAATCTGAAGAGAACACATTTCTCAGGCTGTAAAGGAAAAGAATATGCTTAAATAGATGAAAAATTAAACTATTATTGTTGGAGTAAATAACAATGCTGGATAAAAATGCAGTGGATTCAAGGAATTTAACTTGGAAGGTAATTAGAATGGGTTTTTAATCTATTAATTTAATATTAAAATATAATTAGAAAACACACTGGAGAAGGAAATGGCAACCCACTCCAGTGTTCTTGCCTGGAGAATCCCAGGGACGGGGGAGCCTGGTGGGCTGCCGTCTATGGGGTCACACAGAGTCGGACACGACTGAAGTGACTTAGCAGCAGCAGCATATAGTGACATCCTTATTACTAATTTCTCATATAATTTTGAATATTATATTTATTGTATAATGCTATTATATAAACTATTATATAATAGTTACATCAGCTTTAAATTAGGCACAGAAATTTCTATATTATTTTCAGAATGATCAATGCTAGAATATGTTGCTTCCAAAATGAATGGGAAGAAAACAGTGAGTAATGGTAAGAGCCAGGAGGCAAAATTTCCAGGATCCCAGGTCCAAAAGATGGTTCAGAGCCCTCAGTTCATGATGTGAAGGGCCCTCAGCAATCTTCTGTGCATCTTCAGCGTCTGAAGAATATGGCTGTCAGGGAAGGAAAGTCCGTGAGATATTTTCTCAGAAATATGAACAGAATAAGCTGTTTCCAAGAAAAACGTATGAAGGGAAAACTGATAGGGAGGGCTAGGCCTATGATTTGACTATCTGTGGATTCTTTACAGCAGGAAAATACTTACAGTGCAAGATTCTATGTTATGTTAGCATGTTGGTTCCACCAGTACAAATTAATTACACTGGATAAGTAATAAAATTATCTTCAAACATCATCTTTTCCTGAACAAATATTTAGGTGATAAATAATACAATGTTGTGGGTTTCAAAATTTATTTTAATGTTAATTTTTATTATTTCAAAATGCATTTGAAAATAAAAAGTCTCTACTGCCTTCATACATTATTAATGAATAGGGTTGCTACAATTTTTCATTTAACATGCTGTAAAAATTCTTCACTAAGTATGTCCTTATGTTATTAATTAGTGTTTTATTCACAGCATATCTTGTTATTAATTTATAGTAGATTTAGTTGCATAAACATCTTATTCAACATTTTAGATATTGTGATTTTTAAATAAATTAAATATCATCTTCCATAAAACTTACATCACTTTATTACACTCTTAGAATAATTTTTAGGGTTGGGGTTACTTGTATAAAAAATATAGTCATTTTTATGACTCTAAAAATATTTGCTAAAATATTTCCTAATTAGATAATATGAATTAAGCTGTTTTATTGCAATTTAGAAGACTTTTTTTTGTCTTTTCCAATTCGTTTTTTTTATTTTATTTTATTTAACTTTACAATATTGTATTGGTTTTGCCATATATCAAAATGAATCTGCCACAGGTATACATGTGTTCCCCATCCTGAACCCTCCTCCCTCCTCCCTTCCCATACCATCCCTCTGGGTCGTCCCAGTGCACCAGCCCCAAGCATCCAGTATCGTGCATCGAACCTGGACTGGCGACTCGTTTCATATATGATATTATACATATTTAAATGCCATTCTCCCAAATCATCCCACCCTCTCCCTCTCCCACAGAGTCCAAAAGACTGTTCTATACATCAGTGTCTCTTTTGCTGTCTCGTATACAGGGTTATTCTTACCATCTTTCTAAATTCCATATATATGCGTTAGTATACTGTATTGGTGTTTTCCTTTCTGGCTTACTTCACTCTGTATAATAGGCTCCAGTTTCATCCACCTCATTAGAACTGAATCAAATGTGTTCTTTTTAATGGCTGAGTAATACTCCATTGTGTATATGTACCACTGCTTTCTTATCCATTCATCTCCTGATGGACATCTAGGTTGCTTCCATGTCCTGGCTATTATAAACAGTGCTGCAATGAACATTGGGGTACACGTGTCTCTTTCCCTTCTGGTTTCCTCAGTGTGTATGCCCAGCAGTGGGATTGCTGGATCATAAGGCAGTTCTATTTCCAGTTTTTTAAGGAGTCTCCACACTGTTCTCCATAGTGGCTGTACTAGTTTGCATTCCCACCAACAGTGGAAGAGGGTTCCCTTTTCTCCACACCCTCTCCAGCATTTATTACTTGTAGACTTTTGGATCGCAGCCATTCTGACTGGCGTGAATGGTACCTCATAGTGGTTTTGATTTGCATTTCTCTGATAATGAGTGATGTTGAACATCTTTTCATGTGTTTGTGAGCCATCTGTATGTCTTCTTTGGAGAAATGTCTATTTAGTTCTTTGGCACATTTTTTGATTGGGTCGTTTATTTTTCTGGAGTTGAGCTGTAGGAGTTGCTTGTATATTCTTGAGATTAGTTGTTTGTCAGTTGCTTCATTTGCTATTATTTTCTCCCATTCTGAAGGCTGTCTTTTCACCTTGCTTATAGTTTCCTTTGTTGTGCAGAAGCTTTTAAGGTTAATTAGGTCCCATTTGTTTATTTTTGCTTTTATTTCCAATATTCTGGGAGGTGGGTCATAGAGGATCCTGCTGTGATGTATGTCAGAGAGTGTTTTGCCTATGTTCTCCTCTAGGAGTTTTATAGTTAGGGTTAGGGTTAGGGTTCCATCCATTTATGATAAAATCTCTCCAGAAAGCAGGAATAGAAGGAACATACCTCAACATAATAAAAGCTAAATATGACAAACCCACAACAAACATTATCCTCAATGGTGAAAACTTGAAAGCATTTCCCTTAAAGTCAGGAACAAGACAAGGGTGCCCACTTTCACCATTACTATTCAACATAGTTTTGGAAGCTTTGGCCACAACAATCAGGGCAGAAAGAGAAATAAAAGGAATCCAAATGGGAAAAGAAGAAGTAAAACTCTCACTGTTTGCAGATGACATGATCTTCTACATAGAAAACCCTAAAGACTCCACCAGAAAATTACTAGAACTAATCAATGAATATAGTAAAGTTGCAGGATATAAAATCAACACACAGAAATCCCTTGCACTCCTATACACTAAAAATGAGAAAATAGAGAAATTAAGGAAACAATTCCATTCACCATTGCAACGAAAAGAATAAAATGCTTAGGAATATATCTACCTAGAGAAACTAAAGACCTATATATAGAAAACTATAAAACACTGGTGAAAGAAATCAAAGAGGACACTAATAGATGGAGAAATATACCATGTTCATGGATGGGAAGAATCAATATAGTGAAAATGAGTGTACTACCTAAAGCAATTTATAGATTCAATGCAATCCCTATCAAGCTACCAACAGTATTCTTCACAGAGCTAGAACAAATAATTTCACAATTTGTATGGAAATACAAAAAACCTTGAATAGCCAAAGCGATCTTGAGAAAGAAGAATGGAACTGGAGGACTCAACCTGCCTAACTTTAGGCTCTACTACAAAGCCACAGTCATCAAGACAGTATGGTACTGGCACAAAGACAGAAATATAGATCAATGGAACAAAATAGAAAGCCCAGAGATAAATCCACACACCTATGGACACCTTATCTTTGACAAAGGAGGCAAGAATATACAATGGATTAAAGATAATCTCTTTAACAAGTGGTGGTGGGAAATATGGTCAACCACTTGTAAAAGAATGAAACTAGAACACTTTCTAACACCATGCACAAAAATAAACTCAAAATGGATTAAAGATCTAAACGTAAGACATTGTTTTTTAAAAACCCAACTTAGAAACCTATTTTATTCTTATGATAGATTCTTCAGTGCACTTTGTATGTGAAAACACCGGGAGGCGGGTTCAGGATGGGGAACACGTGTACGCCCGTTGCGGATTCATGTTGAAATGTGGCAGAACCAATACACTATTGTAAAGTTAAAAACAAAAACAAAAACAAAACACTATTTAAAAAAATAAAGTTTATATCAATATTCCACATCTTCCTGTTGAATTATACATTACAAAGCAGTTCATAGTAACTGTGAATTTTTTTGGGGGGGAGGTACTTTTTATTTATTTTGTTTATTTATTTTTAAATATAAATTTATTTATTTTAACTGGAGGCTAATTACTTTACAATATTTTATCAGTTTTGCCATGCATCAACATGAATCTGCCATGGGTGTACACGTGTTCCCCATCCTGAACCCTCCTTCCACCACCCCCCTCAACCCCATACCATCCCTCTGGGTCATCCCAGTGCATCAGCCCCAAGCATCCTGTATCCTGCATTGAACCTGGACTGGCGATGCTTTTCATATATGATATTATACATGTTTCAATGCCATTCTCCCAAATCATCCCACCCTCTCCCTCTCCCACAGAGTCCAAAAGACTGTTTTATACATCTGTGTCTCTTTTGCTGTCTCTCATACAAGGTTATCATTACCATCTTTTTAAATTCCATATATAGGCATTAGTGTATTGTATTGGTGTTTTTCTTTCTGGGTTACTTCACTCTGTAAATAGACTCCAGTTTCATCCACCTCATTAGAACTGATTCAAATGTATTCTTTTTAATGGCTGAATAATACTCCATTGTGTATATGTACCACAGCTTTCTTATCCATTCATCTGCTGATGGACATCTAGGTTGCTTCCATGTCCTGGCTATGATAAACAGTGCTGCGATGAATACTGGGGTACACATGTCTCTTTCAATTCTGGTTTCCTCGGTGTGTATGTGCAGTAGTGGGATGGATAGCTGGGTCACAAGGCAGTTCTATTTCCAGTTTTTTAAGGAGTCTCCACACTGTTCTCCATAGTGGCTGTACTAGTTTGCATTCCCACCAATAGTGTAAGAGGGTTCCCTTTTCTCCACACCCTCTCTAGCATTTATTGTTTGTAGACTTTTTGATGGCAGCCATTCTGACTGGTGTGAAATGGTACCTCATTGTGGTTTTGATTTGCATGTCTCTGATAATGAGTGATGTTGAGCATCTTTTCATGTGTTAGCCATCTGTATGTCTTCTTTGGAGAAATGTCTGTTTAGTTCTTCGGCCCATTTTTTGATTGGGTCGTTTATTTTTCTGGAATTGAGCTGCAGGAGTTGCTTGTATATTTTTGAGATTAATTCTTTGTCAGTTGCTTCATTTGCTATTATTTTCTCTCATTCTGAAGGCTGTCTTTTCACCTTGCTTATAGTTTCCTTTGTTGTGCAGAAGCTTTTAATTTTAATTAGGTCCCATTTGTTTATTTTTGCTTTTATTTCCAGTATTCTGGGAGGTGGGTCATAGAGGATCCTGCTGTGATGTATGTCAGAGAGTGTTTTGCCTATGTTCTCCTCTAGGAGTTTTATAGTTTCTGGTCTTACGTTGAGATCTTTAATCCACTTTGAGTTTATTTTTGTGTAATGTGTTAGAAAGTGTTCTAGTTTCATTCTTTTACAAGTGGTTGACCAGTTTTCCCAGCACCACTTGTTAAAGAGATTGTCTTTTCTCCATTGTATATTCTTGCCTCCTTTGCCAAAGATAAGGTGTCCATAGGTGCGTGGATTTATCTCTGGGCTTTCTATTTTGTTCCATTGATCTATATTTCTGTCTTTGTGCCAGTACCATACTGTCTTGATGACTGTGGCTTTGTAGTAGAGCCTAAAGTTAGGCAGGTTGAGTCCTCCAGTTCCATTCTTCTTTCTCAAGATCGCTTTGGCTATTCGAGGTTTTTTGTATTTCCATACAAATTGTGAAATTATTTGTTCTAGCTCTGTGAAAAATACCATTGGTAGCTTAATAGGGATTGCATTGAATCTATAGATTGCTTTAGGTAGTATACTCATTTTCACTATGTTGATTCTTCTGATCCATGAACACGGTATATTTCCCCCTCTATTAGTGACCTCTTTGATTTCTTTCACCAGTGTTTTATAGTTTTCTATATATAGGTCTTTAGTTTCTCTAGGTAGATATATTCCTAAGTATTTTATTCTTTTCGTTGCAATGGTGAATGGAGTTGTTTCCCTAATTTCTTTTTCTATTTTCTCATTTTTAGTGTATAGGAATGCAAGGGATTTCCATGTGTTGATTTTATATCCTGCAACTTTACTATAGTCATTGATTAGCTCTAGTAATTTTCTGGTGGAGTCTTTAGGGTGTTCTATGTAGAGGATCATGTCATCTGCAAACAATGAGAGTTTTACTTCTTCTTTTCCAATTTGGATTCCTTTTATTTCTTTTTCTGCTCTGATTGCTGTTGCCAAAACTCCCCAAACTATGTTGAATAGTAATGGTGAAAGTGGGCACCCTTGTCTTGTTCCTGACTTTAAGGGAAATGCTTTCAATTTTTCACCATTGAGGATAATGTTTGCTGTGGGTTTGTCACATATAGCTTTTATTATGTTGAGGTATGTTCCTTCTATTCCTGCTTTCTGGAGAGATTTTATCATAAATGGATGTTGAATTTTGACAAAGGCTTTCTCTGCATCTATTGAGATAATCATATGGCTTTTATTTTTCAATTTGTTAATGTGGTGTATTCCATTGATTGATTTGCAGATATTCAAGAATCCTTGCATACCTGGGATAAAGCCCACTTGGTCAGGATGTATGATCTTTTTAATGTGTTGTTGGGTTCTGTTTGTTAGAATTTTGTTAAGGATTTTTGCATCTATGTTCATCAGTGATATTGCCCTGTAGTTTTTTGTGTGTGTGTGTGTGGCATCATTGTCAGGTTTTGGTATTAGGGTGATGGTGGCCTCATAGAATGAGTTTGGAAGTTTACCTTCCTCTGCAATTTTCTGGGAGAGATTGAGTTAGGATCGGTGTTAGCTCTTCTCTAAATTTTTGGTAGAATTCAGCTGTGAAACCGTCTGGAGCTGACCATCCAGCTTTTGTTTGCTGGAAGATTTCTGATTACAGTTTCAATTTCTGTGCTTGTGATGGGTCTGTTAAGATTTTCTGTTTCTTCCGGGTTCAGTTTTGAAAAGTTATACTTTTCTAAGAATTTGTCCATTTCTTCCAAGTTGTCCATTTTATTGGCATATAATTGCTGATAGTAGTCTCTTATGATCCTTTGTATTTCTGTATTGTCTGTTGTGATCTCTCCATTTTCATTTCTAATTTTATTAATTTGATTTTCTCCCTTTGTTTCTTGATGAATCTGGCTAATGGTTTGTCAATTTTATTTATCCTTTCAAAAAACCAGCTTTTGGCTTTGTTGATTTTTGTTATGATCTCTTTTGTTTCTTTTGCATTTATTTCTGCCCTAATATTTAAGATTTCTTTCCTTCTACTAACCCTGGGGTTCTTCATTTCTTCCTTTTCTAGTTGCTTTAGGTGTAGAGTTAGGTTATTTATTTGACTTTTTTCTTGTTTCTTGAGGTATGCCTGTATTGCTATGAACTTTCCCCTTATCACTGCTTTTACAGTGTCCAATAGGTTTTGGGTTGTTGTGTTTTCATTTTCATTAGTTTCTATGCATATTTTGATTGCTTTTTTGATTTCTTCTGTGATTTGTTGGTTATTCAGCAGCGTGTTGTTCAGCCTCCATACGTCGGAATTTTTAATAGTTTTTCTCCTGTAATTGAGATCTAATCTTACTGCATTGAGGTCAGAAAAGATGTTTGGAATGATTTAAATGTTGTTGAATTTACCAAGGCTAGCTTTATGGCTCAGGATGTGATCTATCCTGGAGAAGTTTCTGTGTGCACTTGAGAAAAAGGTGAAATTCATTGTTTTGGGATGAAATGTCCTATAGATATCAATTAGGTCTAACTCGTCTATTGTGTCATTTAAAGTTTGTGTTTCCTTGTTAATTTTCTGTTTAGTTGATCTATCCATAGGTGTGAATGGGGTATTAAAGTCTCCCAATATTATTGTGTTATTGTTAATTCTCCCTTTCGTACTTGTTAGCATTTGTCTTACATATTGTGGTGCTCCTATGTTGGGTGCATATATATTTATAATTGTTATATCTTCTTCTTGGATTGATCCTTTGATCATTATGTAGTGTCCTTTTTTGTCTCTTTTCACAGCCTTTGTTTTAAAGTCTATTTTATCTGATATGAGTATTGCTACTCCTGCTTTCTTTTTGTCTCTATTTGTGTGGAATATCTTTTTCCAGCCCTTCACTTTCAGTCTGTATGTGTCCCTTGTTTTGAGGTGGGTCTCTTGTAGACAACATATATAGGGGTCTTGTTTTTGTATCCATTCAGCCAGGCTTTGTCTTTTAGTTGGGGCATTCAACCCATTTTCGTTTAAGGTAATTATTGATAAGTATGATCCTGTTGCCATTTACTTTATTATTTTGGGTTCAAGTTTATACACCCGTTTTGGGTTTCCTGTCTAGAGAATATCCTTTAGTATTTGTTAGAGAGCTGGTTTGGTGGTGCAGAATTCTCTCAGCTTTTGCTTGTCTGAAAAGCTTTTGATTTCTCCTTCATATTTGAATGAGATCCTTGCTGGGTACAGTAATCTGGGCTGTAGGTTATTTCCTTTCATCACTTTAAGTGTGTCCTGCCATTCCCTCCTGGCAGAAGAGTTTCTATTGAAAGATCAGCTGTTATCCTTATGGGTACCCCCTTGTGTGTTATTTGTCGTTTTTCCCTTGCTGCTTTTCATATTTGTTCTTTGTGTTTGCTCTTTGTTAATTTGATTAATATGTGTCTTAGGGGTGTTTTACCTTGGGTTTATCCTGTTTGGGACTCTCTGGGTTTCTTGGACTTGGGTGATTATTTCCTTCCCCATTTTAGGGAAGTTTTCAACTATTATCTCCTCAAGTATTTTCTCATGGTCTTTCTTTTTGTCTTCTTTTTCTGGGACTCCTATGATTCGAATCTTGGGGCATTTAACATTATCCCAGAGGTCTCTGAGATTGTCCTCATTTCTTTTAATTTGTTTTTCTTTTTTCCTCTCTGATTCATTCATTTCTACCATTCTATCTTCTACTTCACTAATCCTATCTTCTGCCTCTATTATTCTACTATTTGTTCCCTCCAGAGTGTTTTTTTATCTCATTTATTGCATTATTCATTATATATTGACTCTTTTTTATTTCTTCTAGGTCCCTGTTAAACCTTTCTTGCATCTTCTCAATCCTTGTCTCCAGGCTATTTATCTGTGATTCCATTTTGATTTCGAGATTCTGGATCATTTTCACTATCATTATTCTGAATTCTTTATCAGGTAGATTCCCTATCTCTTCCTCTTGTTTGGTTTTGTGGGCATTTATCCTGTTCCTTTACCTGCTGGGTATTCCTCTGTCTCTTCATTTTGTTTATATTGCTGTGTTTGGGGTGGCCTTTCTGTATTCTGGCAGTTTGTGGAGTTCTCTTTATTGTTGAGTTTCCTCACTGTGGGTGGGGTTGTATGGGTGGCTTGTCAAGGTTTCCTGGTTAGGGAAGCTTGTATCGGTGTTCTGGTGGGTGGAGCTGGATTTCTTCTCTCTGGAGTGCAATGAAGTGTCCAATAATGAGTTATGAGTTGTCAATGGGTTTGGAATAACTTTGGGCAGTCTGTATATTGAAGCTCAGGGCTATGTTCATGTGTTGCTGGAGAATTTGTGTGGTATGTCTTGCTCTGGAACTTGTTGGCCCTTGGGTGGTGCTTGGTTTCAGTGTAGGTATGGAGGCATTTGATGAACTCCTGTCGATTAATGTTCCCTGGAGTCAGGAGTTCTCTGGTGTTCTCAGGATTTGGACTTAAGCCTCCTGCTTCTGGTTTTCAGTCTTATTTTTACAGTAGAATCAAGACTTCTTCATCTATACAGCACCATTGATAAAACATCTAGGTTAAAGATAAAAAGTTTCTCCACCGTGAGGGACACCCAAAGAGGTTCACAGAGTTACATGGAGAAGAGAAGAGAGAGGAGGGAGTTAGAGGTGACCTGAATGAGATGAGGTGGAATGAAAAGTGGAGAGAGCAAGCGAGCCAGTAATCACTTCCTTATGTGCGCTCCACAGTCTGGACTGCTTAGAGATGTTCATGGAGTTTACAGAGAAGAAAAGAGGGAGGAAGGAGACAGAGGTGGCCAGGAGAATAAAGGGGAGAATCAAAAGGAGAGAGACAGATCCAGCCAGTAATCAGTTCCATAAGTGTTCTCCACCATCTGGAACACACCAAGAGATTCACAGAGTTGGATAGAGAAAAGAAGAGGGAGGGAGGAGATAGAGGTGTTCTGGTGGAGAAAAAGGAGAGTCCAAATGGGGAGAGAGCAGTCAAGTCAGTAATCTCGCTCCCAAGTAAAAATGTGTACTGAAGATTGGGTTCTTAAAGGTACAAAATTGATAACAAATACCAGAAAGCAAAGAAAAAAAATCTAGAGTAGAAGTTGGATTTTCAAAAATACAATATTAAAGAAAAGAAAATAGAAAACAAAGTCACAAAAATTATTTAAAAATATATATATATATGAAGTTTGCTTTAAAAAATATGGTCCCTCTTTTTTATTTTTTGCAAAGTAATAGTAGGTTATAAAAATGAAAATTAAAGGAGTAATAGAGCACTTAAAATTAAAAAAAAGAATGAGCATAAAAATAGTAAAAATATGTCTAGGACTTTCTCTGGTGTTGTTGTGAGCAGTGTGGGGTCAGTTCATTTTCGGATAGTTTCTTGGTCCGGCTTATATTTCTCAAGATCTATAGGCCCCTTCCTATGTAGTCAGTACTAACTACAGGGTTTTAATCTATTGCACCTGTCACTTCCAAGGCGGTTCCCTCTGTTTTAGCTTCTTCTGTTTTCTGGTCTCTTCAGTGTCTAATTTCTGCCCTGACACAATAGGGGCAGTGGTGAACACATTTTTAGGCTCACTTGTTCAGTTGTGCTTTGGGGAGGGAGGCACGCTGCAAACAAATAACACTGGCGTGTGCTCACAATGCCTCAGCCACACTGGGCCTGCCCTTGCTCACAGCCGCTCAGGTTCAGGCACTCAGGTAGTCTTCAGAGGCGCAGACTCGGTTGGGCCTGCGTTTTGTGTCCTTCCTAGGTCCGAGCAGCTCAGGTGATCAGGTGTTTGGCGAGCACGGTCACTGCGACTTATCGCCTCCCCTGTCCCTGCTACTTGGTTTTCTGGATGTACAACTGGCGCACCTTCTCAGGCGGATGTTGACTGTCCAGGATCCCAAAAAGACTTAGTTAGCAATGAAGCCTGATTGCAGTTTGCTAGATAATGCCTCTCTGGGGCCACGATTGCCCCCTTCTGGCTCTGGCTGCCTGTCACCAGAGGGGGATGGTCTGCAGCCAGCTAGCTCTGTTCAGTCCTTTGTTCTGTGAGTGGACCTGACAGTGTCTTAGGTTAGGGCTTTTCACGTAGCTCTAGTCAGTCCTTTGTTCTGTGAATGGGCCTGGCGATGTCATAGGTTAGGGCTTTTAGCATGGTAGCTATCCCACAGTCTGGTTTGCTAGCCCAAGTTAGTTCCCTTAGATTGCCCTCGGGGCATTCAGGCCCTGTCCTTACTCTAAACAATGCAGCCGGCGCCTCCCTGGCCAGCCCTGGCTTGGAGTGGCAGGTGGAGGCGTCTGCCCTGCTTCTCTGCTGGGGGAGTTACCTTTGGGCACGTAATCTGTGGGGTTTAATTATTTATTTATTTTTCCTCCCAGTTATGTTGCCCTCTGTGGTTCCAAGGCTCTCCACAGACTCAGCAGTGAGAGTGTTCCCTGGTGTTTGGAAACTTCTCTTTTAAAGACTCCCTTTCTGGAACGGACCTCCGTCCTACCTCTTTTGTCTCTCTTGTCTTTTATATTTTTTTGCTACTTCCTTTCAAAGACAATGGGCTGCTTTTCTGGGTGCCTGATGTCCTCTGCTGGCATTCAGAAGTTGTTTTGTGGAATTTGCTCAGCGTTTAAATGTTCTTTTGATGAATTTGTGGGGGAGAAAGTGGTCTCCCCGTCCTATTCCTCCACCTTCTTAGGACCACCACCTAAAATGGGAATTATTGTTAACCTCTCTTAAAATTTTTTTTAAATTTATTTATTTAGGTTGCACTGGGTGTTCATTGCTTTGTGTGAACTTTCTCTACTTGTGGTGAGTTGGGGCTACTCTTTGTTGTGATATGTGTCTTCTCATTGTGGCAGTTTCTCTTGCTGCATAGCACAGGCTCTAGGGGTGCAGGATTCATTAGTTTCAGCATTCAGAGCCAGTAGTTGTGGCACATGAGCTTAGTTGCTCAGAGGCATGTGGAATCTCCCCTGACCAGGGATCAAACCCATGTCCCTTGCACTGGCAGCTGAATTTTTAACCACTAGATCACCAGGGAAGTCCTGTTAGCTTCTTAAATTTAGAAAAAACCAGTGTGAATTGTTTTCACTGTAGCTTCTAATTGTATATTTTAATTCTGATCCCATCCAGTTTTATTCCATTTTATTTCATAGGTATCACAGAATGCATCTGTATATGATTTTTTCCTAGAATAATGTATTATTTTTATGCATTTTTCTTTTAAATAAGATAGAAAATTAAAAGTAGGTTTTATATTAGAATATGATAATATTAACTTTTATATTTACCTACATGGTTATTTTTAACAAGGAACTTAGTTTGGCTTTGAATTATCATCTAGTGCATTTTGCTTTTAACTGGGAAGATGATTACCATTAGCATTTATTGTAGAGTTGATCTATTAGTCAGGAACCCCCCTTAGCTTTTATTTTGGGAATGTCTTATATCTTCTATTTTCTGGAGGGATAGTTGTGCCAGGTATAGACTTCTTGGTTGATATTTTCATATCCAGGATTTAAACTGTATCTTTCCATTGATTTCTGGTCTCCATAGTTTGTATAGAAAATGAACTGTTATCCTATTATGATTCTTTGTATATGATGAAACATTTCTCTGTTGATGCTTTAAACTTTCTATTTTTTGCCTTGGCTTCTGACAGTTTGATTAAAATGTGTCTTGCTGTGAGTCTATTTGGGTTTATAATTATTGAAGCTTATTTAACTTCTTGGATTCATAGATTCATGTATTTTACCAAATTTTGAAAGTTTTCAGCCATTCTTTTATTTTTTTATAAAGATTTTTGATGTGGATAATTTTTAAAGGATATTTAATTTGTTACAACATTGCTTCTGTTTTGTGGGGTTTTTTTGGTTTTGTTTTTTAGCCGGGAGGCATGTGGGATCTTAGCTCCCTGACCAGGGATTGAACCCTCACTCTCTGCATTGGAAGGTGAAGTCTTAACCACTAGACCAACAGGAAAGTTGCCATTCTTTTTTAAAATATTTATTTTCTATTCCTTTGCTCTGTCTTTTCTCAGATTCCCATTAAATAGATGTTGGTACACTTGATTGAATTCCATATGTCTCTTCAGTTCAGTTCAGTTCAGTTGCTCAGTCGTGTCCGGCTCTTTGCAACCCCATGGACTGCAGCACGTCAGGTCTCCCTGTGCATCACCAACTCCCAGAGCTTACCCAACCTCATGTCCATTAAGTTGGTGATGCGATCCAACCATCTCATCCTCTGCCGTCCCCTTCTCCTCCTGCCCTCAATCTTTCCCAGCATCAGGTTCTTTTCAAATGAGTCAGCTCTTTGCATGAGGTGGCCAAAGTATTGGAGTTTCAGCTTCAACACCAGTCCTTCCAATGAACAGCCAGAACTGATCTCCTTTAGGATGGACTGGTTGGATCTTCTTGCAGTCCAAGGGACTCTCAAGAGTCTTCTCCGACACCACAGTTCAAAAACATCAATTCTTCAGTGCTCAGCTTTCTTTATGGTCCAACTCTCACATCCATACATGACTAATGGAAAAACCTTAGCCTTAACTAGACAGACTTTTGTTGGCGAAGTAATGTCTCTGCTTTTTAATATGCTATCTAGGTTGGTCATAACTTTCCTTCCAAGGAGTAAGCGTCTTTTAATTTCATGGCTGCAATCACTGCTGCTGAGTTTTCCAAATTTGCTGACATATTGAGTGTGGCACTTTCACAGCATCATCTTTTAGGATTTGAAATAGTTCAACTGGGATTCCATTACCTCCACTAGCTTTGTTAATAGTGATGCTTCCTAAGGCCCACTTGACTTCACATTCCAGAATGTCTGGCTCTAGGTGAGAGATCACACCATCGTGATTATCTGGGTCATGAAGATTTTTTTTGTACAGTTCTTCTGTGTATTCTTGCCACCTCTTCTTAATATATTCTGTCAGGTCCATACCATTTCTGTCCTTTATTGAGCCCATCTTTGCATGAAATGTTCCCTCAGTATCTCTAATTTTCTTGAAGATATCTCTAGTCTTTACCATTCTACTGTTTTCCTCTTTTTCTCTGCATTGATCGCTGTCTCTTAGGTTCTGTTCATTTGTTCTGTTCATTTGTTAATTTGTTTGGTTAATTTGTCTTGTAAATTTGTTCTGTTAATATGCCTCTTAGGTTTTGTTAATTTTTCTTTTTTTAATATAAATTTATTCATTTTAACTGGTGGTTAATTACTTTACAATATAGTGGTGGTTTTGCCATACATTGACATAATCTGCCACGGGTGTACATGTGTTCCCAATCCAGAACCTCCCTAGCACCTCCCTCCCCATTCCATCCCTCTGGGTCATCCCAGTGCACCATCCCCGAGCACCATGTCTCATGCATTGAACCTGGACTGGCGATAATTTTCACATATGATAATATACATGTTTTGATGCCATCCTCCCAAATCATCCCACCCTCACCCTCTCCACAGAGCCCGAAAGACTGTTCTATACATCTGTGTCTCTTTTGCTGTCTTGCATACAGGGTTATTGTTACCATCATTCTAAATTCCATATATATGTGTTAGTATACGGTATTGGTGTTTTTCTTTCTGGCTTACTTCACTCTGTACAATAGGCCGCAGTTTCATCCACCTCATTAGAACTGATTCAAATGTATTCTTTTAAATGGCTGAGTAATATTCCACTGGGAGAAGGCACTGGCACCCCACTCCAGTACTCTTGCCTGGAAACTCCCATGGACAGAGAAGCCTGGTAGGCTGCAGTCCATGGGGTTGCTAAGAGTCAGACACGGGACACGACTGAGCGACCTCACTTTCGCTTTTCACTTTCCTGCATTGGAGAAGGAAATGGCAACCCACTCCAGTGTTCTTGCCTGGAGAATCCCAGGGATGGGGGAGCCTGGTGGGCTGCCGTCTGTGGGGTTGCACAGAGTCAGACATGACTGAAGAGACTTAACAGCAGCAATATTCCATTGTGTACATGTACCACAGCTTTCTTATCCATTCATCTGCTGATGGATATCTAGGTTGTTTCCATGTCCTGGCTATTATTAACAGTGCTGCGATGAATACTGGGGTACATGTGTCTCTTTCAATTCTGGTTTCCTCGGTGTGTATGCCCAGCAGTGACAGTACTGCGTCATATGGCAGTTCTATTTCCAATTTTTTAAGAAATCTCCACACTGCTCTCCATAGTGGCTGTACTAGTTTGCATTACCACCAACAGTGTAAGAGGGTTCCCTCTTCTTCACACCCTCTCCAGCATTTATTGCTTGTAGACTTTTGGATAACAGCCATTCTGATGGGCATGAAATGGTACCTCATTGTGGTTTTGATTTGCATTTCTCTGATAATGAGTGATGTTGAGCATCTTTTCATGTGTTTGTTAGCCATCTGTATGTCTTCTTTGGAGAAATGTCTGTTTAGTTCTTTGGCCCACTTTTTGATTGGGTCTTTTATTTTTCTGGAATTGAGCTGCAAGAGTTGCTTGTATATTTTTGAAGTTAATTCTTTGTCAGTTGCTTCATTTGCTATTATTTTCTCCCATTCTGAAAGCTGTCTTTTCACCTTGCTTATAGTTTCCTTTGTTATGCAAATGGTTTTAAGTTTAATTAGGTCCCATTTGTTTATTTTTGCTTTTTTTTAAATATTATTTTATTTTTAAACTTTACATAATTGTATTAGTTTTGCCAAATATCAAAATGAATCCGCCACAGGTATACATGTGTTCCCCATCCTGAACCCTCCTCCCTCCTCCCTCCCCATACCATCCCTCTGGGTCGTCCCAGTGCACCAGCCCCAAGCATCCAGTATCGTGCATCGAACCTGGACTGGCACCTCGTTTCATACATGATATTTTACATGTTTCAATGCCATTCTCCCAAATCTTCCCACCCTCTCCCTCTCCCACAGAGTCCATAAGACTGTTCTATACATCAGTGTCTCTTTTGCTGTCTTGTACACAGGGTTATTGTTACCATCTTTCTAAAATCCATATATATGCGTTAGTATATTGTATTGGTATTTTTCTTTCTGGCATACTTCACTCTGTATAATAGGCTCCAGTTTCATCCACCTCATTAGAACTGATTCAAATGTATTCTTTTTAATGGCTGAGTAATACTCCATTGTGTATATGTACCACTGCTTTCTTATCCATTCATCTGCTGATGGACATCTAGGTTGCTTCCATGTCCTGGCTATTATAAACAGTGCTGCGATGAACATTGGGGTACACGTGTCTCTTTCCCTTCTGGTTCCCTCAGTGTGTATGCCCAGCAGTGGGATTGCTGGATCATAAGGCAGTTCTATTTCCAGTTTTTTAAGGAATCTCCACACTGTTCTCCATAGTGGCTGTACTAGTTTGCATTCCCACCAACAGTGTAAGAGGGTTCCCTTTTCTCCACACCCTCTCCAGCATTTATTACTTGTAGACTTTTGGATCGCAGCCATTCTGACTGGTGTGAAATGGTACCTCATAGTGGTTTTGATTTGCATTTCTCTGATAATGAGTGATGTTGAGCATCTTTTCATGTGTTTGTTAGCCATTTGTATGTCTTCTTTGGAGAAACGTCTATTTAGTTCTTTGGCCCATTTTTTGATTGGGTCATTTATTTTTCTGGAGTTGAGCTGTAGGAGTTGCTTGTATATTCTTGAGATTAGTTGTTTGTCAGTTGCTTCATTTGCTATTATCTTCTCCCATTCTGAAGGCTGTCTTTTCACCTTGCTAATAGTTTCCTTTGATGTGCAGAAGCTTTTAAGGTTAATTAGGTCCCATTTGTTTATTTTTGCTTTTATTTCCAGTATTCTGGGAGGTGGGTCATAGAGGATCCTGCTGTGATGCATGTCAGAGAGTGTTTTACCTATGTTCTCCTCTAGGAGTTTTATAGTTTCTGGTCTTACGTTGAGATCTTTAATCCATTTTGAGTTTACTTTTGTGTAATGTGTTAGAAAGTGTTCTAGTTTCATTCTTTTACAAGTGGTTGACCAGATTTCCCAGCACCACTTGTTAAAGAGATTGTCTTTAATCCATTGTATAGTCTTGCCTCCTTTGTCAAAGATAAGGTGTCCATATGTGCGTGGATTAATCTCTGGGCTTTCTATTTTGTTCCATTGATCTATATTTCTGTCTTTGTGCCAGTACCATACTGTCTTGATAACTGTGGCTTTGTAGTAGAGCCTGAAGTCAGGTAGGTTGATTCCTCCAATTCCATTCTTCTTTCTCAAGATCGCTTTGGCTATTCGAGCTTTTTTGTATTTCCATACAAATTGTGAAATTATTTGTTCTAGCTCTGTGAAGAATACTGTTGGTAGCTTGATAGGGATTGCATTGAATCTATAAATTGCTTTAGGTAGTATACTCATTTTCACTATATTGATTCTTCCAATCCATGAACATGGTATATTTCTCCATCTGTTAGTGTCCTCTTTGATTTCTTTCACCAGTGTTTTATAGTTTTCTATATATAGGTCTTTAGTTTCTTTAGGTAGATATATTCCTAAGTATTTTATTCTTTTCGTTGCAATGGTGAATGGAATTGTTTCCTTAATTTCTCTTTCTGTTTTCTCATTATTAGTGTATAGGAATGCAAGGGATTTCCATGTGTTGATTTTATATCCTGCAACTTTACTATAGTCATTGATGAGTTCTAGTAATTTTCTGGTGGAGTCTTTAGGGTTTTCTATGTAGGGGATCATGTCGTCTGCAAATAGTGAGAGCTTTACTTCTTCTTTTCCAATTTGGATTCCTTTTATTTCTTTTTCTGCTCTGATTGCTGTGGCCAAAACTTCCAAAACTATGTTGAATAGTAGTGGTGAAAGTGGGCACCCTTGTCTTGTTCCTGACTTTAGAGGAAATGCTTTCAATTTTTCACCATTGAGGATAATGTTTGTTGTGGGTTTGTCACATATAGCTTTTATTATGTTGAGGTATGTTCCTTCTATTCCTGCTCTCTGGAGAGTTTTGATCATAAATGGATGTTGAATTTTGTCAAAGGCTTTCTCTGCATCTATTGAGATAATCATATGGTTTGTATTTTTAAATTTGTTAATGTGGTGTATCACATTGATTGATTTGCGGATATTGAAGAATCCTTTCATCCCTGGGATAAAATCCACTTGGTCATGGTGTATGATCTTTTTAATGTGTTGTTGGATTCTGATTGCTAGAATTTTGTTAAGGATTTTTGCATCTATGCTCATCAGTGATATTGGCCTGTGGTTTTCTTTTTTTGTGGGATCTTTGTCAGGTTTTGGTATTAGGGTGATGGTCGCCTCATAGAATGAGTTTGGAAGTTTACCATCCTCTGCAATTTTCTGGAAGAGTTTGAGCAGGATAGGTGTTAGCTCTTCTCTAAATTTTTGGTAGAATTCAGCTGTGAAGCTGTCTGGGCCTGGGCTTTTGTTTGCTGGAAGATTTTGATTACAGTTTCAATTTCCGTGCTTGTGATGGGTCTGTTAAGATTTTCTATTTCTTCCTGATCGAGTTTTGGAAAGTTGTACTTTTCTAAGAACTTGTCCATTTCTTCCTCGTTGTCCATTTTATTGGCATATAATTGTTGATAGTAGTCTCTTATGATCCTTTGTATTTCTGTGTTGTCTGTTGTGATCTCTCCATTTTCATTTCTAATTTTATTGATTTGATTTTTCTCCCTTTGTTTCTTGATGAGTCTGGCTAATGGTTTGTCAATTTTATTTATCCTTTCAAAAAACCAGCTTTTGGTTTTGTTGATTTTTGCGATGATCTCTTTTGTTTCTTTTGCATTTATTTCTGCTCTAAGTTTTAAGATTTCTTTCCTTCTACTAACCCTGGGGTTCTTCATTTCTTCCTTTTCTAGTTGCTTTAGGTGTAGAGTTAGGTTATTTATTTGACTTTTTTCTTGTTTCTTGAGGTGTGCCTGTATTGCTATGAACTTTCCCCTTAGGACTGTTTTTACCGTGTCCCACAGGTTTTGGGTTGTTGTGTTTTCATTTTCATTCGTTTCTATGCAAATTTTGATTTCTTTTTTGATTTCTTCTGTGATTTGTTGGTTATTCAGCAGCGTGTTGTTCAGCCTCCATATGTTGGAATTTTTAATAGTTTTTCTCCTGTAATTGAGATCTAATCTTACTGCATTGTGGTCAGAAAAGATGCTTGGAATGATTTAAATGTTGTTGAATTTACCAAGGCTAGCTTTATGGCCCAGGATGTGATCTATCCTGGAGAAGGTTCCATGTGCACTTGAGAAAAAGGTGAAATTCATTGTTTTGGTATGAAATGTCCTATAGATATCAATTAGGTCTAACTGGTCTATTGTATCATTTAAAGTTTGTGTTTCCTTGTTAATTTTCTGTTTAGTTGATCTATCCATAGGTGTGAGTGGGGTATTAAAGTCTCCCACTATTATTGTGTTATTGTTAATTTCTCCTTTCATACTTGTTAGCATCTGTCTTACATATTGCGGTGCTCCCGTGTTGGGTGCATATATATTTATAATTGTTATATCTTCTTCTTGGATTGATCCTTTGATCATTATGTAGTGACCATCTTTGTCTCTTTTCACAGCCTTTGTTTTAAAGTCTATTTTATCTGATATGAGTATTGCTACTCCTGCTTTCTTTTGGTCCCTATTCGCATGGAAAATCTTTTTCCAGCCCTTCACTTTCAGTCTGTATGTGTCCCCTGTTTTGAGGTGGGTCTCTTGTAGACAACATATGTAGGGGTCTTGTTTTTGTATCCATTCAGCCAGTCTTTGTCTTTTGGTTGGGGCATTCAACCCATTTGCGTTTAAGGTAATTACTAATAAGTATGATCCCATTGCCATTTACTTTATTGTTTTGGGTTCGATTTTATACACCATTTTTGTGTTTCCTGTCTAGAGAATATCCTTTAGTATTTGTTGGAGAGCTGGTTTAGTGGTGCAGAATTCTCTCAGCTTTTGCTTGTCTGAAAAGCTTTTGATTTCTCCTTCATACTTGAATGAGATCCTTGCTGGGTACAATAATCTGGGCTGTAGGTTATTTTCTTTCATCATTTTAAGTATGTCTTGCCATTCCCCCCTGGCTTGAAGAGTTTCTATTGAAAGATCAGCTGTTATCCTTATGGGTATTCCCTTGTGTGTTATTTGTTGTTTTTCCCTTGCTGCTTTTAATATTTGTTCTTTGTGTTTGATCTTTGTTAATTTGATTAATATGTGTCTTGGGGTGTTTCGCCTTGGGTTTATCCTGTTTGGGACTCTCTGGGTTTCTTGGACTTGGGTGATTATTTCCTTCCCAGTTTTAGGGAAGTTTTCAACTATTATCTCCTGAAGTATTTTCTCGTGGTCTTTCTTTTTGTCTTCTTCTTCTGGGACCCCTATGATTCGAATGTTGTAGCGTTTAATATTGTCCTGGAGGTCTCTGAGATTGTCCTCATTTCTTTTAATTCGTTTTTCTTTTATCCTCTCTGATTCATTTATTTCTGCCATTCTATCTTCTAATTCACTAATCCTGTCTTCTGCCTCTGTTATTCTACTATTTGTTGCCTCCAGAGTGTTTTTAATTTCACTTATTGCATTATTCATTATATATTGACTCTTTTTGATTTCTTCTAAGTCCTTGTTAAACCTTTCTTGCATCTTCTCAATCCTCCAGGCTATTTATCTGTGATTCCATTTTAATTTCAAGATTTTGGATCAATTTCACTATCATTATTCGGAATTCTTTATCAGGTAGATTCCCTATCTCTTCCTCTTTTGTTTGCTTTGGTGGGCATTTATCCTGTTCCTTTATCTGCTGGCTATTCCTCTGTCTCTTCATCTTGTTTAAATTGCTGAGTTTGGGGTGTCCTTTCTGTATTCTGGCAGTTTGTGGAGTTCTCTTTATTGTGGTGTTTCCTCGCTGTGTGTGGGTTTGTACAGGTGGCTTGTCAAGGTTTCCTGGTTAGGGAAGCTTGTGTTGATGTTCTGGTGGATGGAGCTGTATTTCTTCTCTCTGGAGTGTAATGAAACGTCCAGTAATGAGTTATGAGATGTCTATGGTTTTGGGGTGACTTTGGGCAGCCTGTATCTTGAAGCTCAGGGCTGTGTTCCTTTGTTGCTGGAGAATTTGCTTGGTATGTCTTGCCCTGGAACTTGTTGGCCCTTGTGTGGTGCTTGGTTTCAGTGTCGGTATGGAGGCGTTTGATGAGCTCCTGTCAATTAATGTTCCTTGGAGTCAGGAGTTCCCTGGAGTCAGGGTTTGGACTTAAGCCTCCTGCTTCCAGTTATCGGTCTTACTTTTACAGTAGTTTCAAAACTTCTCCTTCTATACAGCACCATTGATAAAACATCTACGTTAAAGATGAAAAGTTTCTCTACTGTGAGGGTCACTCAGAGAGGTTCACAGCGTTACATGGAGAAGAGAAGTGGGAGGAGGGAGTTAGAGGTGACCCAAATGAGATGAGGTGGAATCAATAGTGGAGAGAGTGGGCTAGCCAGTAGTCACTTCCTTATGTGCACTCCACAACTGGACCACTCAGAGATGTTCACGGAGTTATACAGAGAAGAGAAGAAGGAGGAAGGAGACAGAGGTGACCAGAAGGATAAAAGGGGGAAATGAAAAGGAGGGAGACAGATCCAGCCAGTCATCAGTTCCCTAAGTGTTCTCCACCGTCTGGAACACACAGAAATTCACAGAGTTGGGTAGAGTAGAGAGGGATTAGGGAGGAGATACAGGTGACCTGGTGGGGAAAACGGAGAGTCCAAAGGGAGAGAGAGCAGGCAAGCTGGTAATCTCGCTCCCTAGTGAAAAATGGGTCCTGAAGATTGGGTTCTTAAAGGTACAAAATTGGTAACAAATACATAAAAGCAAAAATTAAAAATCTAGAGTAGAGTTTGGAATTTCAAAAATACGATGTTAAAGAAAAGAAGAAGGAAAAGAAAGAGAGAAAAAACGAACAAAGAAAAACAAACAAGGTCGCAAAAATTATAAAGAAACTACAGGTACAAAATTGATAACTAATACCAAAAAGCAAAAATTAAAAATCTAAAGTAGAGTTCTGAATTTCAAAGTACTACATTAAAAAAAAAGAAGAAGAAGAAGAAAAATAAAGAGAGAAAACAAACAAACCAACAAAAACAATGTCACAAAAATTATAAAGAAAATACAGGTACAAAATTGATATCAAATACCAAAAAGCAAAAATTAAAAATCTTGAGTAGAGTTTGGAATTGCAGATATATGATGTTATATAAAAGAAGAAGAGAAAGAAACAGAGGGAAAAAAAAGAAAAAAGTCACAGATATTATAAAAAAAACTATAGGTACAAAATTGATAACATATACCAAAAGGCTAAAATTAAAAATCTAGAGTAGAGTTTGGAATTTCAAAAATACAATGTTAAAGAAAAGAAGAAAGAGAAAAAAAAACAAAACATGGTCAAAAAATTATAAAATATATATATGAAATTTGCTGAAGAAGAAAAAAAATAGGGTCTTTTTTTTTTCTTTTTTTGCAAAGTAATAGGTTATAAAAGTGAAAATTAAAGGACAATAGAGGACTTAAATTTTTTTTTTAAATTAAAAAAAAAAAGAAAGAAGGATTTATCATAAAAATAGTAAAAATATATCTAGGTCTTTCTCTGGTTTTGTTGTGAGTATTGTGGGTTCAGTTCATTTTTGGCTAGTTCCTTGGTCCGACTTATATTTCTCAAGATCTATAGGCCCCTTCCTATGTAGTCCGTAGTAACCACAGGGTTTTAATCTATGGCCTGTAGCTTCCAAGGCGTTTCCCTCTGTTATAGCTTCTTCTGTTTGCTGGTCTCTTCAGTGTCTGGTTTCCGCCCTTACCCAAAGGGGACGGTGGAGGACACTTTTTCTTTTTTTTTTTTTTTATTTAGGCTCACTTGTTCAGTAGCGCTGTGGGGAGGGAGGGAGGGATGCTGCAAACAGATAACACTGGCGTGTGCTCGCAGTGCCTCAGCCACACTGGGTCTCACAGCGCGTGTAGCCTCCCTGCCCACACTGCTCAGGCTCTAGGTTGTTCCACCGGGAGCAATCAGAGGCCGGCCCTGGGCTGAGCTCCCAGGTCCAAGCCGTTCAGGTTCAGGCACTCGGGTAGTCCTCAGAGGCGCAGACTCGGTTGGGCCTGCGTTTTGTGCTCTTCCCAGGTCCAAGCAGCTCAGGTGATGAGGTGTTTGGCGAGCGCCAATGCTGCGACTTATCGCCTCCCTGCCACTCGGTTATCTGGGTGTAAAACTGGCGCACCTTCTCAGGCAGATGTTGACCGTCCAGACCCCCAAGAAGATTTAGTTAGCAAAGAAGCCTGCTTACAGTTTTATAGATAGTGTCTCTCTGGGGCTGCGATTGCCCCCTTCCGGCTCTGGCTGCCTGTCACTGGAGGGGGAAGGTCTGCAGCCGGCTATCTCTGTTCAGTCCTTTGTTCCGTGAGTGGGCCTGGCAGTGTCTTAGGTTAGGGCTGGCTTTTCGCGTGGTAGATATCCCACAGTCTGGTTTGCTAGCCCAAATTATTTCGCTCAGATAGCGCTCAGGACATTCGGGCCAGATTGTTACTCTAAGCGACGCAGCCCGCGACGTGCTTCCCTGCCCAGCCCCCGCTTGCTAATGCCGTGTGCAGGCGTCTGCGCTGCTTCTCCTCTGGGGGAGTTACTGTAGGGCTCGCAATCTGCGATTTTTAATGTTTGTTTATTTTTTTCTCCCTGTTATGTTGCCCTCTGTGCTTCCAAAGCTCGGCACAGATTCAGCAGTGAGAAGGTTTCCTGGTGTTTGGAAACTTCTCTCTTTTTAAGACTCCCTTCCTGGTACGGAACTCCGTCCCTCCCTCTTTTGTCTCTTTTTTTGTCTTTTATATTTTTTCCTACCTCCTTTCGAAGAGTTGGGTTGCTTTTCTGGGTGCCTGATGTCCTCTGCCGGCATTCAGAAGTTGTTTTGTGGAATTTACTCGACGTTTAAATGCTTTTTTGATGAATTTGTGGGGGAGAAAGTGTTCTCCCCGTCCTAGTCCTCCGCCATCTTGGCTCCTCCCTATTTTTGCTTTTATTTCCAATATTCTGGGAGGTGGGTCATAGAGGATCCTGCTGTGATTTATGTCAGAGAGTGTTTTGCCTATCTTTTCCTCTAGCAGTTTAATAGTTTCTGGTATTATGTTTAGATCTTTAATCCATTTTGAGTTTATTTTTGTGTATGGTGTTAGAAAGTGTTCTAGTTTCATTCTTTGAAAGTGGTTGACCAGTTTTTTTCGGCATCACTTGTTGAAGAGATTGTCTTTTCTCCATTGCATATTCTTGGCTCCTTTGTTGAAGATAAGGTGTCCATAGGTGCATGGATTTATTCTTGGGATTTCTATTTTGTTCCATTGATCTATATTTCTGTCCTTGCACCAGTACCATACTGTCTTGTTGACTGTAGCTTTGTAGTAGAGCCTGAAGTCAGACAGGTTGATTCCTCCAGTTCCATTCTTCTTTCTCAAGATTGCTTTGGCTATTCGAGGTTTTTTGTATTTCCATACAAATTGTGAAATTATTTTTTCTAGTATTCTGAAAAATACCGTTGGTAGCTTGATAGGGATTGCATTGAACGTGTAGATTGCTTTGGGTAGTACACTCATTTTCAGTATATTGATTCTTCTGCTCTATGAACATGGTATATTTCTCCATCTCTTTGTGTCCTCTTTGATTTCTTTTATCAATGTTTTATAGTTTTCTATATAGGTCTTTTTTTTTTTTTCTGTAGGTAAATATATTCCTAAGTAGTTTATTCTTTTGTTTCAATGGTGAATGGAATTGTTTGCTTAAGTTCTCTTTCTGTTTTCTCATTGTTAGTGTATAGGAATGCGAGGGATTTCTGTGTGTTGATTTTATATCCTGCAACTTTACTATCTTCATTGATTAGCTCTAGTAATTTTCTGGTGGAGTCTTTAGGGTTTTCTATGTAGAGGATCATGTCATATGCAAACAGTGAGAGTTTTATTCTTCTTTTCCAATCTTGATTCCTTTTATTTTTTTTTCTGCCCTGATTGCTGTGGCCAAAACTTCCAAAACTATGTTGAATAGTACTGGTGAGAGTGGGCACCCTTGTCTTGTTCATGACTTTAGGGGACATGCTTTCAATTTTTCACCATTGAGGATAATGTTTGCTGTGGGTTTGTCATATATAGCTTTTATTATGTTGAGCTATGTTATTTCTATTCCTGCTTTCTGGAGGGTATTTTTTTTTTAATCATAAATGGATGTTGAATTTTGTCAAAGGCTTTCTGTGCATCTATTGAGATAATCATATGGCTTTTATTTTTCAATTTATTAATGTGGTGTATTCCATTGATTGATTTGCAGATATTGAAGAATCCTTGAATCCCTGGGATAAAGCCCACTTGGTCATGATTTATGATCTTTTTAATGTGTTATTGGATTCTGTTTGCTAAAATTTTGTTAAGGATTTTTGCATCTATGTTCATCAGTGATATTGGCCTGTAGTTTTCTTTTTTTGTGGCATCTTTGTCTGGTTTTGGTATTAGGGTGATGGTGGCCTCATAGAATGAGTTTGGAAGTTTACCTTCCTCTGCAATTTTCTGGAAGATTTTAGTAGGACAGGTGTTAGCTCCTCTCTAAATTTTTGGCAGAATTCAGCTGTGAAGCCGTCTGGTCCTGGCTTTTTTTGCTGGAAGATTTCTGTTTACAGTTTCTATGTCCATGCTTGTGATGGGTCTGTTAAGATTTTCTATTTCTTACTGGTCCAGTTTTGGAAAGTTGTGCTTTTCTAAGAATTTGTCCATTTCTTCCAAGTTGTCCATATTATTGGCTTACAGTTGCTGATAGTAGTCTCTTATGATCCTTTGTATTTCTGTATTGTCTGTTGTGATTTCTCCATTTTCATTTCTAATTTTGTTTATTTGATTCTTCTCCCTTTGTTTCTTGATAAGTTTGTCTAATGGTTTGTCAATTTTATTTATCTTCTCAAAGAGCCAGATTTTAGCTTTGTTGATTTTGCTATGGTCTCTTTTGCATTTATTTCTGCCCTAATTTTTAAGATTTCTTTCCTTCTACTAACCCTAGGGTTCTTCATTTCTTCTTTTTCTAGTTGTTTTATGTGCAGAGTAGGTTATTTATTCGACTTTTTTCTTGTTTCTTGAGGTAAGGCTCTATTGCTATGAACCTTCCCTTTAGCACTGCTTTTACAGTGTCCCATAGGTTTTGGGTTGTTGTGTTTTCATTTTCATTCTTTTCTATGATATTTTGGTTTCTCTTTTGATTTCTTCTGTGATTTGTTGGTTATTCAAAAGTGCATTGTTTAGCCACCATATGTTTGTATTTTTAATAGTTTCTTTTCCTGTAGTTGACATCTAATGTTACTGCATTGTGATTGGAAAAGATGCTTGGAATGGTTTCAGTTTTTTTGACTTTGCCACGGCTAGATTTATGGCCCAGGGTGTGATCTGTCCTGGAGAAGTTTCTGTGTGTGCTTGAGAAAAAGGTGAAATTCATTGTTTTGGGGTGAAATGTCCTATAGATATCAATTAGGTCTAACTGGTCTATTGTATCACTTAAAGTTTGTGTTTCCTTGTTAATTTTCTGTTTAGTTGATCTATCACTAGGTGTGAGTGGAGTATTAAAGTCTCTCAATATTATTGTGTTATTGTTAATTTCCCCTTTCATACTTGTTAGCATTTGTCTTACATATTGTGGTGCTCCTATGTTGAGTGCATATATATTTATAATTGTTATATCTTCTTGGATTGATCCTTTGATCATTATGTAGTGTCCTTCTTTGTCTCTTTTCACAGCCTTTGTTTTAAAGTCTATTTTATCTGATATGAGCACTGCTATTCCTGCTTTCTTTTGGTCTCTTTTTGCATGGAATATCTTTTACCAGCCCTTCATTTTCAGTCTGTGTGTGTCCCTTGTTTTGAGGTGGGTCTCTTGTAGACAACATATGTAGGGGTCTTGTTTTTGTATCCATTCAGCCAGTCTTGTGTTTTGGTTGGGGCATTCAACCCATTTATGTTTAAGGTAATTATTGATAAGTACGATCCCGTTGCCATTTACTTTATTGTTTTGTGTTCAAATTTATACATCCTCTTTTAGTTTCCTGTCTAGAGAAGATCCTTTAGCATTTGTTGGACAACTGGTTTGGTGGTGCTGAATTCTCTGAGCTTTTGCTTGTCTGTAAAGCCTTTGATTTCTCCTTCATATTTGAATGAGATCCTTGCTGGGTACAGTAATCTGGGCTGTAGTTTATATTCATTCATCACTTTAGGTATGTCCTGCCATTCCCTCCTGGCCTGAAGAGTTTCTACTGAAAGATCAGCTGTTATCCTTATGGGAATCCCCTTGTGTGTTATTTGTTGTTTTTGCCTTGCTGCTTTTCATATTTGTTCTTTGTGTTTGATCTTTAAGATCAGCCCTGGGATTTCTTTGGAAGGAATGATGCTAAAGCTGAAACTCCAGTACTTTGGCCACCTCATGCGAAGGGTTGACTCATTGGAAAAGACTCTGATGCTGGAAGGGATTGGGGGCAGGAGGAGAAGGGGACAACAGAAGATGAGATGGGTGGATGGCATCACTGACTCGATAGACGTGAGTCTGAGTGAACTCCGGGAGTTGGTGATGGACAGGGAGGCCTGGTGTGCTGCGGTTTATGGGGTCGCAAAGAGTCGGACACAACTGAGTGACTGATCTGATCTGATCTGATCTGGGGTGTTTTGCCTTGGGTTTATCCTGTTTGGGACTCTCTGAGTTTCTTGGACTTGGGTGATTATTTCCTTCTCCATTGTAGGGAAGTTTTCAACTATTGTCTCCTCAAGTATTTTCTCATGGTCTTTCTTTTTGTCTTCTTCTTCTTGGACTTCTATGATTCGAATCTTAGGGTGTTTATCATTGTCCCAGAACTCTCTGAGATTGTCCTCACTTCTTTTAATTTGTTTTTCTTCTTTCCTCTCTGATTCATTCATTTCTACCATTCTATCTTCTACCTCACTTATCCTATCTTCTGCCTCCATTATTCTACTGTTGGTTCCCTCCAGAGTGTTTTTTATCTCATTTATTGCATTGTTCATTATATATTGACTCTTTTTTATTTCTTCTAGGTCCTTATTAAAACTTTCTTGCATCTTCTTAATCCTTGTCTCCAGGCTATTTATCTGTAACTCCATTTTGTTTTCAAGATTTTGGATATTTTTCACTATCATTATTCAGAATTCTTTATCAGGTAGATTCCCTATCTCTTCTTCTTTTGTTCGGTTTGGTGGGCATTTATCCTGTTCCTTTACCTGCTGGGTATTCCTCTGTCTCTTCATTTTGTTTATATTGCTGTGTTTGGGGTGGCCTTTCTGTATTCTGGCAGTTTGTGGAGTTCTCTTTATTGTTGAGTTTCCTCACTGTGGGTGGGGTTGTATGGGTGGCTTGTCAAGGTTTCTTGTTTAGGGAAGCTTGTGTCGGTGTTCTGGTGGGTGGAGCTGGATTTCTTCTCTCTGGAGTGCAATGAAGTGTCCAATAATGAGTTATGAGTTGTCAGTGGGTTTGGAGTGACTTTGAGCAGTATGTATATTGAAGCTCAGGGCTATGTTCATGTGTTGCTGGAGAATTTGTGTGGTATGTCTTGCTCTGGAACTTGTTGGCCCTTGGGTGGTGCTTGGTTTCAGTGTAGGTATGGAGACACTTGATGAGCTCCTGTCAATTAATGTTCCCTGGAGTTAGGAGTTCTCTGGTGTTCTCAAGATTTGGACTTAAGCCTCCTGCCTCTGGTTTTCAGTCTTATTCTTACAGTAGCCTCAAGACTTCTCCTTCTATACAGCACTGATGATAAAACATCTAGGTTATGATGAAAATTTTCTCCACAGTGAGGGACACCTGGAGAGGTACACAGAGTTACATGGAAAAGAGAAGAGGGAGGAGGGAGATAAAGGAGGAGGAGGGGGGAAATCAAAAGAGGAGAGAGCAAGCTAGTCAGTAATCACATCCCTATGTGCTCTCCACAGTCTGCATCCCTCAGAGATGTTCATGGAGTTGCTCAGAGAAGAAAAGAGGGAGGAAGGAGACAGAGGTGACCAGGAGGATAAAAGGGGGAATCAAAAGGAGAGAGACAGATCCAGCCTGTAATCAGTTCCCAAAGTGTTCTCCATAGCCTGGAATACACAAAGAGATTCACAGAGTGGGTAGAGAAGAAAAGGGGAGGGGGGAGATAGAGGTGACCTGTTGGATAAAAAGGAGAGTCAACAGGTGGAGAGAGCAATCAGGCCATTGATCTTGTTTGCAAGTAAAAATGCATCTTGTAGATTGGGTTCTTAAAGGTACAAAGTTGTTAACAAATACCAAAAAATAAAGATTAAAAACCTTGAATAGAGGTTCGATTCTCAAAAATACAATATTAAAAAAGAAAAAAACAAGACAAAAACAAAAAAGCTCAAAGAAACAAAAAACAAGCAAAGAAAAAAAAAACACAAAGTCACAGAAATTATAAAATATATATATATGAAGTTTTCTTTAAAAATAGGGTCTTTTTTTTTTTTTTGCAAGGTAATAGTAGGTTATAAAAATGAAAATTCAAGGAGTCACAGGGACTTAAAAATAAAATAAAATAAATTTTTTAATTAAAAAAATGATAATAGTAAAAATATATCTAAGATTTTCTCTGGAGCTGTTGTGGACAGTGTGGGGGATCAGTTCATTTTCAGATAGTTCCTTGTTCTGGCTTGTACTTCTCATGGTCTATAGACCCCTTCCTATGAAGTCAGTGCTAACTACAGAGTGTTAATCTATTACACCTGTCACTTCCAAAGCGGTTCCCTGTTTATTTTAGCTTCTTCTGTTTGCTGGTCTCTTCAGTGTCTAATTTCCACCCTGACACAAGGGGCAAGGTGGTGGTCACTTTTTTTAGGCTTGCTTGTTCAATCGTGCTTTGGGGAGGGAGGAACACTGCAAACAAATATCACTGGTGTGTGGTTACAGTGATTCAGCCACACTGGGTTTGCCCCCACTCACGGCGTGTGTGCTTTCCCAGTGTACACAGCTCAGACTCTAGGTTGCTCTGCTGGGAACTGTCTGATGTGGGCCCTGGTTTGCATGCACTTCCCAGGTCTAAGGCGTTCAGATTCAGGTTCTCGGGTACTCCACAAAGGCGCAGACTTGGTTGGGCCTGCATTTTGTCCCTGTCCCAGGTCCTAGTAGCTCAGGTGACCAGGTCCTTGGCGCGCAAAGTCGCCCTCAGTTGAAGGCTGTGACTTATCCCCTCCACCATCACAGCCCCTTGGTTTTCTGGGTGTACAATGGGCGCACCTTCTCAGGTGTGCCACATGTCTCTTCTGGGAAGCTAATCTCTGGCTGCGACCCTCCTGGTGGATGTCAATGGTCCAGAATCCCAAGAAGTCTTGGTTATCAATGAAGTCAGCTTGCAGTTTGGTATAGGATGCCTCCCTGGGGCTGCGATTGCCCCCTTCTGGCTCTGGCTGCCCTCTCCTGCCTGTCTTTGGTGGGGGATGGGCTGGGTCCGCAGCTAGCTAGCTCTGCTCAGTCCCTTGTTCTGTGAGCGTGCCTGGCGGTGGTTAGGGCTTTTCCCAGGATCACGGGATAGCTATTCCACAGTCTGGGTTGCTATCTCAAGCTAGTTCCCTCAGATTGCCCTCAGGGCATTCAGGCCCGGTCCTTATCCTAAGCAATGCAGCCCGCTCCTCCCTGTCCCTCCCCCACTTGCTAGTGGGGGATGCAAGCCTCTGGGCTGTTGCACCACTGGGAGTTGCTGTTAGGCACATAATCTGTGGGTTTTAATTATTTATTTATTTTTCCTCCCAGTTATTTTGCCCTCTGAGATTCCAAGGCTCACCACAGACCCACCGGAGAGAGTGTTTCCTGGTGTTTGGAAACTTCCCTCTCTTTTTTTTTTAAGACTCCCTTCCCGGGAAGGATCTCCATCCCTAACTCTTTTGTCTCTCTTTTTATCTTTTATATTTTGTTCTACTTCCTTTCAAAGGCAATGGGCTGTCTTTCTGGGTGCCTGATGTCCACTGCCAGCATCCAGAAGTGGTTCTGTGGAATTTGTTTGGCGTTCAAATGTTCTTTCGATGAATTTGTGGGGGAGAAAGTGGTCTCCCCGTCCTATTCCTCCACCATCTTAGGACCGTCTCCTAAATTTATTTTCTTCATTACTTAAGAGGACAAGATTACCTTTTGGTGATCAGTGGGAACTTACATAGTTCTTGCTCTGGGGCTGGTAAAAATTATCTTTGTCTATGGTAAGGGGCAGCAGTCCCAGGGACACACACTTCCACTACTCATAATACATCCTCATTCTTGGGCTAGGTTACTGGAGTTTTGGAGAGGTGACCCATTTATTTAAAATTCAGGAGGAAAATTTGAGCTGGGTACTGAAAATGTCCAAGAAGTTCATCTTAACCAAAAAGAACCATGTATTATAAAACTTGAAACTTCAAGGTGTTTTGGAGGTTGATGAAGAGTAGATATACTTACAGCAGAGAAGAGGCTGTGAACATGAAAAGTAATATATTGGGACCATCAAACCAAAAACAAAAATACAACCAAGTTATGAGTGTTTCCAGAAAAAAATTGATGTAAACTTGAAAATATTAAATTTCAGCTATAATGTATGGATACTTGGTATAGTGCTGATACTCAGTAAATATTTGTTGAAAGAAGGATGCCTGTTAAGGTAAAATGTTACGTGGATAACACGTGTGTCCACTTTTTGTCCATCTGTCTATCTTGCCTTCCATCCATCCACTCAAACATTCATCAAATGGTTACTACATAGTCTCTTTCTGACAACCAGCAACACAATGTTCAAGAAGTATGTGCTCACTGTGTTTGTTATTTTCAGGAAAACAGGTTTGTGGGTGAGAGGACCTAGCATGGAGCTGTTTTTATTCCTGAGCACAATTTTAGAAAAAGTTTACCTTTAAATCTGTAGTTGGCCCAAGGGACATTGACATCACCCCCAATTGCCAGTGTGTTTGCTTCTCTGCTGCCTGCTTCCCAGCTCTGCTTCATTCCTGGGTGAGGAATGTGTTAGATCATTTGACTTCTGTGGTGTTGTCTCAACTCTCTCTTATCTTGGGCATCCTTCACCTGTTTCTCATCAATCTTTCCTGAGACTGGCTTCTCTGATCTCTCCTCATTCATTGTACAGGCAGAAATCTGTCTGCTGTTCTTCATACTCTGTAACATCTGTATTGGAGACCACATATACAAATACTTATATAACACTGTGTAGTACTCTATATGTGGGCTTTCCCAGGGGGTGCTAGTGGTAAAGAACACGCCTGTCAATGCAGGAGACTTAAGAGATGTTGGTTTGATCCTTGGGTTGGGAAGATCTCCTGGAGAAGGAAATGGCAACCCACTCAAGTATTCTTGTCTGGAGAATCCCATGGACATAGGAGCCTCGCAGCCTACAGTCTATAGTATTGGAAAGAGTCGGACATGAATGAAGTGACTTAATACACACATGTACACTCCATACTCCATACTAGCTGCATGCATGCTAAGTTGCTTCAGTCCAACTCTTTGCAACTCTATGGACTGCAGCCTGCCAGGCTTCTCTGTCTGTGGGGTTATCCAGGCAAGAATACTGGAATGGGTTGCCATGACCTCCTTCAGGGTATCTTCCTGACCCAGGGATTGAACCCAAATTTCTTACATCTCTTGCATTGGTAGGTGGGTTCTTTACCACAAGCAACACCTGATAAGTCCACATAGTACTAGGTATTCCAGACAAAATAAGGTGATTAGTGTATACCATTGCAGATCCATTTCTCCTGTATATGTTCCTAGTGAAAAGCAGAGCTTGATAAATCAGTTCTCAAATTTGTGCATATTGTAGGTAAGAAAAGAAAGTAAAAAGTGCAAAGATATCATGCTGGGTTGCCATGCCCTCCTCCAGGTGATCTTTCCAACCCAGGGATCGAACCCAGATCTCCCGCATTGCAAGCAGATTCTTTATTGTCTAAGCCACCAGGGAAGCCCTGGGGGTGTGTTCCCCAGAGTTAATTATTTCTGGGTTTGATGTGGCTGGCTTCACATTCACTAAGGGTGTAGAAGTCTTTCAACTAGGTTCTGGATTATTTTTACAAAGAGAATTTTTCCACATGTTGCTCTGAATCAATGTGGCCATTGGGGGATGAAAAGTTCAGAGCTTCCTATTATGGCAAGTTACTAATGTTTTACCCTCTTGTGTGAGTTTCAGCTGATTGTGTTCTTAGGAATTGACCCATTTCAACTAAGCTATCAAATTCATGGATGTAGAACTGTTCATAATACTCTTTTATTATGCTTTTAATGTCCATGACATCAAAGAAATGACCCCCCATTTTAACTACAACTTGTTTTATTTGTGTCTTCTTGACTTGGCAGGTGAGGGTAGCCCTGGGTATAGGTTTATCAATTCTAGTCTAAAGAACCACCCTTGGTTTCATGGATTTTTTTTTTTCCCCTGGTGATTTCTTATACACAATCTCATTGATTTTTATTCTGATTTTCACGTGTAGTTTACTGTGGCTTAGTTTGAATTTAATTTCTCAGCATTACTGATCTCAATATTCCTACCTGGGAAAACTGCTCGTGAAAGCAATTGTTCTCCCTTTCAAATGCAAACCACAGTTAACTCTTGGTTGCATGTTACCTAGAGTTAATATAGTAGTAGAAATTCTTCCTGAAGTATTTGATGAGACTAGTATTTCATGAGGCTAGTATTACCTTAATTCAGACAAAGACATTACAAAAGAGGAAAAGCACAGACCAATATTTCTCATGAACATAGATGCAAAATTCTTCAGCCAAATATTAACAACCCAAATTCAGCAATGTCCAATAAGATTTATTTAAGGTGTCCATGACTGGTTCATGCACTGGTTCAGTATTTGAAAACCAATCAGTATAAACCATCACATCAACAAATTAAAGACTAGAAATCACAAAATTGTATTTTTATTTATGTATAAAAATCATCTGACAAAATCCAAAACCCACTCATGATAGAAACTCTCAGCAAACTAGGAATGGAGGGGAAACTTCCTCAACTTGAGAAAGAACATCTACAAAGTAGTTACAGCTAACATCATTGTCATTGGTGAGAAACTAGAAGCTTTCCTGCTAAAATGAGGGGTAAGGCAAGATATCCCCTGCTATCATTCCTATTTGACCTTATAGTGGAATTCCTAGTTAATACAGGAAGACAGGAATAGGAAATAAGAGGAGTATGCAGATTGAGAAGGAAGAAACAAAACTGTGTTTATTTCAGACAGTGTAATTTTCTATGTAGAAAATCACCCAAATTTTTTTTTTAACCTCCAGGAACTACTACTAATAAGCAGTTTTAGCATGATTTCACTATATAATTTTAAAGTGAAAGTGAAATTTGTTCAGTCGTGTCTGACTCTCCAGGCCTGAATACTGGAATTCTCCAGGCCAGAATACTGGAGTGTGCAAACTTTCCCTTCTCCTGTGGATCTTCCCAATCCAGGGATTGAACCCATGTCTCCCACATTGCAGGCAGATTCTTTATCTGCTGAACCACAAGGGAAATCCATAGTGTTAACATATGGCCATCAATTTCTTTCCTATATACTAGCAACGAACAATTGGAATTTGACATTAAAAACACAATATTATGTACATTAAAGCAAAAATTGAACTACTTAAATCTAAATCTGGGAACACCTGTACAAGTTTTCTTCAAATAAAACTATAATACTCTGATTAAAGAAACCAAAGAGGCTCTAAACAATAGGAAATATATTCCACATCCAGCAACAGGAGGTCTCAAAATTGTGTAGTATTTAGTTCTCCCCAATTCAGTGTTCTTCCCTGGTGACTCAGTTGGTAAAGAATCTGCCTACAATACAAGAGACCCAGGTTCAACCCCTGGATGGGAAATATCCCCTGGAGAAGGAAATGGGAACCCACTCCAGTATTCTTGCCTGGAAAATCTCCTGGACAGAGGAACCTGGTTGGTTACAGTCCATGGGGTCACAAAGAGTCAGACACGATTGAACATTTGAGCAATTTAGTATAAGCTTCAATGCTATCCTGATCAAAATCTCAGCAAGACTTTTGTTAAGATATGAACAGTCTTTTATAAAATCTGTGTGAACAGTTTAAAGATCCAGAATAGCCAACACAATATTGAAGAAAAAGAACAAGGACAGAGCACTGATACTATTTGACTTAACACTTACTGTAAGCTACAGTGTTTAATACAGTGTGGTATTGATGAAAGCATAGAGATATGGATCAGTGGAACAGAAGAGGGAGGCTAGTTATTGTTGTTTTTTAGTCACTCAGTCATGTCTGACTCTGTGACTCCATGGACTGTAGTCCACCAGGCTTCCTTCTGTCCATGGGAATTTCCAGGCAAGAATACTGCAGTGGGTTTCCATTTCCTAGATATAAATATAGAAGACTGAGCTTTGACAAAAGAATAAAGTAATCCAATGGAAAAATATAGAGGATAGCTTTTTCAGCAAAGGTTTCTGTCACTATGGAATATTCTCTCCCCTAATCCTGTCTCTCTTTTCCACACACACACACAAGATCTTATACCCTTCACAAAAGTTAACTCAAGTAGATCATAGCCTTAAATGTAAAGAAGATATATATATATATATATATATATATATATATATATATATATTCAATGGAATATTACTCAACAATGAAAAAGAATAAAATAATGCCATTTGCAGCAACATGGACAGATGTAGAGATTATCATACTAAAAATGAAGTCAAACAGAGAACAACAAATGTATGATATTGGTTATGTGTGACATCTTAAAAAAATGATACAAGTGAACTTACATACAAAACAGAAATAGACTCACAGACAGAGAAAACAAATATGGTTTCCCTAGGGGAAGGGAGACAGAGGAATAAACTAGGAGTCTGAAATGAACATATATATCATACTGTATAAAAAATAGATAATCAACAAGGATCTACTATATAGCACAGGGACCTATATTCAGTATTTTGTAATAACCTATAACTGAAAAGAATCTAAAAAGGATATATATATATATATATATGCTGCTAAGTCGCTTCAGTCGTGTCCGACTCTGTGCGACCCTATATACGGCAGCGCACCAGGCTCCCCCGTCCCTGGGATTCTCCAGGCAAAAACACTGGAGTGGGTTGCCATTTCCTTCTCCAATGCATGAAAGTGAGAAGTGAAAGTGAAGTTGCTCGGTGGTGTCCGACTCTTAGCGACCCCATGGACTGCAGCCCACCAGGCTCCTCCGTCCATGGGATTTTCCAGGCAAGAGTACTGGAGTGGGGTGCCATTGCTTTCTCCATATATATATATATATATATATATATATATATATATACACTCAAGGCCTTGAACTAATGTAATGAGGAAACACCATCCAAGTCAATTTTCTAATTGCGCCTTAGAAAAAAGAAAGACTGGACTAATTGATCTCAGAGATTCCTTGAATTTTTAAATTATCTTTGATTCTATTATTCTACAAAAAGCAATGAACTTTTAACAGAAAGGAAAGTGGAACAAAGCAGGCACACTCATTTCTCAAAGAATAAAAGGGCAGCTCTAAAGAAACTGACTGAATAGATTTCATCTACAATAAACTATTCAGTTATTTTAGAGTTTAGAGCTACCTGAGTTAGGCTGCAAATTACTGCCTCTCTTTGTTGTAAATAAAAGCTACTCTGAGTCTTAAACTCAGTCAGGTTTACAGGTTACAAAACTAAACTTTTCTGACCCCCATTTTAATCAACTGGTGCATTAATTATTAACTAAATCAATATATTTGGACATTCACTGATTAGGATGAATCACAAAATATTGACTCATGCCACATACACAGTAAGTGTGGTGACCCTGGTGAACTGAATGTTTGGTTAGGGGGAAGCACACATGACACAAGAGATGTGAGCTCCAGTCTCAGCTCTACCACATGCAGGTACTGTGTCATTGGCACAAGTACTGAATCTCCAAGGCCCAGTTTCTTCATCCCCCAAATGAAAATAGTTTTACCTTCAGTTAAGGTAATTGAGAGAAAATCCTGGGTGTGAAAATCCTGTTAAACATGGTGAATAAAACATGAATCCATGTAAACATGAGGGATAAAGGATTCATGGAAGAAGATAGATAGCCCCAAAATAAACCCATGCACCTTTGGTCAATTAATCTGCAACAAAGAGGGCAAGAATATACAATGGAGTAAAGACAGTCATTCCAATAAGTGATGCTGGGAAAACTGGACAGCTACATGTAAAAGAATAAAATTAGAACATACTCTAACACCATATATAAAAATAAACTCAGATGGATTAAAGACCTAAGTGTAGGACCAGATACTATAAAACTCTTAAAGGAACACATAGGCAAAACACTCTTTGAGATAAATTGAATCAATAACTTTTTGGATCCACCTCCTAGAGTAATGAAAATTTTAAAAAAATAAGTAAATAGGACCTGGATAGTTTTTGCATGGCAAAGGCAACCATATACAAAATGAACACACAACCCACAGAATGGGAGAAAATATTTGCAAATGATGCAGCTCATAGGGGATTAATCTCCAAAATATACAAACAACTCATGCAGCCCATTACTAAAAAAAAAAAAAAAAAAAAAAACTCAAGCTAAAAGTGGGCACAAAATAGAAATAGACATCTCTCCAAAGAAGATGTATGGATGGCCAAAAAGCACATGAAAAGATGTTCAAAGTCACTAATTATTGGAAAAATGCACATCAAAACTCCAATGAGAAATCACCTCACACCACGGTGAATGGCCATCAACAAAAAGTCTACAAACAGTAAATGCTGGAGAGGGTGTGGAGAGAAGGTAACCTTCTTGCACTGTTAGTAGAAATGTAAATCAGTACAGCCACTGTGGAAAACAGTATGGAGGTTTCTTAAAAAACTAAAAGTAGTTACCATATGGTCCAACAGTCCCACCCTGGGCATGTATCTGGAGAAAAACATACTTGGCGATTATACATGCACCCCAGGGTTCACTGCAGCACTATTTACAAAAGCTAAGATATGGAGTAGACCTAAATGTTTATCAATGGATGAATAGATGAAGAAGATGTGGTACGTATGACAATGGAATACTACTCAACCTAAAAAACGAAGGAAATAAAGTTATTTTTAGCAACATGGATGGACATAGAGATTATCATAGTAAGTGAAGTCAAAGACAAATATCATATTATATCACTTATATGTGGAATCTAAAAAGTGATACAAATGAACTCACTTACAAAACAGAAATAGACACATATTTTGAAAAAAAAAAAGTAATGGTTACCAAAGGGGAAGGGCTTCCCTGTGGCTCAGATGATAAAGCGTCTGCCTGCAATGCAGGAGACCCAGGTTTGATCCCCGGGTCAGGAAGATCCCCTGGAGAAGGAAATGGCAACCCACT
This sequence comes from Bubalus bubalis, assembly GCF_019923935.1. Taxonomy (NCBI): domain Eukaryota; kingdom Metazoa; phylum Chordata; class Mammalia; order Artiodactyla; family Bovidae; genus Bubalus; species Bubalus bubalis. The sequence goes on from NC_059179.1 coordinate 16,446,730, forward strand.
CCAGTACTCTTGCCTGAAAAACTTCATGGACTGTCGCCTGAGGAGCTTGATAGGCGACAGTCCATGGACTCGCAGAGTCGGACACAACTGAGCGACTTCACGATGACGACCAATGGAGAAAGGGGGAGGGAAAGATAAACTAGAAGGTGGGAATAACCTACACACTCTACTATATATAAAATAGATAATAAACAAGGACCTACTGTATAAGACAAGGAACTCTACTCAGTAGTCTATAGTAACCCATATGGGAAAATAATGTGGGAAAAAAATAGGTATATGTATAACTAAATCACTTTGCTGTACACCTGAACTTAATACAACACTGTAAATCAAGTATACTCCAATATAAAATAAAAATTCTTTTTAATTTTGTAATTGGGTCTTGACAAAAACTTACTTATCTCTGCAAAAAGATCTTAGAAATAACTGCACTAGTCAATCTAAACAAATATGATATCTTTGTAGAATCTGTGTTTGTAAAGCACTGCTCTTAGTGATCTAGTGATGTTTACCCCTCCAGTAATATTTAGATCATCATGACCACTAACTGTCTTCTGTTTGAATCTGCATGATCTGGTGGTTCTGGGCTGAGGGTCTGTTTAATGAAGTCCATGCCTCTGATCCTCCACTGACTCTACACCTGTTGTTCTGTGTAAAATCTCTCGTCCTTGCTCTTGATGACAAATTGAAATTATAATGGAGTAATCACAGTTCAGGCATACAAAAATGGAGTCAGCAGGCCGCTGAGGATCAGGGTTGTCTCCACACCTCTGAGAACTTGATGTTTCTTTGACCTATACCAGACCCAAGGACAGAACTAGCCCTATTCAGAAAACACTTACCAGCTACATCCTTATATTCTCAAGGTCTCCCATTGTAATTATGCAACCATTTTGGACCCCTACCAATGATTACTTAATAGGAACTCTTACTTGCCAGCTCCAACAGTGATTCTTGACAAACACTTTTTGTAATTTTGTGAATTTTGCCCTCATAAGCCACCGCATTTTTGTAGTCCAGCAGAGTGTGATTCAGTTGTTTCTTGAATCTCTGTCTCTTGGGCTGCAGTCCTAACAAACTCCCAGTAAACACCTTTTTATATCAGTCAAGTCTGCATTTTCTGTGTATTCTTAATTCCATTATTTCTGACAAAGACAGACTCCAAGAGGCAACAGAAACAATTGTTTCTGGAGGCAAGTAGGAGGCTTGAGCCATAGTTTCTCAAGCCTTCCCCACTAAATTCTTGAGACTGGCTGTTCCCTCCATTGCCTGAGTGAGTTTTTCCTCTTTGGTGTTGGAGAGGGGTGAATATCTTTTTAGAATTTCTTTTTTTTTTTAATTTTATTTTATTTTTAAACTTTACATAATTGTATTAGTTTTGCCAAATATCAAAATGAATCCACCACAGGTATACATGTGTTCCCCATCCTGAACCCTCCTCCCTCCTCCCTCCCCATTCCATCCCTCTGGGTCGTCCCAGTGCACCAGCCCCAAGCATCCAGTATCGTGCATCGAACCTGGACTGGCGACTCATTTCATACATGATATTTTACATGTTTCAATGCCATTCTCCCAAATCTTCCAACCCTCTCCCTCTCCCACAGAGTCCATAAGACTGTTCTATACATCAGTGTCTCTTTTGCTGTCTCGTACACAGAGTTATTGTTACCATCTTTCTAAATTCCATATATATGCGTTAGTATACTGTATTGGTGTTTTCCTTTCTGGCTTACTTCACTCTGTATAATAGGCTCCAGTTTCATCCACCTCATTAGAACTGATTCAAATGTATTCTTTTTAATGGCTGAGTAATACTCTATTGTGTATATGTACCACTGCTTTCTTATCCATTCATCTGCTGATGGACATCTAGGTTGCTTCCATGTCCTGGCTATTATAAACAGTGCTGCAATAAACATTGGGGTACACGTGTCTCTTTCCCTTCTGGTTTCCTCAGCGTGTATGCCCAGCAGTGGGATTGCTGGATCATAAGGCAGTTCTATTTCCAGTTTTTTAAGGAATCTCCACACTGTTCTCCATAGTGGCTGTACTAGTTTGCATTCCCACCAACAGTGTAAGAGGGTTCCCTTTTCTCCACACCCTCTCCAGCATTTATTACTTGTAGACTTTTGTAGAATTTCTTGTCCTGAGAATCTATGACTTTTTCCCTCGAAGTCCAGGGACACGCATATCCTGTGATGCCTGTTATTGTTATTTTATGAACAATCAATGAACAATCAGTGGGGTGCATATTCAGAGTAATATTTTAGGCTATTTGGTTTTGTTTTTCTAAAATTGTTCTTGAGGCAGCTGAGGTATATATGAGAATGCATCACAACAGGAGTCAGAAGATCTCAGTTTAAATCCTAATTTTATTTATTATGAGCCTTGTGATGCTGGACAGTTCTCTTACCCCAGATCTCCCTTTCCCTCATGTGAAAAATATAAAATTACTATCTCTACCTTCCTTTTTTCTTTGCTAAGATAGATGTGAGATTTCAAGGTAAAAGTCATGTAAATTTACTTAGATAATTACTGTATATGTCTTTGATTATTTAAGAGGTTTGAATTATGTTAATGTTAAGCATGAATTCCAAGAATGAAGATCATGTGAAAATCAAGAGGTATTTATTTGGAGCTTGATAGGACTGAAGCCCAGGAGACACAGATCCAAGAAGCTCTTAAATTATGTTCTTCTAGTGGAGAAGGAAATGGCAACCCACTCCATGCTCTTGCTGGGAAAATCCCAGGGACGGAGGAGCCTGGTGGGCTGCCATCTATGGGGTCGCACACAGTCAGACACGAATGAAGCGACTTAGCAGCAGCAGCAGCAGGCTACAACATGGGGAAATTAATAAAGACAAGAAACCACAAGAGTAGGTGAAGTTTTTGTCAAGAACTAGACTTGTGCTGTGGTTCATGGGGTCACAAAAAGTCGGACACAACTGAGCGACTAAACTGAACTGAACTGAGACTTGTAGATGGCAAGAGGTAAGGATGCTTGTAAGCAAAATTAGTTGGAGTTAGAAATGGTTACAGAGTTGTGAAGCAGTGGAGGAAGAGATGGGGTTGGGAGGGAGGACAGTCTGGAGAAGACTTTGAAAATACAAAGTTGTAGCAAGCACCTGCTAGCATATATTGTTTCAAAAATGGTTGGTGGAGTCCTTGAGTTTGACACAGAAAAGAATTCAAGTTCTCAGTGATACAGGAACACTTATGTCTAAAACCACATCCACAGTGACCACCGAACTTCATTTTGGATGCCAGAACCATAGTTACTCTATTCTGATGTTTAAACTATCTTACATATGTCATAATTAATTATTTTTTATAACTGTAATGGTAGTGCAATACATTAAAAACTTTAAACACATACATTTTCAAGGACAAATTATCCTATATTGCATTATAAGATAAATGTCTATATATATTTTTTAATAAAAAAGGCATAGAATACACTGATTTCCCTCAAAGTTATACATTTACAACTTGTCATCGACTAGAATCCAGAGTTTTGAGCTGTTTGGGGCATCAAATTATTTATTTTAGTGGTTCTAATTCTTGGCTGCACAATGGAAATACTTTTTTTTTTAATTAGCAAACCTGATCCCAATCCAGTGCAATTAAATGACAGTCATTGAACAGAAGGAAAACAAGACTAAAGGACACTTTAATTTTATCTTTATCAATGGCCAAAGTCCATTCAGAATAGAGTACAAAATGGATGTGATTGAACGGTATCTTTATTCCTCAGAGAGGCCCAAGTTGAATTAGCAGGGACTGTTACAAAAGCTTTTGATTTCAGGCTCACAGTCATCCGAGTAAGAAGAGAAGGCGTCAATGGATCTGCCTGTGGTCCTGGTGCTCTGTCTCTGCTTTCTGCTTCTTATCTCACTCTGGAAACAGAGCTCTGGGAAAGGGAAGCTCCCGCCGGGCCCCACTCCTCTCCCAATTCTTGGAAATATCCTACAATTAGATGTTAATGACATCAGCAAATCTGTAAGCAATGTAAGTAGGTTTTATGTTCCTCCAGTGTCTTGTAAAAGGTAAGTAAAATAAGCCCAATTAAAAAAATAATATATATTATTTTGAGCACACTCTTAAAGCAGGTCAGTTTGAAGCAAATTACTCCCTGTAAATTTGATATTTTTCTTGCCTTTTCAGGCCTATTATTATCATAAAAAGAGGAACAAAGTAATGAGTTTTGTGAGTAGAGAAGAGTTTAGGTCTTTGCATGGTAGAATCAAAATAATTAAGTTTTAAAAGCTTGGGAGTGTTGCCTCCTTTCTTTATTTCACAGCCATTTGCTACGATTTGGGACTGAAAGTAAAGGGTAAGTGAAGTGTTTTGTGATTAGTGATTTCTTTCCAGAAATCATTTACTATATTGTTGTTCAGTTGCTCAGTTGTGTCCTACTCTTTGTGACCCCATGGACTGCAGGATGCCAGGTTTCTCTGTCTTTCACCACCCTCCAGAGCTTGCTTAAACTCAAGTCCATTGAGTCAGTGATGCCATCCAGCCATCTCATCTTCTGTCGTCCTCTTCTGCCTTTAATCTTTCCCAGCATCAAAGTCTTTTCTAATGAGTTGGCTCTTCACATCAGGTAGCCAAACAAAGTACTGGAGCTTCAGCTTCAGCATGAGATTAGTGATTTCTTTCCTGAAATCATTTACTATATAAGCTGTGTGTTTTGTTCAGATGACCAGGAAAACAGAACTTTTCTGAAGAAGGGCATTGTGCCTGGTGTTAAGGAATTAATTTAGGATTAGGATGATCATGGGGGAATGAAAGAAAGAAGTCATCAGTTAGGGTCCCACTGGTGGCAGCAACATTCATTTGGATTCTGCAGGAAACTGCCATCTGTATCCTGTGAATGCTGCTGCACAGAAGGTGTTGTTCTTCCATGAGATGCTGCATGTCCTGGCACTGCCTCTATGATGCTTCCTCTCTTTCTGTGTTAGGGATACCAGAGGATCTCAAACTAGGCTGGGCATTAGAGTTATATGAACTTATTTTTTAAGTTATAAATTTATAGTATTCATCATAGGGCTACAGAGTCAGAATTCTAATGACTGCTTCATGGGTGATTCTGAAGCAGTGAGCTGGCTGTTGGTCCAAAAGGTGGACCTTAAGGATTGCTACATTGCTTCTCAAGGATGAGAGGGTGACTATGATCTTCAAATTTGAATCCTCTAAATATTAGCCCTGGGGTGCTGGACATGGAACAGAATTCCACAACCTCGGTTTCTTTATTTATAGTGGGGCAAATAAACCCACTGAAAGTGCTGATTTGAGGATTAATTATAATCTGTGTACCAGCTACTTGGGCCATTACCCAGCATTTCAAGTCATCCATAAGTAGAACCTATAACAATTACCACCACATTTCTGCATTAAATTCTGAATTTAATACATAATTAGGCTGTCTCTGGCAGAATAAAAACATAATAGCAGGATGATGATACATTCTGCATCAGACACAACATAGTATCTCATATTGACTTCTTTTGCTATTACATGCATCTCCATTCCCAGCTCTCAAAAGTCTACGGCCCTGTGTTCACTCTGTATTTTGGCATGAAGCCCCTGGTGGTCTTGCATGGATATGAAGCAGTGAAAGAAGCTCTGATTGACCTGGCAGAGGAGTTTTCTGGAAGAGGCAGTTTCCCAGTGATTCAAAGAGCTTCTAAGGGATATGGTAGGTGTGTATGTGTGGGTGTTCAGCATTGGTAAATGGTTGGAGTGGGGAGGATGGAAAAGGAAATTTGACAACTCTCTGCCATGGTCCCTCAGCAGATCGTGTTCCCTCTCTGAGGCTGCCATGTGTCAGCTCACTCCTCCTTCCCTAGAACTTGCTCCTAGTTTCTGTTTCCCCTGCTGTAGGAATCATTTTCAGCAATGGGAAGATATGGAAGGAGACCCGGCGCTTCTCCCTAGTGACCCTGCGGGATTTCGGGATGGGGAAAAGGAGCATGGAGGACCGTGTTCAACAGGAAGCGTGCTGCCTGGTGGAGGAGTTGAGAAAAACCAACGGTGGGTGATTCTATTTTCTCTTAAGTCTGACTTTAACAGACTTCTCTCTCTCCAGTGACAACCTTGGAGATATTTCAGGGAGGGCCTCATCTTTCATACTAGTATTGGTTGTTAGCCCTTAGATGGGGGGAGGGGGTTATAAAGCATAGGCAGCCAAGGAGGTTTTGTGTATCTGTGCTTATTATGTGTATACTCCCATGACTATGCATGCAGTGTGAGTATAAAGATCATTTAATCAAATTATCTCCTGAACTTTGTTTTCAAATCAGAAATCACAAAACATAGTTTTGTGTCATTTCCTAAAAATATTAAAGAACAGAGAAGGGTAGAGGTAATATGGTTGTCTATTCCGGAATATTTTACCAGGAAATACTTGTTAATTGAACAGGGTGGGAATGACCATTATGTGGCATGAAACAAGTAATATGTGTGTTCACGTAAGTGGACTATATTTATATATTCAGCCTTACAGACACTTTTGAGAGTTACTGCCAAGGCTCAGGCCTACAATTCTGGCCAATAGTAATACCATCTATGATTTTAATCATCTTGGGATATCTTAGTGCAATTCTCATCAATTATGCTTTCTCTGTAAAGACAGCACTCTTTATATTACTATCTTTTTTTAATTTTTATTTTATTTAACTTTACAATATTGTATTGGTTTTGCCATATATCAAAATGAATCTGCCACAGGTATACCTGTGCTCCCCATCCTGAACCCTCCTCCCTCCTCCCTCCCCATACCATCCCTCTGGGTCGTCCCAGTGCACCAGCCCCGAGCACCATGTCTCATGCATCGAACCTGGACTGGCAACTCATTTCATATATGATATTATACATATTTCAATGCCATTCTCCCAAATCATCCCACCCTCTCCCTCTCCCACAGAGTCCAAAAGACTGTTCTATACATCAGTGTCTCTTTTGCTGTCTTGCATACAGGGTTATCGTTACAATTTTTCTAAATTCCATATATATGTGTTAGTATACGGTATTGGTGTTTTTCTTTCTGGCTTACTTCACTCTGTATAATAGGCTCCAGTTTCATCCACCTCATTAGAACTGATTCAAATGTATTCTTTTTAATGGCTGAGTAATACTCCATTGTGTATATGTACCACAGCTTTCTTATCCATTCATCTGCTGATGGACATCTAGGTTGCTTCCATGTCCTGGCTATTATAAACAGTGCTGTGATGAACATTGGGGTACACATGTCTCTTTCAATTCTGGTTTCCTCAGTGACAGCACTCTTTAAAAAGTATCAGCATTCATTATTTCTTGTTATTCAATACTAATTGTACCGATTTATATATTTGGAATAAATATATGCTACATCTTAATTCTGTTAAAACACATATATACCAAGTCAGTTCAGTTGAGTTCAGTCTTTTATTCGTGTCTGACTCTTTGAGACCCCTTGAGCCACAGCACACCAGGCCTTCCTGTCCATGACCAACTCCCAGAGTCCACCCAAACCCAAGTCCATTGACTTGGTGATGACATCCAACCATCTTATCCTCTGTCATCCCCTTCTCCTCTTGCCCTCAATCTTTCCCAGCATCTGGGTCTTTTCAAATGAGTCAGCTCTTTGCATCAGGTGACCAAAGTATTGGAGTTTCAGCTTCAACATCAGTTCTTCCAATGAACACCCAGGACTGATTTCATTTAGGATGGACTGGTTGGATCTTCTTGCAGTCCAAGGGACTCTCAAGAGTATTCTCCAACACTACAGTTCAAAAGCATCAATTCTTCTGTGCTCAGCTTTCTTTATGGTTCAACTCTCACATCCATACATGACTACTGGAAAAACCATAGCCTTGACTAGACGGACCTTTGTTGGCAAAGTAATGTCTCTGCTTTTGAATATGCTGTCTAGGTTGGTCATAACTTTCCTTCCAAGGAGTAAGCATCTTTTAATTTCATGGTTGCAATCACCATCTGCAGGATTTTGGAGCCCCAGAAAATAAATTCTGCCACTGTTTCCACTATTTCCCCATCTATTTGCCATGAAGTGATGGGACCGGATGTCGTGATCTTATTTTTCTGAATGTTGAGCTTTAAGCCAACTTTTTCACTGTCCTCTTTCACTTTCATCAAGAGGCTCTTTAGTTCTTCTTCATTTTCTGCCCTAAGAGTGGTGTCATCTGCATATCTGAGGTTATTGATATTTCTCCCAGCAATCTTGATTCCAGCTTGTGCTTCCTCCAGCCCAGCATTTCTCATGATGTATTCTGCATATACATTAAATAAGCAGGGTGACAATATACAGTCTTGATGTACTCCTTTTCGTATTTGGAACCAAGTCATAAAATATTTATTTAACGAAATTTTGACCTTAGCAACACCTGTTTATCTTGTCTTCTTCAAGTAGAATTTGGTTCTGTTTTCAGTTTGCAAATTTTGCCCCATCTTTTTTGGATTTTAGTAACAAATGTACAGTCTGCAATATATTTCTCTGCCATCTCATTTTGTCTAAACTTCTGTGTTTGTGGTCTCTGTTCCACAGGCTGCAGGATTATAGTTCTTCTAATTTCTGATGTCTGCCCCTAGCGGGGTGAGATTGGTCCTGGAGCTGTGCAGGCTTCCTGGTGGGTGGGACTGAAACCTGCTCATTGGTGGGTACAGCTGGGTCTTGTCCCTCTTGTGGGCAGAGCTGTGTCACAGGGTATGTTTAGAGGAAGCTGTTGGCTCAGGATAACTTTAGGCAGCCTAAAGTTAATAGGTAGAAGTCACCTTTTTGGTAAAAATATCAATAACCTCAGATATGCACATGACACTACCCTTATGGCAGAAAGCAAAGAAGAACTAGAAGTCTCTTGATGAAAGTGAAAGAGGAGCATGAAAAAGCTGGCTTAAAACTCAACATTCAAAAAAACTAAGATCATGGCATTTCCCCCCACCCCTATCACTTCATGGCAAATAGATTGGGAAACAGTAGAAACAATGACAGGCTTTATTTTCTTGGGCTCCAAAATCACTGCAGATGGTGACTGCAGCCATGAAATTAAAAGATGCTTGCTCCTTGGAAGAAAAGTTATGACCAACCTAGACAGCATATTAAAAAGCAGAGACCTCATTTTGCCAACAATGGTCCAGATAGTCACAGCTATGGTTTTTCCAGTAGTGATGTAAGATCACTACTAGTGATGTAAGAGAGTTGTACCACAAAGAAAGCTGAGTGACAAAGAACTGATGCTTTTGAACTGTGGTGTTGGAGAAGACTCTTGAAAGTCCCTTGGACAGCAAGAATATCAAACCAGTCAATGCTAAAGGAAATCAGTCCTTAGTATTCATTGGAAGCACTCATGCTAAAGCTCTGATACTTTAGTCATCTGATGTGAAGAACTGACTCTTTGGAAAGACCGTGATGCTGGGAAAGATTGACGAAAGGAAGAGACGGGGACAACAGAGGATGAAATGGTTGGAGGGCATCACTGACCTGATGGAGGTGACTTTGAGCAAACTCCCAGAGTTGGTGATGGACAGGGAGGCCTGGCGTGCTGCAGCCCATGGGGTCACAGAGGATCAGGACAGGACTGAGCAACTGACCTGAACTGGATTGATTGATATTTCTCCCGGCATCTTGATTCCAGCTTGTGCTTCATCCAGCCTGGCATTTCACATGATGTACTTTGCATATAAGATAAATAAGCAGGGTGACAATGTACAGCCTTGACATACTCCTTTTCCAATTGAAACCAGTCTGTTGTTCCATGTCTGGTTCTAACTGTTGCTTCTTGACCTGCATGCAGATTTCTTGGGAGGCGGGTAAGGTGGTCTGGTATTCCCATCTCTTGAAAATTTTCCACAGTTTGTTGTGATCCACACAGTCAAAGGCTTTAGTGTAGTCAATGAGGCAGAAGTAGATGTTTTTCTGGAAGTCTGTTGCAAATAATACAACAGATGTTGGCAATTTGATATCTCATTCCTCTGCCTTTTCTAAATCCAGATGGTACATCTAGAAGTTCTCAGTTCACATACCATAAGCAATATCATATGATAATTATCTTTGTCTGGCTTACTTCACCAATATAATAATTTCATAATGCTGAAAATGGCATTATTTCTTTATTTTAGTGACTGAGTAATATTTTGGGGGGCTTCCTTGATGGCATTAGTGGTTAAGAATCTGCCAGCCAATGCAGGAGATGTGGGTTCAATCCTTGGACTGGAAAGATCTCCTGGAGAAGGAAATGGAAACCCACTTCAGTATTCTTGCCTGGGAAATCCCATGGACAGAGGGGCCTGGCAGACTATAGTCCTGGGGTCACAAAGAATCAGACATGACTTAGAGACTAAACAACAGCAACAATATTCATTACGTGTGTGTGTTTCACATCTTCGGTATCCATGCATCTGTCGATGGACATTTAGGTTGTTTTCATGTCTTGTGCCAAGTCACTTCAGCCGTGTTCAACCCTTTGTGACCTCACGGATGGTAGCCCACCCGGCTCGTCTTTGCATGGGATTCTCCAGGCACTAATACTGGAATGGGTTGCCATTGCCTTCTCCAGTTTCCATGTCTTGGCTATTATAAATAGTGCTGCCATGAAATCGGGATGCACGTATCTTTTTTAATTAGAGTTTTTATCTTTTCTGAATATATGCCCAGGAGTGGGATTGCTGAATCATATGGTAGCTCTATTTTTAGTTTTTTAAGGAACCTCCATACAGTTCTCTATAGTGGTTCCATCAATTTACATTCCCACCAACAGTATAGGAGTGTTTCCTTTTCCCCACATCCTCTACAGTATTTATTCCAAATATATTAATTTTAATGACCATGGTAAATGAGGGACATTAATTCTTAAAAAAGAAGAAATTTTAAACATGGAAACAAAATTAAGGGAATTCCACTCATCAAGTTACCCTTTTTATTTCACTTATCTGGGGGTTTATGTTTGAAATTAAAATTTTACATTTTATATTACTTTAGACAAAAATCCAATTTATAATAATTGGTTAATTGTTCACTTGTACCTTAGTTTTTCTTCTCATATAGCATGGGTACTTTGTGTTTTATTACATTTATTTTTTCAAATGCATGAATTCAACTACAGTCTCTCTCTCTCACTTAAGATTTTCCTCCCTGATTCTGCACATGAGTTTTTCAACTATTCATTTTGAATTCCCTAATTATTTTCTTTCTTTCTGTCAGTGTTTAATTTTCAGACAGATGATATTCAACATTGATAACTTTCATTATTAAATCATACAAAATGGCCTCCTTAAATGTTCTTGTCATTTTCCCTTCAAATTAACAGGCACCTTGAGTGAAAAGGGTACAAGTCAAGGTGGGAGTGAATTTAATATTTGTAAAAGCCCATTATTTAACTAGCTGTGCTGAAATATCCTACTCAGGTTAAGGTAAAGTGATGTGCTGATTTTATGCATGCTGAATATTTATTTTTAAAGGAATTTGTTGATGAGATATCACTTTAGAGTTTCTAAAATTACCTTTACCTGTTATCTCAAACACCAAGTGTCTCTTGCATATGTTTTAATGGTGTGTTTAAATTGTTTGTTATTCTTTAGGGTTGCCCTGTGACCCCACTTTCATCCTGGGCTGTGCACCCTGCAATGTGATCTGCTCCATTATCTTCCAGAATCGTTTTGATTATAAAGATCAGACTTTTCTAGATCTAATGGAAAGACTGAATGAAAATGCCAGAATTCTGGGCTCTCCTTGGATTCAGGTGAGGCCAAAGTCCTTTCTTCTCAAGGAATCATTTTGGCTCTTTTCTCCATGAGATCCAGATCTCTCTGGGCACCAAGCTGTGAGGTGAATGTGTGAACAGCACATTCCTGCCCAGAGCTTAGCATCATGGAGTACTCATCTGGGGATGACGGCAGAGCCTTTAATGATAGACAGGAAAATACATGCCCAGAATACAGAACTGCAATTCCATCCCATTGACCCTGTTCAGTGGTTTTTCCACCAAGATCCAAAGACCAATTTCTGTAAACTACTTTGGTAATTTCCCCAAAGCGTGACCACAGAAGTAGAAGGACTTCAAGGTCCTACTGGAAAGTCTTCCATTGCCCACAAGTCTTGTTACCCAATCTCTACTCATGGATTCTTCAGCATGTTAGCTGACAGAAATATCTGTTTGGGAAGAAAGACAGTATCTCCTTCAAGGGGCTCCCACAGGACACTGAATATGATAGGAGAGTTTGGTGCTTCAGTTGGTATCTTAACTGACAAAATAATTGCTTTGAGGATGACAAAATGATTATTTTTTAGTGTAGGAACCACAAACCAACGTCACTGGTGTACCCTGTGCTGAGCTAAATGTTCTGCCCCCTGCCTAAAAGACAATGGTGTAAGAGTACAGAGGTCACTTAATTGCTCTGGTTCCCAGTTACTTCATCCATAAAATGTTGAGTTGTGTTTCATGGTATCTTTAGGACCCTTTTAGTCCTAAAATACCGATTTTATGGTTGATGCCACTAAACAGAAATAGAAATATCAGGGATCAGCTTGTTTTCTATAACAGGTTACCTAAACTCCCAGTCTGATGTCATCTATAAAAGGTGAATCACTGTGTTTCATGCTATCTCTTATTACATAATTGTGGGGAGAATTAATGCAGAAAATGAAAGAATTGATACAAAGATGCCTTTGTACTGTAAACATGATGTATGAGTATAGGAGATGAATACCATCATTGATCCCTGGTTATAATTTTCTCCCTGAAATACATCTATCAGCATAGAAAACTATGTATTTGTGAAGTTAAAAAGTCCCATCTATATAGTGATCATATTATTTTAATATTAAAATACATTTTCTAACCAGGACTTGGCATATAATATTTGAATCTTCATTTAGTGTTTTCTTTTAATGAACATTTTTTTTTTCTAGCTCTGTAGTTCTTTCCCTGCTCTCATTGATTATGTCCCAGGGAAACATAAAAAATTCTTTGAAAATTATACTTGTATGAAAAGTTATATTTTGGAGAAAACAAGGGAACACCAAGCATCCCTGGACATGAACAACCCTCGGGACTTTATTGATTGTTTCCTGACCAAGATGGAACAGGTAAAATGTTAATGACAGCTCGATTATTTGATTGCTTGTGCATTTTTAGGGCTGTTGAATTTACCAGCGATGTTTCAGTGGTTTGGCCAGCAATGTTGACAAACATTTTAAGTACATGATGTATGTCCAAATAAATCTATAGTACGCATTATGGAAGATATAATGTTTAATTGTTAAATTAGTTGAATATATTGATTCTACTCTTCACCTACTAGTAATCTTCCTACAGAAGTACAGAATGACACCTCAGATGAAATGGAAACAATTAGAAACAAGTTAAAAAACACAAAATATCATGGAATAAGATGAAGTTGAACATGATCATTGCATACTCTGTATAAGGGAATGGAAAAGAATGGCTTAATCTAGCTGGGCTTCCTGCATAACAAGTGGTTGGAAATAAATCTTAATATATTTGCATTGAAGGACAGGGGAAGGAATTTTAGATGGTGAATACTGTATATATTATATACAGTATACATAGGCCTGTGATGAGAAAGAGTAGGTGGATGGAAGAGAGAGAGAGCACTTTGAGTGTGAAGTAAAAATGAATTGGTATAGATATGGAGCTGGAATTATATGTCTGTGGGCATGAATTATATACCATGTGTTGAAAAGACACCCTTTTTCCTTCTTGGCACCCTTGTCAAAGATTAGTGCACTCAAAATTTGACCCTTTATTTGTGTAAGTAAGTAAGTGTTAGATGCTCATTCGGGCCTGACTCTTTGCAACCCCGTGGACTGCAGCCCACCAGGCTCCTCTGTCCACGAGATTTTCCAGGCAAGGATACTGGAGTGGGTTGCCATTTCCTTCTCCAGAGGATCTTCCCAACTAAGGATTGAACCCGGGTCTCCTGCACTGCAGGCAGATTCTTTACTGACTGAGTTGCAAGGGAAGCCCTAGATTATTTGTGTAACCTGACATCTATTCCATTAATCTAAATGTCAGTCCTTATACTGGTAGCATATCATCTGGTCATCTTAATTATTAGTTTTGTATTTAGTTATGAAGTTGAGAAAAGTGAGAACTCTAATTTTGTTGTTAATTTTAAAAAGTGTTTTGGCCATTCTGAATGCTTTGAATTTTCAGGTTAATTATAGGATAAACTAGTCAATTTATGCAAAGAAATTAGGGATTTTTATAGGGATTGCAGGAAATCTGTTGATCGACTTATGGAGCAACATCATTTTAAAATATAGGTGAAATTCATAAACATGCAATTCACCATTTTAAAGTATATGATTTAGTTGTATATACTTGCACTCAAAATGTTGTGTAATCACTAGTTCTCTTATTTCAAAACTTTCCTCTTGCTCTCCAGAAACATACCATATCCATTAAATGATCACTCTTCATTCCCTCCACCCCATCATGTGTTAACCTGTTTTCTGCTTTATGTCTATGGATTTGCTTGTTATGAATATAGTATGGGACTACTCAGGTGGTGCTAGTGGTAAAGAACCCTCCTGACAGTGCAGGAGACATAAGAGACACGAGTTCAATCCCTGGGTTGGAAATATCCTTTGGAGGAGGGCATGGCAACCCACTCCAGTATTCTTGCCTGGAGAATCCCATGGATAGTGGAGCTTAGCAGGCTACAGTCCATGGAGTCACAAAGAGTCTGACACGACTGAAACGACTTAGAATGCATGCATGAATGTAGCATATAAAAAAACTCATAGCATTGCCCCTTTTGTTTTTGGCTTCATCTAGTATAATGTTTTGGATTCTTATCTAAGTTATAGTGTATACCAGTATTTGTTACTCTCTTGTATGGCTGCATGGTATTCCATTTTAATATAAGTACCATGACTTTTTATACATTTATGTATTTGTGGACATTGTTGGTGTTTCCCTTTGGGTCTTAATGAACATTATTGCCACAAAAATTTGTGTACAAATTTCTTCATGGACATATTTTCATTTATGTTGAGTATATTCCTAGGAGTGAAATCTATGAGGCCTATGGTAATTTTAAGTCTGACATTTTTAGAAATAGCCAGATTTTCCCATGGTGACTGAAGCATTTATATTCCTACCAGCAATGTAAAGCATTCTTATTTTCCCACATAGTCACCATTATTTATTTTCTAGTTTCTTGTAGTCATTAATGCTAGTCTGGTTAATGTGAAGCCACAAATCTCTCTTTGTGGCTTTAGTTTGCATTTCCTCAATGAACAATGATATAGAATATATTTCATGTGTCATTACTCATTTTTATTTCTTCTTTGGAGAAATATTGTTATTCAAGTCCTTTACCCCTTTAAAATTAGGTTCCTTGTCTTTGTTGTTGAGCTTTGATATTTTGGTATTATAAAAATAAAGTAAAAATGGATATTTTTGGTATTATATGCTTACATATAAGCATGCATTCATGCTCAGTCACTCAGTTGTGTCCGACTCTTTGCAACTCCATGGACTGGAGTTGGCAGCCCACCAGGCTTCTCTATCCATGGAATTTTCCAGGCAAGAATACTGGAGTGGGTTGTCATGCCCTCCTCCAGGGGCTCTTCCCAATCCAGGGATTGAACCCAGGTCTCTCACACTGCAGGTGGATTCTTTACCATCTGAGCCATGAGGGAAGTGCAAATTACTAGAGAAATACAAATAAAAACTACAATGAGGTGTCACTTCACACTGGTCAGAGTGGCCATCATCAGAAAGTCTACAAATGTGGCTCAGTGGTGAAGAATCTGCCTGCCAGTGCAGAAGCCACTGGAGATCTAGGGTTTGATCCCAGGTCAGGAAGATTTTCTGGAGAAGGAAGTGGCAACCCACTCCAGTATTCATGCTGGGATAATTCCAGGGACAGAAGAGTCTGTCAGGCTGTAGTCCATGGGATCAAAAAGAGCTGGACACGAATGAGTAACTAGGCATGCATGCCGTAAATGGTAGAGAGGATGTGGAGTAAAGGGAATCCTCCTACACTATTGGTGTGAATGTAAATTGGTGCTGCCATTATGGAGAACAGTATGAAGGTTTCTTTAAAAACTATTAATAGAGTTCTCATATGATCAGCAATCCCACTCCTAGGTATGCATCCAGAGAAAACTATAATTTGATGTTATGAACCCCAGTGTTCATAGTAGCACTATTTACAGTAGCCAAGACATGAAAGCAACCTAAGTATTCATCAACAGATGAATGGATAGAGAGGATGTGGTGTATATATATATATATATATTCAATGGAATATTACTCAGCCATTAAAAATGAATTAAATAATGCCATTTGAGTAATATGGATGGGCCTAGAGATTATCATACTAAGTGAAGGAAGACAAAGACAAATATTATATATCACTTATATGTGGAATCTAAATATATATATATATATATATATATATATACATAAGTTAACTTATTTATAAAACAGAAACAGACTCAGACAGAGTAAACAAACTTATGGTTAGGTAATAAAGGAAAGGGGTGATTAAATGGGAGTATGGGATTAATAGATACTACTATTAGTCTTATTATAACTACTATATATAAAATAGATAATTACTGTAAAACACAAGGGACGGTATTCAATATCTTGTAATAACCTATAATGGAAAAGAATCCAAAAAAGTGTATATCCTCTGCTGTATACCTAAAACTAGCACAGTTTTAAAAATAAGCTATACTTCATTTAATTATTTTTTTCCTTTTGCCCTTCCTCTGCTGGAAACATGAGGGGATTTTTCTCCAGGTGTACTGTCAGAATTTGGTCAAGCTCCTAGAATAAATTTAAAAAATTATGGTAGCTTCTGGATGACTCAGTCATCCTGTTGAGTCATCCTTCTCTCAGAGTTTTCCTCACTGAGCTTTTAGCAATTTCTCAAATATTATTCAGATTTTCCTGCCTTACCACTGAATTTCATTGTGATTTCCATTCGTGTGCTCTTCTTTGGTAAGTCTGACTCCCTATATCGCCCTGCCAACCTCTCCAATTTAGGGGACAGTGATTTTCCCTTTGTGCTCAACTCTCTTAGGAGTCTTAAAAGAATTGTTGATTTTAGTCTGTTCAGCTTTTCACTTGTTATTAGGAATGGAGTTGAACTTCCAGGGTCTTTACATGTGGAGATATCAGATTTATTTTTCTCTGTTTATGCATTTGAACATTTTCATTCTGTTTTTTATTTCTAGCCTCATTTTATTGTGGTCAGAGAAGATAGTTTGTATCATTTTTATCTTTTTCAATTTGTCAAGAATTGTTTATGACCTAACATATAGTTTACTGTGGAAAAAGTTATATGTACACTTGAGAAGTGCATATAACATAAAAAGTTATATACACAGGAGAAGACTGTGCATTCTCCTCTTGTTGAGTGGAGTATTCTTTATATATCTGTGAGAATAATTGACTCTAGGGTTGTTCAAGTCTTATATATTTACTCATTGATCTTTTGTCTAGGTATGCTATAAATTATTGAAAGCTGAGTTTTGAAACCTCCCACTGTTATTGTAGAACTCTCCATTTATCCTTTCAATTCTATAAATGTTTGCTTCATATATTTTGGGGGCTCTGTTGCTTGATGAATACATGTTTATAATTATATGACTTGATGAATTCACCTTTTTTAGTCCAATATAAAACATCCCATTCTTATTTGGTCCCTTTAAACTATTTTTGATAAAAATTTTTCCAGTCTTGCTTTATTTGGCTACTCATAATTTGCAAAATCTCCTTCCCTCTTTCTCGTTCAATGTATTTGTGTTTTGGCATCTCAAATGTACAATATCTTGTACCACATACAAGGTTTTTTGTTGAGAATAGTTGACATATAACATATTAGTTATTAGATTATAGTGTCACATAATGATTCAATATATGCATATATTAAAAATGATTACTACAATATACATAATTAACATTTATTATCACACATAGTTACAGATTTTTCTTATAAATCTTAGGATTTGCTCTCTTAGCAATTCAAATAGGGAATATGTCATTAACTATAGTCATCAGACTGGTTCCAAATAGGAAAAGGAGTACGTCAAGGCTGTATTTTGTCAGCCTGTTTATTTAACTTATATACAGAGTACATCATGAGAAACGCTGGACTGGAAGAAACACAAGCTGGAATCAAGATTGCCGGGAGAAATATCAATAACCTCAGATATGCAGATGACACCACCCTTATGGCAGAAAGTGAAGAGGAACTCAAAAGCCTCTTGATGAAAGTGAAAGAGGAGAGTGAAAAAGTTGGCTTAAAGCTTAACATTCAGAAAATGAAGATCATGGCATCCGGTCCCATCACTTCATGGGAAATAGATGGGGAAACAGTGTCAGACTTTATTTTTCTGGGCTCCAAAATCACTGCAGATGGTGACTGCAGCCATGAAATTAAAAGACGCTTACTCCTTGGAAGGAAAGTTATGACCAACCTAGATAGCATATTGAAAAGCAGAGACATTACTTTGCCAACAAAGGTCCATCTAGTCAAGGCTATGGTTTTTCCTGTGGTCATGTATGGATGTGAGAGTTGGACTGTGAAGAAGGCTGAGCACCGAAGAATTGATGCTTTTGAAGTGTGGTGTTGGAGAAGACTCTTGAGAGTCCCTTGGACTGCAAGGAGATCCAACCAGTCCATTCTGAAGGAGATCAGCCCTGGGATTTCTTTGGAAGGAATGATGCTAAAGCTGAAACTCCAGTACTTTGGCCACCTCATGCGAAGAGTTGACTCATTGGAAAAGACTCTGATGCTGGGAGGGATTGGGGGCAGGAGGAGAAGGGGATGACAGAGCATCCTCTGTTGGCTGGATGGCATCACTGACTCGATGGACGTGAGTCAGCGTGAACTCTGGGAGTTGGTGATGGACTGGGAGGCCTGGCGTGCTGCGATTCATGGGGTTTCAAAGAGTTGGACATGACTGAGCGACTGGTCTGATCTGATCTGATAGTCATCATGCTGTTTATTACATCACCAGGACTTATTTATTTTATAACTGGACTATTTATTCATTTTGATCTCTCCTCCCAACTCTTGCAGCCACCAATGTATCCTCTCTATTTATAAGATGAAGTTTTTAAAATATTTTACATATGAATTTAATCATATGGTAACTTGTCTTTCTGTGTCTCATTTATTTCACTTAGCACAACTTCAAGGCCCATCTATGTTGTCACAGACATCAGAATTTCCTTTTTTTTAATGGCTAAATTATATTCTATACTTGTATAGATATATTATGAATATGTAGTGGAATATTTAGATAAACAATTTAAAATCTTATTCTTTCAATATCTGTCTTAAACCATGAGTTTCAATCGATTAATTATTCACATTGAAGAATTTATTTCTGCCCTATAATTTTTTGCTGTAATGTATTTTATAATTTTTGTTTTTTAGTTCCTTCAATATGGCCTTAGTTTTGTTTGATCTTTTCCTAAGGTACCTTTTTTAATTTCCATCCAATTTTTTTTGTGTTTTAAAATTAATTTCTTAATACTTATAAAAGAGATTACTGTTAACATTCTAAATTCATAACAATTCAGTATGAACTGATTCCTCAATAGCTTCAAATCATGTACATTAACTCTGCTCCCATCCAGCTTCATCCCCCCTTTATTTTATTGGTGTCACAAAATCACATCTTTATATTTTGTGCCTAGAATCATATACTTATAATGATTGTTTCATGATTTTTTTCTTTTAAATAATATGGGAAATGAAATGAGGCTTTTATATTAGAATACAGTGGCTTTTGCTTTTCCATTTACCTACATAGCTATTTTTAACAAGGGACTTTGTCAATCTGGCTTTGAATTATCATCTTGTCCTTTGGTTTTGTTAACTGGAACCCCTTAGCTTTTAATTTGGGGATGTCTTATGTCTCGTAAATTATGGAGGGATGGTTTTGCCAAATGCAAAATTCTTGGTTGACATATTTACACTTGAGATTTTAAATATATCTTTCCATTGATATTTGGCCTCTATGGTGTCTGTGGAAAAAATGAGCTGTTATCCTAATGATGATCCTTTGTACATGATAAGTTACTATTCTCTTGATGTTTTAAACGTTCTCTCTTTTGCTTTGGCTTTTGACAGTCTGATTAAAATATGCCTCACAGTGAGTCTATTTGGTTTCATTCCTCTTGGAGTTTCTTTAGCTTTTTGGATTTCTAGATTCATGTACTTCACAAAATGCTGGAAGTTTTCAGTCATTCTTATTCAAATACTTATTTTCTGTTCCTTCCCTAACTCTTTTCTGGGATCTCATAAAGTGGATGTTAGTACAATTGATTGAGTGCCATGGGTCCTTAGGTTCTATTTATTTTTCTTTATTCCTTTTTCTTTCTGATGATCACACTGGAAATTTTTTATTCTGCTTCAGAGTTGCTGTTTCTTTCTCAGATTTCCCATAGTCTACTGTTCAAACTCTCTGGTAAATTTAAAAATGTTCAGATAGTGTGATTTCTAGCTCCAAAATTCTGTTTTGTTTATTTTTATAGTACCTTTCTTGTTATTCTATACTAGTTCATACACTTTTCATTATTTTCAATATCTTTTCAATATTTTCTTTAGTTCTTGATGATTTTCATTAGCTATTTAAGCATACTAAAGACATGTGTCTTAAAGTTTTTGTTTAGTAAGTCCATATCTGGATTTCCTCAGAAATGATTTGTGTCAACTTATTATTTTTGCTATTACTGGTCCATACTTCCTCCTTTTTTGTATGCTTTGTAACTTTTTAATTAAATCATTCCTAGGAAAAGCACAATCAAGAACTGGAGTATACAGTTGAAAACTTGGCAAACACTGTACTGGATTTGTTTGCAGCTGGGACAGAGACGACGAGCACCACACTGAGATATGGGCTCCTCCTCCTACTGAAACACCCAGAGGTCACAGGTATGATAACGTGGTGGGCAGGGTGACCTCAGAAGAGATGATAGAAAGACACTTGAATGTATTCCACCTTGTTTCTCTCAGAGAATTACTTAAATCTCGGACTGAGCAGCTTAACTTTTTCCCCCAGATTTAATGAAGGGATAGTAATGTGACATCTTTACATAATTTGTGAAGATATTAAGCATCTGAATTTCGTGGGAGGTCATGTGTAACAAGCACAGCCAGCATGAATTGGCCTCGAACTGCATATTGGTTTCAATTATGGAAAGACCACTCTGATGTCCCTACATTCTGAAAATACAGTGTTCTAGAACTATGGTCCAAGAACTTCCCCAGTGGTCTAGTGCTTACAACTGAATCTCCAATGCAGGGAGTATTGATTCAAACCCAGGTCAGGAAACTAAGGTCCCACATGCTATGGACAGAGCAGCCAAAAATCAAAGAAAGAAAGAAAGAAAGGAACCAGGGTTGGGACACTGGAAGCTCTCCTTATTAAAGAGATTGGAAATCATAGAAATTTGGTGAGGCTGCCTGATGCAATTTCAACAATCTAGGAAGTCCTCTAAAGAGTTAGATTGACAATAAATTAGCTTAAGATATGTATATAAAGAAATTGTATTAATCCATAAGTTTGTTTCCAGAAAAATGGTTGTTGCCAAAATACACATTTTAAGGGGTCAAGAATTTTATCTTTCAAAAAGAAAGATTTATTTGTTAGAAATTAAGTTTTAAAGGCTATCGTTAATTTTAGAAGCACACATTTTCTTGTTTGTTGTCAGAATACCACTGAAATGATTATAACCTATAACCTATGAGAATTAGCCTTTCTAAGCTGGAGTCAGGAAGCAGCCAACAAATATTCAACAAATTTCTGAAACACAGAGAGCATATTGAGGGTTGACAATGAAGTCAATAGAGAGGATGAAGTTATAGCCTAAATGTCAGAAGAGGAAATGGTATAATATTGTGGTTGTTGTTCAGTGGCTAAGTCGTATTCAACTCTTTGTGACCCCATGGCCTTCAGCATTCCAGAGTCCCCTGTCTTTCCCTATCTCCTAGAGTTTGCTTAAATTCATGTCCATTGAGTCAGCAATGCTATCTAATCACTGCCATAAAGTGATGGGACCAGATGCCATGATCTTAGTTTTTTGAATGTTGAGTTTTAAGCCAGCATTTCACTCTCCTCTTTCACTGTCATCAAAAGGCTCTTCAGTTCCTCTTCACTTTCTGCCATTAGAGTGGTGTCATCAAACAAGGAGAAGTCATTTATGTTCTTACAGCCCTTAAGGTTATGTTTGGAAGTGCCTAGTTCAAAAAAGATAGAGGAAGGCATAGGCTGATAAAGGAAACTCTCCCAGCCACAAGTCTTTGATAACTCCTTTCATCAGGTAACTCTGTTTCTCCAACAGGATGAAAAAGGTTTACTGTCTAGAGAAAGGGAATCTAAGAGGCCCTACTTAGGACACTGGGCAGAGACAGGGGTAAAGAGTGAGGTCACAGCTTAGAGGAAAGGTTAGGGAAGAATCCACTTCTTGAATTCAGAGATTCTTAGCTCCTTTCCCATCCTGCTTCCTGAAATTCAGCAGCTAGAGGAAAACTCCAGAGAGTGAGCACTCTGAAGAAAAGACTTCCAAGTTTTGCTATGTAGATAGAAAATTCTCTCAACATGTCTCACAGAGTGAATGAAATAAGAACATCCACCCAAAGACACAGGGTCATAAAATTTCAGAATACCTGGATAAAAGAGAAAAATCACAAAGACATTCAGAGAGATGTAGCAGGTCATAGATAAAAGAGTTCATATCAGCATCATAATTCAAGGGCAACTATCAAACTGGGTATTAATTTTTAAAAGGGTATTTTCAGACTTGTATGTTTAACAAAATTTTTACCCACTCTTTCCCCTTTCTCATCCAAATGCCTGAAGTAATGTCAGAGGAAGGTCATGGGCTCCAAGGATTTGGAAATCTCATGAAGGAGAGTGAAAGTGTCAATGTTGTTGCTAGACAGCAGGCCTGGAAAATATGCATTTCTAAATGGGTTATATGAATAAAGCAGGTGTTTGGGGAGATACCAAGAACAAAAGAGAGGTGATGGACTACTTGTGGCTTCTGAATAGTTTGAACATCTACCTAAGCATTTGGAAATAATTGAATCCGGGTAGAGAATTTTATGAATTGAAATAAAGACATGTGGTTAAGTCTAAGAAAGTAAGAAAATGAAGCGTGATCATAATTGTCTTACCAGAGAGCATTATAGAATGATGGTACAATGAATATTCTAACCATCAGAAATTGTGGTGTAAATATATTGGGGAAATAGATTAAGGGGATGTGTATGTGTGTGTGGTGTGTGTGTGATTTTGTATGAGGAAGGATGGAGATGTAAATTCTCAACTCTCATACCAAGATGTCAGATACTGTTTAACAATCTGTGAGTGAGAAATAAAAATAGTCATTATTAAGAAAAAGGACATGAATTTTAGAAGAAACTGCTAGAATGCTGAAAGTGGTGGCATTTGACAGCTGGAGAATGACCTGAGTACCATTGCAAATTGCACACGCATAATACACAAATACACAAAACACATGTTTTATAATTTAACTTTTCAACCTGTGTTATTCTGATATAAAGTTAATATTTGATTCTTGTTTCTTCTTTAAGGACTATAATTTCTTGACTTTATATTCTGTTTATATTTGAAACATTTCATCATTTCTCTTTGTTTTATCATGTATGCTAATATAGAAAGATGTGCCAAATTCAGATTTAAACTGAAGAAAGTAGGGAAAACCACTAGACCATTCAAGGGTGACCTAAATCAAATCCCTTATGATTATACAGTGGAAGTGAGAAATAGATTTAAGAGACTAGATCTGATAGATAGAGTGCCTTATGAACTATGGATGGAAGTTCATGACATTGTACAGGAGACAGGGATCAAGACCATCCCCATGGAAAAGAAATGCAAAAAAGCAAAATGGCTGTCTGGGGAGGCCTTACAAATAGCTGTGAAAAGAAGAGAAGCGAAATGCAAAGGAGAAAAGGAAAGATATAAGCATCTGAATGCAGAGTTCCAAACAATAGCAAGGAGAGATAAGAAAGCCTTCCTCAAAGATCAATGCAAAGAAATAGGGAAAACAACAGAAGGGGAAAGACTAGAGATCTCTTCAAGAAAATTAGAGATGCCAAAGGAACATTTCATGCAAAGATGTGCTCAATAAAGGACAGAAATGGTATGGACCAAGCAGAAGATATTAAGAAGAGGTGACAAGAATACACAGAAGAACTGTACAAAAAAAAGATCTTCACGACCAAGATAATCACGATGGTGTGATCACTCACCTAAAGCCTGACATCCTGGAATGTGAAGTCAAGTGGGCCTTAGAGGTGATGGAATTCCAGTTGAGCTACTTCAAATCCTGAAAGATGATGCTGTGAAAGTGCTACAGTCAATATGCCAGCAAATTTGGAAAACTTAACAGTGGTCACAGGACTGGAAAAGGTCAGTTTTCGTTCCAATCCCCAAAAAAAGCAATGCCAAAGAATACTCAAACTACTGCACAATTGCACTCATCTCACACACTAGTAAAGTACTGCTCAAAATTCTCCAAGCCAGGCTTCAGCAATATGTGAACGGTGAGCTTCTAGATATTCAAGCTGGATTTAGAAAAGGCAGAGGAACCAGAGATCAAATTGCCAACATCTGTTGGATCATCAAAAAAGGAAGAGACTTCCAGAAAAACATCTATTTCTGCTTTATTGACTATGCCAAAGCCTTTGACTGTGTGGATCACAATAAACTGTGGAAAATTCTGAAAGAGATGGGAATACCAGACCACCTGACCTGCCTCTTGAGAAACCTGTATGCAGGTCAGGAAGCAATAGTTAGAACTGGACATGGAACAACAGACTGGTTCCAAAGAGGGAAAGGAGTACATCAAGCCTGTATATTGTCACCCTGCTTATTTAACTTCTATGCAGAGTACATCATGAGAAATGCTGGGCTGGAAGAAGCACAAGCTGGAATCAAGATTGCCGGGAGAAATATCAATAACCTCAGAAATGCAGAAAGTGAAGAGGAACTCAAAAGCCTCTTGATGAAAGTGAAAGAGGAGAGTGAAAAAATTGGCTTAAAGCTCGACATTCAGAAAACTAAGATCATGGCATCCAGTCCCATCACTTCATGGCAAATAGATGGGGAAACAGTAGAAACAGTGTCAGACTTCATTTTTTGGGGCTCCAAAATCATTGCAGATGGTGACTGCAGCCATGAAATTAAAAGATGCGTACTCCTTGGAAGGAAAGTTATGACCAACCTAGATAGCATATTCAAAAGCAGAGACATAAATTTGCCATCAAAGTCCATCTAGTCAAGGCTATGGTTTTTCCAGTGGTCATGTATAGATGTGAGAGTTGGACTGTGAAGAAAGCTGAGCCCCGAAGAATTGATGCTTTGAGCTGTGGTGTTGGAGAAGACTCTTGAGAGTCCCTTGGACTGCAAGGAGATCCAACCAGTCCATTGTGAAGGAGATCAGCCCTGGGATTTCTTTGGAAGGAGTGATGCTAAAGCTGAAACTCCAGTACTTTGGCCACCTCATGCGAAGAGTTGACTCATTGGTAAAGACTCTGATGCTGGGAGAGATTGGGGGCAGGAGGAGAAGGGAATGACAGAGGATGAAATGGCTGTACGGCATCACCGACTCGATGGACATGAGTTTGAGTGAACTCTGGGGGTTGGTGGTGGACAGGAAGACCTGACGTGCTGCAATTCATGGAGTCGCAAAGAATTGGACATGGCTGAGCGACTGAACTGAACTGAACTGATAGATGCTTAAGCCAGGCTTGTAAGAGACTTTTATGTGCCTGTATTATGGCCATTATCTCTCTATGTTTAGTTCCACTTATGGTCATATAGTTTTTGTGTATAATGATACTGGGACACCATCATAGTGCTCATGTATCCCTGAATTGGTATGGAATGTGGTGTGAATTTTCCTCTTTTTCCATCAGTCTTCCTTACCTTCCTTTCAGCTAAGATCCAGGAAGAGATTGACCATGTCATTGGCAGACACCGGAGCCCCTGCATGCAGGACAAGAGCCACATGCCCTACACAGATGCTGTGGTCCATGAGATCCAGAGATACATTGACCTGGTCCCCACCAACCTGCCCCATGAGGTGACCTGTGACATTAAATTCAGAAACTACCTCATCCCAAAGGTAGGATTGGTTTCTCATTTACTGACCTCATTGGTCTTGAAGTTCTCATTTACACAGTATGGGTGCAACCCTTGATGAACACATGGTGAGAGAAGTAAAAATAGCCATGTGTGTGGTGGACTGATGGGTTGTGTGTTGTTTCCAGTTTAGTCTATAAAGCTTTATAATGGATTTTGACAGGTAGCAATTCAAGACTTCCAAATTTGTTCTGCTTCTTTTATGTTGTTGGGCTAACAATAGCTGTTCACATTTCCAAATGAACATTAGTATCAATCTGTCGATTTACCAGAACACTCTGCTGGGATTTTTTTTTATCAGAGTGACATGCAAGATCAGTTTGGAAAGACTTAATATCATGACACATTGAATTTTTCATTTATTGGATATGATATAGTCTTTCTATTTTAAAGGGCTTTCTTTAATTTTTTCAATAATTTTTTCAGGCAGTGGTTTACGTATTTTTTTGTCTTGCCAAAGTGGTTATTGTTGTTGTTATAAGCATTTTAAAATGCATTTTCCATTTTATGTGGAAGATCAAAATATAATTGATCTTATCATTTTGATGACCTTATATGTAACAACCTTGCTAAATTTAATGTCATTTTGAAAATGTCTCTAGTTAATAGCAATTTCCATATACATTATCCTGCTATCTGGGTTAATTTCTTCGTGTCATCCTTGTATTATCTCTGATATGAAGGAAAGTGGAAGTTAACATCTTACTATTAGGAATGATGTTTTATGTATATTTTGTTAGATTTTTTTTTATCAGATTAGGGAAGTTTCCCTGGGGCTCAGTGGTAAAAGAATTCACCTGCCAGTACAAGAGATGCAGGAGATACCATTTCAATCCCTGACTCAGGAAGATCTCCTGGAGAAGGAAATGGCAACCCATCCCAGTATTCTTGCCTGGAAAATCCCATGGACAGTGGAGCCTGGTGGGCTACAGTCCATGAGGTCAAAAAGAGTAGGACATGACTGAGCAGGAGCATGGACAACATATTCAATAGACCATAACAGGATCTTTTACTTAATACAGAATTCAAGTTAAATTATTTATAAAACAAAACGACTTCACTATATGGCAATATGTGAAAATTTCTTCCATTAATAAATGCTTATCCATGTATACCTGTGGCGGATTCATTTTGATATTTGGCAAAACTAATACAATTATGTAAAGTTTAAAAAATAAATAAATAAATAAATAAATGCTTATCTATCCATATCCAACTATCCATCAAAAGCTCCCTACTTCAGTATGCATACCTCAATAACAGTGATTATTGGACGCAGAGGAATAATACCATTTGTGCACAGGAGTTATCCCTGAAACAACAATATTATTTAATGTACAAGCTATACTTAAAATGTCCTAATTGTCTTTTTTTAATATAAATTTATTTATTTTAATTGGAGGCTTATTACTTTACAATATTGTATTGGTTTTGCCATACATCAACATGAATCCGCCACAGGGGTACACGTGTTCCCCATCCTGAACCCCCCTCCCACCTCCCTCCCATACCATCCCTCTGGGTCATCCCAGTGCACCAGCCCCAAGCATCCTGTATCATGCATCGAACCTGGACTGGCGATTCGTTTCTTATATGATATTATACATGTTTTAATGCCATTCTTCCATATCATCCCACCCTCGCCCTCTCCCACAGAGTTCAAAAGCCTGTTCTATACATCTGTGTGTCTTTTGCTGTCTTGCATACAGGGTTATCGTTACAATCTTTCTAAATTCCATATATATGTGTTAGTATACGGTATTGGTGTTTTTCTTTCTGGCTTACTTCACTCTGTATAATAGGCTCCAGTTTCATTCACCTCATTAGAACTGATTCAAATGTATTCTTTTTAATGGATGAGTAATACTCCATTGTGTATATGTACCACAGATTTCTTATCCATTCGTCTGCTGATGGACATCTAGGTTGCTTCCAAGTGCTGGCTATTATAGACAGTGCTGTGATGAACATTGGGGTACATGTGTCTCTTTCAATTCTGGTTTCCTCAGTGTGTAAGCCCAGCAGTGGGATTGCTGGGTCATATGACAGTTCTATTTCCAGTCCTTTAAGGAATCTCCACACTGTTCTCCATAGTGGCTGTACTAGTTTGCATTCCCACCAACAGTGTAAGAAAAGGTTCCTTTTTCTCCACACCCTCTCCAGCATTTATTGCTTGTAGACTTTTGGATCACAGCCATTCTGACTGGCATGAAATGGTACCTCATAGTGGTTTTGATTTGCATTTCTCTGATAATGAGTGATGTTGAGTATCTTTTCATGTGTTTGTTAGCCATCTGTATGTCTTCTTTGGAGAAATGTCTGTTTAGTTCTTTGGCCCACTGTTTGATTGGGTCGTTTATTTTTCTGGAATTGAGCTGCAGGAGTTGCTTGTATATTTTTGAGGTTAATTCTTTGTCAGTTGCTTCATTTGCTATTATTTTCTCCCATTCTGAAGGCTGTCTTTTCACCTTGCTTATAGTTTCCTTTGTTGTGTAGAAGCTTTTAATTTTAATTTGGTCCCATTTGTTTATTTTTGCTTTTATTTCCAGTATTCTGGGAGGTGTGTCATAGAGGATCCTACTGTGTTTTATGTCAGAGAGTGTTTTGCTATATGTTTTCCTCTAGAAGTTTAATAGTTTCTGGTCTTATATTTAGATCTTTAATCCATTTTGAGTTTATTTTTGTGTATGGTATTAGAAATCGAAAGAGACACGTGTACCCCAATGTTCATCGCAGCACTGTCTATAATAGCCAGCACTTGGAAGCAACCTAGATGTCCATCAGCAGATGAATGGATAAGAAAGCTGTGGTACATATACACAATGGAGTATTACTCATCCATTAAAAAGAATACATTTGAATCAGTTCTAATGAGGTGAATGAAACTGGAGCCTATTATACAGAGTGAAGTAAGCCAGAAAGAAAAACACCAATACCGTATACTAACACATATATATGGAATTTAGAAAGATTGTAACAATAACCCTGTATGCAAGACAGCAAAAGACACACAGATGTATAGAACAGGCTTTTGAACTCTGTGGGAGAGGGCGAGGGTGGGATGATATGGAAGAATGGCATTAAAACATGTATAATATCATATAAGAAAT
This sequence comes from Bubalus bubalis, assembly GCF_019923935.1. Taxonomy (NCBI): domain Eukaryota; kingdom Metazoa; phylum Chordata; class Mammalia; order Artiodactyla; family Bovidae; genus Bubalus; species Bubalus bubalis. The sequence continues at coordinate 16,476,007 of NC_059179.1, forward strand.
GAATCGCCAGTCCAGGTTCGATGCATGATACAGGATGCTTGGGGCTGGTGCACTGGGATGACCCAGAGGGATGGTATGGGAGGGAGGTGGGAGGGGGGTTCAGGATGGGGAACACGTGTACCCCTGTGGCGGATTCATGTTGATGTATGGCAAAACCAATACAATATTGTAAAGTAAAAGTAAAATAAAATAATAATAATAATAGTAAAAGAAAGCTGTGGTACATATACACAATGAAATATTAATCAACCATTAAAAAGAATACATTTGAATCAGTTCTAATGAGGTGGATGAAACTGGAGCCTATTATACAGAGTGAAGTAAGCCAGAAAGAAAAACACCAATACAGTATACTAACACATATATATGGAATTTAGAAAGAGGGTAATGATAACCCTGTATGTGAGACAGCAAAAGAGACACAGATGTATTGAATAGTCTTTTGGACTCTGTGGGAGAGGGCGAGGGTGGGATGATATGGGAGAATGGTACTGAAACATGTAAAATATCATATGTGAAATGAATTGCCAGTCCAGGTTTGGTGCATGATACAGGATGCTCGGGGCTGGTGCACTGGGGTGACCCAGAGGGATGGTGTGGAGAGGCAGGTGGAAAGGGGTTCAGGATGGGGAACACATGTACACTCATGGCAGATTCAAGTCAATGTATGGCAAAAATGTATGGCAATGTATGGGAAAACCAATACAATATTATAAAGTAAAGTAAATTAATTAAATTAAAAAAAATAAAGTAAAGCAGCTGGTGTGGTCAGACACCACTGTCCAAATGTGATAAGCAGAATAGTTCATAAGGTCTGACACCCCAGAATCCATGTACCTAGTATTTCAGAGGCTGTTCACTTAGCAGCATCATTCCACTAGTCTTAAATGTATTCTTCTTTATAACTTGTTCTTTCTTCCTCAAAATGTCACTGCCCTTCTTTGGTCTGAGGATTCTTCATTATTGATCACAAGATTGGACTAAATGATTTGAGGCAGTTCTTCCAGCTCTGTGACTTTTTCACAGTTCAGTTTATCTTCATCTGTTCTTTCCAGGGCACAGGTATATTAACATCACTGACTTCTGTGCTATATGATGACAAAGAATTTCCCAACCCAGAGGTGTTTGACCCTGGCCACTTTCTGGATGAGAGTGGCAACTTTAGGAAGAGTGACCATTTCATGGCTTTCTCAACAGGTAATAAATTTTTTTCCCCATTCAGTACTTTAGAGGACAGGATACCTTCTAAGGATCAGCTGGGAGTTACAAAGTACCTACCCTGGGGCTGGTAGAAGAAATGCTCTTTGTCCATGATGAGGGGTAGCAGCCCAATAACTATGCTCTTTCCATCCCCATGAAACATCCTCATTATTGGGCTAGATTACTGAAACATTGGAGAGGTGACCCAGTTCTTTCCATTTAGAAATAAAACTTGAGCTGGGAACTGAAAATATCAGAGAACTACATCTTAGCCAAAAAAAAAAAAGTGTGTTATAAAACTTGAAACTTCAAGGTGTGTTGGAGTTTGATGAAGAGTACGTATACTTAGAGCAGAGAACAGAGGCTGTGAAGAATGAAAAGAAACATGTGGGACTACTAGATTAGGATCAGAAAATACAGCCAGTGTAAGTGGGTTTATAGAAAAAGATGGGTAGAAATTTGAAAATATGAAATTGAAGTTATAATGCATGAATAATTTAATGAAGTGTTTGGAATAGTCAGTAAATATTTCTTGAAGGAATGATATTTATTATGATAAGATGTTAGGTGGATAGCATATGTGTTCACCCTTTTCCCATCTGTCTATCCAGCCATTCAATCCATCCATCCATTCAAACATTCATCAAATGGCTACTACATAGTATCTTTTCTGACAGCCAGAAAGACAGAGTTCAAGGAGTATGTACCCTCTGTGTTTGTTGTTTCCAGGGAAACGGATTTGTGTGGGAGAGGGCCTGGCCCGCATGGAGCTGTTTTTATTCCTGACCACAATTTTACAAAAATTTACCTTGAAATCTGTGGTTGACCCAAAGGACCTCGACACCACCCCAGTTGTCAATGGGTTACTTTCTGTGCCACGTTTTTACCAGCTCTGTTTCATTCCTGTGTGAGGAATGTTAGATCCTCTAGTTTCTTCAGTGATGTTGTCTTCAACTCCCTCTCATCTGCGGCATTGTTCACCTGCTTCCCATCATCTTTTCTGAGAGTGCCTGCTCTGACCTCTCTTCATTTATTGTGTAATTTCACTGCAGAAATGTATTTGCTGTTCTTCATACTCTATAACATCTATATTGGCCACCAGATATGCAAATAATTACATAATATTGAGTAGTTCTATGTGCATAGTACTATGCGCTCCATACAATATAGAACAAGATGATTACTGTGTGTACAATACAGAGCTATTTCTGATATGCATATTCCTAATAAAACACATAATTTGATAAGCCAGTTTTCAAGCTTTCCTTCTTTTGTACATATTGCATATAAGAGAGGAAAGAAAAAAGGCAAAGATGTCACATGGTTCTCATATGCACAGAGGACAGAGGGAATGGGAGTAGAAAAGCTTCCTGGGCTGCATGTTAAAATGAGTTACCTGAGGTTTGGATTGAAGGTGGAGAAATTGTTTTCAGGAGCAGTTTCATCCTGTAGGAAATATTGAGATCAGTGATTGTTGCTGTTTAATCGCTCAGTCATGTCCAGCTCTTCTGTGATCTCATAGCTTGTCGCCCACCAGGCTCCCCTGTCCATGGGATTTCTCAGGCTAGAATTCTGGAGTGGGTTGCCCTGCCCTCCTCCAGGGGAATCTTCCCAACCCAGAGATTGAACCTATACCTTTTAGGATTCCTGCATTGTTAGGCAGGTTCTTTACCATTAGCACCACCTGGGAAGCCCATTCAATGTGTACTAAGAACTCTAAAACTCAACAATTAGAAATATAACAAGCCATTTTGAAAATGGGTAAATGACTTTCCAGGTGGTCCACTGGTTAAGACTCTGAGTTTCCACCTCAGAGGGTAGGAGTCTGATCTGTGGTTGGATAAGCTTCATTGCACAGCACAGTGCAGCCAGGAAAAAAAAAAAAAAAGAGCAAGTGACCTGAATGGATACCTCACCAAGGTAGATATATGCATGGCAAATAAGCATGTGGAAATGCTCAACATGATATATCACTAGGAACTTGCAAACAGTAACAGCAATGAGATACCATTACACCCAGATAACAATTAGTAAAATCCAAATCATTGACAAAACCAAATATTGGTGATGACGTGGAAGCAACAAGGACTGTTATTATTGTGTACAATTTTGCATGGTACAGCCACATTGGAAGTCCTTGATAGTTTTTACAAAACAAAATATATGATTATGAAATGATCCAGCAATCACACTCCTTGGTATTAACCCAATGAGTTGAAAACTTCTGTCCACATAAAAACCCTCACATGAATTTTCATAGTTACTTTATTCATAGTTGCTAAAACCTGGAAGCTACCAAGAGTCCTTCAGTAGGTGAATGCATAAACTGCAGCACATCCATACAATTGAACATTATTTTGTTGTTAGAAATGAGCTGACAAACCATGAAAACTCATGGATAAACCTTATGAAAATTACTTTAGTGAGAGAAACCATCTGAAGACAACATACTATGATTTCAACCATACAACATTCTGAAAAGGCAAAATTATGGAGACAGTGAAAAAAATCAGAGGTTTCCAGGAGTTTGGTAGGAGGGAAAAATGAATAAGTGAATCACAGATTTTTAGGGTAATGGAACTATTCTGTTTGATACCACAATGGTCTATTCAAGTTATTATGGTTTTGTAAAAAAAAAAAAAAAAAATAGAACACAACACAGAAGATGAAACTTTTAGAAACCAAGGACTTTGCTTGATAATACTGTGTCAGTTCATTGAGTGAAACAAATGTACCACACTGGTGAAGGCTGCTGATAGAAGTTTTTGGGTATGGTAATGGACATCTGGGAGTTGTATACATTTCACCTAGTTTGGGTGAGAACCTAAAACTTTTCTAAAAATAGCTTCTAGTAATTTAAAAGAAAAACTCCAACTCTACTTCACAACTCTGATCAAGGCAAGGTGCATTCATCTATGGTTGTGGAGGGCTTAATGTTGATGCCCTCCTGATCATTTGGACATCAATTGGAATTTCAGGTGATGTGCAATATCACTAAACTGAGAGCAAAAAATGCTGAATTCTCAGATAAGTTCTGGTGTTGATGAATTGATGACAGTTTAATTTCATGGTTGCAGTCACCATCTGCAGTGATTGTTCACTTGAAAAATTTAGGATCAGGTGAGTTGATCTCAGAGCTCCAATTATTTGTCATTCTTTCATACCATAAGAAGAATTGCCATTCATAAACCCTAGCAAGAAGAAGGAAGTACAGAGTAAGACACTCCTTTCTCAAAGAATAAAATAGTTGCTAAAGGAGAGTGACTGAGCTTAATTTTATTCAAAATAAACTGATTTACTTCTATCAGAGTTAGATCCATGTGAGTTAGGCAACAAATCAGTTCTTAGGTTTGTCCTGATTACAGTGGTCATGTAGACCTAGGTTCACTCAGCTCAAAAGATTACAAAACCAAACTTTTCTGACCCTCAATTAAACAAACAGGCTCTATAATTATTAACTATATTAATATTTACTTTGAAAGTCACTGATTAGGGTGCATTATGAACCCTAACGGTACAGTAGATACTGGTGTACCTAGTTGCACTGAATGTTTTGCTGGAAGGAAAAGTCCAAGCCCAAGTATGTGGTTTCCAATGTGAGCCCTAATACCTTTGGTCTGTATGTCCTTGCCTTAAGTACTGACTCTCAGAGAACCTGTTTCTTCATCCTTAAGGTGAGAGCAGTTTACATTAGGCAAAGTTATTTGAGAAAATCTGAAGAGATTTGATGGCATGGAAATTGTGTGAATTGTCAATCTCTCATGACCAGTACATGTCCTCTGTGTTTAGCTGCGTGTGTTGTGGTGCTTCTCTGCTGTGGGTGCATTTAATGGAGTCCCAGCCTTCTCTCCTGTACTAAATCTTCAATTGTTGTTGTTTCTATAATTTCCCTTCCCTGATGTGCATCCTTAAGTCCATTATTTCTGACAATGACAAACCAAAAAAGCAACAGAAGAAGCTATGTCTCAAAGTGACTGAGAGGTGGGGAAAGACATGGTATCTCAAACTTTCCCAATAAATTATTTTTCAGTTACACTGATATTTTCAGATTGTGTCTTTATCAGTTACACTGATGAAATTTTAACTTTTCAGTGATGGAGAGGGAAACCATGTATTTTTATTTTTCTTATTTTATTGTAATACAGTTGATTTACAATATTATATTAGTTTCAGATATACAACATAGTTATTCAATATTTTATGTATACTTTCTTTAAAGGTATTACAAAATAATGACTTCATTTTCCCATGTTGTATAATATATCCATGTTGCTTATTTATTTTATACATAAAAGTTTATTTCTTAATCCCATCCCCTATTATGCCCCTCTCTATTCGTTTCTCTCCACTGGTGACTACTAGTTTGTTCTCTACATCTGTGAGTCTGTTTTGTTACATACATTCATCTTATTTTTCAGATTTCACATGTGTGTTGACATAAAGTATTTGCCTTTCTCTTTCAGACTTTATTCACTAAGCATAATGCTCTCTAAGTTCACTAATGTTGTTGCAAATGGAAAAAGCTCATTCTTTTTTATGGCCCAGTAATATTTCAAAGCACATGTGTATACCAACTATTTTGTTTTATCCATTTATCTGTTGATGTTCACTTAGGCTGTTTCCATATGTTGGCTACTGTAAATTATGCTGCTATGACCATGGGATGCATGTATGTTTTCAAAATAATGCATTTGTGATCTTTAGATATATAACCAACCTTAGAGTTGCTGGATCATATAGTAGTCCTATTTTTATATTTTGAAAAAGTTGCATACTGTTTTCATTAGTGGTTGTACCAGTTTACAACCCCACCAACAGTGTGTTAGGGCTTCCCTTTCTCACATCCTTACCAATGTTTGTTACTTGTGGTCTTTTTGATGACAGCCATTCTGGTAGGTGTAAAGTGGCATCTCATTGTGATTTTTATCTACACCTCTCTTCTAATTGCCAGTACTGAGTATTTTTCTTGTCTTCTGTGTATCTTCTTTGGAGAAATATCTATTCAGGTTTCTTCCCATTTTTTTTCTGCCCATTTTTAAATGTTTGCTGGATTTTTTTGATATTGAGTTGTATGAGCTGTTTATACATTTTGCATGTTAACCCCTAATTGATCAAGCAATTTGTACATATTTTCTTCTATTTGAGAAGTTTTCTTTTCATTTTGTTGATGATTTCCTTTTCTTTGTGATAGCTTTTAAGTGTAGTTAGGTCCTATTTGTTTATTTATCCTATTGTTTCCTTTCCTTATAAGATAGATCCAAAAAAATACTTCTATGATTTATGTCAGAGTGTTCTGACTATGTTTTCTTTTAGGAGTTTAATGGTTGCATTCTTACATTTATATCTTTAATCCATTTTGAGTTTACTTTTGTATATTGTCTCAGAAAAAAATAATGGAAGGTAACATAACAATTTCATTTTTGTTGTTCTTAGTTGATTTAACAGAAAAGTCTATTTGAAAATGTAGCAATAATGTATTTTGTGAATATATCTTATGGATAAGTGGGATAAATGACAACAGTGATATTAGTCAGGGGAGAGACACTTTAGATACACTTTTACAAGGTACTTGTACTTCATATGAAACAGTATTGGATTTTTTTTAATAGACTTGGATTAGCTGTAAACGTATATTGAAAACTCTAGGTAAACAATCAGAAAAGGGAACCCCCTTGCACTGTTGGTGGGGATGTAAATTGATACACCACACTGGAGAACGGTATGGAGATTCCTTAAAAAGCTAGGAATAAAGCTACCATGTGTGCACGTGCTAAGTTGCTTCAGTCGTGTCCAACTCTTTGAAACACTATGGACTATAGCCTGCCAGACTCCTCTGTTCCTGGGAATTCTCCAGGCAAGAATACTAGAGTGGGTTGCCATGCCTTCTTCCAGGGGATTTTCTCTATCCTGGGATTGAACCTACACTTTTAAGTCTCCTCCATTGGTAAAGAGGTTCTTTACCACTAGCACCACCTGAGAAGCCCCTAAAACTACCATATGACCCAGCAATCGCAGTACTGGGCATAAACCCTGAGATAACTATAATTGAAAAATACACATGTGTCCCAATGTTCATAGCAGCACTATTTACAATACCTAGGACATGGAAGTAACCTAGATGTCCATTGACAGAAGAAAGGATAAAGATGTGGTACATATATACAATGGATTATTACTCAGCCATAAAAAAAAAATGCCTTTGAGTCAATTCTATGAGGTGGATGAATCTAGAGCCTGTTCTACAGAGTGAATTAAGTCAGAAAGAGAAAAACAAACATATATTAACACCTATATATGGAATCTAGAAAAATGGTATTGATGAACCTATTTGCAGGGAAGGAATGGAGATGCAGATATCGGGAACAGACTTCTGGACACAGTGGGGGAAGGAGAGAGTGAGATGAATGGAGAAAGTAGAAAAGACATATGTAAACTACCATGTGTGAAATAGATGGCTGGTGAGAAGTTGCTGTATAGCACAGGGAGCCCAGCCTGGTACTCTTTGATGATCTAGAGGGTGGGATAGGGGAGGGGAGGAAGCTTCAAGAGGGAGCCTATAATTACAGCTGATTTGCATTTCTGTATGACAGAAACCACCACAACTTTGTAAAGCAATTTTCCTCCAATTAAAAAAATTTTTTTAAATGGGCAAAAAAACTGAACAAACACCTCATGAAAGAAGATACACAGATCACAATAAAGCATCTGAAAAATGCTTAACATCATATATCATTAGGAACTTGCAAACAAAATTAACAAATAGACACCACTACCCAAGTAGAAAATGGCTAAAATCCAAATAATGGAGAAAGTGAAGTATTATCAAGGATACAAAGCATATCTGAAAAGTTTCCCCCATTTTGTAGTTCAGTTCAGTTCAGTTGTTCACTCATGTACGACTCTTTGTGACCCCATGAATCGCAGCACACCAGGCCTCCCTGTCCATCACCAACTCCCGGAGTTCACTGAGACTCACATCCATTGAGTCAGTGATGCCATCCAGCCATCTCATCCTCTGTCGTCCCCTTCTCCTCCTGCCCCCAATCCTCCCAGCATCAGAGTCTTCTCCAATGAGTCAACTCTTTGCATGAGGTGGCCAAAGTACTGGAATTTCAGCTTTAGCATCATTCCTTCCCAAAAAATCCCAGGGCTGATCTCCTTCAGAATGGACTGGTTGGATCTCCTTGCAGTCCAAGGGACTCTCAAGAGTCTTCTCCAACACCACACTTCAAAAGCATCAATTCTTCGGCGCTCAGCCTTCTTCACAGTCCAACTCTTACATCCAAACATGACCACAGGAAAAACCATAGCCTTGACTAGACGGACTTTTGTTGGCAAAGTAATGTCTCTGCTGTTGAATATGCTATCTAGGTTGGTCATAACTTTCCTTCCAAGGAGTAAGCGTCTTTTAATTTCATGGCTGCAGTCACTATCTGCAATGATTCTGGAGCCCCCAAAAATAAAGTCTGACACTGTTTCCCCTGTTTCCCCATCTATTTCCCATGAAGTGATGGGACCAGATGCCATGATCTTCGTTTTCTGAATGTTGAGCTTTAAGCCAACTTTTTCACTCTCCTCTTTCACTTTCATCAAGAAGCTTTTTAGTTCCTCTTCACTTTCTGCCATAAGGGTGGTGTCATCTGCATATCTGAGGTTATTGATATTTCTCCTGGCAATCTTGATTCCAGCTTATGTTTCTTCCAGGCCAACGTTTCTCATGATGTACTCTGCATAGAAGTTAAATAAGCAGGGTGACAATATACAGCCTTGATGTAACTCCTTTTCCTATTTGGAACCAGTCTGTTGTTCCATGTTCAGTTCTAACTGTTGCTTTTGTAGTTCAGGAAAGCACAATTCAAGACACAATTCTGTGTCTTCCAGAAGTACTAACTAACCTCCAGTAAACATCTTTTTATTTCAATCAGGTCTTGGTTTTCTAAAGTTTTGGCTAGCACTGTGCATTCTTTATTTCATTATTTCTTACAAACTCCAAAACACAACAGAAGCGGTTGTTTCTGGAGGCAACTAGGAGGCTTGAGCCATAGTTTCTCAAGCCTTCCCCACTAAAATCTTGAGATTGGCTCTTCCCTCAGTTACCTGAGCAAATTTCACCTCTGCAGTGCTGGAGAGGGGAGAATCCCTATCTTTTATTTTCCCTCTTGAGAATCTATGATGCTTTAATCCTTGGAGTCAAGGGACATCTATTTAATATGAAGCCCATTATTTTGTGAATAGCCAGTCAGATGTACATTCAGAGTAATATGTTGGGAAATGAGGAAATTTTCATTTCTTAAGATGGGAGGAAGTCATTCAGCTTACACATGATTTAACCTGACCTTTATGATAACTAGAACAGCCTGGCTTATGGCCTTAAGTTATTAAACATTATGCATGCATGCTCAGTTGCTCAGTCATGTCTGACTCTTTGAGATCCCGTGGAGGTAGGCTGCCAGGATCCTCTTTCCAGGCAAGAATGCTGGAGTGGGTTGCCATTTCCTCCTCCAGGTATCACACATGTACATCTACTTTAAGCATTAAAAGATAAATTATCCAGAAGTAAGACTGTCCACTTTGAAAATAGGGATAAAATTCCTCCCTTGCTATGGTACTCATAATAGTAGTCCATTGAAGATAAGATTTCCTTCTCAGATGTCAAGGTCACACTACTTCATTGTGTACATGCTGATCTGTCTCTTTTGAAACCTTGTCATGTTTCATGTATGACCTTTGCTCTGAGGAGATATAAAACTGATGAAAACCATGCTTCTCTGGAGAAGTTTCTCAAGGCTATTAAGAGACTCTCTCCTGGGCTACAGTTCTCAGTTTGGCTCAGATAAAACGCACTTCTATTCCTTATTATAGACTGCTTATTGATTATTTGTGTTGGCAGTTTAGTTTGGTTTTGCTAAAGTTTTTCTTCTCTAGTAGTGAGTGAGTGCAATAAATGGACATCAGAAGATCTGTTTCTATCTTAGTTTTAATTATCATCTGTGACCATGTGAAGTTATCCTGCTTTCCCCAAAGCTCCCTTTCCCCCATTTGAAAAATACAAAATGATAAGCTCTGTTTTCCACTGTATTTTTTTTTTTTTTTTGGTTGGGGAAGGAGAAGAAATATTTCATGGTAAAAGGCATATAAATTTAATTAGCTAGTTACTTACTTTGTTTTTGATCACTCAAATGCTTGAATTATGTTAGTGTTCAACCAAGAACAACAGGAACAGAGACCCAATTGAAATAAAAAGGTTTTAGTTGAGTTTTATTATGACTGCAGCCCAGGAGATGCAGCTCCAAGAAGCACTTGAATTGTGTTCTGCTTGACTGCAAAACAAGGGAAGCTTATAAAGATAAAAACACAAGGTTACATAAATTGTTTGTCAAGAATTACCATCAAAGTAAAAAAAAGAATTACACTTGGTGGGAATTCCCTCTCAGTACAGTAATTAGGTCTCCATGCTTCCACTACAGGGGTATGGTTTCCATCCCTGATTGAGGATCTAAGATTCTGCATGCCATGTGACACAGCCAAAACAACACAAAAGAATTAATATTGGAATTGACAAGAAGGTGCTTTTGTTAAGAAAAAAATGTGGTTGAGATTTGAAATGATCTCTTTCTTACTTGTGAGGTCAGGAGGGGCAGACATTGGTATCTTTGAAACTTCAAATTCCAGCTAGCTGCTGCTAGCATATATTGTTTAAAAAATTACCTGTGGTATCCCTGAATTTGATACAGTACAGAACATTCAAATTCTCAATGATGCAGAAACATGTCCACATCCAACAATGACTACTCAATTCTATTTTGGGTGCCTGAACCAAAATTCTTCATCTTGATATTTGAATGATCTTAAACATCTTATTCAAAAAAGAGATGGGAATACCAGACCACCTGACCTGCCTCCTGACAAATCTGTCTGCAGGTCAAGAAGCAACACTTAGAACTGAACATGGAAAAACAGACTGGTTCCAAATCAGGAAAGGAGTACATCAAGGTTGTATATTGTCACCCTGCTTATTTAACTTACATGCAGAGTACATCATGAGAAATGCTGGGCTGGATGAAGCACAAGCTGTAATCAAGATTTCTGGGAGAAATATCAATAATCTCAGATTCACAGATGACACCACCCTAATGGCAGAAAGCGAAGAACTAAAGAGCCTCTTGATGAAAGTGAAAAGTGAGAGTGAAAAATTTGCCTTAAAACTCAACATGCAGAAAACTAAGATCATGGCATCTGATCCCATCACTTCATGTCAAATAGATGGGGAAACAATGGAAACAGTGTCAGACTTTATTTTTTGGGGTTCCAAAATCACTGAAGATGGTGATTGCAGCCATGAAATTAAAAGATGCTTGCTCCTTGGAAAGAAAGTTATGAACAACCTAGACAGCATATTCAAAAGCAGAGACATACTTTACCAACAAAGATCCGTCTAGTCAAAGCTATGGTTTTTCAGTAGTCATGTATGAATGTGAGAGTTGGACTATATACAAGGCTGAGAGCCAAAGAATTGATGCTTTTGAACTGTGGTGTTGGAGAAGACTCTTGAGAGTCTTTTGGACAGCAAGGAGATCCAACCAGTCCATCCTAAAGGAAATCAGTCCTGAATAATCATTGGAAGGACTGATGCTTAAGCTGAAACTCCAATACTTTGGCCACATGATGCAAAGAACTGACTCATTTGGGAAGACCCTGATGCTGGGAAAGTTTGAAGGTGGGAGGAGAGGGGGACAACAGAGGATGAGATGGTTGGATTTTGGCATCACTGAAGTGATGGACATGAGTTTGAGTAGGCTCTTGGGGTTGGTGATGGACAGGGAAGCCTGGGGTGCTGCAGTCCATGGGGTCACAGAGAGTCAGACGTGACTGAGCTACTGAATTGACTGAACTGAAACATATCATCATTAGCTATTTTATGTAGCTGTATCTGTAACTCTAACATGGTACAGTAAAATATTTTATTTATTTATTTTTTTGTTGGTAATGTCTCTGCTTTTTATTTTTTAATTTTTAATATAAATTTATTTATTTTAATTGGAGGCTAATTACTTTACAATATTGTATTGGTTTTGGCATACATCAACATGAATCCGCCACGGGTGTACAGTAAAATATTTTAAAACCTTTCATTTTCAAGGATAACATATCCTAGTGTTAAATATATCACAAGAAAAACTCTTTAAATATCAGTTCAGTTCAGTTCAGCCGCTCAGTCATGTCCGACTCTTTGCAACCCCATAAATTGCAGCACGCCAGGCCTCCCTGTCCCTCACCAACTCCCGGAGTTCTCTCAAACTCACATCCATTGAGTCGGTGATGCCATCCAGCCATCTCATCCTCTGTCGTTCCTTTCTCCTGCCCCCAATCCCTCCCAGCATCAGAGTCTTTTCCAATGAGTCAACTCTTCGCATGAGGTGGCCAAAGTATTAGAGTTTCAGTTTTAGCATCAGTCCTTCCAAAGAACACCCAGGACTGATCTCCTTTAGAATGGGCTCTTTGGATCTCCTCGCAGTCCAAGGGACTCTCAAGAGTCTTCTCCAATACCATAGTTCAAAAGCATCAATTCTTTGGCACTCAGCTTTCTTCACAGTCCAACTCTCACATCCATACATGACCACTGGAAAAACCATAGCCTTGACTAGACGGACCTTTGTTGGCAAAGTAATGTCTCTGCTTTTGAATATGCTGTCTAGGTTGTTCATAACTTTCCTTCCAAGGGGCAAGCTTCTTTTAACTTCATGGCTGCAATCACCATCTGCAGTGATTTTGGAGTCCCCAAAAGTAAAGTCTGACACTGTTTGCACTGTTTCCCCATCTATTTCCCATGAAGTGATGGGACAGATGCCATGATCTTCGTTTTCTTGAATGTTGAGCTTTAAGCCAACTGTTTCACGCTCCACTTTCACTTTCATCAAGAGGCTTTTTAGTTCCTCTTCACTTTCTGCCATAAGGGTGGTGTCATCTGCATATCTGAGGTTATTGATATTTCTCCCGGCAATCTTGATTCCAGCTTGTGCTTCTTCCAGCCCAGCATTTCTCATGATGTACTCTGCATATAAGTTAAATAAGCAGGGTGACAATATACAGCCTTGACGTACTCCTTTTCCTATTTGGATCCAGTCTGTTGTTCCATGTCCAGTTCTAACTGTTGCTTCCTGACCTGCATATAAATGGCAGATAAACCCATGCACCTATGGTCACCTAATCTATGATGAAGGAGGCAAAAATATGCAATGGAGAAAAGAGAGTATCTTCAATAAGTGGTTCTGGGAGAACTAGACAGCTAAGTGTAAAAGAATGAAATTAGAATACTCTGTAACCCCATACACAAAAATAAACTCAAAATGGATTAAAGACCTAAATGTAAGGCCAGAACTTACATTAAAAGTTTCCTGTAAAACTTTTAAAAGAAAACATAGTAAAACACTTTTTGACATAAATTGAAGTAAATGTTTTTTGATTCACATTCTAGAGTACTGAAAATAAAAATAAAACAAAAAACAAATGGGTCCTAATTAAACTTAAAACTTTGCACAGCAGAGACCATAAAGAAGATGAAAAGACACCTCTCAGAATGAGAGAAAATATTTGCAAATGAAGCAACTGACAAAGAATTAATCTCCTAAATATATAAGCAGCTCATGCAGCTGAGTATCAAAAAAAAGCAAACAACCCAATAAAAAAATAGGTAGAAGACCTAAACAGACATTTCTCCAAAGAAGACATACAGATGGCAAACAAACACATGAAAAGATGCTCAGATTGCACATTATAAAAGAAATACAAATCAAAACTACAATGAGGTATTACCTCACACCAGTCAGAATGGCCATCTTGAAAAAAATCTATGCACAATAGAGTGTAAATTGATACAATCACTATGGAGAATGGAATGGACGTTCCTTAAAAAAGCTAAAAACATAACTACCATCAGTTCAGTTCAGTCACTCGGTTGTGTCTGGCTCTTTGCAACCCCATGGACTGCAGCATGCCAGGCTTCCCTGTCCATCACCAAATCCTGGAACTACCATATGACCTTGTAATCCTACTCCTAGGCATATATAGGAGAAAAAGGTGACCTTCAAGGATTCACACACCTCAATGTTCATTGCAACACTGTTTACAATAGCCAAGGCATGGAAGCCACCTATATGTCCTTCAACAGAGAAATGGATAAAAAAGATGTGGCACATATATACAATAGAATGTTGTTCTGGTTGTTTAGTTGCTCAGTTGTGTCCAACTCTTTGCAACCCCATGGACTGTAGCCCACCAGGCTCCTCTTTCCATGGGGATTTTCAGGCAAGAATACTGGAGTGGATTTCCATTTCCTACTCCAGGGGATCTTCCTGACCCAGGGATCAAAGCTGAGTCTCCTTCATTTTTTTAAGTTTATTTTTTTGTTGAAGAATAATTGCTTTACAGAATTCTGTTTTTTTTTTTTTCAAACCTCAACATGAATCAGCCATAGGTATACATATATCCTCTCCCTTTTGAACCACCCTCCCATCTCCTGCTCTTGTTTGAGTTTCCTGAGCCATACAGCAAATTCCTGTTGGCTATTTTCATGTAGTAATGGAAGTTTCCATGTTACTCTTTCCATACATCTCACCCTCTCCTCCCCTCTCCCCATGTCCATAAGTCTATTCTCTATGTCTGTGTCTCCATTGCTGCCCTGTAAATAAATTCTTCAGTACCAGTTTTCTAGATTCCTATATGAGGGTTAGAATATGATATTTATTGTTCTCTTTCTGAGTCACATCACTCTGTATAATAGGTTCTAGGTTGATCCACCTCATCAGAACTGACTCAAATGTGTTCCTTTTATGGCTGAGCAATATTGTGTATATGTACGACAACTTCTTTATCCATTCATCTGTTGATGGACATCGAGGTTGCTTCCATGTTCTAGCTATTGTAAATAGTGCTGCAATGAACAATGGGATAAATGTGTCTTTTTCAATTTTGGATTTCTCAGGGTATTTGCCTAGGACTGGGATTACTGGGTCATACAGTGGTTTATTCCTAGTTTTTTAAGGAATTTACATACCGACTTCCACAGTGGCTGTATCAGTTTACATTCTCACCAACAGTCCAAGGGCATGCCCTTTTCTCTATATCCTCTCCAGCATTTATTGTTTGTAGACATTTTGATGATGGTCCTTCTGACCGGTGTGAAGTGATATCTCATTGTAGTTTTGATTTGCATTTCTCTAATAATGAGCAATGTTGAGCATCTTTTCATGTGTTTGTTAGCCATCTGTATGTCCTCTTTGGAGGAATGTCTCTTTAGGTATTTCCTCCACTTATTGATTGGCTTGTTTGTTTCTCTGGCATTGAGTTGTATGAGCAGCTTGTATATTTTGGAAATAAATCATTCATCAGTGGTTTCATTTGCTATTATTTTCTCCCATTCCAAGGGTTGTCTTTTCACCTTGCTTATAGTTTCCTTTGCTGTGCAAAAGCTTTTAAATTTAATCAGGTCCCACTTTTTTTACTTTTGTTTTTCTTTCCATTACTCTAGGAGGTGGGTCATAGATGATCTTGCTTTGATTTATGTCATCGAGTGTTCTGCCTATGTTTTCCTCTAAGAGTTTTATAGTTTCTGGTTTTACATTTAGGTCTTTAATCGATTTTGAGTTTATCTTTGTGTATGGTATTAGGAAGTATTCTAGTTTCATTCTTTTACATGTAAATGTCAAGTTTTCCCAGCACCATGCATTGAAGAGGCTATCTTTGCCCCATTGTATATTCTTGCCTGCTTTGTCAAAAATAAGGTACCCGTAGGTGGACGGGTTTATTTCTGGGCTTTCTATCTTGTTCCATTGGTCTATATTTCTGTTTTTGTGCCAGTGCCATACTGTCTTGATGACTGCAGCTTTATAGTATAAGCTGAAGTCAGGAAGCTTGATTCCTCCAGCTCCACTCTTCTTTCTCAGGACTGCTTTGACTATTCAGAGTCTTTTGTGTTTCCATATTAATTGTGAAATTTTTTGTTCTAGTTCTGTGAAAAATGCCATTGGTAATTTGATAAGGATCACATTGAATCTATAGATTGCATTTGGTAGTATAGCCATTTTCACAATATTAATTCTTCCTGCCCAGGAACATGGAATATCTTTCCATCTGTTTATGTCATCTTTGATTTCTTTCACTAGTGTCTTATAATTTTCTGTGTACAGTTCTTTTGTCTCCTTAGGTAAGTTTATTCCTAGATATTTAATTCCCTTTTTTTTTTTTTTTTGCCGTGGTGAATGGGATTGATTCCTTAATTTCTCTTTCTGATTTTTCATTAGTATATATAAATGCAAATGATTTCTGTGTATTGATTTTGTATCCTGCAACTTTGCTAAATTCACTGATTAGCTCTAGTAATTTTATGATACTATCTTTAGAGTTTTCTATGTACAGTATCACATCATCTACAAACAGTGAGAGCTTTACTTCTTTTCTGATCTGAATTCCTTTTATTTCTTTTTCTTCTCTGATTGCTGTAGCTAGGACTTCCAGAACTATGCTGAATAATAGTGGTGAAAATGGACACCCATGTCTTTTTCCTGATCTTAGGGGGAATGCTTTCAGTTTTTCACCATTGAGAATAATGTTTGCTGTAGGTATATCATATATGGCCTTTACTATGTTGAGGTACGTTCCTTCTATGCCCATTTTTTGAAGAGTTTTAATCATAGTCCGTCTAGTCAAGGCTATGGTTTTTCCTGTGGTCATGTATGGATGTGAGAGTTGGACTGTGAAGAAGGCTGAGTGCCAAAGAATTGATGCTTTTGAAGTGTGGTGTTGGAGAAGACTCTCGAGAGTCCCTTGGACTGCAAGGAGATCCAACCAGTCCATTCTGAAGGAGATCAGCCCTGGGATTTCTTTGGAAGGAATGATGCTGAAGCTGAAACTCCAGTACTTTGGCCACCTCATGAGAAGAGTTGACTCATTGGAAAAGACTCTGATGCTGGGAGGGATTGGGGGCAGGAAGAGAAGGACAACAGAGAAAGAGATGACTGGATGGCATCACCAACTCCATGGACATGAGTTTGAGTAGACTCCGGGAGTTGGTGATGGACAGGGTAACCTGGCGTGCTGCCATTCATGGGGTCACAAAGAGTCGGACACGACTGAGCGACTGAACTGAACTGAACTGAATATTCCATTGTGTATATGTACCACAGCTTTCTTATCCATTCATCTGCTGATGGACATCTAGGTTGCTTCCATGTTCTGGCTGTTATAAACAGTGCTGCAATGAACACTGGGGTACACATGTCTCTTTTGACTCTGGTTTCCTCAGTGTGTATGCCCAGCAGTGGGATTGCTGGGTCATATGGCAGTTCTATTTACAGTTTTTTAAGGAATCTCCACACTGTTCTCCGTAGTGGCTGTACTAGTTTGCATTCCCACCAACAGTGTAAGAGGGTTCCCTTTTCGCCACACCCTCTCCAGAATTCATTGTTTGTAGACTTTTGGATAACAGCCATTCTGACTGGCGTGAAACAGTACCTCACTGTGGTTTTGATTTGCATTTCTCTGATAATGAGTGATGTTGAGCATCTTTTCATGTGTTTGTGAGCCATCTGTATGTCTTCTTTGGAGAAATGTCTGTTTAGTTCTTTGGCCCACTTTTTGATTAGGTCTTTTATTTTTCTGGAATTGAGCTGCAGGAGTTGCTTGTGTATTTTTGAGATTAATTCTTTGTCCTTTGCTTCGTTGGCTATTATTTTCTCCCATTCTGAAGGCTGTCTTTTCACCTTGCTTATAGTTTCCTTTGTTGTGCAGAAGCTTTTAATTTTAATTCGGTCCCATTTGTTTATTTTTGCTTTTATTTCCAATATTCTGGGAGGTGGGTCATAAAGTATCCTGCCGTGTTTTATGTCAGAGAGTGTTTTGCCTATGTTCTCCTCTAGGAGTTTAATAGATTCTGGTCTTAAAGTTTAGATCTTCAATCCATTTTGAGTTTATTTTAGTGTATGGTGTTAGAAAGTGTTCTAGTTTCATTCTTTTACAAGTGGTTGACCAGTTTTCCCAGCATCACTTGTTAAAGAGATTGCCTTTTCTCCATTGCATATTCTTGCCTCCTTTGTCAAAGATAAGTTGTCCATAGGCGTGTGGATTTATCTCTGGGCTTTCTGGTTTGTTCCATTGATCTATATTTCTGTCTTTGTGCAGTACCATACTGTCTTGATGAATGTGGCTTTGAGGTAGAGCCTGAAGTCAGGCAGGTTGATTCCTCCAGTTTCATTCTTCTTTCTTAAGATTGCTTTGGCTATTCAAGGCTTTTTGTATTTCCATACAAATTGTGAAATTACTTGTTCTAGTTCTCTGAAAAATACCGCTGGTAGCTTGATAGGGATTGCACTGAATCTAAAATTGCTTTGGGTAGTATACTTATTTTCACTGTATTGATTATTCCAATCCATGAGCATGGTATATTTCTCCATCTATTTGTGTCCTCTTTGATTTCCTTCACCAGTGCTTTATAGTTTTCTATATATAGGTCTTTAGTTTCTTTAGGTAGATATATTCCTAAGTATTTTATTCTTTTCATTGCAATGGTGAATGGAATTGTTTCCTTAAGTTCTCTTTCTGTTTTCTCATTGTTAGTGTATAGGAATGCATGGGATTTCTCTGTGTAAATTTTATATCCTGCAACTTTACTATATTTATTGATTAGCTCTAGTAATTTTCTGGTGGCGTCTTTAGGGTTTTCTATGTAGAGGATCATGTCATCTGCAAACAGTGAGCGTTTTACTTTTTCTTTTCCGATCTGGATTCCTTTTATTTCTTTTTCTGCTCTGATTGCTGTGGCCAAAACTTCCAAAACTATGTTGAATAGAAGTGGTGAAAGTGGGCACCCTTGTCTTGTTCCTGACTTTAGGGGAAATGCTTTCAATTTTTCACCATTGAGGATAATGTTTGCTGTGGGTTTGTCATATATAGCTTTTATTATGTTGAGGTATGGTCCTTCTATTCCTGATTTCTGCAGGGTTTTTTATCATAAATGGATGTTGAGTTTTGTCAAAGGCTTTCTCTACATCTGTTGAGATAATGATATGGTTTTTATTTTTCAATTTGTTGATGTGGTGTATTACATTGATTGATTTGTGGATATTGAAGAATATTTGCATCCCTGGGATAAAGCCCACTTGGTCGTGATATATGATCTTTTTAATATGTTGTTCAATTCTGTTTGCTAGAATTTTGTTAAGGATTTTTGGATCTATGTTCCTCAGTGGTATTGCCTGTATTTTCTTTTTTCTTTTTTTTTTTGTCAGGTTTTGATATTAGGGTGATGGTGGCCTCATAGAATGAGTTTGGAAGTTTACCTTCCTCTGAAATTTTCTGGAAGAGTTTGAGTAGGATAGGTATTAGTTCTTCTCTAAATTTTTGATAGAATTCAGCTGTGAAGTCGTCTGGTCCTGGGCTTTTTTTTTATTGGAAGATTTCTGATTACAGTTTCAATTTCCATGCTTGTGATGGGTCTGTTAAGATTTTCTATTTCCTCCCTGTTCAGTTTTGGGAAGTTATACTTTTCTAAGAATTTGTCCATTTCTTCCACATTGTCCATTTTATTTGATAATAGTTGCTGATAATAGCCTCTTATGATCGTTTGTATTTCTGTGTTGTCTATTGTGATCTCTCCATTTTCATTTCTAATTCTGTTGGTTTGATTTTTCTCCCTTTGTTTCTTGATGAGTCTGGCTAATGGATTGTCAATTTTATTTATCTCTTCAAAGAACCAGCTTTTGGTTTTGTTGATTTTTGCCATGATCTCTTTTGTTTCTTTTACATTTATTTCAGCCAGAATCTTTAAGATTTCTTTCCTTCTAGTAACCCTGGGGTTCATAATTTCTTCCTTTTCAAGTTGCTTTAGGTGTAGAGTTTGGTTATTTATTTGACTTTTTTCTTGTTTCTGTAGGTAAGCCTGTATTGCTATGAACCTTCCCCTTAGCACTGCTTTTACAGTGTCCCATAGGTTTTGGGTTGTTGCGTTTTCATTTTCATTCGTTTCTATGCAAATTTTGATTTCTTTTTTGATTTCTTCTGTGATTAGTTGGTTATTCAGTAGCGTGTTGTTCAGCCTCTATATGTTGGGATTTTTAATAGTTTTTCTTCCATAATTGACATCTAATCTTATGGCACTGTGATAAAAAAAAAGATGCCTGGAATGATTTCAATTTTTTTGAATTTACCAAGGCTAGATTACTGGCTCAGGACATGATATATCCTGGAGAAGGTTCCGTGTGTGCTTCAGAAAAAGGTGAAATTCATTGTTTTGGGGTGAAATGTCCTATAGATATCAATTAGATCTAACTGGTCCATTGTATCATTTAAAATTTGTGTTTCCTTGTTAATTTTCTGTATAATTGACCTATCCATAGGTGTGAGTGGGGTATTAAAATTTCCTACTATTATTGTGTCATTGTTAATTTCCCCTTTCATACTTGTTAGCATTTGTCTTACATATAATGCAGTGCTCCTATCTTGGGTGCATATATATTTATAATTGTTATATCTTCTTCTTGGGTTGATCCTTTGATCATTATGTAGTGTCCATCTTTGTCTCGTTTCACAGCCTTTGTTTTAAAGTCTACTTTATCTGATATGAGTATTGCTACTCCTGCTTTCTTTTGGTCTCTATTTGCATGGAATATCTTTTGCCAGCCCTTCACTTTTAGTCTGTATGTGTCCCTTATTTAGAGGTTTGTCTCTTGTAGACAACATATATAGGGTCTTGTTTTTGTATCCATTCATCCAGTCTTTGTTTTTTGGTTGAGGCTTTCACCCATTTACATTTAAGTTAATTATTGGTAAGTATGATCCTGTTGCCATTTACTTTATTGTTTTGGGTTCGATTTTATACACCCTTTCTGTGTTTCCTGTCTAGAGAGGATCCTTTAGCATTTGTTGGAGAGCTGGTTTGGTGGTGCAGAATTCTCTCAGCTTTTGCTTGTCTGTAAAGCTTTTGATTTCTCCTTTATATTTGAATGAGGTCCTTGCTGATACAGTAATCTGGGCTATAGGTTATTTTCTTTCATCACTTTAAGTATGTCCTGCCAGTCCCTCCTGGCCTGAAGAGTTTCTATTGAAAGCTCATCTGTTATCCTTATGGGTATTCCCTTGTGTTTTATTTGTTGTTTTTCCCTTGCTGCTTTTCATATTTGTTCTTTGTGTTTGATCTTTGTTAATTTGATTAATATGTGTCTTGGGTTGTTTCATCTTGAGTTTATCCTGTTTGGGACTCTCTGGGTTTCTTGGACTTGGGTGATTATTTCCTTCCCCATTTTAGGGAAGTTTTCAACTATTATCTCCTCAAGTATTTTCTCATGGTCTCTATTTTTGTCTTCTTCTTCTGGGACTCCTATGATTCAAATGATGGGGCGTTTAACATTGTCCCGAGGTCTCTGAAGTTGTCCTCATTTCTTTTAACTAGTTTTTCTTTTTCCCTCTCTGTTTCATTTATTTCTACCATTCTATCTTCTACAATACTTTTCCTATCTTCTGTCTCCCTTATTCTACTGTTGGTTCCCTCCAGAGTGTTTTTTATATTATTTATTGCATTATTCTTTATATATTGACTCTTTTTTATTTCTTCTAAGTCCTTGTTAAATCTTTCTTGCATCTTCTCGATTCTTGTGTCCAGGCTATTTATCTGTAACTCCCGATTGTTTTCAAGATTTGGATCATTTTCACTATAATTATTCAGAGATCTTTATCAGGTAGATTCCCTGTCTCTTCCTCTTTTGTTTGGTTTGATGGGTATTTATCCTGTTCCATTACCTGCTGGCTATTTCTTTGCCTTTTCATCTTGTTTAGATTGCTGTGTTTGGGGTGGCTTTTCTGTATTCTGGTGGTTGGTTGTTCCTCTTTATTGTGGAGGTTCCTTGCTGTGGGTGGGGTTGGATGGGTGGCTGGTCAAGGTTTTCTGGTTAGGGAAGCTTGTGTCGGTGTTCTGATGGGTGGAGCTGGATTTCCTCTCTCTGGAGTGCAATGAAGTGTCTGGTAATGAGTTTTGAGATGTCAGTGTGTTTGGTGTGACTTTAGGCAGCCTGTATATTGAGGCTCAGGGTTATGTTCCTGTGTTGCTGGAGAATTTGCATGGTATGTCTTGCTCTGGAACTTGTTGGCCCTTGGGTGGTGCTTGGTTTCAGTGTAGGTATGGAGGCATTTGATGAGCTCCTATTGATTCATGCTCCCTGGATTCAGGAGTTCTCTGGTGTTCTCAGGATTTGTACTTAAGCCTCCTGCCTCTGGTTTTCAGTGTTATTCTTACAGCAGCCTCAAGACTTCTCCATCTATACAGCACCGATGATAAAACCTCTAGGTTAATGATGAAAAGTTTCTCCACAGTGAGGGATACCCGGAGAGGTTCACAGAGTTACATGGAGAAGACAAGAGGGAGGAGGGACATAGAGGTAACCAGGAGGAGAAGAGAGGGAATCAAAAGAGGAGAGAGCAAGCTAGCCAATAATCACTTCCATATGTGCACTCCACAGTCTGGATCCCTCAGAGATGTTCACGGAGTTACACAGAGAAGAGAAGAGGGAAGAAGGAGACAGAGGTGGCCAGGAGGAGAAAAGGGGGAATCAAAAGGAGAGATACAGATCCAGCCAGTAATCAGTTCCCTAAGTGTTCTCCACAGCCCAGAACACACAAAGAGATTCACTGAGTTGGGTAGAGAAGAAATGGGGGAGGGGGGAGATAGAGACGACCTGTTGGAAAAAAAGGAGAACCAAAACGGGGAGAGAGCATTCAGGCCAGTGATCTCACTAACAAGTAAAAATGGGTACTGAAGATTGGGTTCTTAAAGGTATAAAGTTGATAACAAATACCTAAAAGCAAAGATTAAAAATCTAGAGTAAAGGTTAGATTCTTAAAATTACTATATTATTAAAAAAAGTCAAAAAATTATTATATATATATATATATATATGAAATTTGCTAAAAAATAGGGTCTATTTTTTTTTGGCAAGGTAATAGTAGGTTATAAAAATGAAAATTCAAGGAGTAATGGGGAATTAAATATAAAAATAAAATAAATTTTTAAAATTTAAAACATGATAATAGTAAAAATATATCTAAGACTATCTCTGGAGCTGTTGGGCACAGTGTGGGGTCAGTTCATTTTCAGATAGTTCCTTGTTCTGGCTTATAATTCTCATGATAGGCCCCTTCCTATGAAGTCGGTGCTAACTACAGGGTTTTAATCTATTGCACCTGTCACTTCCAAAGCGGTTCCCTCTGTTTATTTTAGCTTCTTCTGTTTGCTGATCTCTTCAGTGTCTAATTTCCACCCTGACACATGGGGCACGCTGGTGGTCACATTTTTTTTTAGGCTCCCTTGTTCAGTCCTGCATTGCGGAGGGAGGAAAACTGCAAACAAATATCACTGGCATGTGCTCACAGTGATTCAGCTACACTGGGTTTGCCCCCACTCCCGGCATGTGTGCTTTCCCAGTCTAAACTGCTCAGACTCTAGGTTGCTCTGCTGGGAACTGTCTGATGTGGGCCCTGGTTCACATGCACTCCCCAGGTCTAAGCCGCTCAAGTTCAGGTTCTCGGGTACTCCACAAAGGCTCAGACTTGGTTGGGCCTACGTTTTGTGCCTGTCCCAGGTCCGAGCAGCTCAGGTGACCAGGTGTTGGCACGTGTAGTTGCTCCCAGTTGAAGGGTGCGGCTTATCCCCTCCCCCATCCCAGCCGCTCAGTTTTCTGGGTGTACAATGGGTGTGCCTTCTCAGGTGTGCCATGTGTCTCTTCTGGGAAGCTGATCTCTGGCTGCGACCCTCCTGGCGGTTGTCAACCATTCAGAATCCCAATAAGTCTTGGTTATCAACAAAGTCTGCTTGCAGTTTGATATAGGATACCTTTCTGGGGCTGCAATTGCCCCCTTCGGGCTCTGGCCTCACCTGCCTGTCTCCAGTGGGCGATGGGCCGG
Source organism: Bubalus bubalis (assembly GCF_019923935.1). NCBI lineage: Eukaryota > Metazoa > Chordata > Mammalia > Artiodactyla > Bovidae > Bubalus > Bubalus bubalis. The sequence goes on from NC_059179.1 coordinate 16,500,151, forward strand.
TCCACAGCCGGCTAGCTCTGCTCAGTCCTTTGTTCTGTGAGCCTGCCTGGCGGTGTCTTAGATTAGGGCTTTTCCTAAGGGTTAGCTATTCCACAGTCTGGGTTGCTATCTCAAGCTAGTTCCCTCAGATTGCCCTCAGGGCATTCAGGCCGGGTCCTTATCCTAAGCAATGAGTCTGTTCCTTTCTGTCCCTCACCCACTTGCTAGTAGGGGATGCAAGTGTCTGGGCTGCTGCTCTGCTGGGAGTTGCTGTTAGGCATGTAATCTGTGGAGGTTTTTTTATTTATTTATTTTTCCTCCCAGTTATTTTGCCCTCTGAGATTCCAAGGCTCGCCACAGACCCACCTGAGAGAGTGTTTCCTGGTGTTTGGAAACTACTCTCTTTTTTAAGCTGAAATCAAGATGGCTGGGAGAAATATCAATAACTTCAGAGATGCAGATGACACCACCCTTATGGCAGAAAGTGAAGAGGAACTAAAAAGCCTCTTGATGAAAGTGAAAGAGGAGAGTGAAAAAGTTGGCTTAAAGCTCAACATTCAGAAAATGAAGATCATGGCATCTGGTCCCATCACTTCATGGGAAATAGATGGGGAAACAGTGGAAACAGTGTCAGACTTTATTTTGGGGGGCTCCAAAATCACTGCAGATGGTGATTGCAGCCATGAAATTAAAAGACACTTACTCCTTGGCAGGAAACTTATGGCCAACCTAGATAGCATATTGAAAGGCAGAGACATTACTTTGCCAACAAAGGTCTGTGTAGTCAAGGCTATGGTTTTTCCAGTGGTCATGTATGGATGTGAGAGTTGGACTGTGAAGAAAGCTAAGCACCGAAGCTGATGCTTTTGAAGTGTGGTGTTGGAGAAGACTCTTGAGAGCCCCTTGGACTGCAAGGAGATCCAACCAATCCATTCTAAAGGAGATCAGTCCTGGGTGTTCTTTGGAAGGACTGATGCTAAAGCTGAAACTCCAATACTTTGGCCACCTCATGCAAAGAGTTGACTCATTGGAAAAGACTCTGATGCTGGGAGGGATTGGGGGCAGGAGGAGAAGGGGACGACAGAGGATGAGATGGCTGGATGGCATCACCGACTCAATGGACAAGAGTTTGAGTGAACTCCGAGAGTTGGTGATAGACAGGGAGGCCTGGCGTGCTGCAATTCATGGGGTCGCAAAGAGTCGGACACGACTAAGCGACTGAACTGAACTAAACTGAACTTCCCAGGACAAATCTCTATCCCTACCTCTTTTGTCTCTCTTTTTATCTTTTATATTTTGCCCTAACTCCTTTCAAATACAATGGGCTATCTTTCTGGATGCCTAATGTCCTTTGCCAGCATTCCCAAGTTGTTCTGTGGAATTTGCTCCATGTTCAAATGTTCTTCCAATGAATTTGTGGGGGAGAAAGTGGTCTCCCCGTCCTATTCCTCCACCATCTTAGGACCCCGCCCCCTACACTGAAGTCTTTAATCCACTTAAAGTTAACTGTTTTGACTGATAAAGATAGGGGTTGTTTCATTCTTTTTCGTGTGAATTTGTAGTTTTCCTAGCACTATTTATTGAAGAGACTATACTTCTCCATTGAGTATTCTTGGCTCCCTGTCAAATATTAGTTGATAATATATATATGGGTTTATTGCTAGGCTCTCAATTCTGTCACATTGGTTTATGTGTTTCTTTTTATGTCAGTACAATATTGTTTTGATACCTTAGCTTTGTAATAAGATTTGAAATCAGATATTTTAATGTGTTCAGCATTTTTCATTCTTCTTGGAATTTCTTTGAGTATTTGGGGTCTTTTTCTAATTCCATGTGGATTTTTAGAATTATTTTTTGTATTTCTGTAAGAAATGCCATTAGAATTTAATAGAATTTGATAGAATTACAATGAATCTACAGACTGCTTTGGATATTATGGACAAAATAATAGTATTAACACTTCTGATTCATGGACACTAAATAGCTTTTCATTTATTCATGCCTTACTTAATTATTTTCCTCACTGTCTTTGAGAGATCAGTATACACTTTTATTTCATTGGTTAAATTTATTCCTTAGCATTTTATCATTTTATTGTGAGAAAATGGGATTCTTTTCTTTATTTCTTTTTCAGAGAGTTTGTTTTTAATGAACAGAAATGTAAATCATTTTTTTATGTTGACTTCATATCCTGCAAATTTATTGAATTCACTGATTAGTTCTAACAGTTTTTAGTAGGGTCTTTAGGGTTTTCCATATATAAGATCATAGCATGTGCAAGCAGACTTTTTTACTTTTTCCTTTTCCTTTGTGTGTGTATGCATGCTCAGTTGTGTCTAAGTCTACAACCCTAGGGTCTGTAGCCCATCAGTCTTTTCTGTCCATGTTATTTTCCAAGCAAGAATACTGGAGTGGGTTGCTACTGAGAGAATGCTGGAGCTAGGATTCCAGTACTATACTGAATAGGAGTGGTAAGAGTGGCATTCTTATTGTTTCTGATCCTAGAGGAAAAGCTTTTGATCTGTCACATTTGAGTACAGTATTAGCTGGGGGGTTGTCATAGATCACTTTACTATATTGAGTAAAGTAATTTCTATAAAATATAGAAATTTTGATGTTGTTTAGTTCCTCATTTGTGTCCAACTCTTTGCAACCCCATGGACTGCAGCAGGCCAGGTTTCCCTGTCCTTCACTATCTCCCAGAGTTTGCTCAAACTCATGTCCATTGAGTCAATGATGCCATCCAACCATCTTATCCTCTGTTGTCCCCTTCTCCTCCCACCCTCAGTCCTTCCCAGCATCTGGGTCTTTTCCAATGAGTCAGCTCTTCACATTAGATGGCCAAAGTATAGGAGTTTCATCTTCAGCATCAGTCCTTCCAATGAATATTCAAGGTTGATTTTCTCTAGGATCAACTGGTTTGATATCCTTGCTGTCCAAGGGACTCTCAAGAGTCTTTTCCAGCACCACAGTTCAAAAGCATCAATTTTTCTGTGCTCAGCCTTCTTTATGGTCCAACTCTCACATCTGTACATGACTACTTTAAAAACCATAGCTTTGATTATATGGACCTTGGTGGGCAAAGTGATGTTTCCTGTTTTTCACACGCTGTCTAGTTTGGTCATAGCTTTTCTTTCAAAGAGCAAGCGTCTTTTAATTTCATGGCTGCAGTCATCATCCACAGTGATTTGAGAGCCCAAGAAAATAAAGCCAGTCACTGTTTCCATTTTTTCCTCATCTATTTGACATGAAGTGATGGAACTGGATACCATAATCTTAGTTTTTTGAATATTGAGTTTTAAGCCAGGTTTTTCACTCTCCTGTTTGTTTCAGGTTCATCAAGAGGAAGCTCTTCACTCTCTGCCATAAGGGTGGTGTCATCTGCATATCTGAGGTTGTTGATATTCCTGCCAGCAATCTTGATTCCAGCTCATGATTCATCCAGCCCAATATTTCACATGATGTACTTGGCATATAAGTTAAATAAGCGGGGTGACAATATACAGTCTTAACCTACTCCTTTCCCAGTTTTGAACCAGTCCATTGTTCCATGCCTCGTTCTGTTGCTTTTTAACCTGCATGTTTTGCAGGAGGCAGCATAGGTGGTCTGGTATTCTCATCTCTTTAAGAATTTTCAAGTTTGTTGTGATCCACACAGTCAGACTTTCATGTAGTCAATGAAGCAGAAGTAGACGTTTTTCCTGGAGTCATCTTGCTTTTGCTGATTCAACAGATATTGGCGATTTGACCTCTGGTTTCTCTGCTTTTTCTAAACCCAACTTGTACCTCTGGAAGTTCTTGGTTCAGTACTGTTGAAACCTATCTTGAAGAATTTTGAGCATTACCTTGACAACACATGAAATTAGGGCAATTGTGCAGTAGTTTGAATATTCTTTGGCATTGGCCTTCTTTGGGACTGGAATGAAAACTGAACTTTTCCAGTCCTGTGGCCACTGCTGAGTTTTCCAAATTTGCTGGCATATTGAGTCCAGCACCTTAACAGCATCACCTTTTAGCATTTGAAATAGCCCAGCTGGAATTCCATCACCTCCACTAGCTTTGTTGGTAGTAATGCTTCTTAAGACCCACTTGACTTTGCATTCCAGGATGTGACTGGTGAGTGATCACACCATCATGGTTATCTGGGTCATTAAGACCCTTTTTTGTACAGTTCTGTATATTCTTGCCACCTCTTCTTAACCATTCTGCTTCTCTTAGGTCCTTACCATTTCTGTCTTTATTGTGTCCATCTTTGCTTGAAATGTTGTTTTGGTATCTCTAATTTTCTTGAAGAGATCTCTAATCTTTCCCATTTTATTGTTTTCCTCTATTTCTATGTATTGTTCACTGAGGAAGGTTTTCTTATCTCTCCTTGCTATTCTTTGGAATTCTGCATTCAGTTGAATGAAATTTGCATTTTGTCAAATACTTCTTCTACATCTTTTGATATGATTAATTTTTGCTTTTCATTTTGATAACATGATATATTGCATTTATTAATTTGCACATGTTCAAAAGAACTTTAGAAGGTGTGGTAATGTTTTTCTAATCCTTAAATGTTCATAGAATTCACTAGTGAAACCATCTAATTCTGAGCTTTTTTGTTGTTGGGTTTTGATTACTGATTTGACAACCTTATCATTTTTGTTTGTCAGATTTTCCATCTATTCATAATTCAGTCCTAACTTTTTGTCTCTTTCTGGAAATATATCTACTTCTTCTAGGCTATACAATTTGTTGATATATAACTACTCATAGTAATCTCTTCAACTTGTTTGTATTTCTGTGGCATCACAGAAATGATATCAGTATCAATTGTAATGTCTCCTCTTCGTTTCTGATTTTATTTGAGTTTTCTCTTTTCTTCATAGATAATCTAGGTAAAGGTTTGTTAACCTCTTTTAACTTCTATACTAGAAGTAATGGTGGTTTATACACCATCTTCACATTAGTATAGCATTCTTGATTAGTCCGTATATTTACAGACATCAACAAGTTGTATATTTTTGTATGCTTTTGTGTTGTTGTTCAATGTCCTATTGTTTGAACTTTAAGGACACTGCTTAGCATTTCTTGTAAGGCATGTTTAGTGGTGATAAACAGCTTCAGTTTCTGTTTATCTTTTTTTTTTTTTCAATTTTTTGAGAATTGTTTACCAGATATAGTATATTTGATTGGCAAATTCTTTCTTTCTTTTCTTTGAATTTATCATCCCACTCATTTCTGTCCTGCAACATCTCTGCTTAGAAATCTGTTGTTATTGCATGATGCTTTTGTGTGACAAGTCACTTTTTTCTTGCTGTTAACCATAATTCTCTCTTTATCTTTGACTTTTGACAATTTGATTTTCATATATCTCAGTTTAGATTTCTTTTGTTTGTAGTTAAAGTGTGTTGGTCTTCTAGTAACAGGGTATCGGTTTTCCCCTTGATATGGAAAGGTTTTTGCCATTATTTCATCAAATAAGCTTTCTGTCCTTCTCTCTCTTTCCACATAATGAGCATATTGATAGAATTATTGGTGTCCCATAAGTCCTTTAAGCTTTCTCCACTTTTTTTTTTCATGTTTTTCCTTTAGTTCTTCTGATTGAATAACATTAGATGTCCTATCTTTGAGTATATTTTTAGGTGAATTATTGTGTTCTTTAACCCAACAAATTTTAGCTGCTGGTTCTTTTTTATGTGTCTTACCTCTTTGTTAATATTTTTGTTTTGTTCATGGATCATCTTAAGCTTATGGAGTGTCTTTATTGCATTTTAAAAAATTCTTTGTTCATGTCAGTGATATTCTCCATTCCTATAGGACCAATTTCTGTACATCTATTTTCTACCCTTATTTGAGCTGCTACCTTTATTTTTTGTGTTTTATGACTTTGTGTTGGGATTCAGGATTTTGAAAAAATTGCCACCTTTCCTAGTCTTTATGGGCCAGCTTTTTTTTTTTTTTTTTTTTTTTTTAAACTTTACATAATTGTATTAGTTTTGCCAAATAAAGCAAAACACCAGGAATCTTGGCCAGGGCCTATGGAGGCCTCTGAAACCTTTTTATTTTGGTGGATGCCTTTCACAATTAAGGATGCTTATCAAATTCATTTCAAGTAATCTCTTGTTCCCTTTGTTGTCTGTGTGCAGCACTGTGATTTCTCTATTCAACAGAAGCAGACAACTCCACTTTCCTTTATCTCAATGACATTTAAAGATTGCACGCTCCCTGTTAATGCCCTGAATCAGATGTGACGCGGATAGTATTCCCTTGGGTAGCCCTCCAAAAGATCAGAGCACCAGATGCAAGCTCTACCCCTCTCCAATTCCCTTCAAACAAAAGCCTGAAGTGGTTCACCTTCTCTAGATTGTGCCAAGCCATGCTGGCCCTAGTGAACTAGTGTCCTCACTTTTCTTTATTCTCAGTGTTCCCAGACATCTATACTGTGCTAGTTCTGAGAGTTTTCTAAGTGAGGTAAGAAAGAAAAGCATTTTTTCAAGCAGCCATTGAAAAGCTGGTACATTGGATGCATGCTTCATCCTTCTCTTTCCTGCATGGCTCTTCTTAGCTGTGTACTCACATATGATACTGCAACTACTTAACTGGATTCTGAAAATATGAAAATGTTTTAGTTCATTCATCATCACTAAATTAGTGTTTCTTTGGGAGGATGAGGGCTGGGACTTCCCATTTCACCGTCTTCCTGAGGTCACTCTGTCAGTAGTTTTGTTTTTGTTTGTTTGTTTAAATATTTATTTGTTTGGCTGGGTCAGGTCTTAGTTGTGGCTTGTGGGATCTTTCATTGTGGTGCACAGATTCTCTAGTCGCGGCACACAGGCTTAGCTGCTCCACCGCATATGGGACTTAGTTCCTGATTGAGAGTGAACCCACATCCCCTGCATTGCAAAGTGGATTCTTAACCACTGGACCAATAGGGAAATCTCATATTTTTCATTCAGTAGTTCTTAATTACTTCTTTAGATGTGAATGACTTTGTCTCTCTCTGTATAATGAATTTTCATTGATCATTTGATTGCAGCGATTTTATTTTATAGATCTCCTACCAAAAAAGAAAGCTTTTCCTCTATGTGATTTCTTTACTGGAAACATGATAATGTCGATTTAAATGATAATTTTAAAATTTATTGAAACGTTCTGTTCTGTTGATGGCTACATAGAACAATATTCCAGATGTTTACATGGGCAGTTTTGCCAAAATAAATTAATTTTTGATCCTTAATGGAAAAAAATTAGCTTTTAATTCCTAAGGAGAGAATGTTTTAATATTGAAAGTAAGAAAATCCATCAATTTACCTTTTTGTTTCATTTATGTGGGATGTATATTTGAAATTAAAATTTTACATTTTATTCATATTTTAGAAAGGAAACCATCTTATGGAAATTGTTCACTCGTATTAGTTTTTCTTCTCATGCATCATGGTTACTTGCTGCTTTTAAAAATCTGTTCCTTCAGATACATGAATTCACCCGCAGTCTCTCTCTGTTTAACTTCCCTGTTGATTCTAGAGATGATTCCTTCAACTATTCATTATATAAAAAGCATTTTGCAGTCCCTAACTATTTTATTTCTTTCTTTATCAGTGCTCAATTTTCTACAGGCTTTGCAAACAGGTAATATTCAGCACTGATAAAATTTAAGTTATCATTAATAAACGACATAAAAATGACCTTTGAAACTGTTTTGTTTTTTTCCCTTCAACTTAACAGGCACCTTGAGTGAAAAGGATAAAGGTAAAGGCAGTGTATAGGAATTAAATATTTTTCTTCAAAACCTGTTATGAGCTAGCTAGGGTGAAATGATCTACTCAGGTTAAGGTAAAAGTGATGTGTTGACTTTATGCATATAGAATACTTTGTTGTTAAGGGAATTAGTAGGTAAAATTGTTTTAAAGTTTCTAAAATCAACTTTATCTCAAAGACAAAGTGTTTCATGTGCATGTTTTAATGATGTGTTTAAACTGTTTATTATTCTTTAGGGTTTCCCTGTGATCCCACTTTCAACCTGGGCTGTGCTCCCTGCAATGTGATCTGATCCATTATTTTCCAGAACCTATTTGATTAATTATAAAGATCAGATTTTTCCAAAGCTAATGGAAAGATTGAGTGAAAACATCAGGATTCAGAGCTCTCCATGGATTCAGGAGAGGCCAGGGTCCTTTCTTCTTGAGAAATCATTTCTGCTCTTTTCTCCATGAGGTCCAGATCTCTTTATACACTAAGCTGTGAGCTGTGAGGTGAGTGTGTGAGCAGCACAGTCCTGCCCAGAGTTTAGCATCATGAAATGTTCATCTGGGGACAATGGCAGAGCCGTATATGATAGACAGGCAAATGCATGCCCAGAATTGTTGTTTTTGTTCCCTTACTAAGTCATGTCCAACTCTTTGCAAGCCCATGGCCTGCAGCACATCAGGCTCCCCTGTCCTCTACTGTCTCCCAGGGCTTACTCAAATTCATGATCAATTGGTGATGCTAACTATCTCAAACTCTGTCTCCCCTTTCTCCTTTTGCCTTCAATCTTTCCCAGCATCAGGATCTTTTACAATGAATTGACTCTGCATCAGATACCCAAAGTATTGGAGCTTCAGCTTCAGCATCAGTCCTTCCATTGAATATTCAGGGTTGATTTCCCTTAGGATTGACTGCTTTGATATCCTTGCAGTCCAAGGGACCCTCAAGAGTTTTCTCCAGCACTACAATTCCAAAGCATACTGTTCAGTGGTTTTTTGTTTGTTTGTTTGTTTGCTTATTTTTGGTTTGTTTGTTTGAACAAATTTCCAAAGCCCAATTCCCAAAACTACAGTAGTGACTTCCTCAAAGCATGCCCACAGCAGTAGGACTTCCAGGCTCTTCTGCAAAGGCTTCCATTGCCCACAAGTCTTGTTACCCAGTCACCCCTCATTGCTTTTTTGGCACATCAGTTCTCAGAAATATCTGTGTTTGGGAAGGAAGAGAATGTCTCCTTCAAGAGGGAGAGTGCTGCTCGGGGACCCTGACTAGGATAGGAGTGTTTGATGCTTCAGTTGGTATACAGAATGATTGTTTTTTGTTTGTTTGTTTGTTTGTTTTTGGTTTTGCGAAGGAACCACAAACAAACATTGCAGGTGTACCCTTTACTTTGCTGACACATTCTGTCTCTGTCTAAAAGACAATGATGTGGTATTACAGAAGACACTTAATTGGTCTGCTGCTCAATTACTTTATCTATAAGATGTTGAGCTGTGTTTCATAGTTCTTAGGATGCTTTCAGTCTTAAAATAACTGATCTTATGTTTGAGTCTATGAGACAGAGGTAGAAACACCAGGGACCAGCTCTGGCTTGTGTATCAGGTTGTCCAAACTCTCTTAACCTCTATTGTCATCTGCAAAATGTGAGTCATAGTTTTTCATGCCATTACATATTTCATTATTGTAGGGAATAATTGATGTAAGAAAATGAGATTATTTTTGTAATGATGATTTTATTCTATAAAAATGTTGTATGAGTATAAGAAAGAATTATCATCTGTAACCCCTGGTCAGTATGTTCTCCCTCATGGAGACATCTATCAGCATGGAAAATTAAGTACCTGTAAAGGAAGAATTCCCCTTAATACAGAGACAGTATTATATTAATATTTATGATACCATTTCTGACCAGAGCTTGGCATAGGGTATACAAGTATTTATAAGGTGTTCTTTAAATAATAAACTATTGTTCTCTCTTCTAGGTCTGCAATAATTTCCCTATGCTCATTGATTATTTCCCAGGGAATCATAACAAAGTACTTAAAAATATTGTTAATTTAAGAAGTTATATTTTGGAAAACACAAGCAAACATCAAACATCCCGGAACATTAACAACTCTCAGGACTTTATTGACTGTTTCCTCACTAGAATGGAGCAGGTAAAATGTTAATGATGGTTAAGTTATCTGATTGATTGTGCATCCTCTCATTCATTGAATAGTCTGTATTTACCAGGGTTATTTTCATGGTTGGGCAAACAATGTTGTCAAGCAGTTTAAGTACCTATGGTGTGCATGAATCTGCAATGGATATAATGGAGGAAATAATATTTGATTATTTTTTTTAATTTTATTTTATTTTTAAATTTTACATAATTGTATTAGTTTTGCCAAATATCAAAATGAATCTGCCACAGGTATACATGTGTTCCCCATCCTGAACCCTCCTCCCTCCTCCCTCCCCATACCATCCCTCTGTGTCGTCCCAGTGCACCAGTCCCAAGCATCAAGTATCGTGCATCGAACCTGGACTGGCACCTCGTTTCATACATGATATTTTACATGTTTCAATGCCATTCTCCCAAATCTTCCAACCCTCTCCCTCTCCCACAGAGTCCATAAGACTGATCTATACATCAGTGTCTCTTTTGCTGTCTCGTACACAGGGTTATTGTTACCATCTTTCTAAATTCCATATATATGCGTTAGTATACTGTATTGGTGTTTTCTTTCTGGCTTACTTCACTCGGTATAATAGGCTCCAGTTTCATCCACCTCATTAGAACTGATTCAAATGTATTCTTTTTAATGGCTGAGTAATACTCCATTGTGTATATCTACCACTGCTTTCTTATCCATTCATCTGCTGATGGACATCTAGGTTGCTTCCATGTCCTGGCTATTATAAACAGTGCTGCGATGAACATTGGGGTACACGTGTCTCTTTCCCTTCTGGTTTCCTCAGTGTGTATGCCCAGCAGTGGGATTGCTGGATCATAAGGTAGTTCTATTTCCAGTTTTTTAAGGAATCTCCACACTGTTCTCCATAGTGGCTGTACTAGTTTGCATTCCCACCGACAGTGTAAGAGGGTTCCCTTTTCTCCACACCCTCTCCAGCATTTATTACTTGTAGACTTTTGGATCGCAGCCATTCTGACTGGTGTGAAATGGTACCTCATAGTGGTTTTGATTTGCATTTCTCTGATAATGAGTGATGTTGAGCATCTTTTCATGTGTTTGTGAGCCATCTGTATGTCTTCTTTGGAGAAATGTATATTTAGTTCTTTGGCCCATTTTTTGATTGGGTCATTTATTTTTCTGGAGTTGAGCTGTAGGAGTTGCTTGTATATTCTCGAGATTAGTTGTTTGTCAGATGCTTCATTTGCTATTATCTTCTCCCATTCTGAAGGCTGTCTTTTCACCTTGCTAATAGTTTCCTTTGATGTGCAGAAGCTTTTAAGGTTAATTAGGTCCCATTTGTTTATTTTTGTTTTTATTTTCAATATTCTGGGAGGTGGGTAATAGAGGATCCTGCTGTGATGTATGTCAGAGAGTGTTTTGCCTATGTTCTCCTCTAGGAATTTTATAGTTTCTGGTCTTACGTTTAGATCTTTAATCCATTTTGAGTTTATTTTTGTGTATAGTGTTAGAAAGTGTTCTAGTTTCATTCTTTTACAAGTGGTTGACCAGATTTCCCAGCACCACTTGGTAAAGAGACTGTCTTTAATCCATTGTATATTCTTACCTCCTTTGTCAAAGATAAGGTGTCCATATGTGCATGGATTTATCTCTGGGCTTTCTATTTTGTTCCATTGATCTATATTTCTTTGTGCCAGTACCATACTGTCTTGATAACTGTGGCTTTGTAGTAGAGCCTGAAGTCAGGTAGGTTGATTCCTCCAGTTCCATTCTTCTTTCTCAAGATCGCTTTGGCTATTCAAGGTTTTTTGTATTTCCATACAAATTGTGAAATTATTTGTTCTAGCTCTGTGATGAATACTGTTGGTAGCTTGATAGGGATTGCATTGAATCTATAAATTGCTTTGGGTAGTATACTCATTTTCACTATGTTGATTCTTCTGATCCATGAACACGGTATATTTCCCCCTCTATTAGTGACCTCTTTGATTTCTTTCACCAGTGTTTTATAGTTTTCTATATATAGGTCTTTAGTTTCTTTAGGTAGATATATTCCTAAGTATTTTATTCTTTCCGTTGCAATGGTGAATGGAATTGTCCTTAATTTCTCTTTCTGCTTTCTCATTATTAGTGTATAGGAATGCAAGGGATTTCTGTGTGTTGATTTTATATCCTGCAACTTTACTGTAGTCATTGATTAGTTCTAGTAATTTTCTGGTGGAGTCTTTAGGGTTTTCTATGTAGAGGATCATGTCATCTGCAAACAGTGAGAGCTTTACTTCTTCTTTTCCAATTTGGATTCCTTTTATTTCTTTTTCTGCTCTGATTGCTGTGGCCAAAACTTCCAAAACTATGTTTAATGTTGAATAGTAGTGGTGAAAGTGGTCACCCTTGTCTTGTTCCTGACTTTAGAGGAAATGCTTTCAATTTTTCACCATTGAGGATAATGTTTGCTGTGGGTTTGTCATATATGGCTTTTATTATGTTGAGGTATGTTCCTTCTATTCCTGCTTTATGGAGAGTTTTGATCATAAATGGATGTTGAATTTTCTCAAAGGCTTTCTCTGCATCTATTGAGATAATCATATGGTTTTTATTTTTCAATTTGTTAATGTGGTGTATTCCATTGATTGATTTGCGGGTATTGAAGAATCCTTGCATCCCTGGGATAAAGCCCACTTGGTCATGGTGTATGATCTTTTTAATGTGTTGTTGGATTCTGATTACTAGAATTTTGTTAAGGATTTTTTCATCTATGTTCATCAGTGATATTGGCCTGTAGTTTTCTTTTTTTGTGGGATCTTTGTCAGGTTTTGGTATTAGGGTGATGGTGGCCTCATAGAATGAGTTTGGAAGTTTACCATCCTCTGCAATTTTCTGGAAGAGTTTGAGCAGGATAGGTGTTAGCTCTTCTCTAAATTTTTGGTAGAATTCAGCTGTGAAGCCGTCTGGGCCTGGGCTTTTGTTTGCTGGAAGATTTTTGATTACAGTTTCAATTTCCGTGCTTGTGATGGGTCTGTTAAGATTTTATATTTCTTCCTGGTCGAGTTTTGGAAAGTTGTACTTTTCTAAGAATTTGTCCATTTCTTCCACGTTGTCCATTTTATTGGCATATAATTGTTGATAGTACTCTCTTATGATCCTTTGTATTTCTGTGTTGTCTGTTGTGATCTCTCCATTTTCATTTCTAATTTTATTGATTTGATTTTTCTCCCTTTGTTTCTTGATGAGTCTGGCTAATGGTTTGTCAATTTTATTTATCCTTTCAAAAAACCAGCTTTTGGTTTTGTTGATTTTTGCGATGATCTCTTTTGTTTCTTTTGCATTTATTTCTGCTCTAAGTTTTAAGATTTCTTTCCTTCTACTAACCCTGGGGTTCTTCATTTCTTCCTTTTCTAGTTGCTTTAGGTGTAGAGTTAGGTTATTTATTTGACTTTTTTCTTGTTTCTTGAGGTGTGCCTGTATTGCTATGAACTTTCCCCTTAGGACTGCTTTTACCGTGTCCCACAGGTTTTGGGTTGTTGTGTTTTCATTTTCATTCGTTTCTATGCAAATTTTGATTTCTTTTTTGATTTCTTCTGTGATTTGTTGGTTATTCAGCAGCGTGTTGTTCAGCCTCCATATGTTGGAATTTTTAATAGTTTTTCTCCTGTAATTGAGATCTAATCTTACTGCATTGTGGTCAGAAAAGATGCATGGGATGATTTCTTTTTTTTTTTTTTTTTTGAATTTACCAAGGCTAGCTTTATGGCCCAGGATGTGATCTATCCTGGAGAAGGTTCCATGTGCGCTTGAGAAAAAGGTGAAATTCATTGTTTTGGGATGAAATGTCCTATAGAAATGTCCTATAGAAATTCATTGTTTTGGAATGAAATGACCTATATCTATAGGTCAATTAGGTCTAACTGGTCTATTGTATCGTTTAAAGTTTGTGTTTCCTTGTTAATTTTCTGTTTAGTTGATCTATCCATAGGTGTGAGTGGGGTATTAAAGTCTCCCACTATTATAGTGTTATTGTTAATTTCCCCTTTCATACTTGTTAGTATTTGTCTTACATACTGCGGTGCTCCCGTGTTGGGTGCATATATATTTATAATTGTTATATCTTCTTCTTGGATTGATCCTTTGATCATTATGTAGTGACCTTCTTTGTCTCTTTTCACAGCCTTTGTTTTAAAGTCTATTTTATCTGATATGAGTATTGCTACTCCTGCTTTCTTTTGGTCCCTATTTGCATGGAAAATCTTTTTCCAGCCCTTCACTTTCAGTCTGTATGTGTCCCTGTTTTGAGGTGGGTCTCTTGTAGACAACATATGTAGGGGTCTTGTTTTGTATCCATTCAGCCAGTCTTTGTCTTTTGGTTGGGGCGTTCAACCCATTTGCGTTTAAGGTAATTACTGATAAGTATGATCCCGTTGCCATTTACTTTATTGTTTTGGGTTCGATTTTATACACCATTTTTGTGTTTCCTGTCTAGAGAATATCCTTTAGTATTTGTTGGAGAGCTGGTTTAGTGGTGCAGAATTCTCTCAGCTTTTGCTTGTCTGAAAAGCTTTTGATTTCTCCTTCATACTTGAATGAGATCCTTGCTGGGTACAATAATCTGGGCTGTAGGTTATTTTCTTTCATCATTTAAGTATGTCTTGCCATTCCCTCCTGGCCTGAAGAGTTTCTATTGAAAGATCAGCTGTTATCCTTATGGGTATTCCCTTGTGTGTTATTTGTTGTTCTTCCCTTGCTGCTTTTAATATTTGTTCTTTGTGTTTGATCTTTGTTAATTTGATCAATATGTGTCTTGGGGTGTTTCGCCTTGGGTTTATCCTGTTTGGGACTCTCTGGGTTTCTTGGACTTAGGTGATTATTTCCTTCCCCATTTTAGGGAAGTTTTCAACTATTATCTCCTCAAGTATTTTCTCACGGTCTTTCTTTTTGTCTTCTTCTTCTGGGACCCCTATGATTCAAATGTTGTAGCGTTTAATATTGTCCTGGAGGTCTCTGAGATTGTCCTAATTTCTTTTAATTCGTTTTTCTTTTATCCTCTCTGATTCATTTACTTCTACCATTCTATCTTCTAATTCACTAATCCTATCTTCTGCCTCTGTTTTTCTACTATTTGTTGCCTCCAGAGTGTTTTTGATCTCACTTATTGCATTATTCATTATATATTGACTCTTTTTGATTTCTTCTAAGTCCTTGTTAAACCTTTCTTGCATCTTCTCAATCCTTGCCTCCAGGCTATTTATCTGTGATTCCATTTTAATTTCAAGATTTTGGATCAATTTCACTATCATATTCAGAATTCTTTATCAGGTAGATTCCCTATCTCTTTCTCTTTTGTTTGCTTTGGTGGGCATTTATCCTGTTCCTTTATCTGCTGGCTATTCCTCTGTCTCTTCATCTTGTTTAAATTGCTGAGTTTGGGGTGTCCTTTCTGTATTCTGGCATTTTGCGGAGTTCTCTTTATTGTGGCGTTTCCTCGCTGTGTGTGGGTTTGTACAGGTGGCTTGTCAAGGTTTCCTGGTTACGGAAGCTTGTGTCGATGTTCTGGTGGATGGAGCTGTATTTCTTCTCTCTGGAGTGTAATGAAATGTCCAGTAATGTGTTATGAGATGTCTATGGTTTTGGGGTGACTTTGGGCAGCCTGTATCTTGAAGCTCAGGGCTGTGTTCCTTTGTTGCTGGAGAATTTGCTTGGTATGTCTTGCCCTGGAACTTGTTGGCCCTTGTGTGGTGCTTGGTTTCAGTGTCGGTATGGAGGCATTTGATGAGCTCCTGTCAATTAATGTTCCTTGGAGTGAGGAGTTCCCTGGAGTCAGGGTTTGGACTTAAGTCTCCTACTTCCAGTTATCAGTCTTATTTTTATAGTAGTTTCAAAACTTCTCCTTCTATACAGCACCATTGATAAAATATCTACGTTAAAGATGAGAAGTTTCTCTACTGTGAGGGTCACTCAGAGAGGTTCACAGCGTTACATGGAGAAGAGAAGTGGGAGGAGGGAGTTAGAGGTGACCCAAATGAGATGAGGTGGAATCAATAGTGGAGAGAGTGGGCTAGCCAGTAGTCACTTCCTTATGTGCACTCCACAACTGGACCGCTCAGAGATGTTCACGGAGTTATACAGAGAAGAGAAGAAGGAGGAAGGAGACAGAGGTGACCAGAAGGATAAAAGGGGGAAATGAAAAGGAGGGAGACAGATCCAGCCAGTCATCAGTTCCCTAAGTGTTCTCCACCGTCTGGAACACAGAAATTCACAGAGTTGGGTAGAGTAGAGAGCAGTTAGGGAGGAGATACAGGCGACCTGGTGGAGAAAATGGAGAGTCCAAAGGGAGAGGGAGCAGGCAAGCCAGTAATCTCACTCCCTAGTGAAAAATGGGTCCTGAAGATTGGGTTCTTAAAGGTACAAAATTGGTAACAAATACATAAAAGCAAAAATTAAAAATCTAGAGTAGAGTTTGGAATTTCAAAAATACGATGTTAATGAAAAGAAGAAGGAAAAGAGAGAAAAAACGAACAAAGAAAAACAAACAAGGTCACGAAAATTATAAAGAAACTACAGGTACAAAATTGATAACTAATACCAAAAAGCAAAAATTAAAAATCTAAAGTAGAGTTTGGAATTTCAAAAATACAATGTTAAAAAAAAAGAAGAAGAAAAATAAAGAGAGAAAACAAACAAACCAACAAAAACAATGTCGTGAAAATTATAAAGAAAATACAGGTACAAAATTGATATCAAATACCAAAAAGCAAAAATTAAAAATCTTGAGTAGAGTTTGGAATTGCAGATATACGATGTTATATAAAAGAAGAAGAGAAAGAAATAGAGGGGAAAAAAGGAAAAAAAAGTCACAGAAATTATAAAAAAAACTATAGGTACAAAATTGATAACATATACCAAAAGGCTAAAATTAAAAATCTAGAGTAGAGTTTGGAATTTCAAAAATACAATGTTAAAGAAAAGAAGAAAAAGAAAAAAAAAAAAAACACGGTCAAAAAATTATAAAATATATATATGAAGTTTGCTGAAGAAGAAAAAAAATAGGGTCTTTTTTTTTTTTTTTTGCAAGGTAATAGGTTATAAAAGTGAAAATTAAAGGACAATAGAGGACTTAAAATTTTTTTAAAAAAAAAATTAAAAAAAAAAAGTAAAGAAAGATTGATCATTAAAATAGTAAAAATATATCTAGGTCTTTCTCTGGTTTTGTTGTGAGTATTGTGGGTTCAGTTCATTTTTGGCTAGTTCCTTGGTCCGACTTATATTTCTCAAGATCTATAGGCCCCTTCCTATGTAGTCCGTAGTAACCACAGGGTTTTAATCTATGGCCTGTAGCTTCCAAGGCGTTTCCCTCTGTTATAGCTTCTTCTGTTTGCTGGTCTCTTCAGTGTCTGGTTTCTGCCCTGACACAAAGGGGACGGTGGAGGACACTTTTTTTTTTTTTTTAGGCTCACTTGTTCAGTCGCACTGTGGGGAGGGAGGGAGGGATGCTGCAAACAGATAACACTGGCGTGCACTCACAGTGCCTCAGCCACACTGGGTCTGCCCCCACTCATGGCGTGTGTAGCCTCCCTGCCCACACTGCTCAGGCTCTAGATTGTTACGCAGGGAACAATCAGAGGCCGGCCCTGGGCTGAGCTCCCAGGTCCAAGCCGCTCAGGTTCAGGCACTCAGGTAGTCCTCAGAGGCGCAGACTCGGTTGGGCCTGCATTTTGTGCTCTTCCCAGGTCCGAGCAGCTCAGGTAATGAGGTGTTTGGCGAGCGCCAATGCTGCGACTTATCGCCTCCCCGCCCCTCGGTTATCTGGGTGTAAAACCAGCGCACCTTCTCAGGCAGATGTTGACCGTCCAGACCCCCAAGAAGATTTAGTTAGCAAAGAAGCCTGCTTACAGTTTTATAGATAGTGTCTCTCTGGGGCTGCGATTGCCCCCTTCCGGCTCTGGCTGCCTATCACTGGAGGGGGAAGGTCTGCAGCCGGCTATCTCTGTTCAGTCCTTTGTTCCGTGCGCGGGCCTGGCGATGTCTTAGGTTAGGGCTGGCTTTTCGCGTGGTAGATATCCCACAGTCTGGTTTGCTAGCCCAAATTATTTTGCTCAGGTAGCACTCAGGACATTCGGGCCAGATTCTTACTCTAAGTAACGCAGCCCGCGCCGCGCTTCCCTGCCCAGCCCCGCTTGCTAATGGCTTGTGCAGGTGTCTGCGCTGCTTCTCCGCTGGGGGAGTTACCCTAAGGCTCGCAATCTGCGATTTTTAATTGTTTATTTTTTTTTTTCTCCCTGTTATGTTGCCCTCTGTGCTTCCAAAGCTCGGCACAGATTCAGCAGTGAGAAGGTTTCCTGGTGTTTGGAAACTTCTCTCTTTTTAAGACTCCCTTCCCAGGATGGAACTCCGTCCCTCCCTCTTTTGTCTCTTTTTTGGTCTTTTATATTTTTTCCTACCTCCTTTCGAAGAGTTGGGTTGCTTTTCTGGGTGCCTGATGTCCTCTGCTGACATTCAGAAGTTGTTTTGTGGAATTTACTCGACTTTTAAATGCTCTTTTGATGAATTTGTGGCAGAGAAAGTGTTCTCCCCATCCTACTCCTCCACCATCTTGGCTCCTCCCCCATATTTGATTATTAAATAAGTGTAAAAATTGATCCTGCTCATTGGGGACAAAGAATCTCTCCAAGGAGAGACAAAATGACACCTCATGTGAAATGTAAACAATTATAAACATTTTAGAAAATACGGAATATTATGTTGTAATCCAAAGATGGTCATGGTAATTGCAACCCACTGTATGAGGGAATGGAAAAGAATTTTTTAATCTAACTGGGCTTCCTGAATGTCCAGTGGTTGGAAATAAATTTTAATATATTTGCAGTGAAAGACTGGGGGGGGGGTGGAATTTCAGATGGGTGTATGCTGTATACAGCAGTGCAGAGGCATTGATAAGAAATAGTAGGTGGATGAAAGAGGGAAGGCTTAATGAATTGGCATAGAGATTGAGTTGGAGGTTGGTGTCTGTGACACTGTTTGTTGAAAATATTTTTTCCACTAGTCATCCTGGCATCCTGGTCAAAAATCAGTTGACTCAAAATTGAGATTACACGAATAAACCCTCACATTTTATTTCAGTAATCTTTATCAGTCTTTTGCCAGTATCACATCATATAGTGGTCTTAATTTTTGTAGTTACTTTTGCAATGGAGAAGTCCTCTAACTTTGCTGTTGCTTCTGAAGATTGTTTGGCTTTAGGGGGCCCCTTAAATTTCCATGTGAATATTAGGATAAACTTGTGAATTTATGCCAAGAAGGCAGTAGTGATTTTGATAGGAATTGCCTAGTTTTAGCTAGCCTGTACCTCTAGACTGTGAACTTCACGTGTGTTTCTCAGTGCTTTTCTCCCTCCTTAGATGGAGCAGAATATGTGGAGTGGGCCAGAGTTGAGAATTTCACTTCTCCCACATAGAATGCTAGGCCTTATTGGATGGGATATTTCTCTTCTCTCAGGTCAGTTAGGATATGATAAAACCCCAGCAGGTGAGGCTCTGGTAACCAGTTTCTCTTGAGGACAGGCTTTCTTAAGAAGACTTCACTTGGCTACTCATTGCTTGCAAAATCTTTCTTCTTCCTTCACATTCAAAATATTTGTGTATTTGGGTCTAAAATGAGTTTCTTGTAGACAATGTACATTTTTTTTCTAATTTGAGAAATCATAAACATATAACATATTAGTTTCAAATGTTCAATGTAATGATTAAATATGTGCATATATCATAAAATGATCACTGCAATAAATCTAGTTAATATCCATTACAATTATAATAGCAATTTTTTTATTATGATGAGAACTTTTTTTTAAATTTTATTTTATTTTTAAACTTTACATAATTGTATTAGTTTTGCCAAATATCAAAATGAATCCGCCACAGGTATACATGTGTTCCCCATCCTGAACCCTCCTCCCTCCTCCCTCCCCATTCCATCCCTCTGGGTCCTCCCAGTGCACCAGCCCCAAGCATCCAGTATTGTGCATCGAACCTGGACTGGCTTTTAAGACTTACTCTGAGCAACTTTCAAATATACAATACATATGAACTATAGTCATCATCCTCAGGACTTATTTGGACTTCCCTGGTGGGTGGCTCAGATGGTAAAGAATCTGCCTGCAATGCAGGAGACCCAGATTCAATCCCTGAGTCAAGAAGATCCCCTGGAGAAGGACATAGTAACCCACTGTAGTATTCTTGGGACACAACTGAAGCAACTCAGGGGGTAGTCCTAAGATGGAAGAGGAATAGGATGGGGAGACACTTTCTCCCCTACAAATTCATCAAAAAATCATTTGAACACTGAACAAATTCCACAGAATAACTTCTGAACACTGGCAGAAGACACCAGGTACCCAGAAAGACAGCCCACAGTCTTTGAAAGAAGGTAGGAAAAAAATATAAAAGATAAAAAGAGAGACAAAAGAGTTAGGGATGAAGACCCATCCCGGGGAGGGAGTCTTGAAGGAGGAGAAGTTTCCAAACACCAGGAAACCCTCTCACCAGTGGGTCTGTGGGGAGTTTTGGAATTTCAGAGGGAAACATAACCGGGAGGGAAAAAAAAAAAAAAAACACCCACAGATTACACGCCTAACCTCAACTCCCAGTGGAGAAGTAGCCCAGATGCTCTTGTCCACCAGGAGCCACAGGGGGCTGAACAGGGAGGCGCAGTCTGCATGCTTAGGGTAAGGACAAGGCCTGAATGCCCTGAAGACAATCTGAAGGAGCTAACGTGAGATAGCAACACAAACTATAGAATAGCCAGAGAGGGGAAAGAGGGGGAGAGAGAGAGAGAGAGAGAGAGAGAGAGAGAGAGAACTTTCCTGCAAAAAGCTTTAAGGCACAACCTGGCCCACCCACAGAAAAAGGATTGACCAAATGCCAGAGGAGAGCTAGCCAGCTGTGGACTGGCCCCTGCCCCCACCAGAGGCAGAGAGGCAGACAGGCGATAGCCAGAGCCAGAAGGCGAGGGGACAATCTCAGCCCCAGAGAGGGCATCCTCAACCAAACTGTGAGCGGGCTCCCAGTTGCTAACCAAGTCTTCCTGGGATACTGGATGGTTGACACCCACCAAGAGGATCACGGTCAGAGATCAGCCCACCAGAGACGACACACATCACACCTGGGACAGCACTCCTGATGCGCACACAGAAAACTGAGGGGCTGGGACCAGGGAGGTGATAAGACACACCACCCACCTGGGGAGACTGCACTTGCCAAGCACCTGGTCGCCTGAGCTGCTCGGACTTGGGAAGGGCACAAAATGCAGGCCCAACCGAGTCTGTGCCTCTGTGGAGTACCCAAGAACCTGAACCTGAGTGTGTTAAACCTGGGAAAGGCACACAACCCAGGGCCCGCTTTGGACAGTTCCCCTGCAGAGCAACCTGGAGCCTGAGCAGTGTAGACCAGGAAAGCACACACACTGTGAGTGGGGGCAAACCCAGTGTGGCCCAGACACTGCAAGCACTCCCCACACACGCCAGTGATACTTGTTTGCAGTGTTCCTCCCTCCCCACACCACAACTGAACAAATGAGCCTAAATAAATGACCACCTTCTCTCCCCTGTGTCATGGCAGAAATTAGACACTGAAGAGACTTGCAAACAGAGGAAGCCAAAATAAACAAAGAAGAGGGAACTGCTTTGGAAGTGCCTGGTGAAACAGATTAAAACCCTATAGTTAGCACTGGCTACATTGGAAGGGGCCTATAGACCTTGAGAAGAAGTATAAGCTGGAACAAGGAACTATCTGATACTGAACTGACCCCACACTGCCCCAAATTGCTAGATATATTTTACTGTTATCATTTTTTAATTTTTTAAAAAATTTTATTTTTAAGTTCTTTATTACTCCTTTAATTTTCATTTTTATAACCTACTATTATCTGCAAAAAAGACCCCTATTTTTAAAGCAGTTTCATATATATATATTATAATTTTTGTGATTTTTTTTAATACTGTATTTTTGAGAGTCTAACCTCTACTCTAGATCTTTAATCTTTAATTTTGGTATTTGTTTTCAATTTTGTACCTTTAAGAATCCAATCTTCAGTACCAATTTTTACTTAGGAGTGTGATTACTGGCTTGATTGCTTTCTCCCCTTTTGACTCTCCTTTTTCTCCCCTAGGTCACCTCTATCTCCTCCCTCCCACTTCTCTTTTCTACTTAACTCTGTGAATCTCTTTGGTTGTTCTGGGCTGTGAAGAACACTTAGGGAACTGATTACTGACTAGATCTGTTTCTCTCCTTTTGACTCCCCCTCTTCTCCTCCTGGTCACCACTATCTCCTTCTTCCCTACTCTCTTCCCTATGTAATTCTGTGAACCCCTCTGAGTGTTCCAGACTGTGGAGAGCACATAGGGAATCAATTACTGGCCAGGTTGCTTTCTCCTCTTTAGACTCCCCCTCTTCTCCTCCTGGTCACCTGTTTCCCTCCTCCCTCTTCTCTTCTCCATGTAGCCCTGCGAACCTCTCTGGGTATCCCTCACTGTGGAGAATCCTTTCTCCATTAACCTAGATGTTTTATCATCAGTGTGATACAGATGGAGAAGTCTTGAGGCTACTGTAAGAATAAGACTGAAAGCCAGAGGCAGGAGGCTTATATCCAAAACTTGAGGCCACCAGAAAATTCCTGACTCTAGGGAACATTAATCAACAAAGCTCGTCCAAAAGCCTCCATACCTACACTGAAATCAAGCTCCACCCAAGGGCCAACAAATTCTAGAGATAGACATACCAAACTAATTCCCCAGCAATGCAGCAATATAACCCTGAACATTAAAATACAGATGGCCAAAAGTCACACCAAACCTATAGACACCTCAGAACTCACTACTGGACACTTCATTGCACTCCAGAGAGAAGAGATCCAGCTCCACCCACCAGTACACTGACGCAACCTTACCTAACCAGGAAACCTTGACAAGCCACTCGTCCAACCCCAACCACAGGGAGGAACCTCCACAATAAAGAGCAGCCATAAACTTCCAGCATACAGAAAGGCCACCCCAAACACAGCAATCTAAACAAGATGAAAAGGCATAGAAATATTCAGCAGGTAAAGGAACATGATAAATGCCCACCAAGCCAAACAAAACAGGAGGAGACAGGGAGTCTACCTAGAAACAAATTCAGAATAATAATAGTAAATATGATCCAAAATCTTGAAAACAAAATGGAGTTACAGGTAAATAGTCTGGAGACAAGGATTGAGAAGATGCAAGAAATGTTTAACAAGACCTATAAGAAATAAAAAAAGAGTCAATCAATAATGCATAATGCAATAACTGAGATCAAAAGCACTCTGGAGGGAACCAACAGTAGAATAACTGAGGCAGAAGATAGGATAAGTGAGGCGGAAGATAGAATGGTGGAAATAAATGAATCGGAGAGAAAAAAAGAAAAAAAGAATTAAAAGAAATGAACAACCTTAGAGACCTCTGGGACAATGTCAAATGCCCAAACATTCGAATCATAGGAGTCCCAGAAGAAAACAAAAAGAAAGGCCACAAGAAAATACTTGAGGAGATAATAGTTGAAAACTTCCCTAAAATGGGGAAGGAAATAGCCACGCAAGTCCAAGAAACCCAGAGAGTCCCAAACAGGATAAACCCAAGGCAAAACACCCCAAGACACATATTAATCAAATTAACAAAGATCAAACACAGAGAAAAAATATTAAAAGCAGCAAGGGAAAAGCAACAAATAACACACAAGGGGATTCCCATAAGGATAACAGCTGAGCTTTCAATAGAAACTCTTCAGGCCAAGAGGGAATGGCAGGACATACTTAAAGTGATGAAAGAGAAAAACCGACAGCCCAGATTACTGTACCCAGCAAGGATCTCATTCAAATATGAAGGAGAAATCAAAAGCTTTACAGACAAGCAAAAGCTGAGAGAATTCAGCACCACCAAACCAGCTCTTCAACAAATGCTAAAGGATCTTCTCTAAACAGGAAACAGAGAAAAGGTGTATAAACTCGAACCCCAAACAGCAAAGTGAATGGCAATGGGATCATACTTATCAATAATTACCTTAAATGTAAATGGGTTGAATGCCTCAACCAAAAGACTGGCTGGATGGATACAAAAATAAGGCCCCTATGTATGCTGCCTACAAGAGACCCACTTCAAAACAAGGGACACATACTGACTGAAAGTGAAGGGCTGGAAAAAGATATTTCATGCAAATGGAGACCCAAAGAAAGCAAAAGTAGCAATACTCATATCAGATAAAATAGACTTTAAAACAAAGGCTGTGAAAAGAGACAAAGAAGGACACTACATAATGATCAAAAGATCAATCCAAGAAGAAGATATAACAATTATAAATATATATGCACCCAACATAGGAGCACCACAATATGTAAGACAAATGGTAACAGGTACGAAAGGGGAAATTAACAGTAACACAATAATAGTGGGAGACTTTACTGCCCCACTCACACCTATGGATAGATCAACTAAACAGAAAATTAGCAAGGAAACACAAACTTTAAATGATACAATGGACCAGTTAGACCTAATTGATATCTATAGGACATTTCATCCCAAAACAATGAATTTCACCTTTTTCTCAAGTGCACTCGGAACCTTCTCCAGGATAGATCACATCCTGGGCCATAAATCTAGCCTTGGTAAATTCAAAAAAATTGAAATAATTCCAAGCATTTTTCTGATCACAATGTGCTAAGATTAGATGTCAATTACAGGAAAAGAAACTATTAAAAATACAAACATATGGAGGCTGTACAACGTGCTTCTGGATAGCCAACAAATCACAGAAGAAATCAAAAAAGAAATCAAAATATGCATAGAAACGAATGAAAATGAAAACATAGCAACCCCAAACCTAAGGGATTCAGTAAAAGCAGTGCTAAAGGGAAGGTTCACGAAATACATGCTTACCTCAAGAAACAAGAGAAAAGTCAAAAAAATAACCTAACTCTACAACTAAAGCAACTAGAAAAGGAAGAAATGAAGAACCCCAGGGTTAGTAGAAGGAAAGAAGTCATAAAAATTAGGACAGAAATAAATGCAAAAGAAACAAAGGAGACCATAGCAAAAATCAACAAAACTTAAAGCTGGTTCTTTGAGAAAATAAGTAAAATAAACAAATCATTCCATTCAGTTTAGTTCAGTTGCTCAGTTGTGTCCGACTCTTTGCAACCCCATGGATTGCAGCACGCCAGGCCTCCCTGTCCATCACCAATTCCCAGAGTTTACCCAAATCATGTCCATTAGATTCTTTGATGCCACCCACCATCTCATCCTCTGTCATCCCATTCTCCTCCAGCCTTCAATCTTTCCCAGCATCAGAGCCTTTTCCAGGGAATCAGTTTTTCACATCAGGTGGCCAAAGTATTGGAGTTTCAGCTTCAATAAGAGTCCTTCCATTGAACACTCAGGACTTATCTCCTTTAGGATGGACTGGTTTGATCTCTTGCAGTCCAAGGGACTCTCAAGAGTCTTCTCCAACACCACAGTTCAAAAGCATCCATTCTTCGGCGCTCAGCTTTCTTAGTCCAATTCTCATATAGTCTAATAGTCCAATTCTCACATCCATACATGAATACTGGAAAAACCATAGCCTTTACTACATGAACCTTTGTTGGCAAAGTTATGTCTCTGCTTTTTAATATGCTGTCTAGTTTGGTCATAACTTTCCTTCCAAGGAGTAAGCATCTTTTAATTTCACAATCTCAATCTGCAGTGATTTTGGAGCCCCCCAAAATAAAGTCAGCCACTGTTTCCGTGGTTTCCCCATCTATTTGACATGAAGTGATGGGACCAGATGCCATGATCTTAGTTTTCTGAGTGCTGAGCTTTAAGCCAACTTTTTCACGCTCCTCTTTCACCTTCATCAAGAGGCTCTTTAGTTCTTCTTCACTTTCTGCCATAAGAGTGGTGTCATCTGCATATCTGAGGTTATTGATATTTCTCCCAGCATCTTTATTTCAGCTTGCACTTCATTCAGTCCAGCATTTCTCATGATGTACTCTGCATATAAGTTAAATAAGCAGGGCCACAATTCACAGCCTTGATGTACTCTTTTCCTGATTTGGAACCAGTCTATTGTTCCATGTCCAGTTCTAACTGGTTCTTCCTGACTTGCATACAGATTTGTCAAGAGGCAGGTCAGGTGGTCTGGTATTCCCATCTCTTTCAGAATTTTCCACAGATTGTTGTGATCTACATAGTCAAAGGCTTTGGTATATTCTATAAAGCAGACATAGATGATTTTCTGGAACTCTCTTGCTTTTTTGATGATCCAACTGATGTTGGCAATTTGATCTCTAGCTCCTCTGCCTTTTCTAAATCTAGCTTGAACATCTGGAAGTTCACAGTTCACGTACTGTTGAAGCCTGGCTTGGAGAATTTTGAGGATCACTTTCCTGCTGCTGCTGCTAAGTCACTTCAGTCATGTCCGACTCTGTGTGACCCCATAGACAGCAGCCCACCATGCTCCCCCATCCCTGGGATTCTCCAGGCAAGGACACTGGAGTGGGTTGCCATTTTCTTCTCCAATGCATTAAAGTGAAAAATGAAAGTGAAGTCGCCCAGTCGTTTTTGACTCAGAGACTCCATGGACTGCAGCCTACCAGGCTCCTCTATCCATGGGATTTTCCAGGCAAGAGTATTGGAGTGGGTTGCCATTGCCTTCTCCAATTACTTTCCTAGTGTGGGACATGAGTGTATTTGTGCAGTAGTGTGAATATTCTTTGGCATTGCCTTTCTTTGGGATTGGAATGAAAACTGACATTTTCCAGTCCTTTGGCCACTGCTGAGTTTTCCAAATTTACCTGCATGTTGGGTGCAGCACTTTCACAGCATCATCTTTTAGGATTTGAAATAGCTCAACTGGGATTCCATCACATCCAGTAGCTTTGTTCATAGTGGTGCTTCCTAAGGCCCACTTCACTTCACATTCCAGGATGTCTGGCTCTAGGTAAATGATCACCATCATGATTATCTGGGTCATGAAGATCTTTTTGTATTGTTCTTCTGTGTATTCTTGCCACGTCTTCTTCATTTCTTCTGCTTCTGTTAGGTCCATACCATTTCTGTCCTTTATTGTGCCTATCTTTGCAAGAAATGTTCCCATGATATCTCTATTATTTTTTTTTTGAGTTTTTTAAGGAATATACATAGCAGAAATAGCTCTGTATTGATACACACAAATCTTCTTTTTAAATTTTGTATGGAAGATCCCCTGGAGAAGGGACTGACTACCCACTCCAGTATTCTTGTCTGGAGAATTCCATGGACAGAGGAGCCTAATGGGCTATGGTCCATGGATTGCAAAGAGTCAGACGCTACTCAGTGATTAACATTTTCACATAGTACTATGCACATAGAACAACTCAACATTTTATTTACAAATGTAGTAGCCAATACAGATGTTACAGAGTATGAAGAAGAGAAGGTATATTTCTGCAGTGAAACTGCACAATGAATGAGGAGAGGTTAGAGCAGGCACTCTCAGAAAAGATGATGGGAAGCAGATGAACTATGCCACAGATGAGAGGGAGTTGAAGACAGCATCACTGAAGAAGCCAGATGATCTAACATTCTTCACACAGGAATGAAACAGAGCTGGTAAGAAGGCGGCACAGAACATAACCCATTGACAACTGGGGAGTGTCAATGTCCTTTGGATCAACCACAGTGAGTGAAGTGAAATGAAGTCGCTCAGTCGTGTCCAACTCTTTGTGACCCCATGGATTGCAGCCTACCATGCTCCTCCGTCTGTGGGATTCTCCAGGCAAGAATACTGGAGTGGGTTGCCATTTCCTTCTCCAGGAGATTTTCCCAACACAGGGATCAAACCCGGGTCTCCCACATTGCAGGCAGACACTTTACCAGGGAAGCTCAGATTTCAACCACAGATTTCAAGGTAAATTTTTGTAAAATTGTGGTCAGGAATAAAAAGAGCTCCATGCAGGCCAGGCCCTCATCGACATTTTAGGAATCAGTGAACTAAAATGGACCTAATGGTGAATTTAATTCAGATGACCATTATATCTACTACTGCAGGCAAGAATCCCTTAGAAGAATTGGAGTAGCCCTCACAGTCATTCCCAATAGTGAGATGTTAACCTCCTCTCTCTTTCAGATCAGAAATGAAATAAAGATGAAAAAGAGATATTAATCCAGAGAGCAGGATAATATATATAGTAATCACAATTAGCCAGAGACAGATTTTTCAAAATGATATTAAAATTAGGAAGGTTGCTACATATAAGCATATCAAAATGATAAAATAATTGTATTTTCATATTCCAGATAAAAAATGGAAGAGTCATTAAAAATTATAACAACAACAATAACCACCTTTGGAAAACTAAAGACAAAAAAAAAAAAAAAGCAAAACAATGCCTGAAAAATTATTGAAAAAAGTTAAAGAAAGCCCTTTAAAATAGGGAGACTATATCACATTCATTAATTGAAAGATTCAATCTGTCACGATGTTGTGTGTGTGTGTGTGTGTGAGTCAGTTGTGTCCAACTCTTTATGACTCGTGGACCGTAGCCTGCCAGGCTCCTCTATCCATGGGATTCTCCAGGCAAGAATACTGGAGTGAGTTGTCATTCCTTTTTCCTGTCTCATGGATCCAATCTAGGTCTCCCACATTGTGGGCAGATTCTTTACCGGCTGAGCCACCAGGGAATCCCTTAATGATATTAAATCTTTCCAAATTTATGTAAAATGGCACCAGGTTAAAAAGTACAGCATAGTGTTTTGACAAATTGATACTAACATTCATTTGGAAATGTGGACAGCAATGGTTAACCAAACAATATAAAAGAAACAGAAAAAAATGTGGAAGTCTTGCACTACTACCTGCCAAAATCTGTTATAAAGCTTTACAGATTAAACTGGAAACAACACACAACCCATCAAGCCACCACACACGTGATTATTTTTACTTCTCTCACCTTGTGTTCATCAATGTTTGTACCCATATTTTGTAAATAAGAACTTCAAGACCAGTGAGGTTACTATAATAGAAAGCAATCTTACCTTGGGGATGAGGTAGTTTCTGAATTTAATGTCATGGGTCGCTGCATGGGGCAGGTTGGTGGAGATACCAAGTCAATATATCTCTGGATCTCGTGGACCACAGCATCCACGTAGGGCACGTGGCTTCTGTCCTGCATGCAGGGGCTCTGGTGTCTGCCAATCATATGGTCAGTCTCTTCCTGGAACCTAGCTGATAAGAGGTAAATAAGAATGATGGAGAAAGAGGAAAATGCACACCACATTTCCATACCAATTCAAATATATGAGGCATTATGAAGCTGTCCCAACATCATATACACATAAACTGTATGTCCAGAAATGCATCTAAATATAGAGAGATAATGGCCATAATACACATATAAGTCTCTTACAAACAAAGCTTAAGACACATCTATACATACCTCTATATTAGCATATGTGATAAAACAAAGAGAAATGATTAAATGTTTCAAATATAAACAACATAAAGTCAAGAAATTATAGTCCTTGAAGAAAAAAACAAGAATTAAATATTAATTTTATATTAAAATAATATCGATTAAAAAGTTAAATTATAATATATCTGTTTTGTCTTGTGTATTGTGTGTGTGCAGTTTGCAATGGTACTCACTTCATCCTCCAATTGCCAAATGCCACCACTTTCAGCATTTTAGCAGTTTCTTTTAGAAATTCATGTCCTGTTTCTAAATAATGATTCTCTGTCTCTATTTATTATTTACCAATTTTTATAAACTATCTGATTTATTGGTATGAGAGTAGAGAATTTATATCTCCATCCCCACCTCATACAAAATATACACAAACAAATCCCTTTAGTCCAATTCCCCAATATATTTACACCACGAATTTTGACTGCTAGAATATTCATTTTAACATTATTCTGACTAAATAAACAATGCCCCCAGTAAAACAATTATGATTATGCTTCATATTTGGTACTTTCTTGGACCTAACCAATCCATAATATCTGTATTTTGAATAATACTCTGTATTTTGATTTAGGATTATTTCCAAAGATGTTTCAAACTCCGAATAATAAGTACCCTATTATTTATAAGCCACAAATATACTTCATCACCTCTCCTTTGCTCTTGGTGTATCCCCTCATCACTGCTTTATCCATCTAATTCATTTAGAAGAAGATATTTTCCAGGCCTTCTCTCTAGCAACAGTACTGACAATTTCGTTCTCTTTCACGAGGTTTCCAAATTCCTGGAGCCCATGACTTCCTCTGACATGATTTCAGGCATTTGGATGAGAAAAGGAAGAGTGAATAAAAGTTTTGTCAAACATACAGGTCTAAAAATATCCTTTAAAAAATAAATACCCAGTTTGATAGTTGTTCTTAAATATGATGCTGTTGTGAACTCTGATCTTTTATCTATGATTTGCTACATCTCTTTGAAAGTTTTTGTGATTTTCTCTTTTATCCTGGTGTTCTGATATCTCACAATCCAGTGAACTGGGGTGGATGTTTTTATTTCGTTCACTCTGTTAGACATGTTGAGAGAATTTTCTGTCTACATGGCAAAACTAGGAAGACTTTTCTCCAGAGTCTTCACTCTCTGGAGTTTTCCTCTGGCTGCTGAATTTCAAGAAGCAGGATGGAGAAAGGAACTAAGAATCTCTGAATTTAAGAAGAGGATTCTTCCCTAACCTTTCCTCTACGCTGTGACCTCAGTCTTTTCTCCTGTCTCTGCCAGTGTCCTGAGTGCCTCTTAGATTCCCTTTCTCTATACAGCAAACCTCTCTCATCCTATTAGAGAAATAAAGTTAACTGATGAAAGGAGTTATCAAAAAGTCATGGCTGGGAGAGCTACCTTTATCAGACTATGTCTCCCTCTATCATTTTTGAAATGAAGTACTTCCAAATATAGAACCTTACAGGATTCTAAGAATGTAAATGACTTCTCATTATACAGCCTCCTATTATGACATTTAGGCTATTAACTTCAT
Organism: Bubalus bubalis; assembly: GCF_019923935.1. Taxonomy (NCBI): domain Eukaryota; kingdom Metazoa; phylum Chordata; class Mammalia; order Artiodactyla; family Bovidae; genus Bubalus; species Bubalus bubalis. The sequence goes on from NC_059179.1 coordinate 16,531,003, forward strand.
CCTCTCTACTGACTTCATTATCACCTCTCAATATGCTCTCTGTGTTTCAGAAATTTGTTGAATATTTGTTAGCTGCTTCCAGACATCCTCTTCTCCAACTTTAAAAGGCTAATTCTCATATGTTATTGGTTATAATCATTTTAGTGGTATTCTGACACTAAACAAGACTAAATGTATTTCTAAACAGCTATGCATAACCACAAGCCTTTAAAAGTTAATTTCTAACAAAAAGTTCTTTATGAAAGATAAAATTGCCAACCTCTCAAATGTGTATTTTGGCAATAACCATTTTTCTGGAAAAAAAAAACTTATGGAGTAATACAATTTCTTTATATACATATCTTAAGCCAATTTCTTGTGAATCTAACTTGTTAGAGAACTTCCTAGACTGTGGAAATTATATCAGGCAACCTCATTAAATTTTTACAATTTCCAATTATGCTTCAATAAGGAGAGTTACCATTTTCCCATCCCTGGCTCTCTTTTTTTTTTTTTTTAATTTTTTTTTTTTTTTTTTTAATTTTTGGGGACACCCTGCAGCATGTGGGACATCAGTTCCGTGAACAGGGATTGATTCCATACCCCTGCATTGGGAGGCATAGTCATAAGCACTAGATGGAAGCACTAGATTGGCGTTGGAATTCTGCCCATCTGGGCTTTCGAACACTGCATTTTTACAATGAGGGGACATCAGAGTGTCTTTCCATAATAAAACCAGTATGCAGCTCCAAGATGATTCATGCTGGCCATGGCTGTTACACATGACCTCGTGAAATCCAGACGCTGCTGTGCTGATGTTCCTATTATTCACAGTGTCTTCACTCCTCTCTGTCATCCTCCTGTATTATATAAAGATGCCCCCATTACCATCTGTTCATTAAATCTGAAAAAATTTAGCTGCTCAAACAGAGATTTAAATAATTCTCTGAGAGAAACAAAGTGCAATACATTAAAGCATGTTTCTATCATCTCTACTGAAGTCACTATGCCCACCATGTATCATACCTGTGACCTCTGGGTGCTTCAGCAGCAGGAGGAGCCCATATCTCAGAGTGGTGCTTGTCATCTCTATCCCAGCTCCAAACAAATCAGATATAGTGATCATCAAGTTTTCAACAGTAAACTCCAATTCTTGATTTTGTTTTTCCTAGGAATGATTTGATAACACTGTTTGACAACCTGATTTACCAGAATTGCAGTTAATCCAAAATAGCTCATAGTGTTTTAAAGTTAAAGAAAGTGAAAGTGAAAGTCACTTAGTTGTGTTCAACTCCTTGCTACCCCATGGAATATACATACAGCCCATGGGATTCTCCAGGCCAGAATACTGAAGTGGGTAGCCTTTCCCTTTTCCAGGGGATCTTCCCAACTGAGGAATAGAACCCAGGGCTCCCGCACTGCAGGTGGATTCCTTACCAGCTGAGCCACAAGGGAAGCCCTTTAAAGTTAAAGCAACATATAAACAAAGGTGCATTTATAGAAAAAAATTTGTTGCTTTTTAGTCACTAAGTCATGTTTGACTCTTTGCGACCCCATGAACTATAGCTCACCAGACTCCTCTATCCATGGGATATCCCAGGCATGAATACTAGAGCAGTACTACCAATTCCTTCTCCAGGGGATCTTCCCAACCCAGGATCAAACCCGTGTCTCCTGCATTGGCAGACAGATTCTTTACCACTCGGCCACTAGGAAAGTCCAAGATAAAAACTACTGTACAGTAAAACAAAACTACTGTAGATCTGTTGACTCAGACATCATTTTCTCCTATATTATTCCTCACTTGCTTAAAAAGTTGCACTCAACAACCTCTTTTGCATTTAGGTAGACTATGCAGCTTAGTTTTTGCCAATAAGATATAAGTAGAAGGCTAATGGTACACATCCTCTTCTCCTTACTCAAAACAAGTATTTGACAGAATGAGAGGGAAGGGATGGAAAAAGATACTCTATACAAATGGAAATCAAAAGAAAACTGGAGCAGCAATACTCATATTAGACCAAATAGACTTCTCGTGCCAAAACTAAGGCCTGGGGCAGTCAAACAAACAAACAAAAAATAATAAAACTAAGACTGTTACAAGAGACAAGGAAGGATATTACACAATGATCATGGGATCAAACCAAGAAGATCTAACAATTGTAATCATATATGAAGAAGCATCAGTATATAAAGAAAATGCTGCACTCAATATGCCAGCAAATTTGGAAAACTTAGCAGTGGCCACAGGACTGGAAAAGGTCAGTTTCACTCCAATCCCAAAGAATGCTCAAACTACCACATAATTGCACTCATCTCACATGCTAGTAAAGTATTGCTCAAAATTCTCCAAGCCAGGCTTCAGCAATACGTGAGCCGTGAACTTCCAGATGTTCAAGCTGGTTTTAGAAAAGGCAGAGGAACCAGAGATCAAATTGCCAACATCCGCTGGATCATCAAAAAAGCAAGAGAGTTCCAGAAAAACATCTATTTCTGCTTTATTGACTATGCCAAAGCCTTTGACTGTGTGAATCACAAGAAACTGTGGAAAATTCTTCAAGAGATAGGAATACCAGACCACCTGACCTGCCTCTTGGGAAACCTGCAGGTTAGGAAGCAACAGTTAGAACTGGACATGGAACAACAGACTGGTTCCAAATAGGAAAAGGAGTATGTCAAGGCTGTATATTGTTACCCTGCTTATTTAACTTATATGCAGAGTACATCATGAGAAACGCTGGACTGGAAGAAGCACAAGCTGGAATCAAGATTGCCAGGAGAAATATCAATAACCTCAGATATGCAGATGACACCACCCTTATGGCAGAAAGCAAAGAGGAACTAAAAAGCCTCTTGATGAAAGTGAAAGAGGAGAGTGAAAAAGTTGGCTTAAAGCTCAACATTCAGAAAACGACGATCATGGCATCTGGTCCCATCACTTCATGGGAAATAGATGGGGAAACAGTGGAAACAATGTCAGACTTTATTTTGGGGGGCTCCAAAATCACTGCAGATGGCGATTGCAGCCATGAAATTAAAAGACGCTTACTCCTTGGAAGGAAAGTTATGATCAAACTAGACAGCATATTGAAAAGCAGAGACATTACTTTGCCAACAAAGGTCCGTGTAGTCAAGGCTATGGTTTTTCCAGTGGTCATGTATGGATGTGTGAGTTGGACTGTGAAGAAAGCTGAACACTGAAGAATTAATGCTTTGAACTGTGGTGTTGGAGAAGACTCTTGAGAGTCCCTTGGACTGCAAGGAGATCCAACCAGTCCATCCTAAAGGAGATCAGTCCTGGGTGTTCATTGGAAGGACTGATGCTAAAGCTGAAACTCCAACACTTTGGCCACCTCATGCGAAGGGTTGACTCATTGGAAAAGACTCTGATGCTGGGAGGGATTGGGGACAGGAGCAGAAGGGAATGACAGAGGATTATATGGCTGGATGGCATCACTGAATGGATGGACATGGGTTTGGGTAGACTGTGGCAGTTGGTAATGGACAGGGAGGCCTGGTGTGCTGCGATTCATGGGGTTGCAAAGAATCGGACATGACTGAGCAACTGAACTGAACTGAATAGCCATAAAAGGGGAATTCGACAGTAACACAATAGTATTGGGGGACTTTAACACTCCACTTACAGCAATGGACAGATTATCCAGACAGAAATTTAAGAAGGAAACACAAGCTTTAAATGACCCAGTAGACCAGATAGACTTAATTGATATTTATAGAACAATCCATCCAAAGGCAACAATATACACTTTCTTCTAAAGTCACATGGAACATTCTACAGGATAGATCGCAAATCAAGACTCAGTAAATCTAAGAAAACTGGAATCATATCAAACATCTTTTCTGATGACAAGGCTATGAAATCAGAAATCTATCACTGGAAAAACTGGAAAAAACACAAACACATGGAGGCTAAACAATATGATACTAAATAACCAATTCATCACGGAAGAAATAAAAGAGGAAATAAAAAATGCCTGGAGACAAATGACCCCAAAAAACGACAATCCAAAATCTATGGAATGCAACAAAGCAGTTCTAAGAGGGAATTTTACAGCAATACAGTCTTACCTCAACAAACATGAAAAATCACAAATAAACAACCTATCTTTACACCTAAAGTAACTAAAGAAAGAAGAACAAACAGAAACCAAAATTAGTAGAAGGAAAAAAAATCATAAAGATTAGAGCAGAAATAAATGAAACAGAGATGAATAAAAGAATAACAAAGGCCAATTAAACCAAAACTGATTCTTTGAGAAGATAAACAAAATTGATAAACCTTTAAACAGACTTATCAAGAAAAAAACACGAAAAAACTCAAATCAATAAAATTATAAATAAAAAGATAAGTTACATGGGACACCATAGAAACACCAAAAGGATCAGAATGACTACTATCAGAAATTGTATGTCAATGAAATGGACAACATAGAAATGGACAAATGCTTAGAAAAGTACAACCTTCCAAGACTGAACCAGGAAGAAATAGAATATATGAACAAATCAACACAAGTACTGAAACTGAACTGTGGCTAAGAACCTTCTAACAAACAAAAGTCCAGCACCAGATGGCTTCACAGCTGAATTCTATCAAACATTCAGAGAAGAGTTAACATCTACCATTCTGAAATTCTTCCCAAAAATTGCAGAGGAAGGAACACTCTCAAGTTCATTCTCTGAGGCCACCATTGTCCTGACACCAAACAACAGGAAGATATCATACAAAAAAAATTATAGGCCAATATCACTGATGAACATAGACGCAAAAATTCTCAATTTTTTTACCATCAAACTGAAACCAACTCATCAAGAGGATCACATACTGTGCATGATCAAATGGGATTTATCCCAGGGATGCAAGGATTCTTCAGTATACACAAATCAATCAATATGATACATCATATTAAAAAGCTGAAGAATAAAAACCATATGATCATCTCAATAGATACAGAAAAAGCTTTTGAAAAAATTCAACACCCATTGATGAGTAAAAACTCTCCAAAAAGTGAGCATAGAGGGAACCTACCTCAACATAATAAAGGCTATATATGACAAATACACAGCAAATATCATTCTCAATGGTGAAAAATGGAAAGCATTTTCTCTAAGACCAGGAACAAGATAAGGATGTCCACTCTTGGCACTACTATTCAACATAGCTTTGGAAGTTCTAGCTAGGGCAATCAGAGAAGACAAAGAAATAAAAGGAATTCAAACTGGAAAAGAAGTAAAACTGTCATTGTTTGCAGATGACATGATACTATACATAGAAAATCCTAAAGATGCTATCAGAAAACTACTAAAGCTCATCAATGAATGTGGTATAGTTGGAGGATACAAAACTAATATGCAGAAATATCCTGAATTCTTATACATTAACAACAAAAGATCAGAAAGAGAAATCAAGGATCAAATCTCATTTACCATCACATCAAAAAGAATAAAGTACCTCGGAATAAACGTACCCTAGGAAGCAAAAGCGGAGAAGGCAATGGCACCCCACTCCAGCACTCTTGCATAGAAAAATCCCATGGACAGAGGAGCCTGGTAGGCTGCAGTCCATGGGGTCACTAGGAGTCGGACACGACTGAGCAACTTCACTTTCACTTTTCACTTTCATGCATTGGAGAAGGAAATGGCAACCCACTCCAGTGTTCTTGCCTGGAGAATCCCAGGGACAGGGGAGCCTGGTGGGCTGCCGTCTATGGGGTCTCACAGAGTCGGACACGATTGAAGCGACTTAGCAGCAGCAGCAGCAGCAGCAGCAGCAGGAGGCAAAAGACCTGTACTCAGAAAACTATAAGATACTGATGAAATAAATCAAAGATGACATAAACAGATGGAAAGATATACCATGATCATGGATTGGAAGAATCAATATTATGAAAATTACTTTACTGCCCAAAGCAATCTACAATTCAATGCAACCCCTACCAAGTTAACAAGGCATTGTTCACAGAATTAGAACAAAATTTTGCAATTTGTATGGAAACACAAAAGGCCCCAAATAGTCAATGCAACCTTGAAAAAGAACAACAGAGCTGGAAGGGTCCAGCACGCTGACCTCAGGCTGTACTACAAAGTTACAGTAATCAAGACAGTATGGTGCTGGTACAAAAACAGAAATATATATCAGTGAAATAGTGTAGAAAGTCCAAAAATAACCCCATGGACCTATGGTTACCAAATCTACAACAGAGAAGGCAAGAATGCACAATGGAGAAAAGACAGCTTCTTCAATAAGTGGTGCTGGGGAAATTGAACAGCTATATGTAAACTAATAAAATTAGAACACTCCCTAACACTATACACAAAAATAAACTCAGAATGGATTGTGTGTGTAAGTCACTCTGTCATGTCTGACTCTTTGTGATCCCATTGACTGTAGCCTACCAGGTTCCTCTGCCCGTGGAATTCTGCAGGCAAGAATACTGACATGGGTTGCCATGCCCTTCTCCAGGGGATCTTCCCTATCCAGGGACTGAACTCAGGTCTCCCGTATTGCAGGCAGATTTTTTACCATCTCAGCATAAGGCCGGATACTATGGAACTCTTAGGGGAAAACATAGGCAGAACATTGTTTGATGTAAATCACAGCAAGATCATTTTTGATTCACCTCCTAGAGTAATGGAAATAAAAACAAACAAACAAACAAAAATAAATGGAACTGAATTAAACTTAAAAGTTTTTGCACAGCAAAGGAAACCATAAACAAGATGGAAAGATAACACTCAGAATGGCAGAACATATTTGCAAATGAAGCAACTGTCAAAGTATTAATTTCTAAAATACACAAGGAGCTCATGCAACTGAGTATCAAAAAACAAATTTAAAAAATGGACACAAGATATGAAGAGACATTTCTCCAAAGAAGATATACAGATGGCCAAGAGGTACAAGAAAAGATGCTCAACATCACAAACTATTAGAGAAATGTAAATCAGAACTACAATGGAGTATCATCTCACACCAGTCAGAATGGCCATCATCAAAAAAAAACCTACCATCAATAAAGGCTGGAGAAAGTGTGGAGAAAAGGGAACCCTCTTACACTTTTGGTAAGAATGTAAATTGGTATATTCGCTATGGAGAACAGTATGAAAGTTCCTCAGAAAACTAAAAATAGAACTACCATATGACTCAGCAATCGCACTCGTGGGCATATACCTGGAGAACACCAAACCACAATTCAAAAAGATACATGTACCCCAATGTTCATTGCAGCATTATTTAGAACAGCCAGAACAGGAAGTAACCTAAATCAACAGAGGAAGGGATAAATAAGATGTGGTAAATACAGACAATGGAATAATATTCAGCCATTAAAAAGAGTGAAATAATGCCATGTGCACAACATGGATGGACCTAGAGATCACCATACTGAGTGAAGTAGGTCAGAGACAGACAAATAATATATAATATTGCTTTTATTTGGAATTTTAAAAAGGGTGCAAATGAACTTATCTACAAAACAGAAATAGAGTCATGGAT